>NW_027478441.1:600000-1200000 GCF_051014685.1 Ptiloglossa arizonensis | reverse complement strand
AGAAACTCAAAATTTTCGCAGTTCTGATGCTCGAAACGAATAACTGGAACGGCCTAGGGGAAAACTACACATACCGTTGTAATCGGGCGAGTTTCTACTTTCAGATGCAACAGAAATTTTGCGGATTGGTCAATCCGTTCGCGAGATATGGCAGTTTGGAGATAAGAAATGCTTGAGAAACTCAAAATTTTCGCAGTTCTGATGCTCGACACGTATAACTAGAACGACCTAGGGGAAAGTGCGCATACTGTTATAATCGGGCGAGTTTCTACTTTCAGATGCAACAGAAATTTTGCGGAATGGTCAATCCGTTCGCGAGATATGGCAGTTTGGAGGTAAGAAACTGTTGAGAAACTCAAAATTTTCGCAGTTCTGATACTCGAAACGAATAACTATAACGGCCTAGAGGAAAACTACACCTACCGTTGTAATCGGGCGAGTTTCTACTTTCAGATGCAACAGAAATTTTGCGGATTTGTCAATCCATTCGCGAGATATGGCAGTTTGGAGGTAAGAAACGCTTGAGAAACTCAAAATTTTCGCAGTTCTGATGCTCGAAACGAGTAACTAGGACGGCCTAGGGGAAAAGTACGGATACCGTTCTAATCGGGCGAGTTTCTACTTTCAGATGCAACAGAAATTTTGCGGATTAGTCAATCCGTTCGCGAGATGTGGCAGTTTGGAGGTAAGAAACGCTTGAGAAACTCAAAATTTTCGCAGTTCTGATGCTCGAAACGAATAACTGGAACGGCCTAGGGGAAAACTACACATACCGTTGTAATCGGGCGAGTTTCTACTTTCAGATGCAACAGAAATTTTGCGGATTGGTCAATCCGTTCGCGAGATATGGCAGTTTGGAGATAAGAAATGCTTGAGAAACTCAAAATTTTCGCAGTTCTGATGCTCGACACGTATAACTAGAACGACCTAGGGGAAAAGTGCGCATACTGTTATAATCGGGCGAGTTTCTACTTTCAGATGCAACAGAAATTTTGCGGAATGGTCAATCCGTTCGCGAGATATGGCAGTTTGGAGGTAAGAAACTGTTGAGAAACTCAAAATTTTCGCAGTTCTGATCCTCGAAACGAATAACTATAACGGCCTAGGGGAAAACTACACCCACCGTTGTAATCGGGCGAGTTTCTACTTTCAGATGCAACAGGAATTTTGCGGATGGATCAATCCGTCCGCGAGATATGGCAGTTTGGAGGTAAGAAACGCTTGAGAAACTCAAAATTTTCGCAGTTCTGATGCTCGAAACGAATAACTGGAACGGCCTAGGGGAAAACTACACATACCGTTGTAATCGGGCGAGTTTCTACTTTCAGATGCAACAGAAATTTTGCGGATTGGTCAATCCGTTCGCGAGATATGGCAGTTTGGAGATAAGAAATGCTTGAGAAACTCAAAATTTTCGCAGTTCTGATGCTCGACACGTATAACTAGAACGACCTAGGGGAAAAGTGCGCATACTGTTATAATCGGGCGAGTTTCTACTTTCAGATGCAACAGAAATTTTGCGGAATGGTCAATCCGTTCGCGAGATATGGCAGTTTGGAGGTAAGAAACTGTTGAGAAACTCAAAATTTTCGCAGTTCTGATCCTCGAAACGAATAACTATAACGGCCTAGAGGAAAACTACACCTACCGTTGTAATCGGGCGAGTTTCTACTTTCAGATGCAACAGAAATTTTGCGGATTTGTCAATCCATTCGCGAGATATGGCAGTTTGGAGGTAAGAAACGCTTGAGAAACTCAAAATTTTCGCAGTTCTGATGCTCGAAACGAATAACTAGAACGGCCAAGGGGAAAAGTGCGCATACCGTTGTAATCGGGCGAGTTTCTACTTTCAGATGCAACAGAAATTTTGCGGATTGATCAATCCGTTCGCGAGATATGGCAGTTTGGAGATAAGAAACGCTTGAGAAACTTAAAATTTTCGCAGTTCTGATGCTCGAAACGAATGACTACAACGGCCTAGGGGAGAAGTACGCATACCGTTGTAATCGGGCGAGTTTCTACTTTCAGATGCAACAGAAATTTTGCGGATTGGTCAATCCGTTCGCGAGATATGGCAGTTTGGAGATAAGAAATGCTTGAGAAACTCAAAATTTTCGCAGTTCTGATGCTCGACACGTATAACTAGAACGACCTAGGGGAAAAGTGCGCATACTGTTATAATCGGGCGAGTTTCTACTTTCAGATGCAACAGAAATTTTGCGGAATGGTCAATCCGTACGCGAGATATGGCAGTTTGGAGGTAAGAAACGGTTGAGAAACTCAAAATTTTCGCAGTTCTGATCCTCGAAACGAATAACTATAACGGCCTAGAGGAAAACTACACCTACCGTTGTAATCGGGCGAGTTTCTACTTTCAGATGCAACAGAAATTTTGCGGATTTGTCAATCCGTTCGCGAGATATGGCAGTTTGGAGGTAAGAAACGCTTGAGAAACTCAAAATTTTCGCAGTTCTGATGCTCGACACGTATAACTAGAACGACCTAGGGGAAAAGTGCGCATACTGTTATAATCGGGCGAGTTTCTACTTTCAGATGCAACAGAAATTTTGCGGAATGGTCAATCCGTTCGCGAGATATGGCAGTTTGGAGGTAAGAAACTGTTGAGAAACTCAAAATTTTCGCAGTTCTGATACTCGAAACGAATAACTATAACGGCCTAGAGGAAAACTACACCTACCGTTGTAATCGGGCGAGTTTCTACTTTCAGATGCAACAGAAATTTTGCGGATTGGTAAATCCGTTCGCGAGATATGGAAGTTTGGAGATCAGAAACGCTTGAGAAACTCAAAATTTTCGCAGTTCTGATACTCGAAACGAGTGACCAGAACGGCCTAGGGGAGAAGTACTCATACCGTTGTAATCGGGCGAGTTTCTACTTTCAAATGCAACAGAAATTTTGCGGATTGGTCAATCCGTTCGCGAGATATGGCAGTGTGGAGGTAAGAAACGCTTGAGAAACTCAAAATTTTCGCAGTTCTGATGCTCGAAACGAATAACTAGAACGGCCTAGGGGAAAACTACACCTACCGTTGTAATCGGGCGAGTTTCTACTTTCAGATGCAACAGAAATTTTGCGGATTGGTCAATCCGTTCGCGAGATATGGCAGTTTGGAGGTAAGAAACGCTTGAGAAACTCAAAATTTTCGCAGTTCTGATGCTCGAAACGAATAACTAGAACGGCCTAGGGGAAAACTACACCTACCGTTGTAATCGGGCGAGTTTCTACTTTCAGATGCAACAGAAATTTTGCGGATTGGTCAATCCGTTCGCGAGATATGGCAGTTTGGATGTAAGAAACGCCTGAGAAACTCAAAATTTTCGCAGTTCTGATGCTCGACACGAATAACTAGAACGGCCTAGGGTAAAAGTGCGCATACCGTTGTAAACGGGCGAGTTTCTACTTTCAGATGCAACAGAAATTTTGCGGATTGATCAATCCGTTCGCGAGACATGGCAGTTTGGAGATAAGAAACGCTTGAGAAACTCAAAATTTTCGCAGTTCTGATGCTCGAAACGAATAACTAGAACGGCCTAGGGGAAAAGTACGGATACCGTTCTAATCGGGCGAGTTTCTACTTTCAGATGCAACAGAAATTTTGCGGATTGGTCAATCCGTTCGCGAGATGTGGCAGTTTGGAGGTAAGAAACGCTTGAGAAACTCAAAATTTTCGCAGTTCTGATGCTCGACACGAATAACTAGAACGGCCTAGGGGAAAAGTACGGATACCGTTCTAATCGGGCGAGTTTCTACTTTCAGATGCAACAGAAATTTTGCGGATTGGTCAATCCGTTCGCGAGATATGGCAGTTTGGATGTAAGAAACGCTTGAGAAACTCAAAATTTTCGCAGTTCTGATGCTCGACACGAATAACTAGAACGGCCTAGGGTAAAAGTGCGCATACCGTTGTAAACGGGCGAGTTTCTACTTTCAGATGCAACAGAAATTTTGCGGATTGATCAATCCGTTCGCGAGACATGGCAGTTTGGAGATAAGAAACGCTTGAGAAACTCAAAATTTTCGCAGTTCTGATGCTCGAAACGAATAACTAGAACGGTCTAGGGGAAGAGTGCGCATACAGTTGTAATCGGGCGAGTTTCTACTTTCAGACGCAACAGAAATTTTGCGGATTGTTCAATCCGTTCGCGAGATGTGGCAGTTTGGAGGTAAGAAACGCTTGAGAAACTCAAAATTTTCGCAGTTCTGATGCTCGAAACGAATGACTAGAACGGCCTAGGGGAGAAGAACGCATACCGTTGTAATCGGGCGAGTTTCTACTTTCAGATGCAACAGAAATTTTGCGGATTGGTCAATCCGTTCGCGAGATATGGCAGTTTGGAGATAAGAAATGCTTGTGAAACTCAAAATTTTCGCAGTTCTGATGCTCGACACGTATAACTAGAACGACCTAGGGGAAAAGTGCGCATACTGTTATAATCGGGCGAGTTTCTACTTTCAGATGCAACAGAAATTTTGCGGAATGGTCAATCCGTTCGCGAGATATGGCAGTTTGGAGGTAAGAAACGGTTGAGAAACTCAAAATTTTCGCAGTTCTGATCCTCGAAACGAATAACTATAACGGCCTAGGGGAAAACTACACCTACCGTTGTAATCGGGCGAGTTTCTACTTTCAGATGCAACAGAAATTTTGCGGATTGGTCAATCCGTTCGCGAGATGTGGCAGTTTGGAGGTAAGAAACGCTTGAGAAACTCAAAATTTTCGCAGTTCTGATGCTCGACACGAATAACTAGAACGGCCTAGGGGAAAAGTACGGATACCGTTCTAATCGGGCGAGTTTCTACTTTCAGATGCAACAGAAATTTTGCGGATTGGTCAATCCGTTCGCGAGATGTGGCAGTTTGGAAGTAAGAAACGCTTGAGAAACTCAAAATTTTCGCAGTTCTGATGCTCGACACGAATAACTAGAACGGCCTAGGGGAAAAGTGCGCATACCGTTGTAATCGGGCGAGTTTCTACTTTCAGATGCAACAGAAATTTTGCGGATTGGTCAATCCGTTCGCGAGATATGGCAGTTTGGATGTAAGAAACGCTTGAGAAACTCAAAATTTTCGCAGTTCTGATGCTCGAAACGAATAACTAGATCGTCCTAGGGGAAAAGTGAGCATACCGTTGTAATCGGGCGAGTTTCTACTTTCAGATGCAACAGAAATTTTGGGGAATGGTCAATCCGTTCGCGAGATATGAGAGTTTGGAGGTAAGAAACGGTTGAGAAACTCAAAATTTTCGCAGTTCTGATCCTCGAAACGAATAACTATAACGGCCTAGGGGAAAACTACACCCACCGTTGTAATCGGGCGAGTTTCTACTTTCAGACGCAACAGAAATTTTGCGGATTGTTCAATCCGTTCGCGAGATGTGGCAGTTTGGAGGTAAGAAACGCTTGAGAAACTCAAAATTTTCGCAATTATGATGCTCGAAACGAGTAACTAGGACGGCCTAGGGGAAAAGTACGGATACCGTTCTAATCGGGCGAGTTTCTACTTTCAGATGCAACAGAAATTTTGTGGATTGGTCAATCCGTTCGCGAGATGTGGCAGTTTGGAAGTAAGAAACGCTTGAGAAACTCAAAATTTTCGCAGTTCTGATGCTCGACACGAATAACTAGAACGGCCTAGGGGAAAAGTGCGCATACCGTTGTAATCGGGCGAGTTTCTACTTTCAGATGCAACAGAAATTTTGCGGATTGGTCAATCCGTTCGCGAGATATGGCAGTTTGGAGGTAAGAAACGCTTGAGAAACTCAAAATTTTCGCAGTTCTGATGCTCGAAACGAATAACTAGAAAGGCCTAGGGGAAAACTACACCTACCGTTGTAATCGGGCGAGTTTCTACTTTCAGATGCAACAGAAATTTTGCGGATTGGTCAATCCGTTCGCGAGACATGGCAGTTTGGAGGTGAGAGACGCTTGAGAAACTCAAAATTTTCGCAGTTCTGATGCTCGAAATGAATAACTGGAACGGCCTAGGGGAAAACTACACATACCGTTTTAATCGGGCGAGTTTCTACTTTCAGATGCAACAGAAATTTTGCGGATTGGTAAATCCGTTCGCGAGATATGGAAGTTTGGAGATAAGAAACGCTTGAGAAACTCAAAATTTTCGCAGTTCTGATGCTCGAAACGAGTGACTAGAACGGTCTAGGGGAGAAGTACGCATACCGTTGTAATCGGGCGAGTTTCTACTTTCAGATGCAACAGAAATTTTGCGGATTGATGAATCCGTTCGCGAGATATGGCAGTTTGGAGATAAGAAACGCTTGAGAAACTCAAAATTTTCGCAGTTCTGATGCTCGAAACGAGTGACTAGAACGGCCTAGGGGAGAAGTACGCATACCGCTGTAATCGGGCGAGTTTCTACTTTTAGATGCAACAGAAATTTTGCGGATTGATGAATCCGTTCGCGAGATATGGCAGTTTGGAGATAAGAAACGCTTGAGAAACTCAAAATTTTCGCAGTTCTGATGCTCGAAACGAATGACTAGGACGGCCTAGGGGAGAAGTACGCATACCGTTGTAATCGGGCGAGTTTCTACTTTCAGATAAAACAGAAATTTTGCGGATTGGTCAATCCGTTCGCGAGATATGGCCTTTTGGATGTAAGAAACGCTTTAGAAACTCAAAATTTTCGCAGTTCTGATGCTCGAAACGAATGACTAGGACGGCCTAGGGGAGAAGTACGCATACCGTTGTAATCGGGCGAGTTTCTACTTTCAGATGCAACAGAAATTTTGCGGATTGATCAATCCGTTCGCGAGATATGGCAGTATGGAGATAAGAAACGCTTGAGAAACTCAAAATTTTCGCAGTTCTGATGCTCGAAGCGAATGACTAGGACGGCCTAGGGGAGAAGTACGCATACCGTTGTAATCGGGCGAGTTTCTACTTTCAGATAAAACAGAAATTTTGCGGATTGGTCAATCCGTTCGCGAGATATGGCCTTTTGGATGTAAGAAACGCTTTAGAAACTCAAAATTTTCGCAGTTCTGATGCTCGAAACGAATGACTAGGATGGCCTAGAGGAGAAGTACGCATACCATTGTAATCGGGCGAGTTTCTACTTTCAGATGCAACAGAAATTTTGCGGATTGATCAATCCGTTCGCGAGATATGGCAGTTTGGATATAAGAAACGCTTGAGAAACTCAAAATTTTCGCAGTTCTGATGCTCGAAACGAATGACTAGAACGGCCTAGGGGAGAAGAACGCATACCGTTGTAATCGGGCGAGTTTCTACTTTCAGATGCAACAGAAATTTTGCGGATTGGTCAATCCGTTCGCGAGATATGGCAGTTTGGAGATAAGAAATGCTTGTGAAACTCAAAATTTTCGCAGTTCTGATGCTCGACACGTATAACTAGAACGACCTAGGGGAAAAGTGCGCATACTGTTATAATCGGGCGAGTTTCTACTTTCAGATGCAACAGAAATTTTGCGGAATGGTCAATCCGTTCGCGAGATATGGCAGTTTGGAGGTAAGAAACGGTTGAGAAACTCAAAATTTTCGCAGTTCTGATCCTCGAAACGAATAACTATAACGGCCTAGGGGAAAACTACACCTACCGTTGTAATCGGGCGAGTTTCTACTTTCAGATGCAACAGAAATTTTGCGGATTTGTCAATCCGTTCGCGAGATATGGCAGTTTGGAGGTAAGAAACGCTTGAGAAACTCAAAATTTTCGCAGTTCTGATGCTCGAAACGAATAACTAGAACGGCCAAGGGGAAAAGTGCGCATACCGTTGTAATCGGGCGAGTTTCTACTTTCAGATGCAACAGAAATTTTGCGGATTGAACAATCCGTTCGCGAGATATGGCAGTTTGGAGATAAGAAACGCTTGAGAAACTTAAAATTTTCGCAGTTCTGATGCTCGAAACGAGTAACTAGGACGGCCTAGGGGAAAAGTACGGATACCGTTCTAATCGGGGGAGTTTCTACTTTCAGATGCAACAGAAATTTTGCGGATTGGTCAATCCGTTCGCGAGATATGGCAGTTTGGAGATAAGAAATGCTTGAGAAACTCAAAATTTTCGCAGTTCTGATGCTCGAAACGAATAACTGGAACGGCCAAGGGGAAAAGTGCGCATACCGTTGTAATCGGGCGAGTTTCTACTTTCAGATGCAACAGAAATTTTGCGGATTGATCAATCCGTTCGCGAGATATGGCAGTTTGGAGATAAGAAACGCTTGAGAAACTTAAAATTTTCGCAGTTCTGATGCTCGAAACGAGTAACTAGGACGGCCTAGGGGAAAAGTACGGATACCGTTCTAATCGGGCGAGTTTCTACTTTCAGATGCAACAGAAATTTTGCGGATTGGTCAATCCGTTCGCGAGATATGGCAGTTTGGAGATAAGAAATGCTTGAGAAACTCAAAATTTTCGCCGTTCTGATGCTCGAAACGAATAACTAGAACGGCCTAGGGGAAAAGTACGCATACCGTTGTAATCGGGCGAGTATCTACTTTCAGATGAAACAGAAATTTTGCGGATTGGTCAATCCGTTCGCGAGATATGGCAGTTTGGAGGTAAGAAACGCTTGAGAAACACAAAATTTGCGGAGTTCTGATGCTCGAAACGAATAACTAGAACGGCCTAGGGGAAGAGTGCGCATACCGTTGTAATCGGGCGAATTTCTACTTTCAGACGTAACAGAAATTTTGCGGATTGTTCAATCCGTTCGCGAGATATGGCAGTTTGGAGATAAGAAACGCTTGAGAAACTCAAAATTTTCGCAGTTCTGATGCTCGAAACGAGTGACTAGAACGGCCTAGGGGAGAAGTACGCATACCGCTGTAATCGGGCGAGTTTCTACTTTTAGATGCAACAGAAATTTTGCGGATTGATGAATCCGTTCGCGAGATATGGCAGTTTGGAGATAAGAAACGCTTGAGAAACTCAAAATTTTCGCAGTTCTGATGCTCGAAACGAATGACTAGGACGGCCTAGGGGAGAAGTACGCATACCGTTGTAATCGGGCGAGTTTCTACTTTCAGATAAAACAGAAATTTTGCGGATTGGTCAATCCGTTCGCGAGATATGGCCTTTTGGATGTAAGAAACGCTTTAGAAACTCAAAATTTTCGCAGTTCTGATGCTCGAAACGAATGACTAGGACGGCCTAGGGGAGAAGTACGCATACCGTTATAATCGGGCGAGTTTCTACCATCAGATGCAACAGAAATTTTGCGGATTGGTCAAATCCGTTCGCGAGATATGGCAGTTTGGAGGTAAGAAACGCTTGAGAAACTCAAAATTTTCGCAGTTCTGATCCTCGAAACGAATAACTATAACGGCTTAGGGGAAAAGTGCGCATACCGTTGTCATCAGGCGAGTTTCTACTTTCAGATGCAACAGAAATTTTGCGGATTGGTAAATCCGTTCGCGAGATATGGAAGTTTGGATGTAAGAAACGCATGAGAAACTCAAAATTTTCGCAGTTCTGATGCTCGAAACGAATAACTAGAACGGCCTAGGGGAAAAGTGCGCATACCGTTGTAATCGGGCGAGTTTCTACTTTCAGATGCAACAGAAATTTTGCGGATTGATCAATCCGTTCGCGAGATATGGCAGTATGGAGATAAGAAACGCTTGAGAAACTCAAAATTTTCGCAGTTCTGATGCTCGAAACGAATGACTAGGACGGCCTAGGGGAGAAGTACGCATACCGTTGTAATCGGGCGAGTTTCTACTTTCAGATAAAACAGAAATTTTGCGGATTGGTCAATCCGTTCGCGAGATATGGCCTTTTGGATGTAAGAAACGCTTTAGAAACTCAAAATTTTCGCAGTTCTGATGCTCGAAACGAATGACTAGGATGGCCTAGGGGAGAAGTACGCATACCATTGTAATCGGGCGAGTTTCTACTTTCAGATGCAACAGAAATTTTGCGGATTGATCAATCCGTTCGCGAGATATGGCAGTTTGGATATAAGAAACGCTTGAGAAACTCAAAATTTTCGCAGTTCTGATGCTCGAAACGAATGACTAGAACGGCCTAGGGGAGAAGAACGCATACCGTTGTAATCGGGCGAGTTTCTACTTTCAGATGCAACAGAAATTTTGCGGATTGGTCAATCCGTTCGCGAGATATGGCAGTTTGGAGATAAGAAATGCTTGTGAAACTCAAAATTTTCGCAGTTCTGATGCTCGACACGTATAACTAGAACGACCTAGGGGAAAAGTGCGCATACTGTTATAATCGGGCGAGTTTCTACTTTCAGATGCAACAGAAATTTTGCGGAATGGTCAATCCGTTCGCGAGATATGGCAGTTTGGAGGTAAGAAACGGTTGAGAAACTCAAAATTTTCGCAGTTCTGATCCTCGAAACGAATAACTATAACGGCCTAGGGGAAAACTACACCTACCGTTGTAATCGGGCGAGTTTCTACTTTCAGATGCAACAGTAATTTTGCGGATTTGTCAATCCGTTCGCGAGATATGGCAGTTTGGAGGTAAGAAACGCTTGAGAAACTCAAAATTTTCGCAGTTCTGATGCTCGAAACGAATAACTAGAACGGCCAAGGGGAAAACTACACATACCGTTGCAATCGGGCGAGCTCCTACTTTCAGATGCAACAGAAATTTTGCGGATTGATCAATCCGTTCGCGAGATATGGCAGTTTGGAGATAAGAAACGCTTGAGAAACTTAAAATTTTCGCAGTTCTGATGCTCGAAACGAGTAACTAGGACGGCCTAGGGGAAAAGTACGGATACCGTTCTAATCGGGGGAGTTTCTACTTTCAGATGCAACAGAAATTTTGCGGATTGGTCAATCCGTTCGCGAGATATGGCAGTTTGGAGATAAGAAATGCTTGAGAAACTCAAAATTTTCGCAGTTCTGATGCTCGAAACGAATAACTGGAACGGCCAAGGGGAAAAGTGCGCATACCGTTGTAATCGGGCGAGTTTCTACTTTCAGATGCAACAGAAATTTTGCGGATTGATCAATCCGTTCGCGAGATATGGCAGTTTGGAGATAAGAAACGCTTGAGAAACTTAAAATTTTCGCAGTTCTGATGCTCGAAACGAGTAACTAGGACGGCCTAGGGGAAAAGTACGGATACCGTTCTAATCGGGCGAGTTTCTACTTTCAGATGCAACAGAAATTTTGCGGATTGGTCAATCCGTTCGCGAGATATGGCAGTTTGGAGATAAGAAATGCTTGAGAAACTCAAAATTTTCGCCGTTCTGATGCTCGAAACGAATAACTAGAACGGCCTAGGGGAAAAGTACGCATACCGTTGTAATCGGGCGAGTATCTACTTTCAGATGAAACAGAAATTTTGCGGATTGGTCAATCCGTTCGCGAGATATGGCAGTTTGGAGGTAAGAAACGCTTGAGAAACACAAAATTTGCGCAGTTCTGATGCTCGAAACGAATAACTAGAACGGCCTAGGGGAAGAGTGCGCATACCGTTGTAATCGGGCGAATTTCTACTTTCAGACGTAACAGAAATTTTGCGGATTGTTCAATCCGTTCGCGAGATATGGCAGTTTGGATGTAAGAATCGCTTGAGAAACTCAAAATTTTCGCAGTTCTGATGCTCGAAACGAATAACTAGAACGGCCTACGGAAAAGTGCGCATACCGTTGTAATCGGGAGAGTTTCTACTTTCAGAAGCAACAGAAATTTTGCGGATTGGTCAATCCGTTCGCGAGATATGGCAGTTTGGAGGTAAGAAACGGTTGAGAAACTCAAAATTTTCGCAGTTCTGATCCTCGAAACGAATAACTATAACGGCCTAGGGGAAAACTACACCTACCGTTGTAATCGGGCGAGTTTCTACTTTCAGATGCAACAGAAATTTTGCGGATTGATCAATCCGTTCGCGAGACATGGCAGTTTGGAGATAAGAAACGCTTGAGAAACTCAAAATTTTCGCAGTTCTGATGCTCGAAACGAATAACTGGAACGGCCAAGGGGAAAAGTGCGCATACCGTTGTAATCGGGCGAGTTTCTACTTTCAGATGCAACAGAAATTTTGCGGATTTGTCAATCCGTTCGCGAGATATGGCAGTTTGGAGGTAAGAAACGCTTGAGAAACTCAAAATTTTCGCAGTTCTGATGCTCGAAACGAATAACTAGAACGGCCAAGGGGAAAAGTGCGCATACCGTTGTAATCGGGCGAGTTTCTACTTTCAGATGCAACAGAAATTTTGCGGATTGATCAATCCGTTCGCGAGATATGGCAGTTTGGAGATAAGAAACGCTTGAGAAACTTAAAATTTTCGCAGTTCTGATGCTCGAAACGAGTAACCAGGACGGCCTAGGGGAAAAGTACGGATACCGTTCTAATCGGGGGAGTTTCTACTTTCAGATGCAACAGAAATTTTGCGGATTGGTCAATCCGTTCGCGAGATATGGCAGTTTGGAGATAAGAAATGCTTGAGAAACTCAAAATTTTCGCAGTTCTGATGCTCGAAACGAATAACTGGAACGGCCAAGGGGAAAAGTGCGCATACCGTTGTAATCGGGCGAGTTTCTACTTTCAGATGCAACAGAAATTTTGCGGATTGATCAATCCGTTCGCGAGATATGGCAGTTTGGAGATAAGAAACGCTTGAGAAACTTAAAATTTTCGCAGTTCTGATGCTCGAAACGAGTAACTAGGACGGCCTAGGGGAAAAGTACGGATACCGTTCTAATCGGGCGAGTTTCTACTTTCAGATGCAACAGAAATTTTGCGGATTGGTCAATCCGTTCGCGAGATATGGCAGTTTGGAGATAAGAAATGCTTGAGAAACTCAAAATTTTCGCCGTTCTGATGCTCGAAACGAATAACTAGAACGGCCTAGGGGAAAAGTACGCATACCGTTGTAATCGGGCGAGTATCTACTTTCAGATGAAACAGAAATTTTGCGGATCGGTCAATCCGTTCGCGAGATATGGCAGTTTGGAGGTAAGAAACGCTTGAGAAACACAAAATTTGCGCAGTTCTGATGCTCGAAACGAATAACTAGAACGGCCTAGGGGAAGAGTGCGCATACCGTTGTAATCGGGCGAATTTCTACTTTCAGACGCAACAGAAATTTTGCGGATTGTTCAATCCGTTCGCGAGATATGGCAGTTTGGATGTAAGAATCGCTTGAGAAACTCAAAATTTTCGCAGTTCTGATGCTCGAAACGAATAACTAGAACGGCCTACGGAAAAGTGCGCATACCGTTGTAATCGGGAGAGTTTCTACTTTCAGAAGCAACAGAAATTTTGCGGATTGGTCAATCCGTTCGCGAGATATGGCAGTTTGGATGTAAGAAACGCTTGAGTAACTCAAAATTTTCGCAGTTCTGATGCTCGAAATGAATAACTGGAACGGCCTAGGGGAAAACTACACATACCGTTGTAATCGGGCGAGTTTCTACTTTCAGATGCAACAGAAATTTTGCGGATTGGTCAATCCGTTCGCGAGATATGGCAGTTTGGAGGTAAGAAACGCTTGAGAAACCCAAAATTTTCGCAGTTCTGATGCTCGAAACGAATAACTAGAAAGGCCTAGGGGAAAACTACACCTACCGTTGTAATCGGGCGAGTTTCTACTTTCAGATGCAACAGAAATTTTGCGGATTGGTCAATCCGTTCGCGAGACATGGCAGTTTGGAGGTGAGAGACGCTTGAGAAACTCAAAATTTTCGCAGTTCTGATGCTCGAAATGAATAACTGGAACGGCCTAGGGGAAAACTACACATACCGTTTTAATCGGGCGAGTTTCTACTTTCAGATGCAACAGAAATTTTGCGGATTGGTAAATCCGTTCGCGAGATATGGAAGTTTGGAGATAAGAAACGCTTGAGAAACTCAAAATTTTCGCAGTTCTGATGCTCGAAACGAGTGACTAGAACGGCCTAGGGGAGAAGTACGCATACCGTTGTAATCGGGCGAGTTTCTACTTTCAGATGCAACAGAAATTTTGCGGATTGATGAATCCGTTCGCGAGATATGGCAGTTTGGAGATAAGAAACGCTTGAGAAACTCAAAATTTTCGCAGTTCTGATGCTCGAAACGAGTGACTAGAACGGCCTAGGGGAGAAGTACGCATACCGCTGTAATCGGGCGAGTTTCTACTTTTAGATGCAACAGAAATTTTGCGGATTGATGAATCCGTTCGCGAGATATGGCAGTTTGGAGATAAGAAACGCTTGAGAAACTCAAAATTTTCGCAGTTCTGATGCTCGAAACGAATGACTAGGACGGCCTAGGGGAGAAGTACGCATACCGTTGTAATCGGGCGAGTTTCTACTTTCAGATAAAACAGAAATTTTGCGGATTGGTCAATCCGTTCGCGAGATATGGCCTTTTGGATGTAAGAAACGCTTTAGAAACTCAAAATTTTCGCAGTTCTGATGCTCGAAACGAATGACTAGGACGGCCTAGGGGAGAAGTACGCATACCGATATAATCGGGCGAGTTTCTACTTTCAGATGCAACAGAAATTTTGCGGATTGGTCAAATCCGTTCGCGAGATATGGCAGTTTGGAGGTAAGAAACGCTTGAGAAACTCAAAATTTTCGCAGTTCTGATGCTCGAAACGAATAACTATAACGGCTTAGGGGAAAAGTGCGCATACCGTTGTCATCAGGCGAGTTTCTACTTTCAGATGCAACAGAAATTTTGCGGATTGGTAAATCCGTTCGCGAGATATGGAAGTTTGGATGTAAGAAACGCATGAGAAACTCAAAATTTTCGCAGTTCTGATGCTCGAAACGAATAACTAGAACGGCCTAGGGGAAAAGTGCGCATACCGTTGTAATCGGGCGAGTTTCTACTTTCAGATGCAACAGAAATTTTGCGGATTGATCAATCCGTTCGCGAGATATGGCAGTATGGAGATAAGAAACGCTTGAGAAACTCAAAATTTTCGCAGTTCTGATGCTCGAAACGAATGACTAGGACGGCCTAGGGGAGAAGTACGCATACCGTTGTAATCGGGCGAGTTTCTACTTTCAGATAAAACAGAAATTTTGCGGATTGGTCAATCCGTTCGCGAGATATGGCCTTTTGGATGTAAGAAACGCTTTAGATACTCAAAATTTTCGCAGTTCTGATGCTCGAAACGAATGACTAGGATGGCCTAGGGGAGAAGTACGCATACCATTGTAATCGGGCGAGTTTCTACTTTCAGATGCAACAGAAATTTTGCGGATTGGTCAATCCGTTCGCGAGATATGGCAGTTTGGATGTAAGAAACGCATGAGAAACTCAAAATTTTCGCAGTTCTCATGCTCGAAACGAATAACTAGAACGGCCTAGGGGAAAAGTGCGCATACCTTTGTAATCGGGCGAGTTTCTACTTTCAGATGCAACAGAAATTTTGCGGATTGATCAATCCGTTCGCGAGATATGGCAGTTTGGAGATAAGAAACGCTTGAGAAACTCAAAATTTTCGCAGTTCTGATGCTCGAAACGAGTGACTAGAACGGCCTAGGGGAGAAGTACGCATACCGTTGTAATCGGGCGAGTTTCTACTTTCAAATGCAACGGAAATTTTGCGGATTGGTCAATCCGTTCGCGAGATATGGCCTTTTGGATGTAAGAAACGCTTGAGAAACTCAAAATTTTCGCAGTTCTGATGCTCGAAACGAATAACTAGAACGGCCTAGGGGAAAAGTGCGCATACCGTTGTAATCGGGCGAGTTTCTACTTTCAGATAAAACAGAAATTTTGCGGATTGGTCAATCCGTTTGCGAGATGTGGCAGTTTGGAGGTAAGAAACGCTTGAGAAACTCAAAATTTTCGCAGTTCTGATGCTCGAAACGAATAACTAGGACGGCCTAGGGGAAAAGTACCCAGACCGATGTAATCGGGCGAGTTTCTACTTTCAGATGCAACAGAAATTTTGTGGATTGGTCGATCCGTTCGCGAGATATGGCAGTTTGGAAGTAAGAAACGCTTGAGAAACTCATAATTTTCGCAGTTCTGATGCTCGAAACGAATAACTAGAAAGGCTTAGGGGAAAAGTACGCATACCGATGTAATCGGGCGAGTTTCTACTTTCAGATGCAACAGAAATTTTGCGGATTGGTCGATCCGTTCGCGAGATATGGCTGTTTGGAAGTAAGAAACGCTTGAGAAACTCAAAATTTTCGCAGTTCTGATGCTCGAAACGAATGACTAGAACGGCCTAGGGGAGAAGAACGCACACCGTTGTAATCGGGCGAGTTTCTACTTTCAGATGCAACAGAAATTTTGCGGATTGGTAAATCCGTTCGCGAGATATGGAAGTTTGGAGATCAGAAACGCTTGAGAAACTCAAAATTTTCGCAGTTCTGATGCTCGAAACGAGTGACTAGAACGGCCTAGGGCAGAAGTACGCATACCGTTGTAATCGGGCGAGTTTCTACTTTCAGATGCAACAGAAATTTTGCGGATTGGTAAATCCGTTCGCGAGATATGGAAGTTTGGAGATAAGAAACGCTTGAGAAACTCAAAATTTTCGCAGTTCTGATGCTCGAAACGAGTGACTAGAACGGCCTAGGGGAGAAGTACGCATACCGTTGTAATCGGGCGAGTCTCTACTTTCAGATGCAACAGAAATTTTGCGGATTCGTCAATCCGTTCGCGAGATATGGCAGTTTGGATGTAAGAAACGCATGAGAAACTCAAAATTTTCGCAGTTCTGATGCTCGAAACGAATAACTAGAACGGCCTAGGGGAAAAGTGCGCATACCGTTGTAATCGGGCGGGTTTCTACTTTCAGATGCAACAGAAATTTTGCGGATTGATCAATCCGTTCGCGAGATATGGCAGTTTGGATATAAGAAACGCTTGAGAAACTCAAAATTTTCGCAGTTCTGATGCTCGAAACGAATGACTAGGACGGCCTAGGGGAGAAGTACGCATACCGTTGTAATCGGGCGAGTTTCTACTTTCAGATGCAACAGAAATTTTGCGGATTGGTCAATCCGTTCGCGAGATATGGCAGTTTGGCAGTAAGAAACGCTTGAGAAACTCAGAATTTTCGCAGTTCTGATGCTCGAAACGAATAACTGGAACGGCGTAGGGGAAAACTACACATACCGTTGTAATCGGGCGAGTCTCTACTTTCAGATGCAACAGAAATTTTGCGGATTGGTAAATCCGTTCGCGAGATATGGAAGTTTGGAGATCAGAAACGCTTGAGAAACTCAAAATTTTCGCAGTTCTGATGCTCGAAACGAATAACTAGAACGGCCTAGGGGAAAAGTGCGCACACCGTTGTAATCGGGCGAGTTTCTACTTTCAGATGCAACAGAAATTTTGCGGATCGGTCAATCCGTTCGCGAGATATGGCAGTTTGGAGATAAGAAACGCTTGAGAAACTCAAAATTTTCGCAGTTCTGATGCTCGAAACGAATGACTAGAACGGCCTAGGGGGAAGTACGCATACCGTTGTAATCGGGCGAGCTTCTACTGTCAGATGCAACAGAAATTTTGCGGATTGGTCAATCCGTTCGCGAGATATGGCAGTTTGGAGGTAAGAAACGCTTGAGAAACTTAAAATTTTCGCAGTTCTGATGCTCGAAACGAATAACTAGAACGGCCTAGGGGAAAAGTGCCCATACCGTTGTAATTTGGCGCGTTTCTACTTTCAGATGCAACAGAAATTTTGCTGATTGATCAATCCGTTCGCGAGATATGGTTGTTTGGAGATAAGAAACGCTTGAGAAACTCAAAATTTTCGCAGTTCTGATGCTCGAAACGAGTAACTAGAACGGCCTAGGGGAAAAGTACGCATACCGTTGTAATCGGGCGAGTTTCTACTTTCAGCTGCAACAGAAATTTTGCGGATTGGTCAATCCGTTCGCGAGATATGGCAGTTTGGAGGTAAGAAACGCTTGAGAAACTCAAAATTTTCGCAGTTCTGATGCTCGAAACGAATAACTAGAACGGCCCAGGGGAAAAGTGCGCATACCGTTGTAATCGGGCTAGGTTCTACTTTCAAATGCAACAGAAATTTTGCGGATTGATCAATCCGTTCGCGAGATATGGCAGTATGGAGATAAGAAACGCTTGAGAAACTCAAAATTTTCGCAGTTCTGATGCTCGAAACGAATGACTACGACGGCCTAGGGGAGAAGTACGCATACCGTTGTAATCGGGCGAGTTTCTACTTTCAGATAAAACAGAAATTTTGCGGATTGGTCAATCCGTTCGCGAGATATGGCCTTTTGGATGTAAGAAACGCTTTAGATACTCAAAATTTTCGCAGTTCTGATGCTCGAAACGAATGACTAGGATGGCCTAGGGGAGAAGTACGCATACCATTGTAATCGGGCGAGTTTCTACTTTCAGATGCAACAGAAATTTTGCGGATTGGTTAATCCGTTCGCGAGATATGGCAGTTTGGATGTAAGAAACGCATGAGAAACTCAAAATTTTCGCAGTTCTCATGCTCGAAACGAATAACTAGAACGGCCTAGGGGAAAAGTGCGCATACCTTTGTAATCGGGCGAGTTTCTACTTTCAGATGCAACAGAAATTTTGCGGATTGATCAATCCGTTCGCGAGATATGGCAGTTTGGAGATAAGAAACGCTTGAGAAACTCAAAATTTTCGCAGTTCTGATGCTCGAAACGAGTGACTAGAACGGCCTAGGGGAGAAGTACGCATACCGTTGTAATCGGGCGAGTTTCTACTTTCAAATGCAACGGAAATTTTGCGGATTGGTCAATCCGTTCGCGAGATATGGCCTTTTGGATGTAAGAAACGCTTGAGAAACTCAAAATTTTCGCAGTTCTGATGCTCGAAACGAATAACTAGAACGGCCTAGGGGAAAAGTGCGCATACCGTTGTAATCGGGCGAGTTTCTACTTTCAGATAAAACAGAAATTTTGCGGATTGGTCAATCCGTTTGCGAGATGTGGCAGTTTGGAGGTAAGAAACGCTTGAGAAACTCAAAATTTTCGCAGTTCTGATGCTCGAAACGAATAACTAGAACGGCCTAGGGGAAAAGTACCCAGACCGATGTAATCGGGCGAGTTTCTACTTTCAGATGCAACAGAAATTTTGCGGATTGGTCGATCCGTTCGCGAGATATGGCAGTTTGGAAGTAAGAAACGCTTGAGAAACTCATAATTTTCGCAGTTCTGATGCTCGAAACGAATAACTAGAAAGGCTTAGGGGAAAAGTACGCATACCGATGTAATCGGGCGAGTTTCTACTTTCAGATGCAACAGAAATTTTGCGGATTGGTCTATCCGTTCGCGAGATATGGCTGTTTGGAAGTAAGAAACGCTTGAGAAACTCAAAATTTTCGCAGTTCTGATGCTCGAAACGAATGACCAGAACGGCCTAGGGGAGAAGAACGCACACCGTTGTAATCGGGCGAGTTTCTACTTTCAGATGCAACAGAAATTTTGCGGATTGGTAAATCCGTTCGCGAGATATGGAAGTTTGGAGATAAGAAACGCTTGAGAAACTCAAAATTTTCGCAGTTCTGATGCTCGAAACGAGTGACTAGAACGGCCTAGGGGAGAAGTACGCATACCGTTGTAATCGGGCGAGTCTCTACTTTCAGATGCAACAGAAATTTTGCGGATTCGTCAATCCGTTCGCGAGATATGGCAGTTTGGATGTAAGAAACGCATGAGAAACTCAAAATTTTCGCAGTTCTGATGCTCGAAACGAATAACTAGAACGGCCTAGGGGAAAAGTACGCATACCGTTGTAATCGGGCGAGTTTCTACTTTCAGATGCAACAGAAATTTTGCGGATTGGTCGATCCGTTCGCGAGATATGGCAGTTTGGAAGTAAGAAACGCTTGAGAAACTCATAATTTTCGCAGTTCTGATGCTCGAAACGAATAACTAGAAAGGCTTAGGGGAAAAGTACGCATACCGATGTAATCGGGCGAGTTTCTACTTTCAGATGCAACAGAAATTTTGCGGATTGGTCGATCCGTTCGCGAGATATGGCTGTTTGGAAGTAAGAAACGCTTGAGAAACTCAAAATTTTCGCAGTTCTGATGCTCGAAACGAATGACCAGAACGGCCTAGGGGAGAAGAACGCACACCGTTGTAATCGGGCGAGTTTCTACTTTCAGATGCAACAGAAATTTTGCGGATTGGTAAATCCGTTCGCGAGATATGGAAGTTTGGAGATAAGAAACGCTTGAGAAACTCAAAATTTTCGCAGTTCTGATGCTCGAAACGAGTGACTAGAACGGCCTAGGGGAGAAGTACGCATACCGTTGTAATCGGGCGAGTCTCTACTTTCAGATGCAACAGAAATTTTGCGGATTGATCAATCCGTTCGCGAGATATGGCAGTTTGGAGATAAGAAACGCTTGAGAAACTCAAAATTTTCGCAGTTCTGATGCTCGAAACGAGTGACTAGAACGGCCTAGGGGAGAAGTACGCATACCGTTGTAATCGGGCTAGGTTCTACTTTCAAATGCAACAGAAATTTTGCGGATTGATCAATCCGTTCGCGAGATATGGCAGTATGGAGATAAGAAACGCTTGAGAAACTCAAAATTTTCGCAGTTCTGATGCTCGAAACGAATGACTAGGACGGCCTAGGGGAGAAGTACGCATACCGTTGTAATCGGGCGAGTTTCTACTTTCAGATAAAACAGAAATTTTGCGGATTGGTCAATCCGTTCGCGAGATATGGCCTTTTGGATGTAAGAAACGCTTTAGATACTCAAAATTTTCGCAGTTCTGATGCTCGAAACGAATGACTAGGATGGCCTAGGGGAGAAGTACGCATACCATTGTAATCGGGCGAGTTTCTACTTTCAGATGCAACAGAAATTTTGCGGATTGGTCAATCCGTTCGCGAGATATGGCAGTTTGGATGTAAGAAACGCATGAGAAACTCAAAATTTTCGCAGTTCTCATGCTCGAAACGAATAACTAGAACGGCCTAGGGGAAAAGTGCGCATACCTTTGTAATCGGGCGAGTTTCTACTTTCAGATGCAACAGAAATTTTGCGGATTGATCAATCCGTTCGCGAGATATGGCAGTTTGGAGATAAGAAACGCTTGAGAAACTCAAAATTTTCGCAGTTCTGATGCTCGAAACGAGTGACTAGAACGGCCTAGGGGAGAAGTACGCGTACCGTTGTAATCGGGCGAGTTTCTACTTTCAAATGCAACGGAAATTTTGCGGATTGGTCAATCCGTTCGCGAGATATGGCCTTTTGGATGTAAGAAACGCTTGAGAAACTCAAAATTTTCGCAGTTCTGATGCTCGAAACGAATAACTAGAACGGCCTAGGGGAAAAGTGCGCATACCGTTGTAATCGGGCGAGTTTCTACTTTCAGATAAAACAGAAATTTTGCGGATTGGTCAATCCGTTTGCGAGATGTGGCAGTTTGGAGGTAAGAAACGCTTGAGAAACTCAAAATTTTCGCAGTTCTGATGCTCGAAACGAATAACTAGAACGGCCTAGGGGAAAAGTACCCAGACCGATGTAATCGGGCGAGTTTCTACTTTCAGATGCAACAGAAATTTTGCGGATTGGTCGATCCGTTCGCGAGATATGGCAGTTTGGAAGTAAGAAACGCTTGAGAAACTCATAATTTTCGCAGTTCTGATGCTCGAAACGAATAACTAGAAAGGCTTAGGGGAAAAGTACGCATACCGATGTAATCGGGCGAGTTTCTACTTTCAGATGCAACAGAAATTTTGCGGATTGGTCGATCCGTTCGCGAGATATGGCTGTTTGGAAGTAAGAAACGCTTGAGAAACTCAAAATTTTCGCAGTTCTGATGCTCGAAACGAATGACCAGAACGGCCTAGGGGAGAAGAACGCACACCGTTGTAATCGGGCGAGTTTCTACTTTCAGATGCAACAGAAATTTTGCGGATTGGTAAATCCGTTCGCGAGATATGGAAGTTTGGAGATAAGAAACGCTTGAGAAACTCAAAATTTTCGCAGTTCTGATGCTCGAAACGAGTGACTAGAACGGCCTAGGGGAGAAGTACGCATACCGTTGTAATCGGGCGAGTCTCTACTTTCAGATGCAACAGAAATTTTGCGGATTCGTCAATCCGTTCGCGAGATATGGCAGTTTGGATGTAAGAAACGCATGAGAAACTCAAAATTTTCGCAGTTCTGATGCTCGAAACGAATAACTAGAACGGCCTAGGGGAAAAGTGCGCATACCGTTGTAATCGGGCGGGTTTCTACTTTCAGATGCAACAGAAATTTTGCGGATTGATCAATCCGTTCGCGAGATATGGCAGTTTGGATATAAGAAACGCTTGAGAAACTCAAAATTTTCGCAGTTCTGATGCTCGAAACGAATGACTAGGACGGCCTAGGGGAGAAGTACGCATACCGTTGTAATCGGGCGAGTTTCTACTTTCAGATGCAACAGAAATTTTGCGGATTGGTCAATCCGTTCGCGAGATATGGCAGTTTGGCAGTAAGAAACGCTTGAGAAACTCAGAATTTTCGCAGCTCTGATGCTCGAAACGAATAACTGGAACGGCGTAGGGGAAAACTACACATACCGTTGTAATCGGGCGAGTCTCTACTTTCAGATGCAACAGAAATTTTGCGGATTGGTAAATCCGTTCGCGAGATATGGAAGTTTGGAGATCAGAAACGCTTGAGAAACTCAAAATTTTCGCAGTTCTGATGCTCGAAACGAATAACTAGAACGGCCTAGGGGAAAAGTGCGCACACCGTTGTAATCGGGCGAGTTTCTACTTTCAGATGCAACAGAAATTTTGCGGATCGGTCAATCCGTTCGCGAGATATGGCAGTTTGGAGATAAGAAACGCTTGAGAAACTCAAAATTTTCGCAGTTCTGATGCTCGAAACGAATGACTAGAACGGCCTAGGGGGAAGTACGCATACCGTTGTAATCGGGCGAGCTTCTACTGTCAGATGCAACAGAAATTTTGCGGATTGGTCAATCCGTTCGCGAGATATGGCAGTTTGGAGGTAAGAAACGCTTGAGAGACTTAAAATTTTCGCAGTTCTGATGCTCGAAACGAATAACTAGAACGGCCTAGGGGAAAAGTGCCCATACCGTTGTAATTTGGCGCGTTTCTACTTTCAGATGCAACAGAAATTTTGCTGATTGATCAATCCGTTCGCGAGATATGGTTGTTTGGAGATAAGAAACGCTTGAGAAACTCAAAATTTTCGCAGTTCTGATGCTCGAAACGAGTAACTAGAACGGCCTAGGGGAAAAGTACGCATACCGTTGTAATCGGGCGAGTTTCTACTTTCAGCTGCAACAGAAATTTTGCGGATTGGTCAATCCGTTCGCGAGATATGGCAGTTTGGAGGTAAGAAACGCTTGAGAAACTCAAAATTTTCGCAGTTCTGATGCTCGAAACGAATAACTAGAACGGCTCAGGGGAAAAGTGCGCATACCATTGTAATCGGGCTAGGTTCTACTTTCAAATGCAACAGAAATTTTGCGGATTGGTCAATCCGTTCCCGAGATGTGGCAGTTTGGAGGTAAGAAGCGCTTGAGAAACTCAAAATTTTCGCAGTTCTGATGCTCGAAACGAATAACTAGAACGGCCTAGGGGAAAACTACACCTACCTTTGTAATCGGGCGAGTTTCTACTTTCAAATGCAACAGAAATTTTGCGGATTGGTCAATCCGTTCGCGAGATATCGCAGTTTGGAGGAAAGAAACGCTTGAGAAACTCAAAATTTTCGCAGTTCTGATGCTCGAAACGAATAACTGGAACGGCCTAGGGGAAAACTACACATACCGTTGTAATCGGGCGTGTTTCTACTTTCAGATGCAACAGAAATTTTGCGGATTGGTCATTCCGTTCGCGAGATATGGCAGTTTGGAGGTAAGAAACGCTTGAGAAACTCAAAATTTTCGCAGTTCTGATGCTCGAAACGAATAACTAGAACGGCCTAGGGGAAAAGTGCGCATACCGTTGTAATCGGGCGAGTTTCTACTTTCAGAAGCAACAGAAATTTTGCGGATGGGTCAATCCGTTCGCGAGATATGGCAGTTTGGAGGTAAGAAACGCTTGAGAAACTCAAAATTTTCGCAGTTCTGATGCTCGAAACGAATAACTAGAACGGCCTAGGGGAAAACTACACCTACCGTTGTAATCGGGCGAGTTTCTACTTTCAGATGCAACAGAAATTTTACGGATTGATCAATCCGTTCGCGAGACATGGCAGTTTGAAGGTAAGAAACGCTTGAGGAACTCAAAATTTTCGCAGTTCTGATGCTCGACACGAATAACTAGAACGGCCCAGGGGAAAAGTGCCCATACCGTTGTAATCGGGCGAGTTTCTACTTTCAGATGCAACAGAAATTTTGCGGATGGGTCAATCCGTTCGCGAGATATGGCAGTTTGGATATAAGAAACGCTTGAGAAACTCAAAATTTTCGCAGTTCTGATGCTCGAAACGAATAACTGGAGCGGCCTAGGGGAAAAGTGCGCATACCGTTGTAATCGGGCGAGTTTCTGTTTTCAGATGCAACAGAAATTTTGCGGATTGGTCAATCCGTTCGCGAGACATGGCAGTTTGGAGGTAAGAAACGCTTGAGAAACTCAAAATTTTCGCAGTTCTGATGCTCGACACGAATAACTAGAACGGCCCAGGGGAAAAGTGCCCATACCGTTGTAATCGGGCGAGTTTCTACTTTCAGAAGCAACAGAAATTTTGCGGATGGGTCAATCCGTTCGCGAGATATGGCAGTTTGGAGGTAAGAAACGCTTGAGAAACTCAAAATTTTCGCAGTTCTGATGCTCGAAATGAATAACTGGAACGGCCTAGGGGAAAACTACACATACCGTTGTAATCGGGCGAGTTTGTACTTTCAGATGCAACAGAAATTTTGCGGATTGGTCAATCCGTTCGCGAGATATGGCAGTTTGGAGGTAAGAAACGCTTGAGAAACTCAAAATTTTCGCAGTTCTGATGCTCGAAACGAATAACTAGAACGGCCTAGGGGAAAACTGCACCTACCTTTGTAATCGGGCGAGCTTCTACTTTCAGATGCAACAGAAATTTTGCGGATTGGTCAATCCGTTCGCGAGACACGGCAGTTTGGAGGTAAGAAACGCTTGAGAAACTCAAAATTTTCGCAGTTCTGGGGCTCGAAACGAATAACTAGAACGGCCCAGGGGAAAAGTGCGCATACCATTGTAATCGGGCGAGTTTCTACTTTCAGAAGCAACAGAAATTTTGCGGATGGGTCAATCCGTTCGCGAGATATGGCAGTTTGGAGGTAAGAAACGCTTGAGAAACTCAAAATTTTCGCAGTTCTGATGCTCGAAATGAATAACTGGAACGCCCTAGGGGAAAACTACACATACCGTTGTAATCGGGCGAGTTTCTACTCTCAGATGCAACAGAAATTTTGCGGATTGGTCAATCCGTTCGCGAGATATGGCAGTTTGGAGGTAAGAAACGCTTGAGAAACACAAAATTTTCGCAGTTCTGATGCTCGAAACGAATAACTAGAACGGCCTAGGGGAACACTACACCTACCGTTGTAATCGGGCGAGCTTCTACTTTCAGATGCAACAGAAATTTTACGGATTGGTCAATCCGTTCGCGAGACACGGCAGTTTGGAGGTAAGAAACGCTTGAGAAACTCAAAATTTTCGCAGTTCTGATGCTCGAAACGAATAACTAGAACGGCCCAGGGGAAAAGTGCGCATACCATTGTAATCGGGCGAGTTTCTACTTTCAAGTGCAACAGAAATTTTGCGGATTGGTCAATCCGTTCGCGAGATATGGCAGTTTGGAGGTAAGAAACGCTTGAGAAACTCAAAATTTTCGCAGTTCTGATGCTCGAAGCGAATAACTCGAACGGCCTAGGGGAAAACTACACATACCGTTGTAATCGGGCGTGTTTCTACTTTCAGATGCAACAGAAATTTTGCGGATTGGTCATTCCGTTCGCGAGATATGGCAGTTTGGAGGTAAGAAACGCTTGAGAAACTCGAAATTTTCGCAGTTCTGATGCTCGAAACGAATAACTAGAACGGCCTAGGGGAAAAGTGCGCATACAGTTGTAATCGGGCGTGTTTCTACTTTCAGAAGCAACAGAAATTTTGCGGATGGGTCAATCCGTTCGCGAGATATGGCAGTTTGGAGGTAAGAAACGCTTGAGAAGCTCAAAATTTTCGCAGTTCTGATGCTCGAAATGAATAACTGGAACGGCCAAGGGGAAAACTACACATACCGTTGTAATCGGGCGACTTTCTACTTTCAGATGAAACAGAAATTTTGCGGATTGGTCAATCCGTTCGCGAGATATGGCAGTTTGGAGGTAAGAAACGCTTGAGAAACTCAAAATTTTCGCAGTTCTGATGCTCGAAACGAATAACTAGAACGGCCTAGGGGAAAACTACACCTACCTTTGTAATCGGGCGAGTTTCTACATTCAAATGCAACAGAAATTTTGCGGATTGGTCAATCCGTTCGCGAGATATCGCAGTTTGGAGGAAAGAAACGCTTGAGAAACTCAAAATTTTCGCAGTTCTGATGCTCGAAACGAATAACTGGAACGGCCTAGGGGAAAACTACACATACCGTTGTAATCGGGCGTGTTTCTACTTTCAGATGCAACAGAAATTTTGCGGATTGGTCATTCCGTTCGCGAGATATGGCAGTTTGGAGGTAAGAAACGCTTGAGAAACTCAAAATTTTCGCAGTTCTGATGCTCGAAACGAATAACTAGAACGGCCAAGGGGAAAAGTGCGCATACCGTTGTAATCGGGCGAGTTTCTACTTTCAGAAGCAACAGAAATTTTGCGGATGGGTCAATCCGTTCGCGAGATATGGCAGTTTGGAGGTAAGAAACGCTTGAGAAACTCAAAATTTTCGCAGTTCTGATGCTTGAAATGAATAACTGGAACGCCCTAGGGGAAAACTACACATACCATTGTAATCGGGCGAGTTTCTACTCTCAGATGCAACAGAAATTTTGCGGATTGGTCAATCCATTCGCGAGATATGGCAGTTTGGAGGTAAGAAACGCTTGAGAAACACAAAATTTTCGCAGTTCTGATGCTCGAAACGAATAACTAGAACGGCCTAGGGGAACACTACACCTACCGTTGTAATCGGGCGAGCTTCTACTTTCAGATGCAACAGAAATTTTACGGATTGGTCAATCCGTTCGCGAGACACGGCAGTTTGGAGGTAAGAAACGCTTGAGAAACTCAAAATTTTCGCAGTTCTGGTGCTCGAAACGAATAACTAGAACGGCCCAGGGGAAAAGTGCGCATACCATTGTAATCGGGCGAGTTTCTACTTTCAAATGCAACAGAAATTTTGCGGATTGGTCAATCCGTTCGCGAGATATGGCAGTTTGGATGTAAGAAACGCTTGAGAAACTCAAAATTTTCGCAGTTCTGATGCTCGAAGCGAATAACTGGAACGGCCTAGGGGAAAACTACACATACCGTTGTAATCGGGCGTGTTTCTACTTTCAGATGCAACAGAAATTTTGCGGATTGGTCATTCCGTTCGCGAGATATGGCAGTTTGGAGGTAAGAAACGCTTGAGAAACTCAAAATTTTCGCAGTTCTGATGCTCGAAACGAATAACTAGAACGACCTAGGGGAAAAGTGCGCATACCGTTGTAATCGGGCAAGTTTCTACTGTCAGATGCAACAGAAATTTTGCGGATTGGTCAATCCGTTCGCGAGATATGGCAGTTTGGAGGTAAGAAACGCTTGAGAAACTTAAAATTTTCGCAGTTCTGATGCTCGAAACGAATAACTAGAACGGCCTAGGGGAAAAGTGCCCATACCGTTGTAATTTGGCGCGTTTCTACTTTCAGATGCAACAGAAATTTTGCTGATTGATCAATCCGTTCGCGAGATATGGTTGTTTGGAGATAAGAAACGCTTGAGAAACTCAAAATTTTCGCAGTTCTGATGCTCGAAACGAGTAACTAGAACGGCCTAGGGGAAAAGTACGCATACCGTTGTAATCGGGCGAGTTTCTACTTTCAGCTGCAACAGAAATTTTGCGGATTGGTCAATCCGTTCGCGAGATATGGCAGTTTGGAGGTAAGAAACGCTTGAGAAACTCAAAATTTTCGCAGTTCTGATGCTCGAAACGAATAACTAGAACGGCTCAGGGGAAAAGTGCGCATACCATTGTAATCGGGCTAGGTTCTACTTTCAAATGCAACAGAAATTTTGCGGATTGGTCAATCCGTTCCCGAGATGTGGCAGTTTGGAGGTAAGAAGCGCTTGAGAAACTCAAAATTTTCGCAGTTCTGATGCTCGAAACGAATAACTAGAACGGCCTAGGGGAAAACTACACCTACCTTTGTAATCGGGCGAGTTTCTACTTTCAAATGCAACAGAAATTTTGCGGATTGGTCAATCCGTTCGCGAGATATCGCAGTTTGGAGGAAAGAAACGCTTGAGAAACTCAAAATTTTCGCAGTTCTGATGCTCGAAACGAATAACTGGAACGGCCTAGGGGAAAACTACACATACCGTTGTAATCGGGCGTGTTTCTACTTTCAGATGCAACAGAAATTTTGCGGATTGGTCATTCCGTTCGCGAGATATGGCAGTTTGGAGGTAAGAAACGCTTGAGAAACTCAAAATTTTCGCAGTTCTGATGCTCGAAACGAATAACTAGAACGGCCTAGGGGAAAAGTGCGCATACCGTTGTAATCGGGCGAGTTTCTACTTTCAGAAGCAACAGAAATTTTGCGGATGGGTCAATCCGTTCGCGAGATATGGCAGTTTGGAGGTAAGAAACGCTTGAGAAACTCAAAATTTTCGCAGTTCTGATGCTCGAAACGAATAACTAGAACGGCCTAGGGGAAAACTACACCTACCGTTGTAATCGGGCGAGTTTCTACTTTCAGATGCAACAGAAATTTTACGGATTGATCAATCCGTTCGCGAGACATGGCAGTTTGAAGGTAAGAAACGCTTGAGGAACTCAAAATTTTCGCAGTTCTGATGCTCGACACGAATAACTAGAACGGCCCAGGGGAAAAGTGCCCATACCGTTGTAATCGGGCGAGTTTCTACTTTCAGATGCAACAGAAATTTTGCGGATGGGTCAATCCGTTCGCGAGATATGGCAGTTTGGATATAAGAAACGCTTGAGAAACTCAAAATTTTCGCAGTTCTGATGCTCGAAACGAATAACTGGAGCGGCCTAGGGGAAAAGTGCGCATACCGTTGTAATCGGGCGAGTTTCTGTTTTCAGATGCAACAGAAATTTTGCGGATTGGTCAATCCGTTCGCGAGACATGGCAGTTTGGAGGTAAGAAACGCTTGAGAAACTCAAAATTTTCGCAGTTCTGATGCTCGACACGAATAACTAGAACGGCCCAGGGGAAAAGTGCCCATACCGTTGTAATCGGGCGAGTTTCTACTTTCAGAAGCAACAGAAATTTTGCGGATGGGTCAATCCGTTCGCGAGATATGGCAGTTTGGAGGTAAGAAACGCTTGAGAAACTCAAAATTTTCGCAGTTCTGATGCTCGAAATGAATAACTGGAACGGCCTAGGGGAAAACTACACATACCGTTGTAATCGGGCGAGTTTGTACTTTCAGATGCAACAGAAATTTTGCGGATTGGTCAATCCGTTCGCGAGATATGGCAGTTTGGAGGTAAGAAACGCTTGAGAAACTCAAAATTTTCGCAGTTCTGATGCTCGAAACGAATAACTAGAACGGCCTAGGGGAAAACTGCACCTACCTTTGTAATCGGGCGAGCTTCTACTTTCAGATGCAACAGAAATTTTGCGGATTGGTCAATCCGTTCGCGAGACACGGCAGTTTGGAGGTAAGAAACGCTTGAGAAACTCAAAATTTTCGCAGTTCTGGGGCTCGAAACGAATAACTAGAACGGCCCAGGGGAAAAGTGCGCATACCATTGTAATCGGGCGAGTTTCTACTTTCAGAAGCAACAGAAATTTTGCGGATGGGTCAATCCGTTCGCGAGATATGGCAGTTTGGAGGTAAGAAACGCTTGAGAAACTCAAAATTTTCGCAGTTCTGATGCTCGAAATGAATAACTGGAACGCCCTAGGGGAAAACTACACATACCGTTGTAATCGGGCGAGTTTCTACTCTCAGATGCAACAGAAATTTTGCGGATTGGTCAATCCGTTCGCGAGATATGGCAGTTTGGAGGTAAGAAACGCTTGAGAAACACAAAATTTTCGCAGTTCTGATGCTCGAAACGAATAACTAGAACGGCCTAGGGGAACACTACACCTACCGTTGTAATCGGGCGAGCTTCTACTTTCAGATGCAACAGAAATTTTACGGATTGGTCAATCCGTTCGCGAGACACGGCAGTTTGGAGGTAAGAAACGCTTGAGAAACTCAAAATTTTCGCAGTTCTGATGCTCGAAACGAATAACTAGAACGGCCCAGGGGAAAAGTGCGCATACCATTGTAATCGGGCGAGTTTCTACTTTCAAGTGCAACAGAAATTTTGCGGATTGGTCAATCCGTTCGCGAGATATGGCAGTTTGGAGGTAAGAAACGCTTGAGAAACTCAAAATTTTCGCAGTTCTGATGCTCGAAGCGAATAACTCGAACGGCCTAGGGGAAAACTACACATACCGTTGTAATCGGGCGTGTTTCTACTTTCAGATGCAACAGAAATTTTGCGGATTGGTCATTCCGTTCGCGAGATATGGCAGTTTGGAGGTAAGAAACGCTTGAGAAACTCGAAATTTTCGCAGTTCTGATGCTCGAAACGAATAACTAGAACGGCCTAGGGGAAAAGTGCGCATACAGTTGTAATCGGGCGTGTTTCTACTTTCAGAAGCAACAGAAATTTTGCGGATGGGTCAATCCGTTCGCGAGATATGGCAGTTTGGAGGTAAGAAACGCTTGAGAAGCTCAAAATTTTCGCAGTTCTGATGCTCGAAATGAATAACTGGAACGGCCAAGGGGAAAACTACACATACCGTTGTAATCGGGCGACTTTCTACTTTCAGATGAAACAGAAATTTTGCGGATTGGTCAATCCGTTCGCGAGATATGGCAGTTTGGAGGTAAGAAACGCTTGAGAAACTCAAAATTTTCGCAGTTCTGATGCTCGAAACGAATAACTAGAACGGCCTAGGGGAAAACTACACCTACCTTTGTAATCGGGCGAGTTTCTACATTCAAATGCAACAGAAATTTTGCGGATTGGTCAATCCGTTCGCGAGATATCGCAGTTTGGAGGAAAGAAACGCTTGAGAAACTCAAAATTTTCGCAGTTCTGATGCTCGAAACGAATAACTGGAACGGCCTAGGGGAAAACTACACATACCGTTGTAATCGGGCGTGTTTCTACTTTCAGATGCAACAGAAATTTTGCGGATTGGTCATTCCGTTCGCGAGATATGGCAGTTTGGAGGTAAGAAACGCTTGAGAAACTCAAAATTTTCGCAGTTCTGATGCTCGAAACGAATAACTAGAACGGCCAAGGGGAAAAGTGCGCATACCGTTGTAATCGGGCGAGTTTCTACTTTCAGAAGCAACAGAAATTTTGCGGATGGGTCAATCCGTTCGCGAGATATGGCAGTTTGGAGGTAAGAAACGCTTGAGAAACTCAAAATTTTCGCAGTTCTGATGCTTGAAATGAATAACTGGAACGCCCTAGGGGAAAACTACACATACCATTGTAATCGGGCGAGTTTCTACTCTCAGATGCAACAGAAATTTTGCGGATTGGTCAATCCATTCGCGAGATATGGCAGTTTGGAGGTAAGAAACGCTTGAGAAACACAAAATTTTCGCAGTTCTGATGCTCGAAACGAATAACTAGAACGGCCTAGGGGAACACTACACCTACCGTTGTAATCGGGCGAGCTTCTACTTTCAGATGCAACAGAAATTTTACGGATTGGTCAATCCGTTCGCGAGACACGGCAGTTTGGAGGTAAGAAACGCTTGAGAAACTCAAAATTTTCGCAGTTCTGGTGCTCGAAACGAATAACTAGAACGGCCCAGGGGAAAAGTGCGCATACCATTGTAATCGGGCGAGTTTCTACTTTCAAATGCAACAGAAATTTTGCGGATTGGTCAATCCGTTCGCGAGATATGGCAGTTTGGATGTAAGAAACGCTTGAGAAACTCAAAATTTTCGCAGTTCTGATGCTCGAAGCGAATAACTGGAACGGCCTAGGGGAAAACTACACATACCGTTGTAATCGGGCGTGTTTCTACTTTCAGATGCAACAGAAATTTTGCGGATTGGTCATTCCGTTCGCGAGATATGGCAGTTTGGAGGTAAGAAACGCTTGAGAAACTCAAAATTTTCGCAGTTCTGATGCTCGAAACGAATAACTAGAACGACCTAGGGGAAAAGTGCGCATACCGTTGTAATCGGGCAAGTTTCTACTTTCAGAAGCAACAGAAATTTTGCGGATGGGTCAATCCGTTCGCGAGATATGGCAGTTTGGAGGTAAGAAACGCTTGAGAAACTCAAAATTTTCGCAGTTCTGATGCTTGAAATGAATAACTGGAACGCCCTAGGGGAAAACTACACATACCGTTGTAATCGGGCGAGTTTCTACTCTCAGATGCAACAGAAATTTTGCGGATTGGTCAATCCGTTCGCGAGATATGGCAGTTTGGAGGTAAGAAACGCTTGAGAAACACAAAATTTTCGCAGTTCTGATGCTCGAAACGAATAACTAGAACGGCCTAGGGGAACACTACACCTACCGTTGTAATCGGGCGAGCTTCTACTTTCAGATGCAACAGAAATTTTACGGATTGGTCAATCCGTTCGCGAGACACGGTAGTTTGGAGGTAAGAAACGCTTGAGAAACTCAAAATTTTCGCAGTTCTGATGCTCGAAACGAATAACTAGAACGGCCCAGGGGAAAAGTGCGCATACCATTGTAATCGGGCGAGTTTCTACTTTCAAGTGCAACAGAAATTTTGCGGATTGGTCAATCCGTTCGCGAGATATGGCAGTTTGGAGGTAAGAAACGCTTGAGAAACTCAAAATTTTCGCAGTTCTGATGCTCGAAGCGAATAACTGGAACGGCCTAGGGGAAAACTACACATACCGTTGTAATCGGGCGAGTCTCTACTTTCAGATGCAACAGAAATTTTGCGGATTGGTAAATCCGTTCGCGAGATATGGAAGTTTGGAGATCAGAAACGCTTGAGAAACTCAAAATTTTCGCAGTTCTGATGCTCGAAACGAATAACTAGAACGGCCTAGGGGAAAAGTGCGCACACCGTTGTAATCGGGCGAGTTTCTACTTTCAGATGCAACAGAAATTTTGCGGATCGGTCAATCCGTTCGCGATATATGGCAGTTTGGAGATAAGAAACGCTTGAGAAACTCAAAATTTTCGCAGTTCTGATGCTCGAAACGAATGACTAGAACGGCCTAGGGGGAAGTACGCATACCGTTGTAATCGGGCGAGCTTCTACTGTCAGATGCAACAGAAATTTTGCGGATTGGTCAATCCGTTCGCGAGATATGGCAGTTTGGAGGTAAGAAACGCTTGAGAAACTTAAAATTTTCGCAGTTCTGATGCTCGAAACGAATAACTAGAACGGCCTAGGGGAAAAGTGCCCATACCGTTGTAATTTGGCGCGTTTCTACTTTCAGATGCAACAGAAATTTTGCTGATTGATCAATCCGTTCCCGAGATATGGTTGTTTGGAGATAAGAAACGCTTGAGAAACTCAAAATTTCCGCAGTTCTGATGCTCGAAACGAGTAACTAGAACGGCCTAGGGGAAAAGTACGCATACCGTTGTAATCGGGCGAGTTTCTACTTTCAGCTGCAACAGAAATTTTGCTGATTGGTCAATCCGTTCGCGAGATATGGCAGTTTGGAGGTAAGAAACGCTTGAGAAACTCAAAATTTTCGCAGTTCTGATGCTCGAAACGATTAACTAGAACGGCCCAGGGGAAAAGTGGGCATACCATTGTAATCGGGCTAGGTTCTACTTTCAAATGCAACAGAAATTTTGCGGATTGGTCAATCCGTTCCCGAGATGTGGCAGTTTGGAGGTAAGAAACGCTTGAGAAACTCAAAATTTTCGCAGTTCTGATGCTCGAAACGAATAACTCGAACGGCCTAGGGGAAAACTACACATACCGTTGTAATCGGGCGTGTTTCTACTTTCAGATGCAACAGAAATTTTACGGATTGATCAATCCGTTCGCGAGACATGGCAGTTTGAAGGTAAGAAACGCTTGAGGAACTCAAAATTTTCGCAGTTCTGATGCTCGACACGAATAACTAGAACGGCCCAGGGGAAAAGTGCCCATACCGTTGTAATCGGGCGAGTTTCTACTTTCAGATGCAACAGAAATTTTGCGGATGGGTCAATCCGTTCGCGAGATATGGCAGTTTGGATATAAGAAACGCTTGAGAAACTCAAAATTTTCGCAGTTCTGATGCTCGAAACGAATAACTGGAGCGGCCTAGGGGAAAAGTGCGCATACCGTTGTAATCGGGCGAGTTTCTGTTTTCAGATGCAACAGAAATTTTGCGGATTGGTCAATCCGTTCGCGAGACATGGCAGTTTGGAGGTAAGAAACGCTTGAGAAACTCAAAATTTTCGCAGTTCTGATGCTCGACACGAATAACTAGAACGGCCCAGGGGAAAAGTGCCCATACCGTTGTAATCGGGCGAGTTTCTACTTTCAGAAGCAACAGAAATTTTGCGGATGGGTCAATCCGTTCGCGAGATATGGCAGTTTGGAGGTAAGAAACGCTTGAGAAACTCAAAATTTTCGCAGTTCTGATGCTCGAAGCGAATAACTCGAACGGCCTAGGGGAAAACTACACATACCGTTGTAATCGGGCGTGTTTCTACTTTCAGATGCAACAGAAATTTTGCGGATTGGTCATTCCGTTCGCGAGATATGGCAGTTTGGAGGTAAGAAACGCTTGAGAAACTCGAAATTTTCGCAGTTCTGATGCTCGAAACGAATAACTAGAACGGCCTAGGGGAAAAGTGCGCATACAGTTGTAATCGGGCGTGTTTCTACTTTCAGAAGCAACAGAAATTTTGCGGATGGGTCAATCCGTTCGCGAGATATGGCAGTTTGGAGGTAAGAAACGCTTGAGAAGCTCAAAATTTTCGCAGTTCTGATGCTCGAAATGAATAACTGGAACGGCCAAGGGGAAAACTACACATACCGTTGTAATCGGGCGACTTTCTACTTTCAGATGAAACAGAAATTTTGCGGATTGGTCAATCCGTTCGCGAGATATGGCAGTTTGGAGGTAAGAAACGCTTGAGAAACTCAAAATTTTCGCAGTTCTGATGCTCGAAACGAATAACTAGAACGGCCTAGGGGAAAACTACACCTACCTTTGTAATCGGGCGAGTTTCTACATTCAAATGCAACAGAAATTTTGCGGATTGGTCAATCCGTTCGCGAGATATCGCAGTTTGGAGGAAAGAAACGCTTGAGAAACTCAAAATTTTCGCAGTTCTGATGCTCGAAACGAATAACTGGAACGGCCTAGGGGAAAACTACACATACCGTTGTAATCGGGCGTGTTTCTACTTTCAGATGCAACAGAAATTTTGCGGATTGGTCATTCCGTTCGCGAGATATGGCAGTTTGGAGGTAAGAAACGCTTGAGAAACTCAAAATTTTCGCAGTTCTGATGCTCGAAACGAATAACTAGAACGGCCAAGGGGAAAAGTGCGCATACCGTTGTAATCGGGCGAGTTTCTACTTTCAGAAGCAACAGAAATTTTGCGGATGGGTCAATCCGTTCGCGAGATATGGCAGTTTGGAGGTAAGAAACGCTTGAGAAACTCAAAATTTTCGCAGTTCTGATGCTTGAAATGAATAACTGGAACGCCCTAGGGGAAAACTACACATACCATTGTAATCGGGCGAGTTTCTACTCTCAGATGCAACAGAAATTTTGCGGATTGGTCAATCCATTCGCGAGATATGGCAGTTTGGAGGTAAGAAACGCTTGAGAAACACAAAATTTTCGCAGTTCTGATGCTCGAAACGAATAACTAGAACGGCCTAGGGGAACACTACACCTACCGTTGTAATCGGGCGAGCTTCTACTTTCAGATGCAACAGAAATTTTACGGATTGGTCAATCCGTTCGCGAGACACGGCAGTTTGGAGGTAAGAAACGCTTGAGAAACTCAAAATTTTCGCAGTTCTGGTGCTCGAAACGAATAACTAGAACGGCCCAGGGGAAAAGTGCGCATACCATTGTAATCGGGCGAGTTTCTACTTTCAAATGCAACAGAAATTTTGCGGATTGGTCAATCCGTTCGCGAGATATGGCAGTTTGGATGTAAGAAACGCTTGAGAAACTCAAAATTTTCGCAGTTCTGATGCTCGAAGCGAATAACTGGAACGGCCTAGGGGAAAACTACACATACCGTTGTAATCGGGCGTGTTTCTACTTTCAGATGCAACAGAAATTTTGCGGATTGGTCATTCCGTTCGCGAGATATGGCAGTTTGGAGGTAAGAAACGCTTGAGAAACTCAAAATTTTCGCAGTTCTGATGCTCGAAACGAATAACTAGAACGACCTAGGGGAAAAGTGCGCATACCGTTGTAATCGGGCAAGTTTCTACTTTCAGAAGCAACAGAAATTTTGCGGATGGGTCAATCCGTTCGCGAGATATGGCAGTTTGGAGGTAAGAAACGCTTGAGAAACTCAAAATTTTCGCAGTTCTGATGCTTGAAATGAATAACTGGAACGCCCTAGGGGAAAACTACACATACCGTTGTAATCGGGCGAGTTTCTACTCTCAGATGCAACAGAAATTTTGCGGATTGGTCAATCCGTTCGCGAGATATGGCAGTTTGGAGGTAAGAAACGCTTGAGAAACACAAAATTTTCGCAGTTCTGATGCTCGAAACGAATAACTAGAACGGCCTAGGGGAACACTACACCTACCGTTGTAATCGGGCGAGCTTCTACTTTCAGATGCAACAGAAATTTTACGGATTGGTCAATCCGTTCGCGAGACACGGTAGTTTGGAGGTAAGAAACGCTTGAGAAACTCAAAATTTTCGCAGTTCTGATGCTCGAAACGAATAACTAGAACGGCCCAGGGGAAAAGTGCGCATACCATTGTAATCGGGCGAGTTTCTACTTTCAAGTGCAACAGAAATTTTGCGGATTGGTCAATCCGTTCGCGAGATATGGCAGTTTGGAGGTAAGAAACGCTTGAGAAACTCAAAATTTTCGCAGTTCTGATGCTCGAAGCGAATAACTGGAACGGCCTAGGGGAAAACTACACATACCGTTGTAATCGGGCGAGTCTCTACTTTCAGATGCAACAGAAATTTTGCGGATTGGTAAATCCGTTCGCGAGATATGGAAGTTTGGAGATCAGAAACGCTTGAGAAACTCAAAATTTTCGCAGTTCTGATGCTCGAAACGAATAACTAGAACGGCCTAGGGGAAAAGTGCGCACACCGTTGTAATCGGGCGAGTTTCTACTTTCAGATGCAACAGAAATTTTGCGGATCGGTCAATCCGTTCGCGATATATGGCAGTTTGGAGATAAGAAACGCTTGAGAAACTCAAAATTTTCGCAGTTCTGATGCTCGAAACGAATGACTAGAACGGCCTAGGGGGAAGTACGCATACCGTTGTAATCGGGCGAGCTTCTACTGTCAGATGCAACAGAAATTTTGCGGATTGGTCAATCCGTTCGCGAGATATGGCAGTTTGGAGGTAAGAAACGCTTGAGAAACTTAAAATTTTCGCAGTTCTGATGCTCGAAACGAATAACTAGAACGGCCTAGGGGAAAAGTGCCCATACCGTTGTAATTTGGCGCGTTTCTACTTTCAGATGCAACAGAAATTTTGCTGATTGATCAATCCGTTCGCGAGATATGGTTGTTTGGAGATAAGAAACGCTTGAGAAACTCAAAATTTCCGCAGTTCTGATGCTCGAAACGAGTAACTAGAACGGCCTAGGGGAAAAGTACGCATACCGTTGTAATCGGGCGAGTTTCTACTTTCAGCTGCAACAGAAATTTTGCTGATTGGTCAATCCGTTCGCGAGATATGGCAGTTTGGAGGTAAGAAACGCTTGAGAAACTCAAAATTTTCGCAGTTTTGATGCTCGAAACGATTAACTAGAACGGCCCAGGGGAAAAGTGGGCATACCATTGTAATCGGGCTAGGTTCTACTTTCAAATGCAACAGAAATTTTGCGGATTGGTCAATCCGTTCCCGAGATGTGGCAGTTTGGAGGTAAGAAACGCTTGAGAAACTCAAAATTTTCGCAGTTCTGATGCTCGAAACGAATAACTAGAACGGCCTAGGGGAAAACTACACCTACCTTTGTAATCGGGCGAGTTTCTACTTTCAAATGCAACAGAAATTTGCGGATTGGTCAATCCGTTCGCGAGATATCGCAGTTTGGAGGAAAGAAACGCTTGAGAAACTCAAAATTTTCGCACTTCTGATGCTCGAAACGAATAACTGGAACGGCCTAGGGGAAAACTACACATACCGTTGTAATCGGGCGTGTTTCTACTTTCAGATGCAACAGAAATTTTGCGGATTGGTCATTCCGTTCGCGAGATATGGCAGTTTGGAGGTAAGAAACGCTTGAGAAACTCAAAATTTTCGCAGTTCTGATGCTCGAAACGAATAACTAGAACGGCCTAGGGGAAAAGTGCGCATACCGTTGTAATCGGGCGAGTTTCTACTTTCAGAAGCAACAGAAATTTTGCGGATGGGTCAATCCGTTCGCGAGATATGGCAGTTTGGAGGTAAGAAACGCTTGAGAAACTCAAAATTTTCGCAGTTCTGATGCTCGAAACGAATAACTCGAACGGCCTAGGGGAAAACTACACCTACCGTTGTAATCGGGCGAGTTTCTACTTTCAGATGCAACAGAAATTTTATGGATTGATCAATCCGTTCGCGAGACATGGCAGTTTGAAGGTAAGAAACGCTTGAGGAACTCAAAATTTTCGCAGTTCTGATGCTCGACACGAATAACTAGAACGGCCCAGGGGAAAAGTGCCCATACCGTTGTAATCGGGCGAGTTTCTACTTTCAGATGCAACAGAAATTTTGCGGATGGGTCAATCCGTTCGCGAGATATGGCAGTTTGGATATAAGAAACGCTTGAGAAACTCAAAATTTTCGCAGTTCTGATGCTCGAAACGAATAACTGGAGCGGCCTAGGGGAAAAGTGCGCATACCGTTGTAATCGGGCGAGTTTCTGTTTTCAGATGCAACAGAAATTTTGCGGATTGGTCAATCCGTTCGCGAGACATGGCAGTTTGGAGGTAAGAAACGCTTGAGAAACTCAAAATTTTCGCAGTTCTGATGCTCGACACGAATAACTAGAACGGCCCAGGGGAAAAGTGCCCATACCGTTGTAATCGGGCGAGTTTCTACTTTCAGAAGCAACAGAAATTTTGCGGATGGGTCAATCCGTTCGCGAGATATGGCAGTTTGGAGGTAAGAAACGCTTGAGAAACTCAAAATTTTCGCAGTTCTGATGCTCGAAATGAATAACTGGAACGGCCTAGGGGAAAACTACACATACCGTTGTAATCGGGCGAGTTTGTACTTTCAGATGCAACAGAAATTTTGCGGATTGGTCAATCCGTTCGCGAGATATGGCAGTTTGGAGGTAAGAAACGCTTGAGAAACTCAAAATTTTCGCAGTTCTGATGCTCGAAACGAATAACTAGAACGGCCTAGGGGAAAAGTGCGCATACCGTTGTAATCGGGCGAGTTTCTACTTTCAGAAGCAACAGAAATTTTGCGGATGGGTCAATCCGTTCGCGAGATATGGCAGTTTGGAGGTAAGAAACGCTTGAGAAACTCAAAATTTTCGCAGTTCTGATGCTCGAAATGAATAACTGGAACGCCCTAGGGGAAAACTACACATACCGTTGTAATCGGGCGAGTTTCTACTCTCAGATGCAACAGAAATTTTGCGGATTGGTCAATCCGTTCGCGAGATATGGCAGTTTGGAGGTAAGAAACGCTTGAGAAACTCAAAATTTTCGCAGTTCTGTTGCTCGAAACGAATAACTAGAACGGCCTAGGGGAAAAGTGCGCATACCGTTGTAATCGGGCGTGTTTCTACTTTCAGAAGCAACAGAAATTTTGCGGATGGGTCAATCCGTTCGCGAGATATGGCAGTTTGGAGGTAAGAAACGCTTGAGAAGCTCAAAATTTTCGCAGTTCTGATGCTCGAAATGAATAACTGGAACGGCCAAGGGGAAAACTACACATACCGTTGTAATCGGGCGACTTTCTACTTTCAGATGAAACAGAAATTTTGCGGATTGGTCAATCCGTTCGCGAGATATGGCAGTTTGGAGGTAAGAAACGCTTGAGAAACTCAAAATTTTCGCAGTTCTGATGCTCGAAACGAATAACTAGAACGGCCTAGGGGAAAACTACACCTACCTTTGTAATCGGGCGAGTTTCTACATTCAAATGCAACAGAAATTTTGCGGATTGGTCAATCCGTTCGCGAGATATCGCAGTTTGGAGGAAAGAAACGCTTGAGAAACTCAAAATTTTCGCAGTTCTGATGCTCGAAACGAATAACTGGAACGGCCTAGGGGAAAACTACACATACCGTTGTAATCGGGCGTGTTTCTACTTTCAGATGCAACAGAAATTTTGCGGATTGGTCATTCCGTTCGCGAGATATGGCAGTTTGGAGGTAAGAAACGCTTGAGAAACTCAAAATTTTCGCAGTTCTGATGCTCGAAACGAATAACTAGAACGGCCAAGGGGAAAAGTGCGCATACCGTTGTAATCGGGCGAGTTTCTACTTTCAGAAGCAACAGAAATTTTGCGGATGGGTCAATCCGTTCGCGAGATATGGCAGTTTGGAGGTAAGAAACGCTTGAGAAACTCAAAATTTTCGCAGTTCTGATGCTTGAAATGAATAACTGGAACGCCCTAGGGGAAAACTACACATACCATTGTAATCGGGCGAGTTTCTACTCTCAGATGCAACAGAAATTTTGCGGATTGGTCAATCCATTCGCGAGATATGGCAGTTTGGAGGTAAGAAACGCTTGAGAAACACAAAATTTTCGCAGTTCTGATGCTCGAAACGAATAACTAGAACGGCCTAGGGGAACACTACACCTACCGTTGTAATCGGGCGAGCTTCTACTTTCAGATGCAACAGAAATTTTACGGATTGGTCAATCCGTTCGCGAGACACGGCAGTTTGGAGGTAAGAAACGCTTGAGAAACTCAAAATTTTCGCAGTTCTGGTGCTCGAAACGAATAACTAGAACGGCCCAGGGGAAAAGTGCGCATACCATTGTAATCGGGCGAGTTTCTACTTTCAAATGCAACAGAAATTTTGCGGATTGGTCAATCCGTTCGCGAGATATGGCAGTTTGGATGTAAGAAACGCTTGAGAAACTCAAAATTTTCGCAGTTCTGATGCTCGAAGCGAATAACTGGAACGGCCTAGGGGAAAACTACACATACCGTTGTAATCGGGCGTGTTTCTACTTTCAGATGCAACAGAAATTTTGCGGATTGGTCATTCCGTTCGCGAGATATGGCAGTTTGGAGGTAAGAAACGCTTGAGAAACTCAAAATTTTCGCAGTTCTGATGCTCGAAACGAATAACTAGAACGGCCTAGGGGAAAAGTGCGCATACCGTTGTAATCGGGCGAGTTTCTACTTTCAGAAGCAACAGAAATTTTGCGGATGGGTCAATCCGTTCGCGAGATATGGCAGTTTGGAGGTAAGAAACGCTTGAGAAACTCAAAATTTTCGCAGTTCTGATGCTCGAAACGAATAACTAGAACGGCCTAGGGGAAAACTACACCTACCGTTGTAATCGGGCGAGTTTCTACTTTCAGATGCAACAGAAATTTTACGGATTGATCAATCCGTTCGCGAAACATGGCAATTTGAAGGTAAGAAACGCTTGAGGAACTCAAAATTTTCGCAGTTCTGATGCTCGACACGAATAACTAGAACGGCCCAGGGGAAAAGTGCCCATACCGTTGTAATCGGGCGAGTTTCTACTTTCAGATGCAACAGAAATTTTGCGGATGGGTCAATCCGTTCGCGAGATATGGCAGTTTGGATATAAGAAACGCTTGAGAAACTCAAAATTTTCGCAGTTCTGATGCTCGAAACGAATAACTGGAGCGGCCTAGGGGAAAAGTGCGCATACCGTTGTAATCGGGCGAGTTTCTGTTTTCAGATGCAACAGAAATTTTGCGGATTGGTCAATCCGTTCGCGAGACATGGCAGTTTGGAGGTAAGAAACGCTTGAGAAACTCAAAATTTTCGCAGTTCTGATGCTCGACACGAATAACTAGAACGGCCCAGGGGAAAAGTGCCCATACCGTTGTAATCGGGCGAGTTTCTACTTTCAGAAGCAACAGAAATTTTGCGGATGGGTCAATCCGTTCGCGAGATATGGCAGTTTGGAGGTAAGAAACGCTTGAGAAACTCAAAATTTTCGCAGTTCTGATGCTCGAAATGAATAACTGGAACGGCCTAGGGGAAAACTACACATACCGTTGTAATCGGGCGAGTTTGTACTTTCAGATGCAACAGAAATTTTGCGGATTGGTCAATCCGTTCGCGAGATATGGCAGTTTGGAGGTAAGAAACGCTTGAGAAACTCAAAATTTTCGCAGTTCTGATGCTCGAAACGAATAACTAGAACGGCCTAGGGGAAAACTACACTTACCTTTGTAATCGGGCGAGCTTCTACTTTCAGATGCAACAGAAATTTTGCGGATTGGTCAATCCGTTCGCGAGACACGGCAGTTTGGAGGTAAGAAACGCTTGAGAAACTCAAAATTTTCGCAGTTCTGGTGCTCGAAACGAATAACTAGAACGGCCCAGGGGAACACTACACCTACCGTTGTAATCGGGCGAGCTTCTACTTTCAGATGCAACAGAAATTTTACGGATTGGTCAATCCGTTCGCGAGACACGGCAGTTTGGAGGTAAGAAACGCTTGAGAAACTCAAAATTTTCGCAGTTCTGATGCTCGAAACGAATAACTAGAACGGCCCAGGGGAAAAGTGCGCATACCGTTGTAATCGGGCGAGTTTCTACTTTCAGAAGCAACAGAAATTTTGCGGATGGGTCAATCCGTTCGCGAGATATGGCAGTTTGGAGGTAAGAAACGCTTGAGAAACTCAAAATTTCGCAGTTCTGATGCTCGAAGCGAATAACTCGAACGCCTAGGGGAAAACTACACATACCGTTGTAATCGGGCGTGTTTCTACTTTCAGATGCAACAGAAATTTTGCGGATTGGTCATTCCGTTCGCGAGATATGGCAGTTTGGAGGTAAGAAACGCTTGAGAAACTCGAAATTTTCGCAGTTCTGATGCTCGAAACGAATAACTAGAACGGCCTAGGGGAAAAGTGCGCATACCGTTGTAATCGGGCGTGTTTCTACTTTCAGAAGCAACAGAAATTTTGCGGATGGGTCAATCCGTTCGCGAGATATGGCAGTTTGGAGGTAAGAAACGCTTGAGAAGCTCAAAATTTTCGCAGTTCTGATGCTCGAAATGAATAACTGGAACGGCCAAGGGGAAAACTACACATACCGTTGTAATCGGGCGACTTTCTACTTTCAGATGAAACAGAAATTTTGCGGATTGGTCAATCCGTTCGCGAGATATGGCAGTTTGGAGGTAAGAAACGCTTGAGAAACTCAAAATTTTCGCAGTTCTGATGCTCGACACGAATAACTAGAACGGCCCAGGGGAAAAGTGCCCATACCTTTGTAATCGGGCGAGTTTCTACTTTCAGATGCAACAGAAATTTTGCGGATGGGTCAATCCGTTCGCGAGATATGGCAGTTTGGATATAAGAAACGCTTGAGAAACTCAAAATTTTCGCAGTTCTGATGCTCGAAACGAATAACTGGAGCGGCCTAGGGGAAAAGTGCGCATACCGTTGTAATCGGGCGAGTTTCTGTTTTCAGATGCAACAGAAATTTTGCGGATTGGTCAATCCGTTCGCGAGACATGGCAGTTTGGAGGTAAGAAACGCTTGAGAAACTCAAAATTTTCGCAGTTCTGATGCTCGAAACGAATAACTAGAACGGCCAAGGGGAAAAGTGCGCATACCGTTGTAATCGGGCGAGTTTCTACTTTCAGAAGCAACAGAAATTTTGCGGATGGGTCAATCCGTTCGCGAGATATGGCAGTTTGGAGGTAAGAAACGCTTGAGAAACTCAAAATTTTCGCAGTTCTGATGCTTGAAATGAATAACTGGAACGCCCTAGGGGAAAACTACACATACCATTGTAATCGGGCGAGTTTCTACTCTCAGATGCAACAGAAATTTTGCGGATTGGTCAATCCGTTCGCGAGATATGGCAGTTTGGAGGTAAGAAACGCTTGAGAAACACAAAATTTTCGCAGTTCTGATGCTCGAAACGAATAACTAGAACGGCCTAGGGGAAAACTACACTTACCTTTGTAATCGGGCGAGCTTCTACTTTCAGATGCAACAGAAATCTTGCGGATTGGTCAATCCGTTCGCGAGACACGGCAGTTTGGAGGTAAGAAACGCTTGAGAAACTCAAAATTTTCGCAGTTCTGGTGCTCGAAACGAATAACTAGAACGGCCCAGGGGAACACTACACCTACCGTTGTAATCGGGCGAGCTTCTACTTTCAGATGCAACAGAAATTTTACGGATTGGTCAATCCGTTCGCGAGACACGGCAGTTTGGAGGTAAGAAACGCTTGAGAAACTCAAAATTTTCGCAGTTCTGATGCTCGAAACGAATAACTAGAACGGCCCAGGGGAAAAGTGCGCATACCGTTGTAATCGGGCGAGTTTCTACTTTCAGAAGCAACAGAAATTTTGCGGATGGGTCAATCCGTTCGCGAGATATGGCAGTTTGGAGGTAAGAAACGCTTGAGAAACTCAAAATTTTCGCAGTTCTGATGCTCGAAGCGAATAACTCGAACGGCCTAGGGGAAAACTACAAATACCGTTGTAATCGGGCGTGTTTCTACTTTCAGATGCAACAGAAATTTTGCGGATTGGTCATTCCGTTCGCGAGATATGGCAGTTTGGAGGTAAGAAACGCTTGAGAAACTCGAAATTTTCGCAGTTCTGATGCTCGAAACGAATAACTAGAACGGCCTAGGGGAAAAGTGCGCATACCGTTGTAATCGGGCGTGTTTCTACTTTCAGAAGCAACAGAAATTTTGCGGATGGGTCAATCCGTTCGCGAGATATGGCAGTTTGGAGGTAAGAAACGCTTGAGAAGCTCAAAATTTTCGCAGTTCTGATGCTCGAAATGAATAACTGGAACGGCCAAGGGGAAAACTACACATACCGTTGTAATCGGGCGACTTTCTACTTTCAGATGAAACAGAAATTTTGCGGATTGGTCAATCCGTTCGCGAGATATGGCAGTTTGGAGGTAAGAAACGCTTGAGAAACTCAAAATTTTCGCAGTTCTGATGCTCGAAACGAATAACTAGAACGGCCTAGGGGAAAACTACACCTACCTTTGTAATCGGGCGAGTTTCTACATTCAAATGCAACAGAAATTTTGCGGATTGGTCAATCCGTTCGCGAGATATCGCAGTTTGGAGGAAAGAAACGCTTGAGAAACTCAAAATTTTCGCAGTTCTGATGCTCGAAACGAATAACTGGAACGGCCTAGGGGAAAACTACACACACCTTTGTAATCGGGCGTGTTTCTACTTTCAGATGCAACAGAAATTTTGCGGATTGGTCATTCCGTTCGCGAGATATGGCAGTTTGGAGGTAAGAAACGCTTGAGAAACTCAAAATTTTCGCAGTTCTGATGCTCGAAACGAATAACTAGAACGGCCAAGGGGAAAAGTGCGCATACCGTTGTAATCGGGCGAGTTTCTACTTTCAGAAGCAACAGAAATTTTGCGGATGGGTCAATCCGTTCGCGAGATATGGCAGTTTGGAGGTAAGAAACGCTTGAGAAACTCAAAATTTTCGCAGTTCTGATGCTTGAAATGAATAACTGGAACGCCCTAGGGGAAAACTACACATACCATTGTAATCGGGCGAGTTTCTACTCTCAGATGCAACAGAAATTTTGCGGATTGGTCAATCCGTTCGCGAGATATGGCAGTTTGGAGGTAAGAAACGCTTGAGAAACACAAAATTTTCGCAGTTCTGATGCTCGAAACGAATAACTAGAACGGCCTAGGGGAACACTACACCTACCGTTGTAATCGGGCGAGCTTCTACTTTCAGATGCAACAGAAATTTTACGGATTGGTCAATCCGTTCGCGAGACACGGCAGTTTGGAGGTAAGAAACGCTTGAGAAACTCAAAATTTTCGCAGTTCTGGTGCTCGAAACGAATAACTAGAACGGCCCAGGGGAAAAGTGCGCATACCATTGTAATCGGGCGAGTTTCTACTTTCAAATGCAACAGAAATTTTGCGGATTGGTCAATCCGTTCGCGAGATATGGCAGTTTGGAGGTAAGAAACGCTTGAGAAACTCAAAATTTTCGCAGTTCTGATGCTCGAAGCGAATAACTGGAACGGCCTAGGGGAAAACTACACATACCGTTGTAATCGGGCGTGTTTCTACTTTCAGATGCAACAGAAATTTTGCGGATTGGTCATTCCGTTCGCGAGATATGGCAGTTTGGAGGTAAGAAACGCTTGAGAAACTCAAAATTTTCGCAGTTCTGATGCTCGAAACGAATAACTAGAACGGCCTAGGGGAAAAGTGCGCATACCGTTGTAATCGGGCGAGTTTCTACTTTCAGAAGCAACAGAAATTTTGCGGATGGGTCAATCCGTTCGCGAGATATGGCAGTTTGGAGGTAAGAAACGCTTGAGAAACTCAAAATTTTCGCTGTTCTGGTGCTCGAAACGAATAACTAGAACGGCCCAGGGGAAAAGTGCGCATACCATTGTAATCGGGCGAGTTTCTACTTTCAAATGCAACAGAAATTTTGCGGATTGGTCAATCCGTTCGCGAGATATGGCAGTTTGGATGTAAGAAACGCTTGAGAAACTCAAAATTTTCGCAGTTCTGATGCTCGAAGCGAATAACTGGAACGGCCTAGGGGAAAACTACACATACCGTTGTAATCGGGCGTGTTTCTACTTTCAGATGCAACAGAAATTTTGCGGATTGGTCATTCCGTTCGCGAGATATGGCAGTTTGGAGGTAAGAAACGCTTGAGAAACTCAAAATTTTCGCAGTTCTGATGCTCGAAACGAATAACTAGAACGGCCTAGGGGAAAAGTGCGCATACCGTTGTAATCGGGCGAGTTTCTACTTTCAGAAGCAACAGAAATTTTTCGGATGGGTCAATCCGTTCGCGAGATATGGCAGTTTGGAGGTAAGAAACGCTTGAGAAACTCAAAATTTTCGCAGTTCTGATGCTCGAAGCGAATAACTGGAACGGCCTAGGGGAAAACTACACATACCGTTGTAATCGGGCGTGTTTCTACTTTCAGATGCAACAGAAATTTTGCGGATTGGTCATTCCGTTCGCGAGATATGGCAGTTTGGAGGTAAGAAACGCTTGAGAAACTCGAAATTTTCGCAGTTCTGATGCTCGAAACGAATAACTAGAACGGCCTAGGGGAAAAGTGCGCATACCGTTGTAATCGGGCGTGTTTCTACTTTCAGAAGCAACAGAAATTTTGCGGATGGGTCAATTCGTTCGCGAGATATGGCAGTTTGGAGGTAAGAAACGCTTGAGAAGCTCAAAATTTTCGCAGTTCTGATGCTCGAAATGAATAACTGGAACGGCCAAGGGGAAAACTACACATACCGTTGTAATCGGGCGACTTTCTACTTTCAGATGAAACAGAAATTTTGCGGATTGGTCAATCCGTTCGCGAGATATGGCAGTTTGGAGGTAAGAAACGCTTGAGAAACTCAAAATTTTCGCAGTTCTGATGCTCGAAACGAATAACTGGAACGGCCTAGGGGAAAACTACACATACCGTTGTAATCGGGCGTGATTCTACTTTCAGATGCAACAGAAATTTTGAGGATTGGTCATTCTGTTCGCGAGATATGGCAGTTTGGAGGTAAGAAACGCTTGAGAAACTCAAAATTTTCGCAGTTCTGATGCTCGAAGCGAATAACTGGAACGGCCTAGGGGAAAACTACACATACCGTTGTAATCGGGCGTGTTTCTACTTTCAGATGCAACAGAAATTTTGCGGATTGGTCATTCCGTTCGCGAGATATGGCAGTTTGGAGGTAAGAAACGCTTGAGAAACTCAAAATTTTCGCAGTTCTGATGCTCGAAACGAATAACTAGAACGGCCTAGGGGAACACTACACCTACCGTTGTAATCGGGCGAGTTTCTACTTTCAGATGCAACAGAAATTTTACGGATTGGTCAATCCGTTCGCGAGACACGGCAGTTTGGAGGTAAGAAACGCTTGAGAAACTCAAAATTTTCGCAGTTCTGATGCTCGAAACGAATAACTAGAACGGCCCAGGGGAAAAGTGCGCATACCATTGTAATCGGGCGAGTTTCTACTTTCAAGTGCAACAGAAATTTTGCGGATTGGTCAATCCGTTCGCGAGATATGGCAGTTTGGAGGTAAGAAACGCTTGAGAAACACAAAATTTTCGCAGTTCTGATGCTCGAAGCGAATAACTGGAACGGCCTAGGGGAAAACTACACATACCGTTGTAATCGGGCGTGTTTCTACTTTCAGATGCAACAGAAATTTTGCGGATTGGTCATTCCGTTCGCGAGATATGGCAGTTTGGAGGTAAGAAACGCTTGAGAAACTCGAAATTTTCGCAGTTCTGATGCTCGAAACGAATAACTAGAACGGCCTAGGGGAAAAGTGCGCATACCGTTGTAATCGGGCGTGTTTCTACTTTCAGATGCAACAGAAATTTTGCGGATTGGTCATTCCGTTCGCGAGATATGGCAGTTTGGAGGTAAGAAACGCTTGAGAAGCTCAAAATTTTCGCAGTTCTGATGCTCGAAATGAATAACTGGAACGGCCTAGGGGAAAACTACACATACCGTTGTAATTGGGCGACTTTCTACTTTCAGATGAAACAGAAATTTTACGGATTGGTCAATCCGTTCGCGAGACACGGCAGTTTGGAGGTAAGAAACGCTTGAGAAACTCAAAATTTTCGCAGTTCTGGTGCTCGAAACGAATAACTAGAACGGCCCAGGGGAAAAGTGCGCATACCATTGTAATCGGGCGAGTTTCTACTTTCAAATGCAACAGAAATTTTGCGGATTGGTCAATCCGTTCGCGAGATATGGCAGTTTGGAGGTAAGAAACGCTTGAGAAACTCAAAATTTTCGCAGTTCTGATGCTCGAAGCGAATAACTGGAACGGCCTAGGGGAAAACTACACATACCGTTGTAATCGGGCGTGTTTCTACTTTCAGATGCAACAGAAATTTTGCGGATTGGTCATTCCGTTCGCGAGATATGGCAGTTTGGAGGTAAGAAACGCTTGAGAAACTCAAAATTTTCGCAGTTCTGATGCTCGAAACGAATAACTAGAACGGCCTAGGGGAAAAGTGCGCATACCGTTGTAATCGGGCGAGTTTCTACTTTCAGAAGCAACAGAAATTTTGCGGATGGGTCAATCCGTTCGCGAGATATGGCAGTTTGGAGGTAAGAAACGCTTGAGAAACTCAAAATTTTCGCTGTTCTGGTGCTCGAAACGAATAACTAGAACGGCCCAGGGGAAAAGTGCGCATACCATTGTAATCGGGCGAGTTTCTACTTTCAAATGCAACAGAAATTTTGCGGATTGGTCAATCCGTTCGCGAGATATGGCAGTTTGGAGGTAAGAAACGCTTGAGAAACTCAAAATTTTCGCAGTTCTGATGCTCGAAGCGAATAACTGGAACGGCCTAGGGGAAAACTACACATACCGTTGTAATCGGGCGTGTTTCTACTTTCAGATGCAACAGAAATTTTGCGGATTGGTCATTCCGTTCGCGAGATATGGCAGTTTGGAGGTAAGAAACGCTTGAGAAACTCAAAATTTTCGCAGTTCTGATGCTCGAAACGAATAACTAGAACGGCCTAGGGGAAAAGTGCGCATACCGTTGTAATCGGGCGAGTTTCTACTTTCAGAAGCAACAGAAATTTTGCGGATGGGTCAATCCGTTCGCGAGATATGGCAGTTTGGAGGTAAGAAACGCTTGAGAAACTCAAAATTTTCGCAGTTCTGATGCTCGAAGCGAATAACTGGAACGGCCTAGGGGAAAACTACACATACCGTTGTAATCGGGCGTGTTTCTACTTTCAGATGCAACAGAAATTTTGCGGATTGGTCATTCCGTTCGCGAGATATGGCAGTTTGGAGGTAAGAAACGCTTGAGAAACTCGAAATTTTCGCAGTTCTGATGCTCGAAACGAATAACTAGAACGGCCTAGGGGAAAAGTGCGCATACCGTTGTAATCGGGCGTGTTTCTACTTTCAGAAGCAACAGAAATTTTGCGGATGGGTCAATTCGTTCGCGAGATATGGCAGTTTGGAGGTAAGAAACGCTTGAGAAGCTCAAAATTTTCGCAGTTCTGATGCTCGAAATGAATAACTGGAACGGCCAAGGGGAAAACTACACATACCGTTGTAATCGGGCGACTTTCTACTTTCAGATGAAACAGAAATTTTGCGGATTGGTCAATCCGTTCGCGAGATATGGCAGTTTGGAGGTAAGAAACGCTTGAGAAACTCAAAATTTTCGCAGTTCTGATGCTCGAAACGAATAACTGGAACGGCCTAGGGGAAAACTACACATACCGTTGTAATCGGGCGTGATTCTACTTTCAGATGCAACAGAAATTTTGAGGATTGGTCATTCTGTTCGCGAGATATGGCAGTTTGGAGGTAAGAAACGCTTGAGAAACTCAAAATTTTCGCAGTTCTGATGCTCGAAGCGAATAACTGGAACGGCCTAGGGGAAAACTACACATACCGTTGTAATCGGGCGTGTTTCTACTTTCAGATGCAACAGAAATTTTGCGGATTGGTCATTCCGTTCGCGAGATATGGCAGTTTGGAGGTAAGAAACGCTTGAGAAACTCAAAATTTTCGCAGTTCTGATGCTCGAAACGAATAACTAGAACGGCCTAGGGGAACACTACACCTACCGTTGTAATCGGGCGAGTTTCTACTTTCAGATGCAACAGAAATTTTACGGATTGGTCAATCCGTTCGCGAGACACGGCAGTTTGGAGGTAAGAAACGCTTGAGAAACTCAAAATTTTCGCAGTTCTGATGCTCGAAACGAATAACTAGAACGGCCTAGGGGAAAAGTGCGCATACCATTGTAATCGGGCGAGTTTCTACTTTCAAGTGCAACAGAAATTTTGCGGATTGGTCAATCCGTTCGCGAGATATGGCAGTTTGGAGGTAAGAAACGCTTGAGAAACACAAAATTTTCGCAGTTCTGATGCTCGAAGCGAATAACTGGAACGGCCTAGGGGAAAACTACACATACCGTTGTAATCGGGCGTGTTTCTACTTTCAGATGCAACAGAAATTTTGCGGATTGGTCATTCCGTTCGCGAGATATGGCAGTTTGGAGGTAAGAAACGCTTGAGAAACTCGAAATTTTCGCAGTTCTGATGCTCGAAACGAATAACTAGAACGGCCTAGGGGAAAAGTGCGCATACCGTTGTAATCGGGCGTGTTTCTACTTTCAGAAGCAACAGAAATTTTGCGGATGGGTCAATCCGTTCGCGAGATATGGCAGTTTGGAGGTAAGAAACGCTTGAGAAGCTCAAAATTTTCGCAGTTCTGATGCTCGAAATGAATAACTGGAACGGCCTAGGGGAAAACTACACATACCGTTGTAATCGGGCGAGTTTCTACTCTCAGATGCAACAGAAATTTTGCGGATTGGTCAATCCGTTCGCGAGATATGGCAGTTTGGAGGTAAGAAACGCTTGAGAAACTCAAAATTTTCGCAGTTCTGATGCTCGAAACGAATAACTGGAACGGCCTAGGGGAAAACTACACATACCGTTGTAATCGGGCGTGTTTCTACTTTCAGATGCAACAGAAATTTTGAGGATTGGTCATTCTGTTCGCGAGATATGGCAGTTTGGAGGTAAGAAACGGTTGAGAAACTCAAAATTTTCGCAGTTCTGATGCTCGAAGCGAATAACTGGAACGGCCTAGGGGAAAACTACACATACCGTTGTAATCGGGCGTGTTTCTACTTTCAGATGCAACAGAAATTTTGCGGATTGGTCATTCCGTTCGCGAGATATGGCAGTTTGGAGGTAAGAAACGCTTGAGAAACTCAAAATTTTCGCAGTTCTGATGCTCGAAACGAATAACTAGAACGGCCTAGGGGAAAAGTGCGCATACCGTTGTAATCGGGCGAGTTTCTACTTTCAGAAGCAACAGAAATTTTGCGGATGGGTCAATCCGTTCGCGAGATATGGCAGTTTGGAGGTAAGAAACGCTTGAGAAACTCAAAATTTTCGCAGTTCTGATGCTCGAAATGAATAACTGGAACGCCCTAGGGGAAAACTACACATACCGTTGTAATCGGGCGAGTTTCTACTCTCAGATGCAACAGAAATTTTGCGGATTGGTCAATCCGTTCGCGAGATATGGCAGTTTGGAGGTAAGAAACGCTTGAGAAACACAAAATTTTCGCAGTTCTGATGCTCGAAACGAATAACTAGAACGGCCTAGGGGAACACTACACCTACCGTTGTAATCGGGCGAGTTTCTACTTTCAGATGTAACAGAAATTTTACGGATTGGTCAATCCGTTCGCGAGACACGGCAGTTTGGAGGTAAGAAACGCTTGAGAAACTCAAAATTTTCGCAGTTCTGATGCTCGAAACGAATAACTAGAACGGCCCAGGGGAAAAGTGCGCATACCATTGTAATCGGGCGAGTTTCTACTTTCAAGTGCAACAGAAATTTTGCGGATTGGTCAATCCGTTCGCGAGATATGGCAGTTTGGAGGTAAGAAACGCTTGAGAAACTCAAAATTTTCGCAGTTCTGATGCTCGAAGCGAATAACTGGAACGGCCTAGGGGAAAACTACACATACCGTTGTAATCGGGCGTGTTTCTACTTTCAGATGCAACAGAAATTTTGCGGATTGGTCATTCCGTTCGCGAGATATGGCAGTTTGGAGGTAAGAAACGCTTGAGAAACTCGAAATTTTCGCAGTTCTGATGCTCGAAACGAATAACTAGAACGGCCTAGGGGAAAAGTGCGCATACCGTTGTAATCGGGCGTGTTTCTACTTTCAGAAGCAACAGAAATTTTGCGGATGGGTCAATCCGTTCGCGAGATATGGCAGTTTGGAGGTAAGAAACGCTTGAGAAGCTCAAAATTTTCGCAGTTCTGTTGCTCGAAATGAATAACTGGAACGGCCTAGGGGAAAACTACACATACCGTTGTAATCGGGCGACTTTCTACTTTCAGATGAAACAGAAATTTTGCGGATTGGTCAATCCGTTCGCGAGATATGGCAGTTTGGAGGTAAGAAACGCTTGAGAAACTCAAAATTTTCGCAGTTCTGATGCTCGAAACGAATAACTGGAACGGCCTAGGGGAAAACTACACATACCGTTGTAATCGGGCGTGTTTCTACTTTCAGATGCAACAGAAATTTTGAGGATTGGTCATTCTGTTCGCGAGATATGGCAGTTTGGAGGTAAGAAACGCTTGAGAAACTCAAAATTTTCGCAGTTCTGATGCTCGAAACGAATAACTAGAACGGCCTAGGGGAAAAGTGCGCATACCGTTGTAATCGGGCGAGTTTCTACTTTCAGAAGCAACAGAAATTTTGCGGATGGGTCAATCCGTTCGCGAGATATGGCAGTTTGGAGGTAAGAAACGCTTGAGAAACTCAAAATTTTCGCAGTTCTGATGCTCGAAACGAATAACTAGAACGGCCCAGGGGAAAAGTGCGCATACCATTGTAATCGGGCGAGTTTCTACTTTCAAATGCAACAGAAATTTTGCGGATTGGTCAATCCGTTCGCGAGATATGGCAGTCTGGAGGTAAGAAACGCTTGAGAAACTCAAAATTTTCGCAGTTCTGATGCTCGAAACGAATAACTGGAACGGCCTAGGGGAAAACTACACATACCGTTGTAATCGGGCGTGTTTCTACTTTCAGATGCAACAGAAATTTTGCGGATTGGTCATTCCGTTCGCGAGATATGGCAGTTTGGAGGTAAGAAACGCTTGAGAAACTCGAAATTTTCGCAGTTCTGATGCTCGAAACGAATAACTAGAACGGCCTAGGGGAAAAGTGCGCATACCGTTGTAATCGGGCGTGTTTCTACTTTCAGAAGCAACAGAAATTTTGCGGATGGGTCAATCCGTTCGCGAGATATGGCAGTTTGGAGGTAAGAAACGCTTGAGAAACTCAAAATTTTCGCAGTTCTGATGCTCGAAATGAATAACTGGAACGGCCTAGGGGAAAACTACACATACCGTTGTAATCGGGCGACTTTCTACTTTCAGATGAAACAGATATTTTGCGGATTGGTCAATCCGTTCGCGAGATATGGCAGTTTGGAGGTAAGAAACGCTTGAGAAACTCAAAATTTTCGCAGTTCTGATGCTCGAAACGAATAACTGGAACGGCCTAGGGGAAAACTACACATACCGTTGTAATCGGGCGAGTTTCTACTTTCAGATGCAACAGAAATTTTGCGGATTGGTCATTCCGTTCGCGAGATATGGCAGTTTGGAGGTAAGAAACGCTTGAGAAACTCAAAATTTTCGCAGTTATGATGCTCGAAACGAATAACTAGAACGGCCTAGGGGAAAACTACACCCACCGTTGTAATCGGGCGAGTTTCTACTTTCAGATGCAACAGAAATTTTGCGGATTGGTCAATCCGTTCGCGAGATATGGCAGTTTGGAGGTAAGAAACGCTTGAGAAACTCAAAATTTTCGCAGTTATGATGCTCGAAACAAATAACTAGATCGGCCCAGGGGAAAAGTGCGCATACCATTGTAATCGGGCGAGCTTCTACTTTCAGATGCAACAGAAATTTTACGGATTGGCCAATCCGTTCGCGAGACATGACAGTTTGGAGGTAAGAAACGCTTGAGAAACTCAAAATTTTCGCAGTTCTGATGCTCGACACGAATAACTAGAACGGCCCAGGGGAAAAGTGCCCATACCGTTGTAATCGGGCGAGTTTCTACTCTCAGATGCAACAGAAATTTTGCGGATTGGTCAATCCGTTCGCGAGATATGGCAGTTTGGATGTAAGAAACGCTTGAGAAACACAAAATTTTCGCAGTTCTGATGCTCGAAACGAATAACTAGAACGGCCTAGGGGAACACTACACCTACCGTTGTATTCGGGCGAGCTTCTACTTTCAGATGCAACAGAAATTTTACGGATTGGTCAATCCGTTCGCGAGACGCGGCAGTTTGGAGGTAAGAAACGCTTGAGAAACTCAAAATTTTCGCAGTTCTGATGCTCGAAACGAATAACTAGAACGGCCCAGGGGAAAAGTGCGCATACCATTGTAATCGGGCGAGTTTCTACTTTCAAATGCAACAGAAATTTTGCGGATTGGTCAATCCGTTCGCGAGATATGGCAGTCTGGAGGTAAGAAACGCTTGAGAAACTCAAAATTTTCGCAGTTCTGATGCTCGAAACGAATAACTGGAACGGCCTAGGGGAAAACTACACATACCGTTGTAATCGGGCGTGTTTCTACTTTCAGATGCAACAGAAATTTTGCGGATTGGTCATTCCGTTCGCGAGATATGGCAGTTTGGAGGTAAGAAACGCTTGAGAAACTCGAAATTTTCGCAGTTCTGATGCTCGAAACGAATAACTAGAACGGCCTAGGGGAAAAGTGCGCATACCGTTGTAATCGGGCGTGTTTCTACTTTCAGATGCAACAGAAATTTTGCGGATTGGTCATTCTGTTCGCGAGATATGGCAGTTTGGAGGTAAGAAACGCTTGAGAAACTCAAAATTTTCGCAGTTCTGATGCTCGAAACGAATAACTAGAACGGCCTAGGGGAAAAGTGCGCATACCGTTGTAATCGGGCGAGTTTCTACTTTCAGAAGCAACAGAAATTTTGCGGATGGGTCAATCCGTTCGCGAGATATGGCAGTTTGCAGGTAAGAAACGCTTGAGAAACTCAAAATTTTCGCAGTTCTGATGCTCGAAACGAATAACTAGAACGGCCTAGGGGAAAAGTGCGCATACCGTTGTAATCGGGCGAGTTTCTACTTTCAGAAGCAACAGAAATTTTGCGGATGGGTCAATCCGTTCGCGAGATATGGCAGTTTGGAGGTAAGAAACGCTTGAGAAACTCAAAATTTTCGCAGTTCTGATGCTCGAAACGAATAACTAGAACGGCCCAGGGGAAAAGTGCGCATACCATTGTAATCGGGCGAGTTTCTACTTTCAAATGCAACAGAAATTTTGCGGATTGGTCAATCCGTTCGCGAGATATGGCAGTCTGGAGGTAAGAAACGCTTGAGAAACTCAAAATTTTCGCAGTTCTGATGCTCGAAACGAATAACTGGAACGGCCTAGGGGAAAACTACACATACCGTTGTAATCGGGCGTGTTTCTACTTTCAGATGCAACAGAAATTTTGCGGATTGGTCATTCCGTTCGCGAGATATGGCAGTTTGGAGGTAAGAAACGCTTGAGAAACTCGAAATTTTCGCAGTTCTGATGCTCGAAACGAATAACTAGAACGGCCTAGGGGAAAAGTGCGCATACCGTTGTAATCGGGCGTGTTTCTACTTTCAGAAGCAACAGAAATTTTGCGGATGGGTCAATCCGTTCGCGAGATATGGCAGTTTGGAGGTAAGAAACGCTTGAGAAACTCAAAATTTTCGCAGTTCTGATGCTCGAAATGAATAACTGGAACGGCCTAGGGGAAAACTACACATACCGTTGTAATCGGGCGACTTTCTACTTTCAGATGAAACAGATATTTTGCGGATTGGTCAATCCGTTCGCGAGATATGGCAGTTTGGAGGTAAGAAACGCTTGAGAAACTCAAAATTTTCGCAGTTCTGATGCTCGAAACGAATAACTGGAACGGCCTAGGGGAAAACTACACATACCGTTGTAATCGGGCGAGTTTCTACTTTCAGATGCAACAGAAATTTTGCGGATTGGTCATTCCGTTCGCGAGATATGGCAGTTTGGAGGTAAGAAACGCTTGAGAAACTCAAAATTTTCGCAGTTATGATGCTCGAAACGAATAACTAGAACGGCCTAGGGGAAAACTACACCCACCGTTGTAATCGGGCGAGTTTCTACTTTCAGATGCAACAGAAATTTTGCGGATTGGTCAATCCGTTCGCGAGATATGGCAGTTTGGAGGTAAGAAACGCTTGAGAAACTCAAAATTTTCGCAGTTATGATGCTCGAAACGAATAACTGGAACGGCCTAGGGGAAAACTACACATACCGTTGTAATCGGGCGTGTTTCTACTTTCAGATGCAACAGAAATTTTGCGGATTGGTCATTCCGTTCGCGAGATATGGCAGTTTGGAGGTAAGAAACGCTTGAGAAACTCGAAATTTTCGCAGTTCTGATGCTCGAAACGAATAACTAGAACGGCCTAGGGGAAAAGTGCGCATACCGTTGTAATCGGGCGTGTTTCTACTTTCAGATGCAACAGAAATTTTGCGGATTGGTCATTCTGTTCGCGAGATATGGCAGTTTGGAGGTAAGAAACGCTTGAGAAACTCAAAATTTTCGCAGTTCTGATGCTCGAAACGAATAACTAGAACGGCCTAGGGGAAAAGTGCGCATACCGTTGTAATCGGGCGAGTTTCTACTTTCAGAAGCAACAGAAATTTTGCGGATGGGTCAATCCGTTCGCGAGATATGGCAGTTTGCAGGTAAGAAACGCTTGAGAAACTCAAAATTTTCGCAGTTCTGATGCTCGAAACGAATAACTAGAACGGCCTAGGGGAAAAGTGCGCATACCGTTGTAATCGGGCGAGTTTCTACTTTCAGAAGCAACAGAAATTTTGCGGATGGGTCAATCCGTTCGCGAGATATGGCAGTTTGGAGGTAAGAAACGCTTGAGAAACTCAAAATTTTCGCAGTTCTGATGCTCGAAACGAATAACTAGAACGGCCCAGGGGAAAAGTGCGCATACCATTGTAATCGGGCGAGTTTCTACTTTCAAATGCAACAGAAATTTTGCGGATTGGTCAATCCGTTCGCGAGATATGGCAGTCTGGAGGTAAGAAACGCTTGAGAAACTCAAAATTTTCGCAGTTCTGATGCTCGAAACGAATAACTGGAACGGCCTAGGGGAAAACTACACATACCGTTGTAATCGGGCGTGTTTCTACTTTCAGATGCAACAGAAATTTTGCGGATTGGTCAATCCGTTCGCGAGATATGGCAGTTTGGAGGTAAGAAACGCTTGAGAAACTCAAAATTTTCGCAGTTATGATGCTCGAAACAAATAACTAGATCGGCCCAGGGGAAAAGTGCGCATACCATTGTAATCGGGCGAGCTTCTACTTTCAGATGCAACAGAAATTTTACGGATTGGCCAATCCGTTCGCGAGACATGACAGTTTGGAGGTAAGAAACGCTTGAGAAACTCAAAATTTTCGCAGTTCTGATGCTCGACACGAATAACTAGAACGGCCCAGGGGAAAAATGCCCATACCGTTGTAATCGGGCGTGTTTCTACTTTCAGATGCAACAGAAATTTTGCGGATTGGTCAATCCGTTCGCGAGATATGGCCGTTTGGATGTAAGAAACGCTTTAGAATCTCAAAATTTTCGCAGTTCTGATGCTCGAAACGAATAACTAGAACGGCCCAGGGGAAAAGTGCGCATACCATTGTAATCGGGCTAGGTTCTACTTTCAAATGCAACAGAAATTTTGCGGATTGGTCAATCCGTTCGCGAGATATGGCAGTTTGGAGGTAAGAAACGCTTGAGAAACTCAAAATTTTCGCAGTTCTGATGCTCGAAACGAATAACTGGAACGGCCTAGGGGAAAACTACACATACCGTTGTAATCGGGCGAGTTTCTACTTTCAGATGCATCAGAAATTTTGCGGATTCGTCATTCCGTTCGCGAGATATGGCAGTTTGGAGGTAAGAAACGCTTGAGAAACTCAAAATTTTCGCAATTCTGATGCTCGAAACGAGTAACTAGAACGGCCTAGGGGAAAAGTACGCATACCGTTGTAATCGGGCGACTTTCTACTTTCAGATGCAAGAGAAATTTTGCGGATTGATCAATCCGTTCGCGAGATATGGCAGTTTGGAGATAAGAAACGCTTGAGAAACTCAAAATTTTCGCAGTTCTGATGCTCGAAACGAGTAACTAGAACGGCCTAGGGGAAAAGTACGCATACCGTTGTAATCGGGCGAGTTTCTGCTTTCAGATGCAACAGAAATTTTGCGGATTGGTAAATCCGTTCGCGAGATATGGCAGTTTGGAGGTAAGAAACGCTTGAGAAACTCAAAATTTTCGCAGTTCTGATGCTCGAAATGAATAACTAGAACGGCCTAGGGGAAAACTACACCTACCGTTGTAATCGGGCGAGTTTCTACTTTCAGATGCAACAGAAATTTTGCGGATTGGTCAATCCGTTCGCGAGATATGGCAGTTTGGAGGTAAGAAACGCTTGAGAAACTCAAAATTTTCGCAGCTCTGATGCTCGAAACGAATAACTAGAACGGCTTAGGGGAAAACTACACCTACCATTGTAATCGGGCGAGTTTCTACTTTCAGATGCAACAGAAATTTTGCGGATTGATCAATCCGTTCGCGAGATATGGCAGTTTGGAGATAAGAAACGCTTGAGAAACTCAAAATTTTCGCAATTCTGATGCTCGAAACGAGTAACTAGAACGGCCTAGGGGACAGGTGCGCATACTGTTGTAATCGGGCGAGCTTCTGCTTTCAGATGCAACAAAAATTTTGCGAATTGATCAATCCGTTAGCGAGATATGGCAGTTTGGAGATAAGAAACGCTTGAGAAACTCAAAATTTTCGCAGTTCTGATGCTCGAAACGAGTAACTAGAACGGCCTAGGGGAAAAGTACGCATACCGTTGTAATCGGGCGAGTTTCTGCTTTCAGATGCAACAGAAATTTTGCGGATTGGTAAATCCGTTCGCGAGATATGGCAGTTTGGAGGTAAGAAACGCTTGAGAAACTCAAAATTTTCGCAGTTCTGATGCTCGAAATGAATAACTAGAACGGCCTAGGGGAAAACTACACCTACCGTTGTAATCGGGCGAGTTTCTACTTTCAGATGCAACAGAAATTTTGCGGATTGGTCAATCCGTTCGCGAGATATGGCAGTTTGGAGGTAAGAAACGCTTGAGAAACTCAAAATTTTCGCAGCTCTGATGCTCGAAACGAATAACTAGAACGGCTTAGGGGAAAACTACACCTACCATTGTAATCGGGCGAGTTTCTACTTTCAGATGCAACAGAAATTTTGCGGATTGATCAATCCGTTCGCGAGATATGGCAGTTTGGAGATAAGAAACGCTTGAGAAACTCAAAATTTTCGCAATTCTGATGCTCGAAACGAGTAACTAGAACGGCCTAGGGGAAAGGTGCGCATACTGTTGTAATCGGGCGAGTTTCTGCTTTCAGATGCAACAAAAATTTTGCGAATTGATCAATCCGTTCGCGAGATATGGCAGTTTGGAAGTAAGAAACGCTTGAGAAACTCAAAATTTTCGCAGTTCTGATGCTCGAAACGAATAACTAGAACGGCCTAGGGGAAAAGTGCGCATACCGTTGTAATCGGGCGAGTTTCTACTTTCAGATGCAACAGAAATTTTGCGGATTGATCAATCCGTTCGCGAGATATGGCAGTTTGGAGGTAAGAAACGCTTGAGAAACTCAAAATTTTCGCAGTTCTGATGCTCGAAACGAATAAATAGAACGGCCTAGGGGAAAACTACACATACCGTTGTAATCGGGCGAGTTTCTACTTTCAGATGCAACAGAAATTTTGCGGATTGGTCATTCCGTTCGCGAGATATGGCAGTTTGGAGGTAAGAAACGCTTGAGAAACTCAAAATTTTCGCAGTTCTGATGCTCGAAATGAATAACTAGAACGGCCTAGGGGAAAACTACACATACCGTTGTAATCGGGCGAGTTTCTACTTTCAGATGCAACAGAAACTTTGCGGATTGGTTAATCCGTTCGCGAGATATGGCAGTTTGGAGGTAATAAAGGCTTGAGAAACTCAAAATTTTCGCAGTTCTGATCCTCGAAACGAATAACTAGAACGGCCTAGGGGAAAACTACACCCACCGTTGTAATCGGGCGAGTTTCTACTTTCAGATGCAATAGAAATTTTGCGGATTGATCAATCCGTTCGCGAGATATGGCAGTTTGGAGATAAGAAACGCTTGAGAAACTCAAAATTTTCGCAGTTCTGATCCTCGAAACGAATAACTAGAACGGCCTAGGGGAAAACTACACCCACCGTTGTAATCGGGCGAGTTTCTACTTTCAGATGCAACAGAAATTTTGCGGATTGATCAATCCGTTCGCGAGATATGGCAGTTTGGAGATAAGAAACGCTTGAGAAACTCAAAATTTTCGCAGTTCTGATGCTCGATACGAGTAACTAGAACGGCCTAGGGGAAAAGTACGCATACCGTTGTAATCGGGCGAGTTTCTGCTTTCAGATGCAACAGAAATTTTGCGGATTGGTAAATCCGTTCGCGAGATATGGCAGTTTGGAGGTAAGAAACGCTTGAGAAACTCAAAATTTTCGCAGTTCTGATGCTCGAAATGAATAACTAGAACGGCCTAGGGGAAAACTACACATACCGTTGTAATCGGGCGAGTTTCTACTTTCAGATGCAACAGAAACTTTGCGGATTGGTTAATCCGTTCGCGAGATATGGCAGTTTGGAGGTAATAAAGGCTTGAGAAACTCAAAATTTTCGCAGTTCTGATCCTCGAAACGAATAACTAGAACGGCCTAGGGGAAAACTACACCCACCGTTGTAATCGGGCGAGTTTCTACTTTCAGATGCAACAGAAATTTTGCGGATTGATCAATCCGTTCGCGAGATATGGCAGTTTGGAGATAAGAAACGCTTGAGAAACTCAAAATTTTCGCAGTTCTGATCCTCGAAACGAATAACTAGAACGGCCTAGGGGAAAACTACACCCACCGTTGTAATCGGGCGAGTTTCTACTTTCAGATGCAACAGAAATTTTGCGGATTGGTCAATCCGTTCGCGAGATATGGCAGTTTGGAGGTAAGAAACGCTTGAGAAACTCAAAATTTTCGCAGCTCTGATGCTCGAAACGAATAACTAGAACGGCTTAGGGGAAAACTACACCTACCATTGTAATCGGGCGAGTTTCTACTTTCAGATGCAACAGAAATTTTGCGGATTGATCAATCCGTTCGCGAGATATGGCAGTTTGGAGATAAGAAACGCTTGAGAAACTCAAAATTTTCGCAGTTCTGATGCTCGAAACGAATAACTGGAACGGCCTAGGGGAAAACTACACATACCGTTGTAATCGGGCGAGTTTCTACTTTCAGATGCAACAGAAATTTTGCGGATTGGTCATTCCGTTCGCGAGATATGGCAGTTTGGAGGTAAGAAACGCTTGAGAAACTCAAAATTTTCGCAGTTATGATGCTCGAAACGAATAACTAGAACGGCCTAGGGGAAAACTACACCCACCGTTGTAATCGGGCGAGTTTCTACTTTCAGATGCAACAGAAATTTTGCGGATTGGTCAATCCGTTCGCGAGATATGGCAGTTTGGAGGTAAGAAACGCTTGAGAAACTCAAAATTTTCGCAGTTATGATGCTCGAAACAAATAACTAGATCGGCCCAGGGGAAAAGTGCGCATACCATTGTAATCGGGCGAGCTTCTACTTTCAGATGCAACAGAAATTTTACGGATTGGCCAATCCGTTCGCGAGACATGACAGTTTGGAGGTAGGAAACGCTTGAGAAACTCAAAATTTTCGCAGTTCTGATGCTCGAAACGAGTAACTAGAACGGCCTAGGGGAAAAGTACGCATACCGTTGTAATCGGGCGAGTTTCTGCTTTCAGATGCAACAGAAATTTTGCGGATTGGTAAATCCGTTCGCGAGATATGGCAGTTTGGAGGTAAGAAACGCTTGAGAAACTCAAAATTTTCGCAGTTCTGATGCTCGAAATGAATAACTAGAACGGCCTAGGGGAAAACTACACCTACCGTTGTAATCGGGCGAGTTTCTACTTTCAGATGCAACAGAAACTTTGCGGATTGGTTAATCCGTTCGCGAGATATGGCAGTTTGGAGGTAATAAAGGCTTGAGAAACTCAAAATTTTCGCAGTTCTGATCCTCGAAACGAATAACTAGAACGGCCTAGGGGAAAACTACACCCACCGTTGTAATCGGGCGAGTTTCTACTTTCAGATGCAACAGAAATTTTGCGGATTGATCAATCCGTTCGCGAGATATGGCAGTTTGGAGATAAGAAACGCTTGAGAAACTCAAAATTTTCGCAGTTCTGATCCTCGAAACGAATAACTAGAACGGCCTAGGGGAAAACTACACCCACCGTTGTAATCGGGCGAGTTTCTACTTTCAGATGCAACAGAAATTTTGCGGATTGGTCAATCCGTTCGCGAGATATGGCAGTTTGGAGGTAAGAAACGCTTGAGAAACTCAAAATTTTCGCAGCTCTGATGCTCGAAACGAATAACTAGAACGGCTTAGGGGAAAACTACACCTACCATTGTAATCGGGCGAGTTTCTACTTTCAGATGCAACAGAAATTTTGCGGATTGATCAATCCGTTCGCGAGATATGGCAGTTTGGAGATAAGAAACGCTTGAGAAACTCAAAATTTTCGCAGTTCTGATGCTCGAAACGAATAACTGGAACGGCCTAGGGGAAAACTACACATACCGTTGTAATCGGGCGAGTTTCTACTTTCAGATGCAACAGAAATTTTGCGGATTGGTCATTCCGTTCGCGAGATATGGCAGTTTGGAGGTAAGAAACGCTTGAGAAACTCAAAATTTTCGCAGTTATGATGCTCGAAACGAATAACTAGAACGGCCTAGGGGAAAACTACACCCACCGTTGTAATCGGGCGAGTTTCTACTTTCAGATGCAACAGAAATTTTGCGGATTGGTCAATCCGTTCGCGAGATATGGCAGTTTGGAGGTAAGAAACGCTTGAGAAACTCAAAATTTTCGCAGTTATGATGCTCGAAACAAATAACTAGATCGGCCCAGGGGAAAAGTGCGCATACCATTGTAATCGGGCGAGCTTCTACTTTCAGATGCAACAGAAATTTTACGGATTGGCCAATCCGTTCGCGAGACATGACAGTTTGGAGGTAGGAAACGCTTGAGAAACTCAAAATTTTCGCAGTTCTGATGCTCGAAACGAGTAACTAGAACGGCCTAGGGGAAAAGTACGCATACCGTTGTAATCGGGCGAGTTTCTGCTTTCAGATGCAACAGAAATTTTGCGGATTGGTAAATCCGTTCGCGAGATATGGCAGTTTGGAGGTAAGAAACGCTTGAGAAACTCAAAATTTTCGCAGTTCTGATGCTCGAAATGAATAACTAGAACGGCCTAGGGGAAAACTACACCTACCGTTGTAATCGGGCGAGTTTCTACTTTCAGATGCAACAGAAATTTTGCGGATTGGTCAATCCGTTCGCGAGATATGGCAGTTTGGAGGTAAGAAACGCTTGAGAAACTCAAAATTTTCGCAGCTCTGATGCTCGAAACGAATAACTAGAACGGCTTAGGGGAAAACTACACCTACCATTGTAATCGGGCGAGTTTCTACTTTCAGATGCAACAGAAATTTTGCGGATTGATCAATCCGTTCGCGAGATATGGCAGTTTGGAGATAAGAAACGCTTGAGAAACTCAAAATTTTCGCAGTTCTGATGCTCGAAACGAATAACTGGAACGGCCTAGGGGAAAACTACACATACCGTTGTAATCGGGCGAGTTTCTACTTTCAGATGCAACAGAAATTTTGCGGATTGGTCATTCCGTTCGCGAGATATGGCAGTTTGGAGGTAAGAAACGCTTGAGAAACTCAAAATTTTCGCAGTTATGATGCTCGAAACGAATAACTAGAACGGCCTAGGGGAAAACTACACCCACCGTTGTAATCGGGCGAGTTTCTACTTTCAGATGCAACAGAAATTTTGCGGATTGGTCAATCCGTTCGCGAGATATGGCAGTTTGGAGGTAAGAAACGCTTGAGAAACTCAAATTTTCGCAGTTATGATGCTCGAAACAAATAACTAGATCGGCCCAGGGGAAAAGTGCGCATACCATTGTAATCGGGCGAGCTTCTACTTTCAGATGCAACAGAAATTTTACGGATTGGCCAATCCGTTCGCGAGACATGACAGTTTGGAGGTAAGAAACGCTTGAGAAACTCAAAATTTTCGCAGTTCTGATGCTCGACACGAATAACTAGAACGGCCCAGGGGAAAAGTGCCCATACCGTTGTAATCGGGCGAGTTTCTACTCTCAGATGCAACAGAAATTTTGCGGATTGGTCAATCCGTTCGCGAGATATGGCAGTTTGGAGGTAAGAAACCCTTGAGAAACACAAAATTTTCGCAGTTCTGATGCTCGAAACGAATAACTAGAACGGCCTAGGGGAACACTACACCTACCGTTGTAATCGGGCGAGCTTCTACTTTCAGATGCAACAGAAATTTTACGGATTGGTCAATCCGTTCGCGAGACACGGCAGTTTGGAGGTAAGAAACGCTTGAGAAACTCAAAATTTTCGCAGTTCTGATGCTCGAAACGAATAACTAGAACGGCCCAGGGGAAAAGTGCGCATACCATTGTAATCGGGCGAGTTTCTACTTTCAAATGCAACAGAAATTTTGCGGATTGGTCAATCCGTTCGCGAGATATGGCAGTCTGGAGGTAAGAAACGCTTGAGAAACTCAAAATTTTCGCAGTTCTGATGCTCGAAACGAATAACTGGAACGGCCTAGGGGAAAACTACACATACCGTTGTAATCGGGCGTGCTTCTACTTTCAGATGCAACAGAAATTTTGCGGATTGGTCATTCCGTTCGCGAGATATGGCAGTTTGGAGGTAAGAAACGCTTGAGAAACTCGAAATTTTCGCAGTTCTGATGCTCGAAACGAATAACTAGAACGGCCTAGGGGAAAAGTGCGCATACCGTTGTAATCGGGCGTGTTTCTACTTTCAGAAGCAACAGAAATTTTGCGGATGGGTCAATCCGTTCGCGAGATATGGCAGTTTGGAGGTAAGAAACGCTTGAGAAACTCAAAATTTTCGCAGCTCTGATGCTCGAAACGAATAACTAGAACGGCCTAGGGGAAAACTACACCTACCATTGTAATCGGGCGAGTTTCTACTTTCAGATGCAACAGAAATTTTGCGGATTGATCAATCCGTTCGCGAGATATGGCAGTTTGGAGATAAGAAACGCTTGAGAAACTAAAAATTTTCGCAATTCTGATGCTCGAAACGAGTAACTAGAACGGCCTAGGGGAAAAGTGCGCATACTGTTGTAATCGGGCGAGTATCTGCTTTCAGATGCAACAAAAATTTTGCGGATTGATCAATCCGTTCGCGAGATATGGCAGTTTGAAGATAAGAAACGCTTTAGAAACTCAAAATTTTCGCAGTTCTGATGCTCGGAACGAATAACTAGAACGGCCTAGGGGAAAACTACACCTACCGTTGTAATCGGGCGAGTTTCTACTTTCAGATGCAACAGAAATTTTGCGGATTGATCAATCCGTTCGCGAGATATGGCAGTTTGGAAATAAGAAACGCTTGAGAAACTCAAAATTGTCGCAGTTCTGATGCTCGAAACGAGTAACTAGAACGGCCTAGGGGAAAAGTACGCATACCGTTGTAATCGGGCGAGTTTCTGCTTTCAGATGCAACAGAAATTTTGAGGATTGGTAAATCCGTTCGCGAGATATGGCAGTTTGGAGGTAAGAAACGCTTGAGAAACTCAAAATTTTCGCAGTTCTGATGCTCGAAATGAATAACTAGAACGGCCTAGGGGAAAACTACACCTACCGTTGTAATCGGGCGAGTTTCTACTTTCAGATGCAACAGAAATTTTGCGGATCGGTCAATCCGTTCGCGAGATATGGCAGTTTGGAAGTAAGAAACGCTTGAGAAACTCAAAATTTTCGCAGTTCTGATGCTCTAAATGAATAACTGGAACGGCCTAGGGGAAAACTACACATACCGTTGTAATCGGGCGAGTTTCTACTTTCAGATGCAACAGAAACTTTGCGGATTGGTCAATCCGTTCGCGAGATATGGCAGTTTGGAGGTAAGAAAGGCTTGAGAAACTCAAAATTTTCGCAGTTCTGATCCTCGAAACGAATAACTAGAACGGCCTAGGGGAAAACTACACCCACCGTTGTAATCGGGCGAGTTTCTACTTTCAGATGCAACAGAAATTTTGCGGATTGATCAATCCGTTCGCGAGATATGGCAGTTTGGAGATAAGAAACGCTTGAGAAACTTAAAATTTTCGCTGTTCTGATGCTCGAAACGAGTAACTAGAACGGCCTAGGGGAAAAGTACGCATACCGTTGTAATCGGGCGAGTTTCTGCTTTCAGATGCAACAGAAATTTTGCGGATTGGTAAATCCGTTCGCGAGATATGGCAGTTTGGAGGTAAGAAACGCTTGAGAAACTCAAAATTTTCGCAGTTCTGATGCTCGAAATGAATAACTAGAACGGCCTAGGGGAAAACTACACCTACCGTTGTAATCGGGCGAGTTTCTTCTTTCAGATGCAACTGAAATTTTGCGGATTGGTCAATCCGTTCGCGAGATATGGCAGTTTGGAGGTAAGAAACGCTTGAGAAACTCAAAATTTTCGCAATTCTGATGCTCGAAACGAGTAACTAGAGCGGCCTAGGGGAAAAGTACGCATACTTTTGTAATCGGGCGAGTTTCTACTTTCAGATGCAACAGCAATTTGGCGGATCGGTCAATCCGTTCGCGAGATATGGGAGTTTGGAAGTACGAAACGCTTGAGAAACTCAAAATTTTCGCAGCTCTGATGCTCGGAACGAATAACTAGAACGGCCTAGGGGAAAACTACACCTACCATTGTAATCGGGCGAGTTTCTACTTTCAGATGCAACAGAAATTTTGCGGATCGGTCAATCCGTTCGCGAGATATGCCAGTTTGGAGGTAAGAAACATTGAGAAACTCAAAATTTTCGCAGTTCTGATGCTCGACACGAATAACTAGAACGGCCTAGGGGAAAAGTGCGCATACCGTTGTAATCGGGCGAGTTTCTACTTTCAGATGCAACAGAAATTTTGCGGATTGATCAATCCGTTCGCGAGATATGGCAGTTTGGAGGTAAGAAACGCTTGAGAAACTCAAAATTTTCGCAATTCTGATGCTCGAAACGAGTAACTAGAGCGGCCTAGGGGAAAAGTACGAATACCGTTGTAATCGGGCGAGTTTCTACTTTCCGATGCAACAGAAATTTTGCGGATCGGTCAATCCGTTCGCGAGATATGGGAGTTTGGAAGTAAGAAACGCTTGAGAAACTCAAAATTTTCGCAGTTCTGATGCTCGAAATGAATAACTGGTACGGCCTAGGGGAAAACTACACATACCGTTGTAATCGGGCGAGTTTCTATTTTCAGATGCAACAGAAATTTTGCGGATTGGTCAATCCGTTCGCGAGATATGGCAGTTTGGAGGTAAGAAAGGCTTGAGAAACTCAAAATTTTCGCAGTTCTGATCCTCGAAACGAATAACTAGAACGGCCTAGGGGAAAACTACACCCACCGTTGTAATCGGGCGAGTTTCTACTTTCAGATGCAACAGAAATTTTGCGGATTGATCAATCCGTTCGAGAGATATGGCAGTTTGGAGATAAGAAACGCTTGAGAAACTCAAAATTTTCGCAGTTCTGATGCTCGAAACGAGTAACTAGAACGGCCTAGGGGAAAAGTACGCATACCGTTGTAATCGGGCGAGTCTCTACTTTCAGATGCAACAGAAATTTTGCGGATTGGTCAATCCGTTCGCCAGATATGGCAGTTTAGAGGTAAGAAACGCTTGAGAAACTCAAAATTTTCGCAGTTCTGATGCTCGAAACGAATAAATAGAACGGCCTAGGGGAAAACTACACATACCGTTGTAATCGGGCGAGTTTCTACTTTCAGACACAACAGAAATTTTGCGGATTGGTCAATCCGTTTGCGAGATGTGGCAGTCTGGAGGTAAGAAACGCTTGAGAAACTCAAAATTTTCGCAGTTCTGATGCTCGAAACGAATAACTAGAACGGCCTAGGGGAAAACTACACCAACCGTTGTAATCGGGCGAGTTTCTACTTTCAGATGCAACAGAAATTTTGCGGATTGATCAATCCGTTCGCGAGATATGGCAGTTTGGAGATAAGAAACGCTTGAGAAACTCAAAATTTTCGCAATTCTGATACTCGAAACGAGTAACTAGAGCGGCCTAGGGGAAAAGCACGCATACCGTTGTAATCGGGCGAGTTTCTATTTTCAGATGCAACAGAAATTTTGCGGATTGGTCAATCCGTTCGCGAGATATGGCAGTTTGGAGGTAAGAAACGCTTGAGAAACTCAAAATTTTCGCAGTTCTGATGCTCGAAACGAATAACTGGAACGGCGTAGGGGAAAACTACACATACCGTTGTAATCGGGCGAGTTTCTACTTTCAGATGCAACAGAAATTTTGCGGATTGGTCAATCCGTTCGCGAGATATGGCAGTTTGGAGATAAGAAACGCTTGAGAAACTCAAAATTTTCGCAGTTCTGATGCACGAAACGAGTAACTAGAACGGCCTAGGGGAAAAGTACGCATACCGTTGTAATCGGGCGAGTTTCTACTTTCAGATGCAACAGAAATTTTGCGGATTGGTCAATCCGTTCGCGAGATATGGCAGTTTGGAGATAAGAAACGCTTGAGAAACTCAAAATTTTCGCAGTTCTGATGCTCGAAACGAGTAACTAGAACGGCCTAGGGGAAAAGTACGCATACCGTTGTAATCGGGCGAGTCTCTACTTTCAGATGCAACAGAAATTTTGCGGATTGGTCAATCCGTTCGCGAGATATGCCAGTATGGAGGTAAGAAACGCTTGAGAAACTCAAAATTTTCGCAGTTCTGATGCTCGAAACGAGTAACTAGAACCGCCTAGGGGAAAAGTGCGCATACCGTTGTAATCGGGCGAGTTTCTACTTTCAGATGCAACAGAAATTTTGCGGATTCATCAATCCGTTCGCGAGATATGGCAGTTTGGAGATAAGAAACGCTTGAGAAACTCAAAATTTTCGCAGTTCTGATTCTCGAAACGAATGACTAGAACGGCCTAGGGGAGAAGTACGCATACCGTTGTAATCGGGCGAGTTTCTACTTTCAGATGCAACAGAAATTATGCGGATTGGTCAATCCGTTCGCGAGATATGGCAGTTTGGAGGTAAGAAACGCTTGAGGAACTCAAAATTTTCGCAGTTCTGATGCTAGAAACGAATAACTAGAACGGCCTAGGGGAAAACTACACATACCCTTGTAATCGGGCGAGTTTCTACTTTCAGATGCAACAGAAATTTTGCGGATTGATCAATCCGTTCGCGAGATATGGCAGTTTGGAGTTAAGAAACGCTTTAGAAACTCAAAATTTTCGCAGTTCTGATGCTCGAAACGAATAACTAGAACGGCCCCGGGGAAAAGTGCGCATACCGTTGTAATCGGGCGAGTTTCTACTTTCAGATGCAACAGTAATTTTGCGGATTGGTCGATCCGTTCGCGAGATATGGCAGTTTGGAGGTAAGAAACGCTTGAGAAACTCCAAATTTTCGCAGTTCTGATGCTCGAAACGAATAAATAGAACGGCCTAGGGGAAAACTACACCCACCGTTGTAATCGGGCGAGTTTCTACTTTCAGATGCAACAGAAATTTTGCGGATTGATCAATCCGTTCGAGAGATATGGCAGTTTGGAGATAAGAAACGCTTGAGAAACTCAAAATTTTCGCAGTTCTGATGCTCGAAACGAGTAACTAGAACGGCCTAGGGGAATAGTACGCATACCGTTGTAATCGGGCGAATTTCTGCTTTCAGATGCAACAGAAATTTTGCGGATTGGTAAATCCGTTCGCGAGATATGGCAGTTTGGAGGTAAGAAACGCTTGAGAAACTCAAAATTTTCGCAGTTCTGATGCTCGAAATGAATAACTAGAACGGCCTAGGGGAAAACTACACCTACCGTTGTAATCGGGCGAGTTTCTACTTTCAGATGCAACAGAAATTTTGCGGATTGGTAAATCCGTTCGCGAGATATGGCAGTTTGGAGGTAAGAAACGCTTGAGAAACTCAAAATTTTCGCAGTTCTGATCCTCGAAACGAATAACTAGAACGGCCTAGGGGAAAACTACACCCACCGTTGTAATCGGGCGAGTTTCTACTTTCAGATGCAACAGAAATTTTGCGGATTGATCAATCCGTTCGAGAGATATGGCAGTTTCGAGATAAGAAACGCTTGAGAAACTCAAAATTTTCGCAGTTCTGATGCTCGAAACGAGTAACTAGAACGGCCTAGGGGAAAAGTACGCATACCGTTGTAATCGGGCGAGTTTCTGCTTTCAGATGCAACAGAAATTTTGCGGATTGGTAAATCCGTTCGCGAGATATGGCAGTTTGGAGGTAAGAAACGCTTGAGAAACTCAAAATTTTCGCAGTTCTGATGCTCGAAATGAATAACTAGAACGGCCTAGGGGGAAACTACACATACCGTTGTAATCGGGCGAGTTTCTACTTTCAGATGCAACAGAAATTTTGCGGATTGGTCAATCCGTTCGCGAGATATGGCAGTTTGGAGGTATGAAACGCTTGAGAAACTCAAAATTTTCGCAGCTCTGATGCTCGAAACGAATAACTAGAACGGCCTAGGGGAAAACTACACCTACCGTTGTAATCGGGCGAGTTTCTACTTTCAGATGCAACAAAAATTTTGCGGATTGATCAATCCGTTCGCGAGATACGGCAGTTTGGGGATAAGAAACGCTTGAAAAACTCAAAATTTTTGCAATTCTGATGCTCGAAACGAGTAACTAGAGCGGCCTAGGGGAAAAGTACGCATACCGTTGTAATCGGGCGAGTTTCTACTTTCAGATGCAACAGAAATTTTGCGGATCGGTCAATCCGTTCGCGAGATATGGGAGTTTGGAAGTAAGAAACGCTTGAGAAACTCAAAATTTTCGCAGTTCTGATCCTCGAAACGAATAACTAGAACGGCCTAGGGGAAAACTACACCCACCGTTGTAATCGGGCGAGTTTCTACTTTCAGATGCAACAGAAATTTTGCGGATTGATCAATCCGTTCGCGAGATATGGCAGTTTGGAGATAAGAAACGCTTGAGAAACTCAAAAGTTTCGCCGTTCTGATGCTCGAAAGTAGTAACTAGAACGGCCTAGGGGAAAAGTACGCATACCGTTGTAATCGGGCGAGTTTATGCTTTCAGATGCAACAGAAATTTTGCGGATTGGTAAATCCGTTCGCGAGATATGCCAGTTTGGAGGTAAGAAACGCTTGAGAAACTCAAAATTTTCGCAGTTCTGATGCTCGAAATGAATAACTAGAACGGCCCCGGGGAAAAGTGCGCATACCGTTGTAATCGGGCGAGTTTCTACTTTCAGATGCAACAGTAATTTTGCGGATTGGTCGATCCGTTCGCGAGATATGGCAGTTTGGAGGTAAGAAACGCTTGAGAAACTCCAAATTTTCGCAGTTCTGATGCTCGAAACGAATAAATAGAACGGCCTAGGGGAAAACTACACATACCGTTGTAATCGGGCGAGTTTCTACTTTCAGACACAACAGAAATTTTGCGGATTGGTCAATCCGTTTGCGAGATGTGGCAGTCTGGAGGTAAGAAACGCTTGAGAAACTCAAAATTTTCGCAGTTCTGATGCTCGAAACGAATAACTAGAACGGCCTAGGGGAAAACTACACCAACCGTTGTAATCGGGCGAGTTTCTACTTTCAGATGCAACAGAAATTTTGCGGATTGATCAATCCATTCGCGAGATATGGCAGTTTGGAGATAAGAAACGCTTGAGAAACTCAAAATTTTCGCAATTCTGATACTCGAAACGAGTAACTAGAGCGGCCTAGGGGAAAAGTACGCATACCGTTGTAATCGGGCGAGTTTCTATTTTCAGATGCAACAGAAATTTTGCGGATTGGTCAATCCGTTCGCGAGATATGGCAGTTTGGAGGTAAGAAAGGCTTGAGAAACTCAAAATTTTCGCAGTTCTGATCCTCGAAACGAATAACTAGAACGGCCTAGGGGAAAACTACACCCACCGTTGTAATCGGGCGAGTTTCTACTTTCAGATGCAACAGAAATTTTGCGGATTGATCAATCCGTTCGAGAGATATGGCAGTTTGGAGATAAGAAACGCTTGAGAAACTCAAAATTTTCGCAGTTCTGATGCTCGAAACGAATAACTAGAACGGCCTAGGGGAATAGTACGCATACCGTTGTAATCGGGCGAATTTCTGCTTTCAGATGCAACAGAAATTTTGCGGATTGGTAAACCCGTTCGCGAGATATGGCAGTTTGGAGGTAAGAAACGCTTGAGAAACTCAAAATTTTCGCAGTTCTGATGCTCGAAATGAATAACTAGAACGGCCTAGGGGAAAACTACACCTACCGTTGTAATCGGGCGAGTTTCTACTTTCAGATGCAACAGAAATTTTGCGGATTGGTAAATCCGTTCGCGAGATATGGCAGTTTGGAGGTAAGAAACGCTTGAGAAACTCAAAATTTTCGCAGTTCTGATCCGCGAAACGAATAACTAGAACGGCCTAGGGGAAAACTACACCCACCGTTGTAATCGGGCGAGTTTCCACTTTCAGATGCAACAGAAATTTTGCGGATTGATCAATCCGTTCGAGAGATATGGCAGTTTCGAGATAAGAAACGCTTGAGAAACTCAAAATTTTCGCAGTTCTGATGCTCGAAACGAGTAACTAGAACGGCCTAGGGGAAAAGTACGCATACCGTTGTAATCGGGCGAGTTTCTGCTTTCAGATGCAACAGAAATTTTGCGGATTGGTAAATCCGTTCGCGAGATATGGCAGTTTGGAGGTAAGAAACGCTTGAGAAACTCAAAATTTTCGCAGTTCTGATGCTCGAAATGAATAACTAGAACCGCCTAGGGGAAAAGTGCGCATACCGTTGTAATCGGGCGAGTTTCTACTTTCAGATGCAACAGAAATTTTGCGGATTCATCAATCCGTTCGCGAGATATGGCAGTTTGGAGATAAGAAACGCTTGAGAAACTCAAAATTTTCGCAGTTCTGATTCTCGAAACGAATGACTAGAACGGCCTAGGGGAGAAGTACGCATACCGTTGTAATCGGGCGAGTTTCTACTTTCAGATGCAACAGAAATTATGCGGATTGGTCAATCCGTTCGCGAGATATGGCAGTTTGGAGGTAAGAAACGCTTGAGGAACTCAAAATTTTCGCAGTTCTGATGCTAGAAACGAATAACTAGAACGGCCTAGGGGAAAACTACACATACCCTTGTAATCGGGCGAGTTTCTACTTTCAGATGCAACAGAAATTTTGCGGATTGATCAATCCGTTCGCGAGATATGGCAGTTTGGAGTTAAGAAACGCTTTAGAAACTCAAAATTTTCGCAGTTCTGATGCTCGAAACGAATAACTAGAACGGCCCCGGGGAAAAGTGCGCATACCGTTGTAATCGGGCGAGTTTCTACTTTCAGATGCAACAGTAATTTTGCGGATTGGTCGATCCGTTCGCGAGATATGGCAGTTTGGAGGTAAGAAACGCTTGAGAAACTCCAAATTTTCGCAGTTCTGATGCTCGAAACGAATAAATAGAACGGCCTAGGGGAAAACTACACCCACCGTTGTAATCGGGCGAGTTTCTACTTTCAGATGCAACAGAAATTTTGCGGATTGATCAATCCGTTCGAGAGATATGGCAGTTTGGAGATAAGAAACGCTTGAGAAACTCAAAATTTTCGCAGTTCTGATGCTCGAAACGAGTAACTAGAACGGCCTAGGGGAATAGTACGCATACCGTTGTAATCGGGCGAATTTCTGCTTTCAGATGCAACAGAAATTTTGCGGATTGGTAAATCCGTTCGCGAGATATGGCAGTTTGGAGGTAAGAAACGCTTGAGAAACTCAAAATTTTCGCAGTTCTGATGCTCGAAATGAATAACTAGAACGGCCTAGGGGAAAACTACACCTACCGTTGTAATCGGGCGAGTTTCTACTTTCAGATGCAACAGAAATTTTGCGGATTGGTAAATCCGTTCGCGAGATATGGCAGTTTGGAGGTAAGAAACGCTTGAGAAACTCAAAATTTTCGCAGTTCTGATCCTCGAAACGAATAACTAGAACGGCCTAGGGGAAAACTACACCCACCGTTGTAATCGGGCGAGTTTCTACTTTCAGATGCAACAGAAATTTTGCGGATTGATCAATCCGTTCGAGAGATATGGCAGTTTCGAGATAAGAAACGCTTGAGAAACTCAAAATTTTCGCAGTTCTGATGCTCGAAACGAGTAACTAGAACGGCCTAGGGGAAAAGTACGCATACCGTTGTAATCGGGCGAGTTTCTGCTTTCAGATGCAACAGAAATTTTGCGGATTGGTAAATCCGTTCGCGAGATATGGCAGTTTGGAGGTAAGAAACGCTTGAGAAACTCAAAATTTTCGCAGTTCTGATGCTCGAAATGAATAACTAGAACGGCCTAGGGGGAAACTACACATACCGTTGTAATCGGGCGAGTTTCTACTTTCAGATGCAACAGAAATTTTGCGGATTGGTCAATCCGTTCGCGAGATATGGCAGTTTGGAGGTATGAAACGCTTGAGAAACTCAAAATTTTCGCAGCTCTGATGCTCGAAACGAATAACTAGAACGGCCTAGGGGAAAACTACACCTACCGTTGTAATCGGGCGAGTTTCTACTTTCAGATGCAACAAAAATTTTGCGGATTGATCAATCCGTTCGCGAGATACGGCAGTTTGGGGATAAGAAACGCTTGAAAAACTCAAAATTTTTGCAATTCTGATGCTCGAAACGAGTAACTAGAGCGGCCTAGGGGAAAAGTACGCATACCGTTGTAATCGGGCGAGTTTCTACTTTCAGATGCAACAGAAATTTTGCGGATCGGTCAATCCGTTCGCGAGATATGGGAGTTTGGAAGTAAGAAACGCTTGAGAAACTCAAAATTTTCGCAGTTCTGATCCTCGAAACGAATAACTAGAACGGCCTAGGGGAAAACTACACCCACCGTTGTAATCGGGCGAGTTTCTACTTTCAGATGCAACAGAAATTTTGCGGATTGATCAATCCGTTCGCGAGATATGGCAGTTTGGAGATAAGAAACGCTTGAGAAACTCAAAAGTTTCGCCGTTCTGATGCTCGAAAGTAGTAACTAGAACGGCCTAGGGGAAAAGTACGCATACCGTTGTAATCGGGCGAGTTTATGCTTTCAGATGCAACAGAAATTTTGCGGATTGGTAAATCCGTTCGCGAGATATGCCAGTTTGGAGGTAAGAAACGCTTGAGAAACTCAAAATTTTCGCAGTTCTGATGCTCGAAATGAATAACTAGAACGGCCCCGGGGAAAAGTGCGCATACCGTTGTAATCGGGCGAGTTTCTACTTTCAGATGCAACAGTAATTTTGCGGATTGGTCGATCCGTTCGCGAGATATGGCAGTTTGGAGGTAAGAAACGCTTGAGAAACTCCAAATTTTCGCAGTTCTGATGCTCGAAACGAATAAATAGAACGGCCTAGGGGAAAACTACACATACCGTTGTAATCGGGCGAGTTTCTACTTTCAGACACAACAGAAATTTTGCGGATTGGTCAATCCGTTTGCGAGATGTGGCAGTCTGGAGGTAAGAAACGCTTGAGAAACTCAAAATTTTCGCAGTTCTGATGCTCGAAACGAATAACTAGAACGGCCTAGGGGAAAACTACACCAACCGTTGTAATCGGGCGAGTTTCTACTTTCAGATGCAACAGAAATTTTGCGGATTGATCAATCCATTCGCGAGATATGGCAGTTTGGAGATAAGAAACGCTTGAGAAACTCAAAATTTTCGCAATTCTGATACTCGAAACGAGTAACTAGAGCGGCCTAGGGGAAAAGTACGCATACCGTTGTAATCGGGCGAGTTTCTATTTTCAGATGCAACAGAAATTTTGCGGATTGGTCAATCCGTTCGCGAGATATGGCAGTTTGGAGGTAAGAAAGGCTTGAGAAACTCAAAATTTTCGCAGTTCTGATCCTCGAAACGAATAACTAGAACGGCCTAGGGGAAAACTACACCCACCGTTGTAATCGGGCGAGTTTCTACTTTCAGATGCAACAGAAATTTTGCGGATTGATCAATCCGTTCGAGAGATATGGCAGTTTGGAGATAAGAAACGCTTGAGAAACTCAAAATTTTCGCAGTTCTGATGCTCGAAACGAATAACTAGAACGGCCTAGGGGAATAGTACGCATACCGTTGTAATCGGGCGAATTTCTGCTTTCAGATGCAACAGAAATTTTGCGGATTGGTAAACCCGTTCGCGAGATATGGCAGTTTGGAGGTAAGAAACGCTTGAGAAACTCAAAATTTTCGCAGTTCTGATGCTCGAAATGAATAACTAGAACGGCCTAGGGGAAAACTACACCTACCGTTGTAATCGGGCGAGTTTCTACTTTCAGATGCAACAGAAATTTTGCGGATTGGTAAATCCGTTCGCGAGATATGGCAGTTTGGAGGTAAGAAACGCTTGAGAAACTCAAAATTTTCGCAGTTCTGATCCGCGAAACGAATAACTAGAACGGCCTAGGGGAAAACTACACCCACCGTTGTAATCGGGCGAGTTTCCACTTTCAGATGCAACAGAAATTTTGCGGATTGATCAATCCGTTCGAGAGATATGGCAGTTTCGAGATAAGAAACGCTTGAGAAACTCAAAATTTTCGCAGTTCTGATGCTCGAAACGAGTAACTAGAACGGCCTAGGGGAAAAGTACGCATACCGTTGTAATCGGGCGAGTTTCTGCTTTCAGATGCAACAGAAATTTTGCGGATTGGTAAATCCGTTCGCGAGATATGGCAGTTTGGAGGTAAGAAACGCTTGAGAAACTCAAAATTTTCGCAGTTCTGATGCTCGAAATGAATAACTAGAACGGCCTAGGGGGAAACTACACATACCGTTGTAATCGGGCGAGTTTCTACTTTCAGATGCAACAGAAATTTTGCGGATTGGTCAATCCGTTCGCGAGATATGGCAGTTTGGAGCTAAGAAACGCTTGAGAAACTCAAAATTTTCGCAGCTCTGATGCTCGAAACGAATAACTAGAACGGCCTAGGGGAAAACTACACCTACCGTTGTAATCGGGCGAGTTTCTACTTTCAGATGCAACAAAAATTTTGCGGATTGATCAATCCGTTCGCGAGATATGGCAGTTTGGAGATAAGAAACGCTTGAGAAACTCAAAATTTTCGCAGTTCTGATGCTCGAAAGTAGTAACTAGAACGGCCTAGGGGAAAAGTACGCATACCGTTGTAATCGGGCGAGTTTATGCTTTCAGATGCAACAGAAATTTTGCGGATTGGTAAATCCGTTCGCGAGATATGCCAGTTTGGAGGTAAGAAACGCTTGAGAAACTCAAAATTTTCGCAGTTCTGATGCTCGAAATGAATAACTAGAACGGCCTAGGGGAAAACTACACCTACCGTTGTAATCGGGCGAGTTTCTACTTTCAGATGCAACAGAAATGTTGCGGATTGGTCAATCCGTTCGCGAGATATGGCAGTTTGGAGGTGAGAAACGCTTGAGAAACTCAAAATTTTCGCATTTCTGATGCTCGAAACGACTAACTAGAACCGCCTAGGGGAAAAGTGCGCATACCGTTGTAATCGGGCGAGTTTCTACTTTCAGATGCAACAGAAATTTTGCGGATTCATCAATCCGTTCGCGATATATGGCAGTTTGGAGATAAGAAACGCTTGAGAAACTCAAAATTTTCGCAGTTCTGATTCTCGAAACGAATGACTAGAACGGCCTAGGGGAGAAGTACGCATACCGTTGTAATCGGGCGAGTTTCTACTTTCAGATGCAACAGAAATTATGCGGATTGGTCAATCCGTTCGCGAGATATGGCAGTTTGGAGGTAAGAAACGCTTGAGGAACTCAAAATTTTCGCAGTTCTGATGCTAGAAACGAATAACTAGAACGGCCTAGGGGAAAACTACACATACCCTTGCAATCGGGCGAGTTTCTACTTTCAGATGCAACAGAAATTTTGCGGATTGATCAATACGTTCGCGAGATATGGCAGTTTGGAGGTAAGAAACGCTTGAGGAACTCAAAATTTTCGCAGTTCTGAGGCTCGAAACGAATAACTAGAACGGCCTAGGGGAAAAGTGCGCACACTGTTGTAATCGGGCGAGTTTCTACTTTCAGATGCAACAGAAATTTTGCGGATTGATCAATCCGTTCGCGAGATATGGCAGTTTGGAGATAAGAAACGCTTTAGAAACTCAAAATTTTCGCAGTTCTGATGCTCGAAACGAATAACTAGAACGGCCCTGGGGAAAAGTGCGCATACCGTTGTAATCGGGCGAGTTTCTACTTTCAGATGCAACAGTAATTTTGCGGATGGGTCGATCCGTTCGCGAGATATGGCAGTTTGGAGGTAAGAAACGCTTGAGAAACTCAAAATTTTCGCAGTTCTGGTGCTCGAAACGAATAAATAGGACGGCCTAGGGGAAAACTACACATACCGTTGTAATCGGGCGAGTTTCTACTTTCAGACACAACAGAAATTTTGCGGATTGGTCAATCCGTTCGCCAGATATGGCAGTTTAGAGGTAAGAAACGCTTGAGAAACTCAAAATTTTCGCAGTTCTGATGCTCGAAACGAGTAACTAGAACGGCCTACGGGAAAAGTACGCATACCGTTGTAATCTGGCGAGTTTCTACTTTCAGATGCAACAGAAATTTTGCGGATTGGTCAATCCGTTCGCCAGATATGGCAGTTTAGAGGTAAGAAACGCTTGAGAAACTCAAAATTTTCGCAGTTCTGATGCTCGAAACGAGTAACTAGAACGGCCTACGGGAAAAGTACGCATACCGTTGTAATCGGGCGTGTTTCTACTTTCAGATGCAACAGAAATTTTGCGGATTGGTCAGTCCGTTCGCGAGATATGGCAGTTTGGAGGTAAGAAACGCTTGAGAAACTCAAAATTTTCGCAGTTCTGATGCTCGAAAAAAGTAACTAGAACGGCCTAGGGGAAAAGTACGCATACCGTTGAAATCGGGCGAGTTTCTGCTTTCAGATGCAACAGAAATTTTGCGGATTGATCAATCCGTTCGCGAGATATGGCAGTTTGGAGATAAGAAACGCTTGAGAAACTCAAAATTTTCGCAGTTCTGATGCTCGAAACGAGTAACTAGAACGGCCTAGGGGAAAAGTACATATACCGTTGTAATCGTGCGAGTTTCTACTTTCAGATGCGACAGAAATTTTGCGGATTGATCAATCCGTTCGCGAGATATGGCAGTTTGGAGATAAGAAACGCTTGAGAAACTAATAATTTTCGCAGTTCTGATGCTCGAAACGAGTAACTAGAACGGCCTAGGGGAAAAGTACGCATACCGTTGTAATCGGGCGAGTCTCTACTTTCAGATGCAACAGAAATTTTGCGGATTGGTCAATCCGTTCGCCAAATATGGCAGTTTAGATGTAAGAAACGCTTGAGAAACTCAAAATTTTCGCAGTTCTGATGCTCGAAACGAATAACTGGAACGGCCTAGGGGAAAACTACACATACCGTTGTAATCGGGCGAGTTTCTACTTTCAGATGCAACAGAAATTTTGCGGATTGGTCAATCCGTTCGCGAGATAAGGCAGTTTGGAGGTAAGAAACGCTTAAGGAATTCAAAATTTTCGCTGTTCTGATGCTCGAAACGAGTAACTATAACGGCCTAGGGGAAAAGTACGCATAACGTTGTAATCGGGCGAGTTTCTACTTTCAGATGCAACAGAAATTTTGCGGATTGATCAATCCGTTCGCGAGATATGGCAGTTTGGAGATAAGAAACGCTTGAGAAACTAAAAATTTTCGCAGTTCTGATGCTCGAAACGAGTAACTAGAACGGCCTAGGAGAAAAGTACACATACCGTTGTAATCGGGCGAGTTTCTACTTTCAGATGCAACAGAAGTTTTGGGGATTGGTCAATCCGTTCGCGAGATATGGCAGTTTGGAGGTAAGAAACGCTTGAGAAACTCAAAATTTTCGCAGTTCTGATGCTCGAAACGAATAACTAGACAGGCCTAGGGGAAAAGTACGCATACCGATGTAATCGGGCGAGTTTCTACTTTCAGATGCAACAGAAATTTTGCGGATTGGTCGATCCGTTCGCGAGATATGGCAGTTTGGATGTAAGAAACGCTTGAGAAACTCAAAATTTTCGCAGTTCTGATGCTCGAAACGAATGACTAGAGCGGCCTAGGGGAGAAGTACGCATACCGTTGAAATCGGGCGAGTTTCTACTTTCAGATGCAACAGAAATTTTGCGGATTGATCAATCCGTTCGCGAGATATGGCAGTTTGGATGTAAGAAACGCTTGACAAACTCAAAATTTTCGCAGTTCTGATGCTCGAAACGAATAACTGGAACGGCCTAGGGGAAAAGTGTGCATACGGTTGTAATCGGGCGAGTTTCTACTTTCAGATGCAACAGAAATTTTGCGGATTGTTCAATCCGTTCGCGAGATATGGCAGTTTGGAAGTAAGAAACGCTTGAGAAACTCAAAATTTTCGCAGTTCTGGTGCTCGAAACGAATAAATAGGACGGCCTAGGGGAAAACTACACATACCGTTGTAATCGGGCGAGTTTCTACTTTCAGACACAACAGAAATTTTGCGGATTGGTCAATCCGTTCGCCAGATATGGCAGTTTAGAGGTAAGAAACGCTTGAGAAACTCAAAATTTTCGCAGTTCTGATGCTCGAAACGAGTAACTAGAACGGCCTACGGGAAAAGTACGCATACCGTTGTAATCTGGCGAGTTTCTACTTTCAGATGCAACAGAAATTTTGCGGATTGGTCAATCCGTTCGCCAGATATGGCAGTTTAGAGGTAAGAAACGCTTGAGAAACTCAAAATTTTCGCAGTTCTGATGCTCGAAACGAGTAACTAGAACGGCCTACGGGAAAAGTACGCATACCGTTGTAATCGGGCGTGTTTCTACTTTCAGATGCAACAGAAATTTTGCGGATTGGTCAGTCCGTTCGCGAGATATGGCAGTTTGGAGGTAAGAAACGCTTGAGAAACTCAAAATTTTCGCAGTTCTGATGCTCGAAAAAAGTAACTAGAACGGCCTAGGGGAAAAGTACGCATACCGTTGAAATCGGGCGAGTTTCTGCTTTCAGATGCAACAGAAATTTTGCGGATTGATCAATCCGTTCGCGAGATATGGCAGTTTGGAGATAAGAAACGCTTGAGAAACTCAAAATTTTCGCAGTTCTGATGCTCGAAACGAGTAACTAGAACGGCCTAGGGGAAAAGTACATATACCGTTGTAATCGTGCGAGTTTCTACTTTCAGATGCGACAGAAATTTTGCGGATTGATCAATCCGTTCGCGAGATATGGCAGTTTGGAGATAAGAAACGCTTGAGAAACTAATAATTTTCGCAGTTCTGATGCTCGAAACGAGTAACTAGAACGGCCTAGGGGAAAAGTACGCATACCGTTGTAATCGGGCGAGTCTCTACTTTCAGATGCAACAGAAATTTTGCGGATTGGTCAATCCGTTCGCCAGATATGGCAGTTTAGATGTAAGAAACGCTTGAGAAACTCAAAATTTTCGCAGTTCTGATGCTCGAAACGAATAACTGGAACGGCCTAGGGGAAAACTACACATACCGTTGTAATCGGGCGAGTTTCTACTTTCAGATGCAACAGAAATTTTGCGGATTGGTCAATCCGTTCGCGAGATAAGGCAGTTTGGAGGTAAGAAACGCTTAAGGAATTCAAAATTTTCGCTGTTCTGATGCTCGAAACGAGTAACTATAACGGCCTAGGGGAAAAGTACGCATAACGTTGTAATCGGGCGAGTTTCTACTTTCAGATGCAACAGAAATTTTGCGGATTGATCAATCCGTTCGCGAGATATGGCAGTTTGGAGATAAGAAACGCTTGAGAAACTAAAAATTTTCGCAGTTCTGATGCTCGAAACGAGTAACTAGAACGGCCTAGGAGAAAAGTACACATACCGTTGTAATCGGGCGAGTTTCTACTTTCAGATGCAACAGAAGTTTTGGGGATTGGTCAATCCGTTCGCGAGATATGGCAGTTTGGAGGTAAGAAACGCTTGAGAAACTCAAAATTTTCGCAGTTCTGATGCTCGAAACGAATAACTAGACAGGCCTAGGGGAAAAGTACGCATACCGATGTAATCGGGCGAGTTTCTACTTTCAGATGCAACAGAAATTTTGCGGATTGGTCGATCCGTTCGCGAGATATGGCAGTTTGGATGTAAGAAACGCTTGAGAAACTCAAAATTTTCGCAGTTCTGATGCTCGAAACGAATGACTAGAGCGGCCTAGGGGAGAAGTACGCATACCGTTGTAATCGGGCGAGTTTCTACTTTCAGATGCAACAGAAATTTTGCGGATTGATCAATCCGTTCGCGAGATATGGCAGTTTGGATGTAAGAAACGCTTGACAAACTCAAAATTTTCGCAGTTCTGATGCTCGAAACGAATAACTGGAACGGCCTAGGGGAAAAGTGTGCATACGGTTGTAATCGGGCGAGTTTCTACTTTCAGATGCAACAGAAATTTTGCGGATCGGTCAATCCGTTCGCGAGATATGGCAGTTTGGAAGTCAGAAACGCTTGAGAAACTCAAAATTTTCGCAGTTCTGATGCTCGAAACGAATGACTAGAACGTCCTAGGGGAGAAGTACGCATACCGTTGTAATCGGGCGAGTTTCTACTTTCAGATGCAATAGAAATTATGCGGATTGGTCAATCCGTTCGCGAGATATGGCCGTTTGGATGTAAGAAACGCTTGAGAAACTCAAAATTTTCGCAGTTCTGATGCTCGAAACGAATGACTAGAACGGCCTACGGGAAAAGTGCGCATACCGTTGTAATCGGGCGTGTCTCTACTTTCAGATGCAACAGAAATTTTGCGGATTGGTCAATCCGTTCGCGAGATGTGGCTGTTTGGAGGTAAGAAACGCTTGAGAAACTCAAAATTTTCGCAGTTCTGATGCTCGAAACGAATGACTAGAACGGCCTAGGGGAGAAGAACGCATACCGTTGTAATCGGGCGAGTTTCTACTTTCAGATGCAACAGAAATTTTGAGGATTGGTCAATCCGTTCGCGAGATATGGCAGTTTGGAAGTAAGAAACGCTTGAGAAACTCAAAATTTTCGCAGTTCTGATGCTCGAAACGAATAACAAGAACGACCTAGGGGAAAACTACACCTACCGTTGTAATCGGGCGAGATTCTACTTTCAGATGCAACAGAAATTTTGTGGATTGGTCAATCCGTTCGCGAGATGTGGCAGTTTGGAGGTCAGAAACGCTTGAGAAACTCAAAATTTTCGCAGTTCTGATGCTCGAAACGAATAACTAGAACGGCCTAGGGGAGAAGTACGCATACCGTTGTAATCGGGCGAGTTTCTACTTTCAGATGCAACAGAAATTATGCGGATTGGTCAATCCGTTCGCGAGATGTGGCTGTTTGAAGGTAAGAAACGCTTGAGAAACTCAAAATTTTCGCAGTTCTGATGCTCGAAACGAATGACTAGAACGGCCTAGGGGAGAAGAACGCATACCGTTGTAATCGGGCGAGTTTCTACTTTCAGATGCAACAGAAATTTTGAGGATTGGTCAATCCGTTCGCGAGATATGGCAGTTTGGAAGTAAGAAACGCTTGAGAAACTCAAAATTTTCGCAGTTCTGATGCTCGAAACGAATAACAAGAACGACCTAGGGGGAAACTACACCTACCGTTGTAATCGGGCGAGATTCTACTTTCAGATGCAACAGAAATTTTGTGGATTGGTCAATCCGTTCGCGAGATGTGGCAGTTTGGAGGTCAGAAACGCTTGAGAAACTCAAAATTTTCGCAGTTCTGATGCTCGAAACGAATAACTAGAACGGCCTAGGGGAAAAGTGCGCATACCGTTGTAATCGGGCGAGTTTCTACTTTCAGACACAACAGAAATTTTGCGGATTGGTCAATCCGTTTGCGAGATGTGGCAGTTTGGAGGTAAGAAACGCTTGAGAGACTCAAAATTTTCGCACTTCTGATGCTCGAAACGTATAACTAGAACGGCCCAGGGGAAAAATGCGCATACCGTTGTAATCGGGCGAGTTTCTACTTTCAAATGCAACAGAAATTTTGCGGATTGGTAAACGCGTTCGCGAGATATGGCATTTTGGATGTAAGAAACGCTTGAGAAACTCAAAATTTTCGCAGTTCTGATGCTCGAAACGAATAACAAGAACGACCTAGGGGGAAACTACACCTACCGTTGTAATCGGGCGAGATTCTACTTTCAGATGCAACAGAAACTTTGCGGATTGATCAATCCGTTCGCGAGATATGGCAGTTTTGAGATAAGAAACGCTTGAGAAACTCAAAATTTTCGCAGTTGTGATGCTCGAAACGAATGAGTAGAACGGCCTAGGGGAGGAGTACGCATACCGTTGTAATCGGGCGAGTTTCTGCTTTCAGATGCAACAGAAATTTTGCGGATTGGTCAATCCGTTCGCGAGATATGGCCGTTTGGATGTAAGAAACGCTTTAGAAACTCAAAACTTTCGCAGTTCTGATGCTCGAAACGAATAACTAGAACGGCCCAGGGGAAAAATGCGCATACCGTTGTAATCGGGCGAGTTTCTACTTTCAAATGCAACAGAAATTTTGCGGATTGGTAAACGCGTTCGCGAGATATGGCATTTTGGATGTAAGAAACGCTTGAGAAACTCAAAATTTTCGCAGTTCTGAGGCTCGAAACGAATAAATAGAACGGCCTAGGGGAAAACTACACATACCGTTGTAATCGGACGAGTTTCTACTTTCAGACACAACAGAAATTTTGCGGATTGGTCAATCCGTTTGCGAGATGTGGCAGTTTGGAGGTAAGAAACGCTTGAGAGACTCAAAATTTTCGCAGTTCTGATGCTCGAAACGAATAACTAGAACGGCCTAGGGGAAAAGTACCCATACCGATGTAATCGGGCGAGTTTCTACTTTCAGATGCAACAGAAATTTTGCGGATTGGTCGATCCGTTCGCGAGATATGGCAGTTTGGAAGTAAGAAACGCTTGAGAAACTCAAAATTTTCGCAGTTCTGATGCTCGAAACGCATGACTAGAACGTCCTAGGGTAGAAGTACGCATACCGTTGTAATCGGGCGAGTTTCTACTTTCAGATGCAACAGAAATTTTGCGGATTTGTCAATCCGTTCGCGAGATATGGCCGTTTGGATGTAAGAAACGCTTGAGAAACTCAAAATTTTCGCAGTTCTGATGCTCGAAACGAATGACTAGAACGGCCTACGGGAAAAGTGCGCATACCGTTGTAATCGGGCGAGTTTCTACTTTCAGATGCAACAGAAATTTTGCGGATTTGTCAATCCGTTCGCGAGATATGGCAGTTTGGAGGTAAGAAACGCTTGAGAAACTCAAAATTTTCGCAGTTCTGATGCTCGAAACGAATAACTAGAACGGCCTAGGGGAAAACTACACCTACCGTTGTAATCGGGCGAGTTTCTACTTTCAGATGCAACAGAAATTTTGCGGATTGGTCAATCCGTTCGCGAGATATGGCAGTTTGGAGGTAAGAAACGCTTGAGAAACTCAAAATTTGCGCAGTTCTGATGCTCGAAACGAATGACTAGAACGACCTAGGGGAAAACTACACCTACCGTTGTAATCGGGCGAGATTCTACTTTCAGATGCAACAGAAATTTTGTGGATTGGTCAATCCGTTCGCGAGATGTGGCAGTTTGGAGGTCAGAAACGCTTGAGAAACTCAAAATTTTCGCAGTTCTGATGCTCGAAACGAATAACTAGAACGGCCTAGGGGAAAAGTGCGCATACCGTTGTAATCGGGCGAGTTTCTACTTTCAGATGCAACAGAAATTTTGCGGATTGATCAATCCGTTCGCGAGATATGGCAGTTCTGAGATAAGAAACGCTTGAGAAACTCAAAATTTTCGCAGTTCTGATGCTCGAAACGAATGACTAGAACGTCCTAGGGTAGAAGTACGCATACCGTTGTAATCGGGCGAGTTTCTACTTTCAGATGCAACAGAAATTTTGCGGATTTGTCAATCCGTTCGCGAGATATGGCCGTTTGGATGTAAGAAACGCTTGAGAAACTCAAAATTTTCGCAGTTCTGATGCTCGAAACGAATGACTAGAACGACCTACGGGAAAAGTGCGCATACCGTTGTAATCGGGCGAGTTTCTACTTTCAGATGCAACAGAAATTTTGCGGATTGATCAATCCGTTCGCGAGATATGGCAGTTTTGAGATAAGAAACGCTTGAGAAACTCAAAATTTTCGCAGTTGTGATGCTCGAAACGAATGACTAGAACGGCCTAGGGGAGGAGTACGCATACCGTTGTAATCGGGCGAGTTTCTGCTTTCAGATGCAACAGAAATTTTGCGGATTGGTCAATCCGTTCGCGAGATATGGCCGTTTGGATGTAAGAAACGCTTTAGAAACTCAAAACTTTCGCAGTTCTGATGCTTGAAACGAATAACTAGAACGGCCCAGGGGAAAAATGCGCATACCGTTGTAATCGGGCGAGTTTCTACTTTCAAATGCAACAGAAATTTTGCGGATTGGTAAATGCGTTCGCGAGATATGGCATGTTGGATGTAAGAAACGCTTGAGAAACTCAAAATTTTCGCAGTTCTGAGGCTCGAAACGAATAAATAGAACGGCCTAGGGGAAAACTACACATACCGTTGTAATCGGGCGAGTTTCTACTTTCAGACACAACAGAAATTTTGCGGATTGGTCAATCCGTTTGCGAGATATGGCAGTTTGGAGGTAAGAAACGCTTGAGAGACTCAAAATTTTCGCAGTTCTGATGCTCGAAACGAATAACTAGAACGGCCTAGGGGAAAAGTACCCATACCGATGTAATCGGGCGAGTTTCTACTTTCAGATGCAACAGAAATTTTGCGGATTGGTCGATCCGTTCGCGAGATATGGCAGTTTGGAAGTAAGAAACGCTTGAGAAACTCAAAATTTTCGCAGTTCTGATGCTCGAAACGAATGACTAGAACGTCCTAGGGTAGAAGTACGCATACCGTTGTAATCGGGCGAGTTTCTACTTTCAGATGCAACAGAAATTTTGCGGATTTGTCAATCCGTTCGCGAGATATGGCCGTTTGGATGTAAGAAACGCTTGAGAAACTCAAAATTTGCGCAGTTCTGATGCTCGAAACGAATGACTAGAACGGCCTACGGGAAAAGTGCGCATACCGTTGTAATCGGGCGAGTTTCTACTTTCAGATGCAACAGAAATTATGCGGATTGGTCAATCCGTTCGCGAGATATGGCCGTTTGGATGTAAGAAACGCTTGAGAAACTCAAAATTTTCGCAGTTCTGATGCTCGAAACGAGTAACTAGAACGGCCTAGGGGAAAAGTACGCATACCATTGTAATCGGGCGAGTTTCTACTTTCAGATGCAACAGAAAGTTTGCGGATTAGTCAATCCGTTCGCGAGATATGGCTGTTTGGAGGTAAGAAACGCTTGAGAAACTCAAAATTTGCGCAGTTCTGATGCTCGAAACGAATGACTAGAACGGCCTACGGGAAAAGTGCGCATACCGTTGTAATCGGGCGAGTTTCTACTTTCAGATGCAACAGAAATTATGCGGATTGGTCAATCCGTTCGCGAGATATGGCAGTTTGGATGTAAGAAACGCTTGAGAAACTCAAAATTTTCGCAGTTCTGATGCTCGAAACGAATAACTGGAACGGCCTAGGGGAAAAGTGTGCACACCGTTGTAATCGGGCGAGTTTCTACTTTCAGATGCAACAGAAATTTTGCGGATCGGTCAATCCGTTCGCGAGATATGGCAGTTTGGAAGTCAGAAACTCTTGAGAAACTCAAAATTTTCGCAGTTCTGATGCTCGAAACGAATGACTAGAACGTCCTAGGGGAGAAGTACGCATACCGTTGTAATCGGGCGAGTTTCTACTTTCAGATGCAACAGAAATTATGCGGATTGGTCAATCCGTTCGCGAGATATGGCCGTTTGGATGTAAGAAACGCTTGAGAAACTCAAAATTTTCGCAGTTCTGATGCTCGAAACGAATGACTAGAACGGCCTACGGGAAAAGTGCGCATGCCGTTGTAATCGGGCGTGTCTCTACTTTCAGATGCAACAGAAATTTTGCGGATTGGTCAATCCGTTCGCGAGATGTGGCTGTTTGGAGGTAAGAAACGCTTGAGAAACTCAAAATTTTCGCAGTTCTGATGCTCGAAACGAATGACTAGAACGGCCTAGGGGAGAAGAACGCATACCGTTGTAATTGGGCGAGTTTCTACTTTCAGATGCAACAGAAATTTTGAGGATTGGTCAATCCGTTCGCGAGATATGGCAGTTTGGAAGTAAGAAACGCTTGAGAAACTCAAAATTTTCGCAGTTCTGATGCTCGAAACGAATAACAAGAACGACCTAGGGGAAAACTACACCTACCGTTGTAATCGGGCGAGATTCTACTTTCAGATGCAACAGAAATTTTGTGGATTGGTCAATCCGTTCGCGAGATGTGGCAGTTTGGAGGTCAGAAACGCTTGAGAAACTCAAAATTTTCGCAGTTCTGATGCTCGAAACGAATAACTAGAACGGCCTAGGGGAGAAGTACGCATACCGTTGTAATCGGGCGAGTTTCTACTTTCAGATGCAACAGAAATTATGCGGATTGGTCAATCCGTTCGCGAGATGTGGCTGTTTGAAGGTAAGAAACGCTTGAGAAACTCAAAATTTTCGCAGTTCTGAGGCTCGAAACGAATAAATAGAACGGCCTAGGGGAAAACTACACATACCGTTGTAATCGGTCGTGTCTCTACTTTCAGATGCAACAGAAATTTTGCGGATTGGTCAATCCGTTCGCGAGATGTGGCTGTTTGGAGGTAAGAAACGCTTGAGAAACTCAAAATTTTCGCAGTTCTGATGCTCGAAACGAATGACTAGAACGGCCTAGGGGAGAAGAACGCATACCGTTGTAATTGGGCGAGTTTCTACTTTCAGAGGCAACAGAAATTTTGCGGATTGGTCAATCCGTTCGCGAGATATGGCAGTTTGGAGGTAAGAAACGCTTGAGAAACTCAAAATTTGCGCAGTTCTGATGCTCGAAACGAATGACTAGAACGACCTAGGGGAAAACTACACCTACCGTTGTAATCGGGCGAGATTCTACTTTCAGATGCAACAGAAATTTTGTGGATTGGTCAATCCGTTCGCGAGATGTGGCAGTTTGGAGGTCAGAAACGCTTGAGAAACCCAAAATTTTCGCAGTTCTGATGCTCGAAACGAATAACTAGAACGGCCTAGGGGAAAAGTGCGCATACCGTTGTAATCGGGCGAGTTTCTACTTTCAGATGCAACAGAAATTTTGCGGATTGATCAATCCGTTCGCGAGATATGGCAGTTTTGAGATAAGAAACGCTTGAGAAACTCAAAATTTTCGCAGTTCTGATGCTCGAAACGAATGACTAGAACGTCCTAGGGTAGAAGTACGCATACCGTTGTAATCGGGCGAGTTTCTACTTTCAGATGCAACAGAAATTTTGCGGATTTGTCAATCCGTTCGCGAGATATGGCCATTTGGATGTAAGAAACGCTTGAGAAACTCAAAATTTTCGCAGTTCTGATGCTCGAAACGAATGACTAGAACGGCCTACGGGAAAAGTGCGCATACCGTTGTAATCGGGCGAGTTTCTACTTTCAGATGCAACAGAAGTTTTGCGGATTGATCAATCCGTTCGCGAGATATGGCAGTTTTGAGATAAGAAACGCTTGAGAAACTCAAAATTTTCGCAGTTCTGATGCTCGAAACGAATAACTAGAACGGCCCAGGGGAAAAATGCGCATACCGTTGTAATCGGGCGAGTTTCTACTTTCAAATGCAACAGAAATTTTGCGGATTGGTAAATGCGTTCGCGAGATATGGCATGTTGGATGTAAGAAACGCTTGAGAAACTCAAAATTTTCGCAGTTCTGAGGCTCGAAACGAATAAATAGAACGGCCTAGGGGAAAACTACACATACCGTTGTAATCGGGCGAGTTTCTACTTTCAGACACAACAGAAATTTTGCGGATTGGTCAATCCGTTTGCGAGATATGGCAGTTTGGAGGTAAGAAACGCTTGAGAGACTCAAAATTTTCGCAGTTCTGATGCTCGAAACGAATAACTAGAACGGCCTAGGGGAAAAGTACCCATACCGATGTAATCGGGCGAGTTTCTACTTTCAGATGCAACAGAAATTTTGCGGATTGGTCGATCCGTTCGCGAGATATGGCAGTTTGGAAGTAAGAAACGCTTGAGAAACTCAAAATTTTCGCAGTTCTGTTGATCGAAACGAATGACTAGAACGTCCTAGGGTAGAAGTACGCATACCGTTGTAATCGGGCGAGTTTCTACTTTCAGATGCAACAGAAATTTTGCGGATTTGTCAATCCGTTCGCGAGATATGGCCGTTTGGAGGTAAGAAACGCTTGAGAAACTCAAAATTTGCGCAGTTCTGATGCTCGAAACGAATGACTAGAACGGCCTACGGGAAAAGTGCGCATACCGTTGTAATCGGGCGAGTTTCTACTTTCAGATGCAACAGAAATTATGCGGATTGGTCAATCCGTTTGCGAGATGTGGCAGTTTGGAGGTAAGAAACGCTTGAGAGACTCAAAATTTTCGCAGTTCTGATGCTCGAAACGAATAACTAGAACGGCCTAGGGGAAAAGTACCCATACCGATGTAATCGGGCGAGTTTCTACTTTCAGATGCAACAGAAATTTTGCGGATTGGTCGATCCGTTCGCGAGATATGGCAGTTTGGAAGTAAGAAACGCTTGAGAAACTCAAAATTTTCGCAGTTCTGATGCTCGAAACGAATGACTAGAACGTCCTAGGGTAGAAGTACGCATACCGTTGTAATCGGGCGAGTTTCTACTTTCAGATGCAACAGAAATTTTGCGGATTTGTCAATCCGTTCGCGAGATATGGCCGTTTGGATGTAAGAAACGCTTGAGAAACTCAAAATTTTCGCAGTTCTGATGCTCGAAACGAATGACTAGAACGGCCTACGGGAAAAGTGCGCATACCGTTGTAATCGGGCGAGTTTCTACTTTCAGATGCAACAGAAATTTTGCGGATTTGTCAATCCGTTCGCGAGATATGGCAGTTTGGAGGTAAGAAACGCTTGAGAAACTCAAAATTTTCGCAGTTCTGATGCTCGAAACGAATAACTAGAACGGCCTAGGGGAAAACTACACCTACCGTTGTAATCGGGCGAGTTTCTACTTTCAGATGCAACAGAAATTTTGCGGATTGGTCAATCCGTTCGCGAGATATGGCAGTTTGGAGGTAAGAAACGCTTGAGAAACTCAAAATTTGCGCAGTTCTGATGCTCGAAACGAATGACTAGAACGACCTAGGGGAAAACTACACCTACCGTTGTAATCGGGCGAGATTCTACTTTCAGATGCAACAGAAATTTTGTGGATTGGTCAATCCGTTCGCGAGATGTGGCAGTTTGGAGGTCAGAAACGCTTGAGAAACCCAAAATTTTCGCAGTTCTGATGCTCGAAACGAATAACTAGAACGGCCTAGGGGAAAAGTGCGCATACCGTTGTAATCGGGCGAGTTTCTACTTTCAGATGCAACAGAAATTTTGCGGATTGATCAATCCGTTCGCGAGATATGGCAGTTTTGAGATAAGAAACGCTTGAGAAACTCAAAATTTTCGCAGTTCTGATGCTCGAAACGAATGACTAGAACGTCCTAGGGTAGAAGTACGCATACCGTTGTAATCGGGCGAGTTTCTACTTTCAGATGCAACAGAAATTTTGCGGATTTGTCAATCCGTTCGCGAGATATGGCCGTTTGGATGTAAGAAACGCTTGAGAAACTCAAAATTTTCGCAGTTCTGATGCACGAAACGAATGACTAGAACGGCCTACGGGAAAAGTGCGCATACCGTTGTAATCGGGCGAGTTTCTACTTTCAGATGCAACAGAAGTTTTGCGGATTGATCAATCCGTTCGCGAGATATGGCAGTTTTGAGATAAGAAACGCTTGAGAAACTCAAAATTTTCGCAGTTCTGATGCTCGAAACGAATAACTAGAACGGCCCAGGGGAAAAATGCGCATACCGTTGTAATCGGGCGAGTTTCTACTTTCAAATGCAACAGAAATTTTGCGGATTGGTCAATCCGTTTGCGAGATATGGCAGTTTGGAGGTAAGAAACGCTTGAGAGACTCAAAATTTTCGCAGTTCTGATGCTCGAAACGAATAACTAGAACGGCCTAGGGGAAAAGTACCCATACCGATGTAATCGGGCGAGTTTCTACTTTCAGATGCAACAGAAATTTTGCGGATTGGTCGATCCGTTCGCGAGATATGGCAGTTTGGAAGTAAGAAACGCTTGAGAAACTCAAAATTTTCGCAGTTCTGTTGCTCGAAACGAATGACTAGAACGTCCTAGGGTAGAAGTACGCATACCGTTGTAATCGGGCGAGTTTCTACTTTCAGATGCAACAGAAATTTTGCGGATTTGTCAATCCGTTCGCGAGATATGGCCGTTTGGAGGTAAGAAACGCTTGAGAAACTCAAAATTTGCGCAGTTCTGATGCTCGAAACGAATGACTAGAACGGTCTACGGGAAAAGTGCGCATACCGTTGTAATCGGGCGAGTTTCTACTTTCAGATGCAACAGAAATTATGCGGATTGGTCAATCCGTTCGCGAGATATGGCCGTTTGGATGTAAGAAACGCTTGAGAAACTCAAAATTTTCGCAGTTCTGATGCTCGAAACGAGTAACTAGAACGGCCTAGGGGAAAAGTACGCATACCATTGTAATCGGGCGAGTTTCTACTTTCAGATGCAACAGAAAGTTTGCGGATTAGTCAATCCGTTCGCGAGATATGGCAGTTTGGAGGTAAGAAACGCTTGAGAAACTCAAAATTTTCGCCGTTATGATGCTCGAAACGAATAACTGGAACGGCCTAGGGAAAAAGTACGCATACCGTTGTAATCGGGCGAGTTTCTACTTTCAGATGCAACAGAAATTTTGCGGATTGGTCAATCCGTTCGCGAGATATGGCAGTTTGGAGGTAAGAAACGCTTGAGAAACTCAAAATTTTCGCAATTCTGATGCTCGAAACGAGTGACTAGAACGCCCTAGGGGAGAAGAACGCATACCGTTGTAATCGGGCGAGTTTCTACTTTCAGATGCAACAGAAATTTTGCGGATTGGTCAATCCGTTCGCGAGATATGGCAGTTTGGAGGTAAGAAATGCTTGAGAAACTCAAAATTGTCGCAGTTCTGATGCTCGAAACGAGTAACTAGAACGACCTAGGGGAAAAGTACGCATACCGTTGTAATCGGGCGAGTTTCTACTTTCAGATGCAACAGAAATTTTGCGGATTAGTCAATCCGTTTGCGAGATATGGCAGTTTGGAGGTCAGAAACGCTTGAGAAACTCAAAATTTTCGTCGTTCTGATGCTCGAAACGAATAACTAGAACGGCCTAGGGGAAAAGTACGCATACCGCTGTAATCGGGCGAGTTTCTACTTTCAGATGCAACAGAAATTTTGCGGATTGATCAATCCGTTCGCGAGATATGGCAGTTTGGAGGTAAGAAACGCTTGAGAAACACAAAATTTGCGCAGTTCTGATGCTCGAAACGAATAACTCGAACGGCCTTGGGGAAAAGTGCGCATACCGTTGTAATCGGGAGAGTTTCTACTTTCAGATGCAATAGAAATTTTGCGGATTGGTCAATCCGTTCGCGAGATATGGCAGTTTGGAGGTAAGAAATGCTTGAGAAACTCAAAATTGTCGCAGTTCTGATGCTCGAAACGAGTAACTAGAACGGCCTAGGGGAGAAGAACGCATACCGTTGTAATCGGGCGAATTTCTACTTTCAGATGCAACAGAAATTTTGCGGATTGGTCAATCCGTTCGCGAGATATGGCAGTTTGGAGGTAAGAAATGCTTGAGAAACTCAAAATTGTCGCAGTTCTGATGCTCGAAACGAGTAACTAGAACGACCTAGGGGAAAAGTACGCATACCGTTGTAATCGGGCGAGTTTCTACTTTCAGATGCAACAGAAATTTTGCGGATCGGTCAATCCGTTCGCGAGATATGGCAGTTTGGAGGTAAGAAACGCTTGAGAAACTCAAAATTTTCGCAGTTCTGATGCTCGAAATGAATAACTGGAACGGCCTAGGGGAAAGCTACACATACCGTTGTAATCGGGCGAGTTTCTACATTCAGATGCAACAGAAATTTTGCGGATTGGTCAATCCGTTCGCGAGATATGGCAGTTTGGAGGTAAGAAACGCTTGAGAAACTCAAAATTTTCGCAGTTCTGATGCTCGAAACGAGTAACTAGAACGGCCTAGGGGAAAAGTACGCATACCGTTGTAATCGGGCGAGTTTCTACTTTCAGATGCAACAGAAATTTTGCGGATTAGTCAATCCGTTTGCGAGATATGGCAGTTTGGAGGTCAGAAACGCTTGAGAAACTCAAAATTTTCGTCGTTCTGATGCTCGAAACGAATAACTAGAACGGCCTGGGGGAAAAGTACGCATACCGTTGTAATCGGGCGAGTTTCTACTTTCAGATGCAACAGAAATTTTGCGGATTGATCAATCCGTTCGCGAGATATGGCAGTTTGGAGATAAGAAACGCTTGAGAAACTCAAAATTTTCGCAGTTCTGATGCTCGAAACGAGTAACTAGAACGGCCTAGGGGGAAAGTACGCATACGGTTGTAATCGGGCGAGTTTCTACTTTCAGATGCAACAGAAATTTTGCGGATTGGTCAATCCGTTCGCGAGATATGGCAGTTTGGAGGTAAGAAACGCTTGAGAAACTCAAAATTTTCGTCGTTCTGATGCTCGAAACGAATAACTAGAACGGCCTAGGGGAAAAGTACGCATACCGTTGTAATCGGGCGAGTTTCTACTATCAGATGCAACAGAAATTTTGCGGATTGATCAATCCGTTCGCGAGATATGGCAGTTTGGAGATAAGAAACGCTTGAGAAACTCAAAATTTTCGCAGTTCTGATGCTCGAAACGAGTAACTAGAACGGCCTAGGGGGAAAGTACGCATACCGTTGTAATCGGGCGAGTTTCTACTTTCAGATGCAACAGAAACTTTGCGGATCGGTCAATCCGGTCGCGAGATATGGCAGTTTGGAAGTAAGAAACGCTTGAGAAACTCAAAATTTTCGCAGTTCTGATGCTCGAAAAGAATAACTGGAAAGGCCTAGGGGAAAGCTACACATACCGTTGTAATCGGGCGAGTTTCTACTTTCAGATGCAACAGAAATTTTGCGGATTGTTCAATCCGTTCGCGATATATGGCAGTTTGGAGGTAAGAAACGCTTGAGAAACTCAAAATTTGCGCAGTTCTAATGCTCGAAACGAAAAACTAGAACGGCCTAGGGGAAAAGTGCGCATACCGTTGTAATCGGTCGAGTTTCTACTTTCAGATGCAACAGAAACTTTGCGGATCGGTCAATCCGTTCGCGAGATATGGCAGTTTGGAAGTAAGAAACGCTTGAGAAACTCAAAATTTTCGCAGTTCTGATGCTCGAAAAGAATAACTGGAACGGCCTAGGGGAAAGCTACACATACCGTTGTAATCGGGCGAGTTTCTACTTTCAGATGCAACAGAAATTTTGCGGATTGGTCATTCCGTTCGCGAGATATGGCAGTTTGGATGTAAGAAACGCTTGAGAAACTCAAAACTTTCGCAGTTCTGATGCTCGAAATGAATAACTGGAACGGCCTAGGGGAAAGCTACACATACCGTTGTAATCGGGCGAGTTTCTACATTCAGATGCAACAGAAATTTTGCGGATTGGTCAATCCGTTCGCGAGATATGGCAGTTTGGAGGTAAGAAACGCTTGAGAAACTCAAAATTTGCGCAGTTCTAATGCTCGAAACGAAAAACTAGAACGGCCTAGGGGAAAAGTGCGCATACCGTTGTAATCGGGCGAGTTTCTACTTTCAGATGCAACAGAAACTTTGCGGATCGGTCAATCCGTTCGCGAGATATGGCAGTTTGGATGTAAGAAACGCTTGAGAAACTCAAAATTTTCGCAGTTCTGATGCTCGAAATGAATAACTGGAACGGCCTAGGGGAAAGCTACACATACCGTTGTAATCGGGCGAGTTTCTACTTTCAGATGCAACAGAAATTTTGCGGATTGGTCATTCCGTTCGCGAGATATGGCAGTTTGGAGGTAAGAAACGCTTGAGAAACTCAAAATTTTCGCAGTTCTGATGGTCGAAACGAATAACTAGAACGGCCTAGGGGAAAAGTGCGCATACCGTTGTAATCGGGCGAGTTTCTACTTTCAGATGCAACAGAAATTTTGCGGATTAGTCAATCCGTTTGCGAGATATGGCAGTTTGGAGGTAAGAAACGCTTGAGAAACTCAAAATTTTCGTCGTTCTGATGCTCGAAACGAATAACTAGAACGGCCTGGGGGAAAAGTACGCATACCGTTGTAATCGGGCGAGTTTCTACTTTCAGATGCAACAGAAATTTTGCGGATTGATCAATCCGTTCGCGAGATATGGCAGTTTGGAGATAAGAAACGCTTGAGAAACTCAAAATTTTCGCAGTTCTGATGCTCGAAACGAGTAACTAGAACGGCCTAGGGGGAAAGTACGCATACCGTTGTAATCGGGCGAGTTTCTACTTTCAGATGCAACAGAAATTTTGCGGATTGGTCAATCGGTTCGCGAGATATGGCAGTTTGGAGATAAGAAACGCTTGAGAAACTCAAAATTTTCGCAGTTCTGATGCTCGAAACGAGTAACTAGAACGGCCTAGGGGAAAAGTATGCATACCGTTGTAATCGGGCGAGTTTCTACTTTCAGATGCAACAGAAATTTTGCGGATTGGTCAATCCGTTCGCGAGATATGGCAGTTTGGAGGTAAGATACGCTTGAGAAACTCAAAATTTTCGAAGTTCTGATGCTCGACACGAATAACTAGAACGGCCTAGGGGAAAAGTGCCCATACCGTTGTAATCGGGCGAGTTTCTACTTTCAGATGCAACAAAAACTTTGCGGATTGATCAATCCGTTCGCGAGATATGGCAGTTTGGAGATAAGAAACGCTTGAGAAACTCAAAATTTTCGCAGTTCTGAAGATCGAAACGAGTAACTAGAACGGCCTAGGGGAAAAGTACGCATACCGTTGTAATCGGGCGAGTTTCTATTTTCAGATGCAACAGAAATTTTGCGGATTGGTCAATCCGTTCGCGAGATATGGCAGTTTGGAGGTAAGAAACGCTTGAGAAACTCAAAATTTTCGTCGTTCTGATGCTCGAAACGAATAACTAGAACGGCCTAGGGGAAAAGTACGCATACCGTTGTAATCGGGCGAGTTTCTACTATCAGATGCAACAGAAATTTTGCGGATTGATCAATCCGTTCGCGAGATATGGCAGTTTGGAGATAAGAAACGCTTGAGAAACTCAAAATTTTCGCAGTTCTGATGCTCGAAACGAGTAACTAGAACGGCCTAGGGGGAAAGTACGCATACCGTTGTAATCGGGCGAGTTTCTACTTTCAGATGCAACAGAAACTTTGCGGATCGGTCAATCCGGTCGCGAGATATGGCAGTTTGGAAGTAAGAAACGCTTGAGAAACTCAAAATTTTCGCAGTTCTGATGCTCGAAAAGAATAACTGGAAAGGCCTAGGGGAAAGCTACACATACCGTTGTAATCGGGCGAGTTTCTACTTTCAGATGCAACAGAAATTTTGCGGATTGTTCAATCCGTTCGCGATATATGGCAGTTTGGAGGTAAGAAACGCTTGAGAAACTCAAAATTTGCGCAGTTCTAATGCTCGAAACGAAAAACTAGAACGGCCTAGGGGAAAAGTGCGCATACCGTTGTAATCGGTCGAGTTTCTACTTTCAGATGCAACAGAAACTTTGCGGATCGGTCAATCCGTTCGCGAGATATGGCAGTTTGGATGTAAGAAACGCTTGAGAAACTCAAAATTTTCGCAGTTCTGATGCTCGAAAAGAATAACTGGAACGGCCTAGGGGAAAGCTACACATACCGTTGTAATCGGGCGAGTTTCTACTTTCAGATGCAACAGAAATTTTGCGGATTGGTCATTCCGTTCGCGAGATATGGCAGTTTGGATGTAAGAAACGCTTGAGAAACTCAAAACTTTCGCAGTTCTGATGCTCGAAATGAATAACTGGAACGGCCTAGGGGAAAGCTACACATACCGTTGTAATCGGGCGAGTTTCTACATTCAGATGCAACAGAAATTTTGCGGATTGATCAATCCGTTCGCGAGATATGGCAGTTTGGAGATAAGAAACGCTTGAGAAACTCAAAATTTGCGCAGTTCTAATGCTCGAAACGAAAAACTAGAACGGCCTAGGGGAAAAGTGCGCATACCGTTGTAATCGGGCGAGTTTCTACTTTCAGATGCAACAGAAATTTTGCGGATTGGTCAATCCGTTCGCGAGATATGGCAGTTTGGAGGTAAGATACGCTTGAGAAACTCAAAATTTTCGAAGTTCTGATGCTCGACACGAATAACTAGAACGGCCTAGGGGAAAACTACAACTACCGTTGTAATCGGGCGAGTTTCCACTTTCAGATGCAACAGAAATTTTGCGGATTGATCAATCCGTTCGCGAGATATGGCAGTTTGGAGACAAGAAACGCTTGAGAAACTCAAAATTTGCGCAGTTCTAATGCTCGAAACGAAAAACTAGAACGGCCTAGGGGAAAAGTGCGCATACCGTTGTAATCGGGCGAGTTTCTACTTTCAGATGCAACAGAAACTTTGCGGATCGGTCAATCCGTTCGCGAGATATGGCAGTTTGGAGATAAGAAACGCTTGAGAAACTCAAAATTTTCGCAGTTCTGATGCTCGAAACGAGTAACTAGAACGGCCTAGGGGGAAAGTACGCATACCGTTGTAATCGGGCGAGTTTCTACTTTCAGATGCAACAGAAATTTTGCGGATTGGTCAATCCGTTCGCGAGATATGGCAGTTTGGAGATAAGAAACGCTTGAGAAACTCAAAATTTTCGCAGTTCTGATGCTCGAAACGAGTAACTAGAACGGCCTAGGGGGAAAGTACGCATACCGTTGTAATCGGGCGAGTTTCTACTTTCAGATGCAACAGAAATTTTGCGGATTGGTCAATCCGTTCGCGAGATATGGCAGTTTGGATGTAAGAAACGCTTGAGAAACTCAAAATTTTCGCAGTTCTGATGCTCGAAACGAATAGCTGGAACGGCCTACGGGAAAACTACACATACCGTTGTAATCGGGCGAGTTTCTGCTTTCAGATGCAACAGAAATTTTGCGGATTGGTCAATCCGTTCGCGAGATATGGCAGTTTGGAGGTAAGAAACGCTTGAGAAACTCAAAATTTGCGCAGTTCTAATGCTCGAAACGAAAAACTAGAACGGCCTAGGGGAAAAGTGCGCATACCGTTGTAATCGGGCGAGTTTCTACTTTCAGATGCAACAGAAACTTTGCGGATCGGTCAATCCGGTCGCGAGATATGGCAGTTTGGAAGTAAGAAACGCTTGAGAAACTCAAAATTTTCGCAGTTCTGATGCTCGAAAAGAATAACTGGAAAGGCCTAGGGGAAAGCTACACATACCGTTGTAATCGGGCGAGTTTCTACTTTCAGATGCAACAGAAATTTTGCGGATTGGTCAATCCGTTCGCGATATATGGCAGTTTGGAGGTAAGAAACGCTTGAGAAACTCAAAATTTGCGCAGTTCTAATGCTCGAAACGAAAAACTAGAACGGCCCAGGGGAAAAGTGCCCATACCGTTGTAATCGGTCGAGTTTCTACTTTCAGATGCAACAGAAACTTTGCGGATCGGTCAATCCGTTCGCGAGATATGGCAGTTTGGAAGTAAGAAACGCTTGAGAAACTCAAAATTTTCGCAGTTCTGATGCTCGAAATGAGTAACTGGAACGGCCTAGGGGAAAGCTACACATACCGTTGTAATCGGGCGAGTTTCTACTTTCAGATGCAACAGAAATTTTGCGGATTGGTCAATCCGTTCGCGAGATATGGCAGTTTGGAGGTAAGATACGCTTGAGAAACTCAAAATTTTCGAAGTTCTGATGCTCGACACGAATAACTAGAACGGCCTAGGGGAAAAGTGCCCATACCGTTGTAATCGGGCAAGTTTCTACTTTCAGATGCAACAAAAACTTTGCGGATTGATCAATCCGTTCGCGAGATATGGCAGTTTGGAGATAAGAAACGCTTGAGAAACTCAAAATTTTCGCAGTTCTGATGCTCGAAACGAATGACTAGGACGGCCTCGGGGAGAAGTACGCATACCGTTGTAATCGGGCGAGTTTCTACTTTCAGATGCAACAGAAATTTTGCGGATTGGTCAATCCGTTCGCGAGATATGGCAGTTTGGAGATAAGAAACGCTTGAGAAACTCAAAATTTTCGCAGTTCTGATGCTCGAAACGAGTAACTAGAACGGCCTAGGGGGAAAGTACGCATACCGTTGTAATCGGGCGAGTTTCTACTTTCAGATGCAACGAAATTTTGCGGATTGGTCAATCCGTTCGCGAGATATGGCAGTTTGGATGTAAGAAACGCTTGAGAAACTCAAAATTTTCGCAGTTCTGATGCTCGAAACGAATAACTGGAACGGCCTAGGGGAAAACTACACATACCGTTGTAATCGGGCGAGTTTCTGCTTTCAGATGCAACAGAAATTTTGCGGATTGGTCAATCCGTTCGCGAGATATGGCAGTTTGGAAGTAAGAAACGCTTGAGAAACTCAAAATTTGCGCAGTTCTAATGCTCGAAACGAAAAACTGGAACGGCCTAGGGGAAAAGTGCGCATACCGTTGTAATCGGTCGAGTTTCTACTTTCAGATGCAACAGAAACTTTGCGGATCGGTCAATCCGTTCGCGAGATATGGCAGTTTGGAAGTAAGAAACGCTTGAGAAACTCAAAATTTTCGCAGTTCTGATGCTCGAAAAGAATAACTGGAACGGCCTAGGGGAAAGCTACACATACCGTTGTAATCGGGCGAGTTTCTACTTTCAGATGCAACAGAAATTTTGCGGATTGGTCATTCCGTTCGCGAGATATGGCAGTTTGGAGGTAAGAAACGCTTGAGAAACTCAAAATTTTCGCAGTTCTGATGGTCGAAACGAATAACTAGAACGGCCTAGGGGAAAAGTGCGCATACCGTTGTAATCGGGCGAGTTTCTACTTTCAGATGCAACAGAAATTTTGCGGATTGGTCAATCCGTCCGCGAGATATGGCAGTTTGGAGGTAAGTAACGCTTGAGAAACTCAAAATTTTCGCAGTTCTGATGCTCGAAACGAATAACTATAACGGCCTAGGGGAAAACTACAACTACCGTTGTAATCGGGCGAGTTTCCACTTTCAGATGCAACAGAAATTTTGCGGATTGATCAATCCGTTCGCGAGATATGGCAGTTTGGAGATAAGAAACGCTTGAGAAACTCAAAATTTTCGCAGTTCTGATGCTCGAAACGAGTAACTAGAACGGCCTAGGGGAAAAGTACGCATACCGTTGTAATCCGGCGAGTTTCTACTTTCAGATGCAACAGAAATTTTGCGGATTGGTAAATCCGTTCGCGAGATATGGCAGTTTGGAGGTAAGAAACGCTTGAGAAACTCAAAATTTTCGCAGTTCTGATGCTCGAAACGAATAACTAGAACGGCCTAGGGGAAAACTACACCTACCGTTGTAATCGGGCGAGTTTCTACTTTCAGATGCAACAGAAATTTTGCGGATTGATCGATCCCTTCGCGAGATATGGCAGTTTGGAGATAAGAAACGCTTGAGAAACTCAAAATTTGCGCAGTTCTGATGCTCGAAACGAGTAACTAGAACGGCCTAGGGGAAAAGTACGCATACCGTTGTAATCGGGCGAGTTTCTACTTTCAGATGCAACAGAAATTTTGCGGATTGGTCAATCCTTTCGCGAGATATGGCAGTTTGGAGATAAGAAACGCTTGAGAAACTCAAAATTTTCGCAGTTCTGATGCTCGAAACGAATGACTAGGACGGCCTCGGGGAGAAGCACGCATACTGTTGTAATCGGGCGAGTTTCAACTTTCAGATGCAACAGAAATTTTGCGGATTGGTCAATCCGTTCGCGAGACATGGCAGTTTGGAGATAAGAAACGCTTGAGAAACTCAAAATTTTCGCAGTTCTGATGCTCGAAACGAATAACTAGAACGGCCTAGGGGAAAACTACAACTACCGTTGTAATCGGGCGAGTTTCCACTTTCAGATGCAACAGAAATTTTGCGGATTGATCAATCCGTTCGCGAGATATGGCAGTTTGGAGATAAGAAACGCTTGAGAAACTCAAAATTTTCGCAGTTCTGATGCTCGAAACGAGTAACTAGAACGGCCTAGGGGAAAAGTACGCATACCGTTGTAATCGGGCGAGTTTCTACATTCAGATGCAACAGAAATTTTGCGGATTGGTCAATCCGTTCGCGAGAAATGGCAGTTTGGAGGTAAGAAACGCTTGAGAAACTCAAAATTTTCGCAGTTCTGATGCTCGAAACGAATAACTAGAACGGCCTAGGGGAAACCTACACCTACCGTTGTAATCGGGCGAGTTTCTACTTTCAGATGCAACAGAAATTTTGCGGATTGATAAATCCGTTCGCGAGATATTGCAGTTTGGAGATAAGAAACGCTTGAGAAACTCAAAATTTTCGCAGTTCTGATGCTCGAAACGAGTAACTAGAACGGCCTAGGGGAAAAGTATGCATACCGTTGTAATCGGGCGAGTTTCTACTTTCAGATGCAACAGAAATTTTGCGGATTGGTCAATCCGTTCGCGAGATATGGCAGTTTGGAGGTAAGATACGCTTGAGAAACTCAAAATTTGCGCAGTTCTAATGCTCGAAACGAAAAACTAGAACGGCCTAGGGGAAAAGTGCGCATACCGTTGTAATCGGGCGAGTTTCTACTTTCAGATGCAACAGAAACTTTGCGGATCGGTCAATCCGTTCGCGAGATATGGCAGTTTGGAGGTAAGAAACGCTTGAGAAACTCAAAATTTTCGCAGTTCTGATGCTCGAAATGAATAACTGGAACGGCCTAGGGGAAAGCTACACATACCGTTGTAATCGGGCGAGTTTCTACTTTCAGATGCAACAGAAATTTTGCGGATTGGTCATTCCGTTCGCGAGATATGGCAGTTTGGAGATAAGAAACGCTTGAGAAACTCAAAATTTTCGCAGTTCTGATGCTCGAAACGAGTAACTAGAACGGCCTAGGGGAAAAGTACGCATACCGTTGTAATCGGGCGAGTTTCTACTTTCAGATGCAACAGAAATTTTGCGGATTGGTCAATCCGTTCGCGAGAAATGGCAGTTTGGAAGTAAGAAACGCTTGAGAAACTCAAAATTTTCGCAGTTCTGATGCTCGAAACGAATAACTAGAACGGCCTAGGGGAAACCTACACCTACCGTTGTAATCGGGCGAGTTTCTACTTTCAGATGCAACAGAAATTTTGCGGATTGATAAATCCGTTCGCGAGATATTGCAGTTTGGAGATAAGAAACGCTTGAGAAACTCAAAATTTTCGCAGTTCTGATGCTCGAAACGAGTAACTAGAACGGCCTAGGGGAAAAGTATGCATACCGTTGTAATCGGGCGAGTTTCTACTTTCAGATGCAACAGAAATTTTGCGGATTGGTCAATCCGTTCGCGAGATATGGCAGTTTGGAGGTAAGATACGCTTGAGAAACTCAAAATTTGCGCAGTTCTAATGCTCGAAACGAAAAACTAGAACGGCCTAGGGGAAAAGTGCGCATACCGTTGTAATCGGGCGAGTTTCTACTTTCAGATGCAACAGAAACTTTGCGGATCGGTCAATCCGTTCGCGAGATATGGCAGTTTGGAGGTAAGAAACGCTTGAGAAACTCAAAATTTTCGCAGTTCTGATGCTCGAAATGAATAACTGGAACGGCCTAGGGGAAAGCTACACATACCGTTGTAATCGGGCGAGTTTCTACTTTCAGATGCAACAGAAATTTTGCGGATTGGTCATTCCGTTCGCGAGATATGGCAGTTTGGAGGTAAGAAACGCTTGAGAAACTCAAAATTTTCGCAGTTCTGATGGTCGAAACGAATAACTAGAACGGCCTAGGGGAAAAGTGCGCATACCGTTGTAATCGGGCGAGTTTCTACTTTCAGATGCAACAGAAATTTTGCGGATTGGTCAATCCGTTCGCGAGATATGGCAGTTTGGAGGTAAGAAACGCTTGAGAAACTCAAAATTTGCGCAGTTCTAATGCTCGAAACGAAAAACTAGAACGGCCTAGGGGAAAAGTGCGCATACCGTTGTAATCGGGCGAGTTTCTACTTTCAGATGCAACAGAAACTTTGCGGATCGGTCAATCCGTTCGCGAGATATGGCAGTTTGGAAGTAAGAAACGCTTGAGAAACTCAAAATTTTCGCAGTTCTGATGCTCGAAAAGAATAACTGGAACGGCCTAGGGGAAAGCTACACATACCGTTGTAATCGGGCGAGTTTCTACTTTCAGATGCAACAGAAATTTTGCGGATTGGTCATTCCGTTCGCGAGATATGGCAGTTTGGAGGTAAGAAACGCTTGAGAAACTCAAAATTTTCGCAGTTCTGATGGTCGAAACGAATAACTAGAACGGCCTAGGGGAAAAGTGCGCATACCGTTGTAATCGGGCGAGTTTCTACTTTCAGATGCAACAGAAATTTTGCGGATTGGTCAATCCGTTCGCGAGATATGGCAGTTTGGAGGTAAGTAACGCTTGAGAAACTCAAAATTTTCGCAGTTCTGATGCTCGAAACGAATAACTATAACGGCCTAGGGGAAAACTACAACTACCGTTGTAATCGGGCGAGTTTCCACTTTCAGATGCAACAGAAATTTTGCGGATTGATCAATCCGTTCGCGAGATATGGCAGTTTGGAGATAAGAAACGCTTGAGAAACTCAAAATTTTCGCAGTTCTGATGCTCGAAACGAGTAACTAGAACGGCCTAGGGGAAAAGTACGCATACCGTTGTAATCCGGCGAGTTTCTACTTTCAGATGCAACAGAAATTTTGCGGATTGGTAAATCCGTTCGCGAGATATGGCAGTTTGGAGGTAAGAAACGCTTGAGAAACTCAAAATTTTCGCAGTTCTGATGCTCGAAACGAATAACTAGAACGGCCTAGGGGAAAACTACACCTACCGTTGTAATCGGGCGAGTTTCTACTTTCAGATGCAACAGAAATTTTGCGGATTGATCGATCCCTTCGCGAGATATGGCAGTTTGGAGATAAGAAACGCTTGAGAAACTCAAAATTTGCGCAGTTCTGATGCTCGAAACGGGTAACTAGAACGGCCTAGGGGAAAAGTACGCATACCGTTGTAATCGGGCGAGTTTCTACTTTCAGATGCAACAGAAATTTTGCGGATTGGTCAATCCGTTCGCGAGATATGGCAGTTTGGAGATAAGAAACGCTTGAGAAACTCAAAATTTTCGCAGTTCTGATGCTCGAAACGAATGACTAGGACGGCCTCGGGGAGAAGTACGCATACTGTTGTAATCGGGCGAGTTTCTACTTTCAGATGCAACAGAAATTTTGCGGATTGATCAATCCGTTCGCGAGATATGGCAGTTTGGAGATAAGAAACGCTTGAGAAACTCAAAATTTTCGCAGTTCTGATGCTCGAAACGAATAACTAGAACGGCCTAGGGGAAAACTACACCTACCGTTGTAATCGGGCGAGTTTCAACTTTCAGATGCAACAGAAATTTTGCGGATTGATCAATCCCTTCGCGAGATATGGCAGTTTGGAGATAAGAAACGCTTGAGAAACTCAAAATTTTCGCAGTTCTGATGGTCGAAACGAATGACTAGAACGGCCTAGGGGAGAAGAACGCATACCGTTGTAATCGGGCGAGTTTCTACTTTCAGATGCAACAGAAATTTTGCGGATTGGTCAATCCGTTCGCGAGATATGGCAGTTTGGAGATAAGAAACGCTTGAGAAACTCAAAATTTTCGCAGTTCTGATGCTCGAAACGAATAACTAGAACGGCCTAGGGGAAAACTACAACTACCGTTGTAATCGGGCGAGTTTCCACTTTCAGATGCAACAGAAATTTTGCGGATTGATCAATCCGTTCGCGAGATATGGCAGTTTGGAGATAAGAAACGCTTGAGAAACTCAAAATTTTCGCAGTTCTGATGCTCGAAACGAGTAACTAGAACGGCCTAGGGGAAAAGTACGCATACCGTTGTAATCGGGCGAGTTTCTACTTTCAGATGCAACAGAAATTTTGCGGATTGGTCAATCCGTTCGCGAGAAATGGCAGTTTGGAGGTAAGAAACGCTTGAGAAACTCAAAATTTTCGCAGTTCTGATGCTCGAAACGAATAACTAGAACGGCCTAGGGGAAACCTACACCTACCGTTGTAATCGGGCGAGTTTCTACTTTCAGATGCAACAGAAATTTTGCGGATTGATAAATCCGTTCGCGAGATATTGCAGTTTGGAGATAAGAAACGCTTGAGAAACTCAAAATTTTCGCAGTTCTGATGCTCGAAACGAGTAACTAGAACGGCCTAGGGGAAAAGTGCCCATACCGTTGTAATCGGGCGAGTTTCTACTTTCAGATGCAACAAAAACTTTGCGGATTGATCAATCCGTTCGCGAGATATGGCAGTTTGGAGATAAGAAACGCTTGAGGAACTCAAAATTTTCGCAGTTCTGAAGCTCGAAACGAGTAACTAGAACGGCCTAGGGGAAAAGTACGCATACCGTTGTAATCGGGCGAGTTTCTATTTTCAGATGCAACAGAAATTTTGCGGATTGGTCAATCCGTTCGCGAGATATGGCAGTTTGGATGTAAGAAACGCTTGAGAAACTCAAAATCTTCGCAGTTCTGATGCTCGAAACGAATAACTAGAACGGCCTAGGGGAAAACTACAACTACCGTTGTAATCGGGCGAGTTTCCACTTTCAGATGCAACAGAAATTTTGCGGATTGATCAATCCGTTCGCGAGATATGGCAGTTTGGAGATAAGAAACGCTTGAGAAACTCAAAATTTTCGCAGTTCTGATGCTCGAAACGACTAACTAGAACGGCCTAGGGGAAAAGTACGCATACCGTTGTAATCCGGCGAGTTTCTACTTTCAGATGCAACAGAAATTTTGCGGATTGGTCAATCCGTTCGCGAGATATGGCAGTTTGGAGGTAAGAAACGCTTGAGAAACTCAAAATTTTCGCAGTTCTGATGCTCGAATCGAATAACTAGAACGGCCTAGGGGAAAACTACACCTACCGTTGTAATCGGGCGAGTTTCTACTTTCAGATGCAACAGAAATTTTGCGGATTGATCAATCCCTTCGCGAGATATGGCAGTTTGGAGATAAGAAACGCTTGAGAAACTCAAAATTTTCGCAGTTCTGATGGTCGAAACGAATGACTAGAACGGCCTAGGGGAGAAGAACGCATACCGTTGTAATCGGGCGAGTTTCTACTTTCAGATGCAACAGAAATTTTGCGGATTGGTCAATCCGTTCGCGAGATATGGCAGTTTGGAGGTAAGAAACGCTTGAGAAACTCAAAATTTTCGCAATTCTGATGGTCGAAACGAATGACTAGAAAGGCCTAGGGGAGAAGAACGCATACCGTTGTAATCGGGCGAGTTTCAACTTTCAGATGCAACAGAAATTTTGCGGATTGGTCAATCCGTTCGCGAGATATGGCACTTTGGAGGTAAGAAACGCTTGAGAAACTCAAAATTTTCGCAGTTCTGATGCTCGACACGAATAACTAGAACGGCCTAGGGGAAAAGTACGCATACCGTTGTAATCGGGCGAGTTTATACTTTCAGATGCAACAGAAATTTTGCGGATTGGTCAATCCGTTCGCGAGATATGGCAGTTTGGAGGTAAGAAACGCTTGAGAAACTCAAAATCTTCGCAGTTCTGATGCTCGACACGAATAACTGGAACGGCCTAGTGGAAAACTACACATACCGCTGTAATCGGGCGAGTCTCTAATTTCAGATGCAACAGAAATTTTGCGGATTGGTCAATCCGCTCGCGAGATATGGCAGTTTGGAGGTAAGAAACGCTTGAGAAACTCAAAATTTTCGCAATTCTGATGGTCGAAACGAATGACTAGAAAGGCCTAGGGGAGAAGAACGCATACCGTTGTAATCGGGCGAGTTTCTACCTTCAGTTGCAACAGAAATTTTGCGGATCGGTCAATCCGTTCGCGAGATATGGCAGTTTGGATGTAAGAAACGCTTGAGAAACTCAAAATTTTCGCAGTTCTGATGCTCGAAACGAATAACTGGAACGGCCTAGTGGAAAACTACACCTACCGCTGTAATCGGGCGAGTCTCTACTTTCAGATGCAACAGAAATTTTGCGGATTGGTCAATCCGTCCGCGAGATATGGAAGTTTGGAAGTAAGAAACGCTTGAGAAACTCAAAATTTTCGCAGTTCTGATGGTCGAAACGAATGACTAGAACGGCCTCGGGGAGAAGAACGCATACCGTTGTAATCGGGCGAGTTTCTACTTTCAGATGCAACAGAAATTTTGCGGATTGGTCAATCCGTTCGCGAGATATGGCAGTTTGGAGATAAGAAACGCTTGAGAAACTCAAAATTTTCGCAGTTCTGATGCTCGAAACGAATGACTAGGACGGCCTCGGGGAGAAGTACGCATAACGTTGTAATCGGGCGAGTTTCTACTTTCAGATGCAACAGAAATTTTGCGGATTGGTCAATCCGTTCGCGAGATATGGCCGTTTGGATGTAAGACACGCTTGAGAAACTCAAAATTTTCGCAGTTCTGATGCTCGAAACGAGTAACTGGAACAGCCTAGGGGAAAAGTACGCATACCGTTGTAATCGGGCGAGTTTCTATTTTCAGATGCAACAAAAATTTTGCGGATTGGTCAATCCGTTCGCGAGATATGGCAGTTTGGATGTAAGAAACGCTTGAGAAACTCAAAATTTTCGCAGTTCTGATGCTCGAAACGAATAACTAGAACGGCCTAGGGGAAAACTACAACTACCGTTGTAATCGGGCGAGTTTCTACTTTCAGATGCAACAGAAATTTTGCGGATTGGTCAATCCGTTCGCGAGATATGGCAGTTTGGAGGTAAGAAACTCTTGAGAAACTCAAAATTTTCGCAGTTCTGATGCTCGAAACGAATAACTAGAACGGCCTAGGGGAAAAGTACGCATACCGTTGTAATCGGGCGAGTTTCTACTTTCAGATGCAACAGAAATTTTGAGGATTGGTCAATCCGTTCGCGAGATATGGCAGTTTGGAGGTAAGAAACGCATGAGAAACTCAAAATTTGCGCAGTTCTGATCCTCGAAAAGGAAAAACTAGAACGGCCTAGGGGAAAAGTGCGCATACCGTTGTAATCGGGCGAGTTTCTACTTTCAGATGCAACAGAAATTTTGCGGATCGGTCAATCCGTTCGCTAGATATGGCAGTTTGGAGGTAAGAAACGCTTGAGAAACTCAAAATTTTCGCAGTTCTGATGCTCGAAACGAATAACTGGAACGGCCTAGGGGAAAACTACACATACCGTTGTAATCGGGCGAGTTTCTACTTTCAGATGCAACAGAAATTTTGCGGATTGGTCAATCCGTTCGCGAGATATGGCAGTTTGGAGATAAGATACGCTTGAGAAACTCAAAATTTTCGCAGTTCTGATACTCGACACGAATAACTAGAACGGCCTAGGGGAAAAGTGCCCATACCGTTGTAATCGGGCGAGCTTCTACTTTCAGATGCAACAAAAACTTTGCGGATTGGTCATTCCGTTCGCGAGATATGGCAGTTTGGAGGTAAGAAACGCTTGAGAAACTCAAAATTTTCGCAGTTCTGATGCTCGAAACGAGTAACTAGAACGGCCTAGGGGAATAGTACGCATACTGTTGTAATCGTGCGAGTTTCTACTTTCAGATGCAACAGAAATTTTGCGGATTGGTCAATCCGTTCGCGAGATATGGCAGTTTGGAGGTAAGAAACGCTTGAGAAACTCAAAATTTGCGCAGTTCTGATGATGGAAACGAAAAACTAGAACGGCCTAGGGGAAAAGTGCGCATACCGTTGTAATCGGGCGAGTTTCTACTTTCAGATGCAACAGAAATTTTGCGGATTGGTCAATCCGTTCGCGAGATATGGCAGTTTGGATGTAAGAAACGCTTGAGAAACTCAAAATTTGCGCAGTTCTGATGATGGAAACGAATAACTAGAACGGCCTAGGGGAAAAGTGCGCATGCCGTTGTAATCGGGCGAGTTTCTACTTTCAGATGCAACAGAAATTTTGCGGATCGGTTAATCCGTTCGCGAGATATGGCAGTTTGGATGTAAGAACGGGCTTGAGAAACTCAAAATTTTCGCAGTTCTGATGCTCGAAACGAATAACTGGAACGGCCTAGGGGAAAACTACACATACCGTTGTAATCGGGCGAGTTTCTACTTTCAGATGCAACAGAAATTTTGCGGATTGGTCATTCCGTTCGCGAGATATGGCAGTTTGGAGGTAAGAAACGCATGAGAAACTCAAAATTTGCGCAGTTCTGATCCTCGAAACGAAAAACTAGAACGGCCTAGGGGAAAAGTGCGCATACCGTTGTAATCGGGCGAGTTTCTACTTTCAGATGCAACAGAAATTTTGCGGATCGGTCAATCCGTTCGCTAGATATGGCAGTTTGGATGTAAGAAACGCTTGAGAAACTCAAAATTTTCGCAGTTCTGATGCTCGAAACGAATAACTGGAACGGCCTAGGGGAAAACTACACATACCGTTGTAATCGGGCGAGTTTCTACTTTCAGATGCAACAGAAATTTTGAGGATTGGTCAATCCGTTCGCGAGATATGGCAGTTTGGAGGTAAGAAACGCATGAGAAACTCAAAATTTGCGCAGTTCTGATCCTCGAAACGAAAAACTAGAACGGCCTAGGGGAAAAGTGCGCATACCGTTGTAATCGGGCGAGTTTCTACTTTCAGATGCAACAAAAACTTTGCGGATTGATCAATCCGTTCGCGAGATATGGCAGTTTGGAGATAAGAAACGCTTGAGAAACTCAAAATTTTCGCAGTTCTGATGCTCGAAACGAGTAACTACAACGGCCTAGAGGAAAAGTACGCATACCGTTGTAATCCGGCGAGCTTCTACTTTCAGATGCAACAGAAATTTTGCGGATTGGTCAATCGGTTCGCGAGATATGGCAGTTTGGAGGTAAGAAACGCTTGAGAAACTCAAAATTTGCGCAGTTCTGATGCTCGAAACGAGTAACAAGAACGGCCTAGGGGAAAAGTACGCATACCGTTGTAATCCGGCGAGTTTCTACTTTCAGATGCAACAGAAATTTTGCGGATTGGTCAATCCGTTCGCGATATATGGCAGTTTGGAGGTAAGAAACGCTTGAGAAACTCAAAATTTTCGCAGTTCTGATGCTCGACACGAATAACTGGAACGGCCTAGTGGAAAACTACACATACCGCTGTAATCGGGCGAGTCTCTACTTTCAGATGCAACAGAAATTTTGCGGATTGGTCAATCCGTTCGCGAGATATGGCAGTTTGGAGATAAGAAACGCTTGAGAAACTAAAAATTTTCGCAGTTCTGATGCTCGAAACGAGTGACTAGAACGGCCTAGGGGAAAAGTACGCATACCGTTGTAATCCGGCGAGTTTCTACTTTCAGATGCAAAAGAAATTTTGCGGATTGGTCAATCCGTTCGCGAGATATGGCAGTTTGGAGGTAAGAAACGCTTGAGAAACTCAAAATTTTGGCAGTTCTGATGCTCGACACGAATAACTAGAACGGCCTAGGGGAAAAGTGCCCATACCGTTGTAATCGGGCGAGTTTCTACTTTCAGATGCAACAAAAACTTTGCGGATTGATCAATCCGTTCGCGAGATATGGCAGTTTGGAGATAAGAAACGCTTGAGAAACTCAAAATTTTCGCAGTTCTGATGCTCGAAACGAGTAACTAGAACGGCCTAGGGGAAGAGTACGCATACCGTTGTAATCGGGCGAGTTTCTATTTTCAGATGCAACAGAAATTTTGCGGATTGGTCAATCCGTTCGCGAGATATGGCAGTTTGGATGTAAGAAACGCTTGAGAAACTCAAAATTTTCGCAGTTCTGATGCTCGAAACGAATAACTAGAACGGCCTAGGGGAAAACTACAACTACCGTTGTAATCGGGCGAGTTTCCACTTTCAGATGCAACAGAAATTTTGCGGATTGATCAATCCGTTCGCGAGATATGGCAGTTTGGAGGTAAGAAACGCTTGAGAAACTAAAAATTTTCGCAGTTCTGATGCTCGAAACGAGTAACTAGAACGGCCTAGGGGAAAAGTACGCATACCGTTGTAATCCGGCGAGTTTCTACTTTCAGATGCAACAGAAATTTTGCGGATTGGTCAATCCGTTCGCGAGATATGGCAGTTTGGAGGTAAGAAACGCTTGAGAAACTCAAAATTTTCGCAGTTCTGATGCTCGACACGAATAACTGGAACGGCCTAGTGGAAAACTACACATACGGCTGTAATCGGGCGAGTCTCTACTTTCAGATGCAACAGAAATTTTGCGGATTGGTCAATCCGTTCGCGAGATATGGCAGTTTGGAGGTAAGAAACGCTTGAGAAACTCAAAATTTTCGCAGTTCTGATGGTCGAAACGAATGACTAGAACGGCCTAGGGGAGAAGAACGCATACCGTTGTAATCGGGCGAGTTTCTACTTTCAGATGCAACAGAAATTTTGCGGATTGGTCAATCCGTTCGCGATATATGGCAGTTTGGAGGTAAGAAACGCTTGAGAAACTCAAAATTTTCGCAGTTCTGATGCTCGACACGAATAACTGGAACGGCCTAGTGGAAAACTACACATACCGCTGTAATCGGGCGAGTCTCTACTTTCAGATGCAACAGAAATTTTGCGGATTGGTCAATCCGTTCGCGAGATATGGCAGTTTGGAGGTAAGAAACGCTTGAGAAACTCAAAATTTTCGCAGTTCTGATGGTCGAAACGAATGACTAGAACGGCCTAGGGGAGAAGAACGCATACCGTTGTAATCGGGCGAGTTTCAACTTTCAGATGCAACAGAAATTTTGCGGATTTGTCAATCCGTTCGCGAGATATGGCAGTTTGGAGGTAAGAAACGCATGAGAAACTCAAAATTTGCGCAGTTCTGATCCTCGAAAAGGAAAAACTAGAACGGCCTAGGGGAAAAGTGCGCATACCGTTGTAATCGGGCGAGTTTCTACTTTCAGATGCAACAGAAATTTTGCGGATCGGTCAATCCGTTCGCTAGATATGGCAGTTTGGAGGTAAGAAACGCTTGAGAAACTCAAAATTTTCGCAGTTCTGATGCTCGAAACGAATAACTGGAACGGCCTAGGGGAAAACTACACATACCGTTGTAATCGGGCGAGTTTCTACTTTCAGATGCAACAGAAATTTTGCGGATTGGTCAATCCGTTCGCGAGATATGGCAGTTTGGAGATAAGATACGCTTGAGAAACTCAAAATTTTCGCAGTTCTGATACTCGACACGAATAACTAGAACGGCCTAGGGGAAAAGTGCCCATACCGTTGTAATCGGGCGAGCTTCTACTTTCAGATGCAACAAAAACTTTGCGGATTGGTCATTCCGTTCGCGAGATATGGCAGTTTGGAGGTAAGAAACGCTTGAGAAACTCAAAATTTTCGCAGTTCTGATGCTCGAAACGAGTAACTAGAACGGCCTAGGGGAATAGTACGCATACTGTTGTAATCGTGCGAGTTTCTACTTTCAGATGCAACAGAAATTTTGCGGATTGGTCAATCCGTTCGCGAGATATGGCAGTTTGGAGGTAAGAAACGCTTGAGAAACTCAAAATTTGCGCAGTTCTGATGATGGAAACGAAAAACTAGAACGGCCTAGGGGAAAAGTGCGCATACCGTTGTAATCGGGCGAGTTTCTACTTTCAGATGCAACAGAAATTTTGCGGATTGGTCAATCCGTTCGCGAGATATGGCAGTTTGGATGTAAGAAACGCTTGAGAAACTCAAAATTTGCGCAGTTCTGATGATGGAAACGAATAACTAGAACGGCCTAGGGGAAAAGTGCGCATGCCGTTGTAATCGGGCGAGTTTCTACTTTCAGATGCAACAGAAATTTTGCGGATCGGTTAATCCGTTCGCGAGATATGGCAGTTTGGATGTAAGAACGGGCTTGAGAAACTCAAAATTTTCGCAGTTCTGATGCTCGAAACGAATAACTGGAACGGCCTAGGGGAAAACTACACATACCGTTGTAATCGGGCGAGTTTCTACTTTCAGATGCAACAGAAATTTTGCGGATTGGTCATTCCGTTCGCGAGATATGGCAGTTTGGAGGTAAGAAACGCATGAGAAACTCAAAATTTGCGCAGTTCTGATCCTCGAAACGAAAAACTAGAACGGCCTAGGGGAAAAGTGCGCATACCGTTGTAATCGGGCGAGTTTCTACTTTCAGATGCAACAGAAATTTTGCGGATCGGTCAATCCGTTCGCTAGATATGGCAGTTTGGATGTAAGAAACGCTTGAGAAACTCAAAATTTTCGCAGTTCTGATGCTCGAAACGAATAACTGGAACGGCCTAGGGGAAAACTACACATACCGTTGTAATCGGGCGAGTTTCTACTTTCAGATGCAACAGAAATTTTGAGGATTGGTCAATCCGTTCGCGAGATATGGCAGTTTGGAGGTAAGAAACGCATGAGAAACTCAAAATTTGCGCAGTTCTGATCCTCGAAACGAAAAACTAGAACGGCCTAGGGGAAAAGTGCGCATACCGTTGTAATCGGGCGAGTTTCTACTTTCAGATGCAACAAAAACTTTGCGGATTGATCAATCCGTTCGCGAGATATGGCAGTTTGGAGATAAGAAACGCTTGAGAAACTCAAAATTTTCGCAGTTCTGATGCTCGAAACGAGTAACTACAACGGCCTAGAGGAAAAGTACGCATACCGTTGTAATCCGGCGAGCTTCTACTTTCAGATGCAACAGAAATTTTGCGGATTGGTCAATCGGTTCGCGAGATATGGCAGTTTGGAGGTAAGAAACGCTTGAGAAACTCAAAATTTGCGCAGTTCTGATGCTCGAAACGAGTAACAAGAACGGCCTAGGGGAAAAGTACGCATACCGTTGTAATCCGGCGAGTTTCTACTTTCAGATGCAACAGAAATTTTGCGGATTGGTCAATCCGTTCGCGATATATGGCAGTTTGGAGGTAAGAAACGCTTGAGAAACTCAAAATTTTCGCAGTTCTGATGCTCGACACGAATAACTGGAACGGCCTAGTGGAAAACTACACATACCGCTGTAATCGGGCGAGTCTCTACTTTCAGATGCAACAGAAATTTTGCGGATTGGTCAATCCGTTCGCGAGATATGGCAGTTTGGAGATAAGAAACGCTTGAGAAACTAAAAATTTTCGCAGTTCTGATGCTCGAAACGAGTAACTAGAACGGCCTAGGGGAAAAGTACGCATACCGTTGTAATCCGGCGAGTTTCTACTTTCAGATGCAAAAGAAATTTTGCGGATTGGTCAATCCGTTCGCGAGATATGGCAGTTTGGAGGTAAGAAACGCTTGAGAAACTCAAAATTTTGGCAGTTCTGATGCTCGACACGAATAACTAGAACGGCCTAGGGGAAAAGTGCCCATACCGTTGTAATCGGGCGAGTTTCTACTTTCAGATGCAACAAAAACTTTGCGGATTGATCAATCCGTTCGCGAGATATGGCAGTTTGGAGATAAGAAACGCTTGAGAAACTCAAAATTTTCGCAGTTCTGATGCTCGAAACGAGTAACTAGAACGGCCTAGGGGAAGAGTACGCATACCGTTGTAATCGGGCGAGTTTCTATTTTCAGATGCAACAGAAATTTTGCGGATTGGTCAATCCGTTCGCGAGATATGGCAGTTTGGATGTAAGAAACGCTTGAGAAACTCAAAATTTTCGCAGTTCTGATGCTCGAAACGAATAACTAGAACGGCCTAGGGGAAAACTACAACTACCGTTGTAATCGGGCGAGTTTCCACTTTCAGATGCAACAGAAATTTTGCGGATTGATCAATCCGTTCGCGAGATATGGCAGTTTGGAGGTAAGAAACGCTTGAGAAACTAAAAATTTTCGCAGTTCTGATGCACGAAACGAGTAACTAGAACGGCCTAGGGGAAAAGTACGCATACCGTTGTAATCCGGCGAGTTTCTACTTTCAGATGCAACAGAAATTTTGCGGATTGGTCAATCCGTTCGCGAGATATGGCAGTTTGGAGGTAAGAAACGCTTGAGAAACTCAAAATTTTCGCAGTTCTGATGCTCGACACGAATAACTGGAACGGCCTAGTGGAAAACTACACATACGGCTGTAATCGGGCGAGTCTCTACTTTCAGATGCAACAGAAATTTTGCGGATTGGTCAATCCGTTCGCGAGATATGGCAGTTTGGAGGTAAGAAACGCTTGAGAAACTCAAAATTTTCGCAGTTCTGATGGTCGAAACGAATGACTAGAACGGCCTAGGGGAGAAGAACGCATACCGTTGTAATCGGGCGAGTTTCTACTTTCAGATGCAACAGAAATTTTGCGGATTGGTCAATCCGTTCGCGATATATGGCAGTTTGGAGGTAAGAAACGCTTGAGAAACTCAAAATTTTCGCAGTTCTGATGCTCGACACGAATAACTGGAACGGCCTAGTGGAAAACTACACATACCGCTGTAATCGGGCGAGTCTCTACTTTCAGATGCAACAGAAATTTTGCGGATTGGTCAATCCGTTCGCGAGATATGGCAGTTTGGAGGTAAGAAACGCTTGAGAAACTCAAAATTTTCGCAGTTCTGATGGTCGAAACGAATGACTAGAACGGCCTAGGGGAGAAGAACGCATACCGTTGTAATCGGGCGAGTTTCAACTTTCAGATGCAACAGAAATTTTGCGGATTTGTCAATCCGTTCGCGAGATATGGCAGTTTGGAGGTAATAAACGCTTGAGAAACTCAAAATTTTCGCAGTTCTGATGCTCGACACGAATAACTAGAACGGCCTAGGGGAAAAGTACGCATACCGTTGTAATCGGGCGAGTTTATACTTTCAGATGCAACAGAAATTTTGCGGATTGATCAATCCGTTCGCGAGATATGGCAGTTTGGAGATAAGAAACGCTTGAGAAACTCAAAATTTTCGCAGTTCTGATGATCGAAACGAATAACTAGAACGGCCTAGGGGAAAAGTGCGCATACCGTTGTAATCGGGCGAGTTTCTGCTTTCAGATGCAACAGAAGTTTTGCGGATTGGTCAATCCGTTCGCGAGATATGGCAGTTTGGATGTAAGAAACGCTTGAGAAACTCAAAATTTTCGCAGTTCTGATGCTCGAAACGTATAACTGGAACGGCCTAGTGGAAAACTACACCTACCGCTGTAATCGGGCGAGTCTCTACTTTCAGATGCAACAGAAATTTTGCGGATTGGTCAATCCGTTCGCGAGATATGGCAGTTTGGAGGTAAGAAACGCTTGAGAAACTCAAAATTTTCGCAGTTCTGATGGTCGAAACGAATGACTAGAACGGCCTAGGGGAGAAGAACGCATACCGTTGTAATCGGGCGAGTTTCTACTTTCAGATGCAACAGAAATTTTGCGGATTGGTCAATCCGTTCGCGAGATATGGCAGTTTGGAGATAAGAAACGCTTGAGAAACTCAAAATTTTCGCAGTTCTGATGATCGAAACGAATAACTAGAACGGCCTAGGGGAAAAGTGCCCATACCGTTGTAATCGGGCGAGTTTCTACTTTCAGATGCAACAAAAACTTTGCGGATTGATCAATCCGTTCGCGAGATATGGCAGTTTGGAGATAAGAAACGCTTGAGAAACTCAAAATTTTCGCAGTTCTGATGCTCGAAACGAGTAACTAGAACGGCCTAGGGGAAAAGTACGCATACCGTTGTAATCGGGCGAGTTTCTATTTTCAGATGCAACAGAAATTTTGCGGATTGGTCAATCCGTTCGCGAGATATGGCAGTTTGGATGTAAGAAACGCTTGAGAAACTCAAAATTTTCGCAGTTCTGATGCTCGAAACGAATAACTAGAACGGCCTAGGGGAAAACTACAACTACCGTTGTAATCGGGCGAGTTTCCACTTTCAGATGCAACAGAAATTTTGCGGATTGATCAATCCGTTCGCGAGATATGGCAGTTTGGAGATAAGAAACGCTTGAGAAACTCAAAATTTTCGCAGTTCTGATGATCGAAACGAATAACTAGAACGGCCTAGGGGAAAAGTGCGCATACCGTTGTAATCGGGCGAGTTTCTGCTTTCAGATGCAACAGAAGTTTTGCGGATTGGTCAATCCGTTCGCGAGATATGGCAGTTTGGATGTAAGAAACGCTTGAGAAACTCAAAATTTTCGCAGTTCTGATGCTCGAAACGTATAACTGGAACGGCCTAGGGGAAAAGTGCCCATACCGTTGTAATCGGACGAGTTTCTACTTTCAGATGCAACAAAAACTTTGCGGATTGATCAATCCGTTCGCGAGATATGGCAGTTTGGAGATAAGAAACGCTTGAGAAACTCAAAATTTTCGCAGTTCTGATGCTCGAAACGAGTAACTAGAACGGCCTAGGGGAAAAGTACGCATACCGTTGTAATCGGGCGAGTTTCTATTTTCAGATGCAACAGAAATTTTGCGGATTGGTCAATCCGTTCGCGAGATATGGCAGTTTGGATGTAAGAAACGCTTGAGAAACTCAAAATTTTCGCAGTTCTGATGCTCGAAACGAATAACTAGAACGGCCTAGGGGAAAACTACAACTACCGTTGTAATCGGGCGAGTTTCCACTTTCAGATGCAACAGAAATTTTGCGAATTGATCAATCCGTTCGCGAGATATGGCAGTTTGGAGGTAAGAAACGCTTGAGAAACTAAAAATTTTCGCAGTTCTGATGCTCGAAACGAGTAACTAGAACGGCCTAGGGGAAAAGTACGCATACCGTTGTAATCCGGCGAGTTTCTACTTTCAGATGCAACAGAAATTTTGCGGATTGGTCAATCCGTTCGCGAGATATGGCAGTTTGGAGGTAAGAAACGCTTGAGAAACTCAAAATTTTCGCAGTTCTGATGCTCGACACGAATAACTGGAACGGCCTAGTGGAAAACTACACATACCGCTGTAATCGGGCGAGTCTCTACTTTCAGATGCAACAGAAATTTTGCGGATTGGTCAATCCGTTCGCGAGATATGGCAGTTTGGAGGTAAGAAACGCTTGAGAAACTCAAAATTTTCGCAGTTCTGATGGTCGAAACGAATGACTAGAACGGCCTAGGGGAGAAGAACGCATACCGTTGTAATCGGGCGAGTTTCAACTTTCAGATGCAACAGAAATTTTGCGGATTTGTCAATCCGTTCGCGAGATATGGCAGTTTGGAGGTAATAAACGCTTGAGAAACTCAAAATTTTCGCAGTTCTGATGCTCGACACGAATAACTAGAACGGCCTAGGGGAAAAGTACGCATACCGTTGTAATCGGGCGAGTTTATACTTTCAGATGCAACAGAAATTTTGCGGATTGATCAATCCGTTCGCGAGATATGGCAGTTTGGAGATAAGAAACGCTTGAGAAACTCAAAATTTTCGCAGTTCTGATGATCGAAACGAATAACTAGAACGGCCTAGGGGAAAAGTGCGCATACCGTTGTAATCGGGCGAGTTTCTGCTTTCAGATGCAACAGAAGTTTTGCGGATTGGTCAATCCGTTCGCGAGATATGGCAGTTTGGATGTAAGAAACGCTTGAGAAACTCAAAATTTTCGCAGTTCTGATGCTCGAAACGTATAACTGGAACGGCCTAGTGGAAAACTACACCTACCGCAGTAATCGGGCGAGTCTTTACTTTCAGATGCAACAGAAATTTTGCGGATTGGTCAATCCGTTCGCGAGATATGGCAGTTTGGAGGTAAGAAACGCTTGAGAAACTCAAAATTTTCGCAGTTCTGATGGTCGAAACGAATGACTAGAACGGCCTAGGGGAGAAGAACGCATACCGTTGTAATCGGGCGAGTTTCTACTTTCAGATGCAACAGAAACTTTGCGGATTGGTCAATCCGTTCGCGAGATATGGCAGTTTGGAGATAAGAAACGCTTGAAAAACTCAAAATTTTCGCAGTTCTGATGCTCGAAACGAATGATTAGGACGGCCTCGGGGAGAAGTACGCATACCGTTGTAATCGGGCGAGTTTCTACTTTCAGATGCAACAGAAATTTTGCGTATTGGTCAATCCGTTCGCGAGATATGGCCGTTTGGATGTAAGACACGCTTGAGAAACTCAAAATTTTCGCAGTTCTGATGCTCGAAACGAATAACTGGAACGGCCTAGGGGAAAAGTACGCATACCGTTGTAATCGGGCGAGTTTCTATTTTCAGATGCAACAGAAATTTTGCGGATTGGTCAATCCGTTCGCGAGATATGGCAGTTTGGATGTAAGAAACGCTTGAGAAACTCAAAATTTTCGCAGTTCTGATGCTCGAAACGAATGACTAGGACGGCCTCGGGGAGAAGTACGCATACCGTTGTAATCGGGCGAGTTTCTACTTTCAGATGCAACAGAAATTTTGCGGATTGGTCAATCCGTTCGCGAGATATGGCAGTTTGGAGGTAAGAAACGCTTGAGAAACTCAAAATTTTCGCAGTTCTGATGGTCGAAACGAATGACTAGAACGGCCTAGGGGAGAAGAACGCATACCGTTGTAATCGGGCGAGTTTCAACTTTCAGATGCAACAGAAATTTTGCGGATTTGTCAATCCGTTCGCGAGATATGGCAGTTTGGAGGTAATAAACGCTTGAGAAACTCAAAATTTTCGCAGTTCTGATGCTCGACACGAATAACTAGAACGGCCTAGGGGAAAAGTACGCATACCGTTGTAATCGGGCGAGTTTATACTTTCAGATGCAACAGAAATTTTGCGGATTGATCAACCCGTTCGCGAGATATGGCAGTTTGGAGATAAGAAACGCTTGAGAAACTCAAAATTTTCGCAGTTCTGATGATCGAAACGAATAACTAGAACGGCCTAGGGGAAAAGTGCGCATACCGTTGTAATCGGGCGAGTTTCTGCTTTCAGATGCAACAGAAGTTTTGCGGATTGGTCAATCCGTTCGCGAGATATGGCAGTTTGGATGTAAGAAACGCTTGAGAAACTCAAAATTTTCGCAGTTCTGATGCTCGAAACGTATAACTGGAACGGCCTAGTGGAAAACTACACCTACCGCAGTAATCGGGCGAGTCTTTACTTTCAGATGCAACAGAAATTTTGCGGATTGGTCAATCCGTTCGCGAGATATGGCAGTTTGGAGGTAAGAAACGCTTGAGAAACTCAAAATTTTCGCAGTTCTGATGGTCGAAACGAATGACTAGAACGGCCTAGGGGAGAAGAACGCATACCGTTGTAATCGGGCGAGTTTCTACTTTCAGATGCAACAGAAACTTTGCGGATTGGTCAATCCGTTCGCGAGATATGGCAGTTTGGAGATAAGAAACGCTTGAAAAACTCAAAATTTTCGCAGTTCTGATGCTCGAAACGAATGATTAGGACGGCCTCGGGGAGAAGTACGCATACCGTTGTAATCGGGCGAGTTTCTACTTTCAGATGCAACAGAAATTTTGCGGATTGGTCAATCCGTTCGCGAGATATGGCCGTTTGGATGTAAGACACGCTTGAGAAACTCAAAATTTTCGCAGTTCTGATGCTCGAAACGAATAACTGGAACGGCCTAGGGGAAAAGTACGCATACCGTTGTAATCGGGCGAGTTTCTATTTTCAGATGCAACAGAAATTTTGCGGATTGGTCAATCCGTTCGCGAGATATGGCAGTTTGGATGTAAGAAACGCTTGAGAAACTCAAAATTTTCGCAGTTCTGATGCTCGAAACGAATGACTAGGACGGCCTCGGGGAGAAGTACGCATACCGTTGTAATCGGGCGAGTTTCTACTTTCAGATGCAACAGAAATTTTGCGGATTGGTCAATCCGTTCGCGAGATATGGCCGTTTGGATGTAAGACACGCTTGAGAAACTCAAAATTTTCGCAGTTCTGATGCTCGAAACGAATAACTGGAACGGCCTAGGGGAAAAGTACGCATACCGTTGTAATCGGGCGAGTTTCTATTTTCAGATGCAACAGAAATTTTGCGGATTGGTCAATCCGTTCGCGAGATATGGCAGTTTGGATGTAAGAAACGCTTGAGAAACTCAAAATTTGCGCAGTTCTGATGGTCGAAACGAATAACTAGAACGGCCTAGGGGAAAACTACAACTACCGTTGTAATCGGGCGAGTTTCCACTTTCGGATGCAACAGAAATTTTGCGGATTGATCAATCCGTTCGCGAGATATGGCAGTTTGGAGATAAGAAACGCTTGAGAAACTCAAAATTTTCGCAGTTCTGATGCTCGAAACGAATAACTGGAACGGCCTCGGGGAGAAGTACGCATACCGTTGTAATCGGGCGAGTTTCTACTTTCAGATGCAACAGAAATTTTGCGGATTGGTCAATCCGTTCGCGAGATATGGCCGTTTGGATGTAAGACACGCTTGAGAAACTCAAAATTTTCGCAGTTCTGATGCTCGAAACGAATAACTGGAACGGCCTAGGGGAAAAGTACGCATACCGTTGTAATCGGGCGAGTTTCTATTTTCAGATGCAACAGAAATTTTGCGGATTGGTCAATCCGTTCGCGAGATATGGCAGTTTGGATGTAAGAAACGCTTGAGAAACTCAAAATTGTCGCAGTTCTGATGCTCGAAACGAATGACTAGGACGGCCTCGGGGAGAAGTACGCATACCGTTGTAATCGGGCGAGTTTCTACTTTCAGATGCAACAGAAATTTTGCGGATTGGTCAATCCGTTCGCGAGATATGGCCGTTTGGATGTAAGACACGCTTGAGAAACTCAAAATTTTCGCAGTTCTGATGCTCGAAACGAATAACTGGAACGGCCTAGGGGAAAAGTACGCATACCGTTGTAATCGGGCGAGTTTCTATTTTCAGATGCAACAGAAATTTTGCGGATTGGTCAATCCGTTCGCGAGATATGGCAGTTTGGATGTAAGAAACGCTTGAGAAACTCAAAATTTTCGCAGTTATGATGCTCGAAACGAATAACTAGAACGGCCTAGGGGAAAACTACAACTACCGTTGTAATCGGGCGAGTTTCCACTTTCAGATGCAACAGAAATTTTGCGGATTGATCAATCCGTTCGCGAGATATGGCAGTTTGGAGATAAGAAACGCTTGAGAAACTCAAAATTTTCGCAGTTCTGATGCTCGAAACGAGTAACTAGAACGGCCTAGGGGAAAAGTGCGCATACCGTTGTAATTGGGCGAGTTTCTACTTTCAGATGCAACAGAAATTTTGAGGATTGGTCAATCCGTTCGCGAGATATGGCAGTTTGGAGGTAAGAAACGCATGGGAAACTCAAAATTTGCGCTGTTCTGATCCTCGAAACGAAAAACTAGAACGGCCTAGGGGAAAAGTGCGCATACCGTTGTAATCGGGCGAGTTTCTACTTTCAGATGCAACAGAAATTTTGCGGATCGGTCAATCCGTTCGCGAGATATGGCAGTTTGGATGTAAGAAACGCTTGAGAAACTCAAAATTTTCGCAGTTCTGATGCTCGAAACGAATGACTAGGACGGCCTCGGGGAGAAGTACGCATACCGTTGTAATCGGGCGAGTTTCTACTTTCAGATGCAACAGAAATTTTGCGGATTGGTCAATCCGTTCGCGAGATATGGCAGTTTGGAGGTAAGAAACGCTTGAGAAACTCAAAATTTTCGCAGTTCTGATGGTCGAAACGAATGACTAGAACGGCCTAGGGGAGAAGAACGCATACCGTTGTAATCGGGCGAGTTTCAACTTTCAGATGCAACAGAAATTTTGCGGATTTGTCAATCCGTTCGCGAGATATGGCAGTTTGGAGGTAATAAACGCTTGAGAAACTCAAAATTTTCGCAGTTCTGATGCTCGACACGAATAACTAGAACGGCCTAGGGGAAAAGTACGCATACCGTTGTAATCGGGCGAGTTTATACTTTCAGATGCAACAGAAATTTTGCGGATTGATCAATCCGTTCGCGAGATATGGCAGTTTGGAGATAAGAAACGCTTGAGAAACTCAAAATTTTCGCAGTTCTGATGATCGAAACGAATAACTAGAACGGCCTAGGGGAAAAGTGCGCATACCGTTGTAATCGGGCGAGTTTCTGCTTTCAGATGCAACAGAAGTTTTGCGGATTGGTCAATCCGTTCGCGAGATATGGCAGTTTGGATGTAAGAAACGCTTGAGAAACTCAAAATTTTCGCAGTTCTGATGCTCGAAACGTATAACTGGAACGGCCTAGTGGAAAACTACACCTACCGCAGTAATCGGGCGAGTCTTTACTTTCAGATGCAACAGAAATTTTGCGGATTGGTCAATCCGTTCGCGAGATATGGCAGTTTGGAGATAAGAAACGCTTGAAAAACTCAAAATTTTCGCAGTTCTGATGCTCGAAACGAATGATTAGGACGGCCTCGGGGAGAAGTACGCATACCGTTGTAATCGGGCGAGTTTCTACTTTCAGATGCAACAGAAATTTTGCGGATTGGTCAATCCGTTCGCGAGATATGGCCGTTTGGATGTAAGACACGCTTGAGAAACTCAAAATTTTCGCAGTTCTGATGCTCGAAACGAATAACTAGAACGGCCTAGGGGAAAACTACAACTACCGTTGTAATCGGGCGAGTTTCCACTTTCAGATGCAACAGAAATTTTGCGGATTGATCAATCCGTTCGCGAGATATGGCAGTTTGGAGATAAGAAACGCTTGAGAAACTCAAAATTTTCGCAGTTCTGATGCTCGAAACGAATAACTGGAACGGCCTCGGGGAGAAGTACGCATACCGTTGTAATCGGGCGAGTTTCTACTTTCAGATGCAACAGAAATTTTGCGGATTGGTCAATCCGTTCGCGAGATATGGCCGTTTGGATGTAAGACACGCTTGAGAAACTCAAAATTTTCGCAGTTCTGATGCTCGAAACGAAGAACTGGAACGGCCTAGGGGAAAAGTACGCATACCGTTGTAATCGGGCGAGTTTCTATTTTCAGATGCAACAGAAATTTTGCGGATTGGTCAATCCGTTCGCGAGATATGGCAGTTTGGATGTAAGAAACGCTTGAGAAACTCAAAATTGTCGCAGTTCTGATGCTCGAAACGAATGACTAGGACGGCCTCGGGGAGAAGTACGCATACCGTTGTAATCGGGCGAGTTTCTACTTTCAGATGCAACAGAAATTTTGCGGATTGGTCAATCCGTTCGCGAGATATGGCCGTTTGGATGTAAGACACGCTTGAGAAACTCAAAATTTTCGCAGTTCTGATGCTCGAAACGAATAACTGGAACGGCCTAGGGGAAAAGTACGCATACCGTTGTAATCGGGCGAGTTTCTATTTTCAGATGCAACAGAAATTTTGCGGATTGGTGAATCCGTTCGCGAGATATGGCAGTTTGGATGTAAGAAATGCTTGAGAAACTCAAAATTTTCGCAGTTGTGATGCTCGAAACGAATAACTAGAACGGCCTAGTGGAAAACTACACCTACCGCTGTAATCGGGCGAGTCTTTACTTTCAGATGCAACAGAAATTTTGCGGATTGGTCAATCCGTTCGCGAGATATGGCAGTTTGGAGGTAAGAAACGCTTGAGAAACTCAAAATTTTCGCAGTTCTGATGGTCGAAACGAATGACTAGAACGGCCTAGGGGAGAAGAACGCATACCGTTGTAATCGGGCGAGTTTCTACTTTCAGATGCAACAGAAACTTTGCGGATTGGTCAATCCGTTCGCGAGATATGGCAGTTTGGAGATAAGAAACGCTTGAAAAACTCAAAATTTTCGCAGTTCTGATGCTCGAAACGAATGATTAGGACGGCCTCGGGGAGAAGTACGCATACCGTTGTAATCGGGCGAGTTTCTACTTTCAGATGCAACAGAAATTTTGCGGATTGGACAATCCGTTCGCGAGATATGGCCGTTTGGATGTAAGACACGCTTGAGAAACTCAAAATTTTCGCAGTTCTGATGCTCGAAACGAATAACTGGAACGGCCTAGGGGAAAAGTACGCATACCGTTGTAATCGGGCGAGTTTCTATTTTCAGATCCAACAGAAATTTTGCGGATTGGTCAATCCGTTCGCGAGATATGGCAGTTTGGATGTAAGAAACGCTTGAGAAACTCAAAATTTTCGCAGTTCTGATGCTCGAAACGAATGACTAGGACGGCCTCGGGGAGAAGTACGCATACCGTTGTAATCGGGCGAGTTTCTACTTTCAGATGCAACAGAAATTTTGCGGATTGGTCAATCCGTTCGCGAGATATGGCCGTTTGGATGTAAGACACGCTTGAGAAACTCAAAATTTTCGCAGTTCTGATGCTCGAAACGAATAACTGGAACGGCCTAGGGGAAAAGTACGCATACCGTTGTAATCGGGCGAGTTTCTATTTTCAGATGCAACAGAAATTTTGCGGATTGGTCAATCCGTTCGCGAGATATGGCAGTTTGGATGTAAGAAACGCTTGAGAAACTCAAAATTTTCGCAGTTCTGATGCTCGAAACGAATAACTAGAACGGCCTAGGGGAAAACTACAACTACCGTTGTAATCGTGCGAGTTTCCACTTTCAGATGCAACAGAAATTTTGCGGATTGATCAATCCGTTCGCGAGATATGGCAGTTTGGAGATAAGAAACGCTAGAGAAACTCAAAATTTTCGCAGTTCTGATGCTCGAAACGAATAACTGGAACGGCCTCGGGGAGAAGTACGCATACCGTTGTAATCGGGCGAGTTTCTACTTTCAGATGCAACAGAAATTTTGCGGATTGGTCAATCCGTTCGCGAGATATGGCCGTTTGGATGTAAGACACGCTTGAGAAACTCAAAATTTTCGCAGTTCTGATGCTCGAAATGAATAACTGGAACGGCCTAGGGGAAAAGTACGCATACCGTTGTAATCGGGCGAGTTTCTATTTTCAGATGCAACAGAAATTTTGCGGATTGGTCAATCCGTTCGCGAGATATGGCAGTTTGGATGTAAGAAACGCTTGAGAAACTCAAAATTGTCGCAGTTCTGATGCTCGAAACGAATGACTAGGACGGCCTCGGGGAGAAGTACGCATACCGTTGTAATCGGGCGAGTTTCTACTTTCAGATGCAACAGAAATTTTGCGGATTGGTCAATCCGTTCGCGAGATATGGCCGTTTGGATGTAAGACACGCTTGAGAAACTCAAAATTTTCGCAGTTCTGATGCTCGAAACGAATAACTGGAACGGCCTAGGGGAAAAGTACGCATACCGTTGTAATCGGGCGAGTTTCTATTTTCAGATGCAACAGAAATTTTGCGGATTGGTCAATCCGTTCGCGAGATATGGCAGTTTGGATGTAAGAAACGCTTGAGAAACTCAAAATTTTCGCAGTTATGATGCTCGAAACGAATAACTAGAACGGCCTAGGGGAAAACTACAACTACCGTTGTAATCGGGCGAGTTTCCACTTTCAGATGCAACAGAAATTTTGCGGATTGATCAATCCGTTCGCGAGATATGGCAGTTTGGAGATAAGAAACGCTTGAGAAACTCAAAATTTTCGCAGTTCTGATGCTCGAAACGAGTAACTAGAACGGCCTAGGGGAAAAGTGCGCATACCGTTGTAATTGGGCGAGTTTCTACTTTCAGATGCAACAGAAATTTTGAGGATTGGTCAATCCGTTCGCGAGATATGGCAGTTTGGAGGTAAGAAACGCATGAGAAACTCAAAATTTGCGCTGTTCTGATCCTCGAAACGAAAAACTAGAACGGCCTAGGGGAAAAGTGCGCATACCGTTGTAATCGGGCGAGTTTCTACTTTCAGATGCAACAGAAATTTTGCGGATCGGTCAATCCGTTCGAGAGATATGGCAGTTCGGAGGTAAGAAACGCTTGAGAAACTCAAAATTTGCGCAGTTCTGATGATGGAAACGAATAACTAGAACGGCCTAGGGGAAAAGTGCGCATGCCGTTGTAATCGGGCGAGTTTCTACTTTCAGATGCAACAGAAATTTTGCGGATCGGTTAATCCGTTCGCGAGATATGGCAGTTTGGAAGTAAGAAACGCTTGAGAAACTCAAAATTTTCGCAGTTCTGATGCTCGAAACGAATAACTGGAACGGCCTAGGGGAAAACTACGCATACCGTTGTAATCGGGCGAGTTTCTATTTTCAGATGCAACAGAAATTTTGCGGATTGGTCAATCCGTTCGCGAGATATGGCAGTTTGGATGTAAGAAACGCTTGAGAAACTCAAAATTTTCGCAGTTCTGATGCTCGAAACGAATAACTAGAACGGCCTAGGGGAAAACTACAACTACCGTTGTAATCGGGCGAGTTTCCACTTTCAGATGCAACAGAAATTTTGCGGATTGATCAATCCGTTCGCGAGATATGGCAGTTTGGAGATAAGAAACGCTTGAGAAACTCAAAATTTTCGCAGTTCTGATGCTCGAAACGAATAACTGGAACGGCCTCGGGGAGAAGTACGCATACCGTTGTAATCGGGCGAGTTTCTACTTTCAGATGCAACAGAAATTTTGCGGATTGGTCAATCCGTTCGCGAGATATGGCCGTTTGGATGTAAGACACGCTTGAGAAACTCAAAATTTTCGCAGTTCTGATGCTCGAAACGAAGAACTGGAACGGCCTAGGGGAAAAGTACGCATACCGTTGTAATCGGGCGAGTTTCTATTTTCAGATGCAACAGAAATTTTGCGGATTGGTCAATCCGTTCGCGAGATATGGCAGTTTGGATGTAAGAAACGCTTGAGAAACTCAAAATTGTCGCAGTTCTGATGCTCGAAACGAATGACTAGGACGGCCTCGGGGAGAAGTACGCATACCGTTGTAATCGGGCGAGTTTCTACTTTCAGATGCAACAGAAATTTTGCGGATCGGTCAATCCGTTCGAGAGATATGGCAGTTTGGAGGTAAGAAACGCTTGAGAAACTCAAAATTTGCGCAGTTCTGATGATGGAAACGAATAACTAGAACGGCCTAGGGGAAAAGTGCGCATGCCGTTGTAATCGGGCGAGTTTCTACTTTCAGATGCAACAGAAATTTTGCGGATCGGTTAATCCGTTCGCGAGATATGGCAGTTTGGAAGTAAGAAACGCTTGAGAAACTCAAAATTTTCGCAGTTCTGATGCTCGAAACGAATAACTGGAACGGCCTAGGGGAAAACTACACATACCGTTGTAATCGGGCGAGTTTCTACTTTCAGATGCAACAGAAATTTTGCGGATTAGTCAATCCGTTCGCGAGATATGGCAGTTTGGAGGTAAGAAACGCTTGAGAAACTCAAAATATTCGCCGTTCTGATGCTCGAAACGCATAACTAGAACGGCCTAGGGGAAAAGTACACATACCGTTGTAATCGGGCGAGTTTCGACTTTCAGATGCAACAGAAATTTTGCGGATTGGTCATTCCGTTCGCGAGATATGGCAGTTTGGATGTAAAAAACGCTTGAGAAACTCAAAATTTTCGCAGTTCTGATGCTCGAAACGAATAACTGGAACGGCCTAGGGGAAAACTACACATACCGTTGTAATCGGGCGAGTTTCTACTTTCAGATGCAACAGAAATTTTGCGGATTAGTCAATCCGTTCGCGAGTTATGGCAGTTTGGAGGTAAGAAACGCTTGAGAAACTCAAAATTTCCGCCGTTCTGATGCTCGAAACGAATAACTAGAACGGCCTGGGGGAAAAGTACACATACCGTTGTAATCAGGCGAGTTTCTACTTTCAGATGCAACAGAAATTTTGCGGATTGGTCAATCCGTTCGCGAGATATGGCAGTTTGGAGGTAAGAAACGCTTGAGAAACTCAAAATTTGCGCAGTTCTGATGATGGAAACGAATAACTAGAACGGCCTAGGGGAAAAGTGCGCATGCCGTTATAATCGGGCGAGTTTCTACTTTCAGATGCAACAGAAATTTTGCGGATCGGTTAATCCGTTCGCGAGATATGGCAGTTTGGAAGTAAGAAACGCTTGAGAAACTCAAAATTTACGCAGTTCTGATGCTCGAAACGAATAACTGGAACGGCCTAGGGGAAAACTACACATACCGTTGTAATCGGGCGAGTTTCTACTTTCAGATGCAACAGAAATTTTGCGGATTAGTCAATCCGTTCGCGAGATATGGCAGTTTGGAGGTAATAAACGCATGAGAAACTCAAAATTTGCGCAGTTCTGATCCTCGAAACGAAAAACTAGAACGGCCTAGGGGAAAAGTGCGCATACCGTTGTAATCGGGCGAGTTTCTACTTTCAGATGCAACAGAAATTTTGCGGATCGGTCAATCCGTTCGCTAGATATGGCAGTTTGGAGGTAAGAAACGCTTGAGAAACTCGAAATTTTCGCAGTTCTGATGCTCGAAACGAGTAACTAGAACGGCCTAGGGGAAAAGTACGCATACCGTTGTAATCGGGCGAGTTTCTACTTTCAGATGCAACAGAAATTTTGAGGATTGGTCAATCCGTTCGCGAGATATGGCAGTTTGGAGGTAAGAAACGCATGAGAAACTCAAAATTTGCGCAGTTCTGATCCTCGAAACGAAAAACTAGAACGGCCTAGGGGAAAAGTGCGCATACCGTTGTAATCGGGCGAGTTTCTACTTTCAGATGCAACAGAAATTTTGCGGATTAGTCAATCCGTTCGCTAGATATGGCAGTTTGGAGGTAAGAAACGCTTGAGAAACTCAAAATTTTCGCCGTTCTGATGCTCGAAACGAATAACTAGAACGGCCTAGGGGAAAAGTACACATACCGTTGTAATCGGGCGAGTTTCTACTTTCAGATGCAACAGAAATTTTGCGGATTGGTCAATCCGTTCGCGAGATATGGCAGTTTGGAGGTAAGAAACGCATGAGAAACTCAAAATTTGCGCAGTTCTGATCCTCGAAACGAAAAACTAGAACGGCCTAGGGGAAAAGTGCGCATACCGTTGTAATCGGGCGAGTTTCTACTTTCAGATGCAACAGAAATTTTTCGGATCGGTCAATCCGTTCGCTAGATATGGCAGTTTGGAGGTAAGAAACGCTTGAGAAACTCAAAATTTTCGCAGTTCTGATGCTCGAAACGAGTAACTAGAACGGCCTAGGGGAAAAGTACGCATACCGTTGTAATCGGGCGAGTTTCTACTTTCAGATGCAACAGAAATTTTGAGGATTGGTCAATCCGTTCGCGAGATATGGCAGTTTGGAGGTAAGAAACGCATGAGAAACTCAAAATTTGCGCAGTTTGATCCTCGAAACGAAAAACTAGAACGGCCTAGGGGAAAAGTGCGCATACCGTTGTAATCGGGCGAGTTTCTACTTTCAGATGCAACAGAAATTTTGCGGATTAGTCAATCCGTTCGCTAGATATGGCAGTTTGGAGGTAAGAAACGCTTGAGAAACTCAAAATTTTCGCCGTTCTGATGCTCGAAACGAATAACTAGAACTGCCTACGGGAAAAGTACACATACCGTTGTAATCGGGCGAGTTTCTACTTTCAGATGCAACAGAAATTTTGCGGATTGGTCAATCCGTTCGCGAGATATGGCAGTTTGGAGGTAAGAAACGCTTGAGAAACTCAAAATTTGCGCAGTTCTGATGATGGAAACGAATAACTAGAACGGCCTAGGGGAAAAGTGCGAATGCCGTTGTAATCGGGCGAGTTTCTACTTTCAGATGCAACAGAAATTTTGCGGATCGGTTAATCCGTTCGCGAGATATGGCAGTTTGGATGTAAGAAACGCTTGAGAAACTCAAAATTTTCGCAGTTCTGATGCTCGAAACGAATAACTGGAACGGCCTAGGGGAAAACTACACATACCGTTGTAATCGGGCGAGTTTCTACTTTCAGATGCAACAGAAATTTTGCGGATTAGTCAATCCGTTCGCGAGATATGGCAGTTTGGAGGTAAGAAACGCTTGAGAAACTCAAAATTTTCGCCGTTCTGATGCTCGAAACGCATAACTAGAACGGCCTAGGGGAAAAGTACACACACCGTTGTAATCGGGCGAGTTTCTACTTTCAGATGCAACAGAAATTTTGCGGATTGGTCAATCCGTTCGCGAGATATGGCAGTTTGGAGGTAAGAAACGCTTGAGAAACTCAAAATTTGCGCAGTTCTGATGATGGAAACGAATAACTAGAACGGCCTAGGGGAAAAGTGCGCATGCCGTTGTAATCGGGCGAGTTTCTACTTTCAGATGCAACAGAAATTTTGCGGATCGGTTAATCCGTTCGCGAGATATGGCAGTTTGGATGTAAGAAACGCTTGAGAAACTCAAAATTTTCGCAGTTCTGATGCTCGAAACGAATAACTGGAACGGCCTAGGGGAAAACTACACATACCGTTGTAATCGGGCGAGTTTCTACTTTCAGATGCAACAGAAATTTTGCGGATTAGTCAATCCGTTCGCGAGATATGGCAGTTTGGAGGTAAGAAACGCTTGAGAAACTCAAAATTTTCGCCGTTCTGATGCTCGAAACGCATAACTAGAACGGCCTAGGGGAAAAGTACACACACCGTTGTAATCGGGCGAGTTTCTACTTTCAGATGCAACAGAAATTTTGCGGATTGGTCAATCCGTTCGCGAGATATGGCAGTTTGGAGGTAAGAAACGCTTGAGAAACTCAAAATTTGCGCAGTTCTGATGATGGAAACGAATAACTAGAACGGCCTAGGGGAAAAGTGCGCATGCCGTTGTAATCGGGCGAGTTTCTACTTTCAGATGCAACAGAAATTTTGCGGATCGGTTAATCCGTTCGCGAGATATGGCAGTTTGGAAGTAAGAAACGCTTGAGAAACTCAAAATTTTCGCAGTTCTGATGCTCGAAACGAATAACTGGAACGGCTTAGGGGAAAAGTGCGCATACCGTTGTAATCGGGCGAGTTTCTACTTTCAGATGCAACAGAAATTTTGCGGATCGGTCAATCCGTTCGCTAGATATGGCAGTTTGGAGGTAAGAAACGCTTGAGAAACTCAAAATTTTCGCAGTTCTGATGCTCGAAACGAGTAACTAGAACGGCCTAGGGGAAAAGTACGCATACCGTTGTAATCGGGCGAGTTTCTACTTTCAGATGCAACAGAAATTTAGAGGATTGGTCAATCCGTTCGCGAGATATGGCAGTTTGGAGGTAAGAAACGCATGAGAAACTCAAAATTTGCGCAGTTCTGATCCTCGAAACGAAAAACTAGAACGGCCTAGGGGAAAAGTGCGCATACCGTTGTAATCGGGCGAGTTTCTACTTTCAGATGCAACAGAAATTTTGCGGATTAGTCAATCCGTTCGCTAGATATGGCAGTTTGGAGGTAAGAAACGCTTGAGAAACTCAAAATTTTCGCCGTTCTGATGCTCGAAACGAATAACTAGAACGGCCTAGGGGAAAAGTACACATACCGTTGTAATCGGGCGAGTTTCTACTTTCAGATGCAACAGAAATTTTGCGGATTGGTCAATCCGTTCGCGAGATATGGCAGTTTGGAGGTAAGAAACGCATGAGAAACTCAAAATTTGCGCAGTTCTGATCCTCGAAACGAAAAACTAGAACGGCCTAGGGGAAAAGTGCGCATACCGTTGTAATCGGGCGAGTTTCTACTTTCAGATGCAACAGAAATTTTTCGGATCGGTCAATCCGTTCGCTAGATATGGCAGTTTGGAGGTAAGAAACGCTTGAGAAACTCAAAATTTTCGCAGTTCTGATGCTCGAAACGAGTAACTAGAACGGCCTAGGGGAAAAGTACGCATACCGTTGTAATCGGGCGAGTTTCTACTTTCAGATGCAACAGAAATTTTGAGGATTGGTCAATCCGTTCGCGAGATATGGCAGTTTGGAGGTAAGAAACGCATGAGAAACTCAAAATTTGCGCAGTTTGATCCTCGAAACGAAAAACTAGAACGGCCTAGGGGAAAAGTGCGCATACCGTTGTAATCGGGCGAGTTTCTACTTTCAGATGCAACAGAAATTTTGCGGATTAGTCAATCCGTTCGCTAGATATGGCAGTTTGGAGGTAAGAAACGCTTGAGAAACTCAAAATTTTCGCCGTTCTGATGCTCGAAACGAATAACTAGAACTGCCTACGGGAAAAGTACACATACCGTTGTAATCGGGCGAGTTTCTACTTTCAGATGCAACAGAAATTTTGCGGATTGGTCAATCCGTTCGCGAGATATGGCAGTTTGGAGGTAAGAAACGCTTGAGAAACTCAAAATTTGCGCAGTTCTGATGATGGAAACGAATAACTAGAACGGCCTAGGGGAAAAGTGCGAATGCCGTTGTAATCGGGCGAGTTTCTACTTTCAGATGCAACAGAAATTTTGCGGATCGGTTAATCCGTTCGCGAGATATGGCAGTTTGGATGTAAGAAACGCTTGAGAAACTCAAAATTTTCGCAGTTCTGATGCTCGAAACGAATAACTGGAACGGCCTAGGGGAAAACTACACATTCCGTTGTAATCGGGCGAGTTTCTACTTTCAGATGCAACAGAAATTTTGCGGATTAGTCAATCCGTTCGCGAGATATGGCAGTTTGGAGGTAAGAAACGCTTGAGAAACTCAAAATTTTCGCCGTTCTGATGCTCGAAACGCATAACTAGAACGGCCTAGGGGAAAAGTACACACACCGTTGTAATCGGGCGAGTTTCTACTTTCAGATGCAACAGAAATTTTGCGGATTGGTCAATCCGTTCGCGAGATATGGCAGTTTGGAGGTAAGAAACGCTTGAGAAACTCAAAATTTGCGCAGTTCTGATGATGGAAACGAATAACTAGAACGGCCTAGGGGAAAAGTGCGCATGCCGTTGTAATCGGGCGAGTTTCTACTTTCAGATGCAACAGAAATTTTGCGGATCGGTTAATCCGTTCGCGAGATATGGCAGTTTGGATGTAAGAAACGCTTGAGAAACTCAAAACTTTCGCAGTTCTGATGCTCGAAACGAATAACTGGAACGGCCTAGGGGAAAACTACACATACCGTTGTAATCGGGCGAGTTTCTACTTTCAGATGCAACAGAAATTTTGCGGATTAGTCAATCCGTTCGCGAGATATGGCAGTTTGGAGGTAAGAAACGCTTGAGAAACTCAAAATTTTCGCCGTTCTGATGCTCGAAACGCATAACTAGAACGGCCTAGGGGAAAAGTACACACACCGTTGTAATCGGGCGAGTTTCTACTTTCAGATGCAACAGAAATTTTGCGGATTGGTCAATCCGTTCGCGAGATATGGCAGTTTGGAGGTAAGAAACGCTTGAGAAACTCAAAATTTGCGCAGTTCTGATGATGGAAACGAATAACTAGAACGGCCTAGGGGAAAAGTGCGCATGCCGTTGTAATCGGGCGAGTTTCTACTTTCAGATGCAACAGAAATTTTGCGGATCGGTTAATCCGTTCGCGAGATATGGCAGTTTGGAAGTAAGAAACGCTTGAGAAACTCAAAATTTTCGCAGTTCTGATGCTCGAAACGAATAACTGGAACGGCTTAGGGGAAAAGTGCGCATACCGTTGTAATCGGGCGAGTTTCTACTTTCAGATGCAACAGAAATTTTGCGGATCGGTCAATCCGTTCGCTAGATATGGCAGTTTGGAGGTAAGAAACGCTTGAGAAACTCAAAATTTTCGCAGTTCTGATGCTCGAAACGAGTAACTAGAACGGCCTAGGGGAAAAGTACGCATACCGTTGTAATCGGGCGAGTTTCTACTTTCAGATGCAACAGAAATTTAGAGGATTGGTCAATCCGTTCGCGAGATATGGCAGTTTGGAGGTAAGAAACGCATGAGAAACTCAAAATTTGCGCAGTTCTGATCCTCGAAACGAAAAACTAGAACGGCCTAGGGGAAAAGTACGCATACCGTTGTAATCGGGCGAGTTTCTACTTTCAGATGCAACAGAAATTTTGAGGATTGGTCAATCCGTTCGCGAGATATGGCAGTTTGGAGGTAAGAAACGCATGAGAAACTCAAAATTTGCGCAGTTTGATCCTCGAAAGGAAAAACTAGAACGGCCTAGGGGAAAAGTGCGCATACCGTTGTAATCGGGCGAGTTTCTACTATCAGATGCAACAGAAATTTTGCGGATTAGTCAATCCGTTCGCTAGATATGGCAGTTTGGAGGTAAGAAACGCTTGAGAAACTCAAAATTTTCGCCGTTCTGATGCTCGAAACGAATAACTAGAACTGCCTACGGGAAAAGTACACATACCGTTGTAATCGGGCGAGTTTCTACATTCAGATGCAACAGAAATTTTGCGGATTGGTCAATCCGTTCGCGAGATATGGCAGTTTGGAGGTAAGAAACGCTTGAGAAACTCAAAATTTGCGCAGTTCTGATGATGGAAACGAATAACTAGAACGGCCTAGGGGAAAAGTGCGCATGCCGTTGTAATCGGGCGAGTTTCTACTTTCAGATGCAACAGAAATTTTGCGGATCGGTTAATCCGTTCGCGAGATATGGCAGTTTGGATGTAAGAAACGCTTGAGAAACTCAAAATTTTCGCAGTTCTGATGCTCGAAACGAATAACTGGAACGGCCTAGGGGAAAACTACACATACCGTTGTAATCGGGCGAGTTTCTACTTTCAGATGCAACAGAAATTTTGCGGATTAGTCAATCCGTTCGCGAGATATGGCAGTTTGGAGGTAAGAAACGCTTGAGAAACTCAAAATTTTCGCCGTTCTGATGCTCGAAACGCATAACTAGAACGGCCTAGGGGAAAAGTACACACACCGTTGTAATCGGGCGAGTTTCTACTTTCAGATGCAACAGAAATTTTGCGGATTGGTCAATCCGTTCGCGAGATATGGCAGTTTGGAGGTAAGAAACGCTTGAGAAACTCAAAATTTGCGCAGTTCTGATGATGGAAACGAATAACTAGAACGGCCTAGGGGAAAAGTGCGCATGCCGTTGTAATCGGGCGAGTTTCTACTTTCAGATGCAACAGAAATTTTGCGGATCGGTTAATCCGTTCGCGAGATATGGCAGTTTGGAAGTAAGAAACGCTTGAGAAACTCAAAATTTTCGCAGTTCTGATGCTCGTAACGAATAACTGGAACGGCTTAGGGGAAAAGTGCGCATACCGTTGTAATCGGGCGAGTTTCTACTTTCAGATGCAACAGAAATTTTGCGGATCGGTCAATCCGTTCGCTAGATATGGCAGTTTGGAGGTAAGAAACGCTTGAGAAACTCAAAATTTTCGCAGTTCTGATGCTCGAAACGAGTAACTAGAACGGCCTAGGGGAAAAGTACGCATACCGTTGTAATCGGGCGAGTTTCTACTTTCAGATGCAACAGAAATTTTGAGGATTGGTCAATCCGTTCGCGAGATATGGCAGTTTGGAGGTAAGAAACGCATGAGAAACTCAAAATTTGCGCAGTTCTGATCCTCGAAACGAAAAACTAGAACGGCCTAGGGGAAAAGTGCGCATACCGTTGTAATCGGGCGAGTTTCTACTTTCAGATGCAACAGAAATTTTGCGGATTAGTCAATCCGTTCGCTAGATATGGCAGTTTGGAGGTAAGAAACGCTTGAGAAACTCAAAATTTTCGCCGTTCTGATGCTCGAAACGAATAACTAGAACTGCCTACGGGAAAAGTACACATACCGTTGTAATCGGGCGAGTTTCTACTTTCAGATGCAACAGAAATTTTGCGGATTGGTCAATCCGTTCGCGAGATATGGCAGTTTGGAGGTAAGAAACGCTTGAGAAACTCAAAATTTGCGCAGTTCTGATGATGGAAACGAATAACTAGAACGGCCTAGGGGAAAAGTGCGCATGCCGTTGTAATCGGGCGAGTTTCAACTTTCAGATGCAACAGAAATTTTGCGGATCGGTTAATCCGTTCGCGAGATATGGCAGTTTGGATGTAAGAAACGCTTGAGAAACTCAAAATTTTCGCAGTTCTGATGCTCGAAACGAATAACTGGAACGGCCTAGGGGAAAACTACACATACGGTTGTAATCGGGCGAGTTTCTACTTTCAGATGCAACAGAAATTTTGCGGATTAGTCAATCCGTTCGCGAGATATGGCAGTTTGGAGGTAAGAAACGCTTGAGAAACTCAAAATTTTCGCCGTTCTGATGCTCGAAACGCATAACTAGAACGGCCTAGGGGAAAAGTACACACACCGTTGTAATCGGGCGAGTTTCTACTTTCAGATGCAACAGAAATTTTGCGGATTGGTCAATCCGTTTGCGAGATATGGCAGTTTGGAGGTAAGAAACGCTTGAGAAACTCAAAATTTGCGCATTTCTGATGATGGAAACGAATAACTAGAACGGCCTAGGGGAAAAGTGCGCATGCCGTTGTAATCGGGCGAGTTTCTACTTTCAGATGCAACAGAAATTTTTCGGATCGGTTAATCCGTTCGCGAGATATGGCAGTTTGGAAGTAAGAAACGCTTGAGAAACTCAAAATTTTCGCAGTTCTGATGCTCGAAACGAATAACTGGAACGGCTTAGGGGAAAAGTACGCATTCCGTTGTAATCGGGCGAGTTTCTACTTTCAGATGCAACAGAAATTTTGAGGATTGGTCAATCCGTTTGCGAGATATGGCAGTTTGGAGGTAAGAAACGCATGAGAAACTCAAAATTTGCGCAGTTCTGATCCTCGAAACGAAAAACTAGAACGGCCTAGGGGAAAAGTGCGCATACCGTTGTAATCGGGCGAGTTTCTACTTTCAGATGCAACAGAAATTTTGCGGATCGGTCAATCCGTTCGCTAGATATGGCAGTTTGGAGGTAAGAAACGCTTGAGAAACTCAAAATTTTCGCAGTTCTGATGCTCGAAACGAGTAACTAGAACGGCCTAGGGGAAAAGTACGCATACCGTTGTAATCGGGCGAGTTTCTACTTTCAGATGCAACAGAAATTTTGAGGATTGGTCAATCCGTTCGCGAGATATGGCAGTTTGGAGGTAAGAAACGCATGAGAAACTCAAAATTTGCGCAGTTCTGATCCTCGAAACGAAAAACTAGAACGGCCTAGGGGAAAAGTGCGCATACCGTTGTAATCGGGCGAGTTTCTACTTTCAGATGCAACAGAAATTTTGCGGATCGGTCAATCCGTTCGCTAGATATGGCAGTTTGGAGGTAAGAAACGCTTGAGAAACTCAAAATTTTCGCAGTTCTGATGCTCGAAACGAATAACTGGAACGGCCTAGGGGAAAACTACACATACCGTTGTAATCGGGCGAGTTTCTACTTTCAGATGCAACAGAAATTTTGCGGATTGGTCAATCCGTTCGCGAGATATGGCAGTTTGGAGGTAAGATACGCTTGAGAAACTCAAAATTTTCGCAGTTCTGATGCTCGACACGAATAACTAGAACGGCCTAGGGGAAAAGTGCCCATACCGTTGTAATCGGGCGAGTTTCTACTTTCAGATGCAACAAAAACTTTGCGGATTGATCAATCCGTTCGCGAGATATGGCAGTTTGGAGGTAAGAAACGCTTGAGAAACTCAAAATTTGCGCAGTTCTGATGGTCGAAACGAATAACTAGAACGGCCTAGGGGAAAACTACAACTACCGTTGTAATCGGGCGAGTTTCCACTTTCGGATGCAACAGAAATTTTGCGGATTGATCAATCCGTTCGCGAGATATGGCTGTTTGGAGATAAGAAACGCTTGAGAAACTCAAAATTTTCGCAGTTCTGATGCTCGAAACGCGTAACTAGAACGGCCTAGGGGAAAAGTACGCATACCGTTGTAATCGGGCGAGTTTCTACTTTCAGATGCAACAGAAATTTTGAGGATTGGTCAATCCGTTCACGAGATATGGCAGTTTGGAGGTAAGAAACGCTGAGAAACTCAAAATTTGCGCAGTTCTGATGATGGAAACGAATAACTAGAACGGCCTAGGGGAAAAGTGCGCATGCCGTTGTAATCGGGCGAGTTTCTACTTTCAGATGCAACAGAAATTTTGCGGATCGGTTAATCCGTTCGCGAGATATGGCAGTTTGGAAGTAAGAAACGCTTGAGAAACTCAAAATTTTCGCAGTTCTGATCCTCGAAACGAATAACTGGAACGGCTTAGGGGAAAAGTACGCATTCCGTTGTAATCGGGCGAGTTTCTACTTTCAGATGCAACAGAAATTTTGAGGATTGGTCAATCCGTTCGCGAGATATGGCTGTTTGGAGGTAAGAAACGTATGAGAAACTCAAAATTTGCGCAGTTCTGATCCTCGAAACGAAAAACTAGAACGGCCTAGGGGAAAAGTGCGCATACCGTTGTAATCGGGCGAGTTTCTACTTTCAGATGCAACAGAAATTTTGCGGATCGGTCAATCCGTTCGCTAGATATGGCAGTTTGGAGGTAAGAAACGCTTGAGAAACTCAAAATTTTCGCAGTTCTGATGCTCGAAACGAATAACTGGAACGGCCTAGGGGAAAACTACACATACCGTTGTAATCGGGCGAGTTTCTACTTTCAGATGCAACAGAAATTTTGCGGATTAGTCAATCCGTTCGCGAGATATGGCAGTTTGGAGGTAAGAAACGCTTGAGAAACTCAAAATTTTCGCCGTTCTGATGCTCGAAATGAATAACTAGAACGGCATAGGGGAAAAGTACACATACCGTTGTAATCGGGCGAGTTTCTACTTTCAGATGCAACAGAAATTTTGCGGATTGGTCAATCCGTTCGCGAGATATGGCAGTTTGGAGGTAAGAAACGCTTGAGAAACTCAAAATTTGCGCAGTTCTGATGATGGAAACGAATAACTAGAACGGCCTAGGGGAAAAGTTCGCATGCCGTTGTAATCGGGCGAGTTTCTACTTTCAGATGCAACAGAAATTTTGCGGATCGGTTAATCCGTTCGCGAGATATGGCAGTTTGGATGTAAGAAACGCTTGAGAAACTCAAAATTTTCGCAGTTCTGATGCTCGAAACGAATAACTGGAACGGCCTAGTGGAAAACTACACATACCGTTGTAATCGGGCGAGTTTCTACTTTCAGATGCAACAGAAATTTTGCGGATTAGTCAATCCGTTCGCGAGATATGGCAGTTTGGAGGTAAGAAACGCTTGAGAAACTCAAAATTTTCGCCGTTCTGATGCTCGAAACGAATAACTAGAATGGCCTAGGGGAAAAGTACACATACCGTTGTAATCGGGCGAGTTTCGACTTTCAGATGCAACAGAAATTTTGCGGATTGGTCATTCCGTTTGCGAGATATGGCAGTTTGGAGGTAAGAAACGCTTGAGAAACTCAAAATTTTCGCAGTTCTGATGCTCGAAACGAGTAACTAGAACGGCCTAGGGGAAAAGTACGCATACTGTTGTAATCGTGCGAGTTTCTACTTTCAGATGCAACAGAAATTTTGCGGATTGGTCAATCCGTTCGCGAGATATGGCAGTTTGGAGGTAAGAAACGCTTGAGAAACTCAAAATTTTCGCAGTTCTGATGCTCGAAACGAATAACTAGAACGGCCTAGGGGAAAAGTACGCATACCGTTGTAATCGGGCGAGTTTCTACTTTCAGATGCAACAGAAATTTTGCGGATTGGTCAATCCGTTCGCGAGATATGGCAGTTTGGATGTAAGAAACGCTTGAGAAACTCAAAATTTTCGCAGTTCTGATGCTCGAAACGAATAACTAGAACGGCCTAGGGGAAAACTACAACTACCGTTGTAATCGGGCGAGTTTCCACATTCAGATGCAACAGAAATTTTGCGGATTGATCAATCCGTTCGCGAGATATGGCAGTTTGGAGATAAGAAACGCTTGAGAAACTAAAAATTTTCGCAGTTCTGATGCTCGAAACGAGTAACTAGAACGGCCTAGGGGAAAAGTACGCATACCGTTGTAATCCGGCGAGTTTCTACTTTCAGATGCAACAGAAATTTTGCGGATTGGTCAATCCGTTCGCGAGATATGGCCGTTTGGAGGTAAGAAACGCTTGAGAAACCCAAAATTTTCGCAGTTCTGATGCTCGAAACGTATAACTGGAACGGCCTAGTGGAAAAGTACACCTACCGCTGTAATCGGGCGAGTCTCTACTTTCAGATGCAACAGAAATTTTGCGGATTGGTCAATCCGTTCGCGAGATATGGCAGTTTGGAGGTAAGAAACGCTTGAGAAACTCAAAATTTTCGCAGTTCTGATGGTCGAAACGAATGACTAGAACGGCCTAGGGGAGAAGAACGCATACCGTTGTAATCGGGCGAGTTTCTACTTTCAGATGCAACAGAAATTTTGCGGATTGGTCAATCCGTTCGCGAGATATGGCAGTTTGGAGATAAGAAACGCTTGAGAAACTCAAAATTTTCGCAGTTCTGATGCTCGAAACGAATGACTAGGACGGCCTCGGGGAGAAGTACACATACCGTTGTAATCGGGCGAGTTTCTACTTTCAGATGCAACAGAAATTTTGCGGATCGGTCAATCCGTTCGCTAGATATGGCAGTTTGGAGGTAAGAAACGCTTGAGAAACTCAAAATTTGCGCAGTTCTGATGATGGCAACGAATAACTGGAACGGCCTAGGGGAAAAGTACGCATACCGTTGTAATCGGGCAAGTTTCTATTTTCAGATGCAACAGAAATTTTGCGGATTGGTCAATCCGTTCGTGAGATATGGCAGTTTGGATGTAAGAAACGCTTGAGAAACTCAAAATTTGCGCAGTTCTGATGGTCGAAACGAATGACTAGAACGGCCTAGGGGAGAAGAACGCGTACCGTTGTAATCGGGCGAGTTTCTACTTTCAGATGCAACAGAAATTTTGCGGATTGGTCAATCCGTTCGCGAGATATGGCAGTTTGGAGATAAGAAACGCTTGAGAAACTCAAAATTTTCGCAGTTCTGATGCTCGAAACGAATGACTAGGGCGGCCTCGGGGAGAAGTGCGCATACTGTTGTAATCGGGCGAGTTTCTACTTTCAGATGCAACAGAAATTTTGCGGATTGGTCAATCCGTTCGCGAGATATGGCAGTTTGGATGTAAGAAACGCTTGAGAAACTCAAAATTTTCGCAGTTCTGATGCTCGAAACGAATAACTAGAACGGCTTAGGGGAAAACTACAACTACCGTTGTAATCGGGCGAGTTTCCACTTTCAGATGCAACAGAAATTTTGCGGATTGATCAATCCGTTCGCGAGATATGGCAGTTTGGAGATAAGAAACGCTTGAGAAACTCAAAATTTTCGCAGTTCTGATGATCGAAACGAATATATAGAACGGCCTAGGGGAAAAGTGCGCATACCGTTGTAATTGGGCGAGTTTCTACTTTCAGATGCAACAGAAATTTTGCGGATCGGTCAATCCGTTCGCGAGATATGGCAGTTTGGATGTAAGAAACGCTTGAGAAACCCAAAATTTTCGCAGTTCTGATGCTCGAAACGTATAACTGGAACGGCCTAGTGGAAAAGTACACCTACCGCTGTAATCGGGCGAGTCTCTGCTTTCAGATGCAACAGAAATTTTGCGGTTTGGTCAATCCGTTCGCGAGATATGGCAGTTTGGAGGTAAGAAACGCTTGAGAAACTCAAAATTTTCGCAGTTCTGATGGTCGAAACGAATGACTAGAACGGCCTAGGGGAGAAGAACGCATACCGTTGTAATCGGGCGAGTTTCTACTTTCAGATGCAACAGAAATTTTGCGGATTGGTCAATCCGTTCGCGAGATATGGCAGTTTGGAGATAAGAAACGCTTGAGAAACTCAAAATTTTCGCAGTTCTGATGCTCGAAACGAATGACTAGGACGGCCTCGGGGAGAAGTACACATACCGTTGTAATCGGGCGAGTTTCTACTTTCAGATGCAACAGAAATTTTGCGGATTGGTCAATCCGTTCGCGAGATATGGCCGTTTGGATGTAAGACACGCTTGAGAAACTCAAAATTTTCGCAGTTCTGATGCTCGAAACGAATAACTGGAACGGCCTAGGGGAAAAGTACGCATACCGTTGTAATCGGGCAAGTTTCTATTTTCAGATGCAACAGAAATTTTGCGGATTGGTCAATCCGTTCGCGAGATATGGCAGTTTGGATGTAAGAAACGCTTGAGAAACTCAAAATTTGCGCAGTTCTGATGGTCGAAACGAATGACTAGAACGGCCTAGGGGAGAAGAACGCGTACCGTTGTAATCGGGCGAGTTTCTACTTTCAGATGCAACAGAAATTTTGCGGATTGGTCAATCCGTTCGCGAGATATGGCAGTTTGGAGATAAGAAACGCTTGAGAAACTCAAAATTTTCGCAGTTCTGATGCTCGAAACGAATGACTAGGGCGGCCTCGGGGAGAAGTGCGCATACTGTTGTAATCGGGCGAGTTTCTACTTTCAGATGCAACAGAAATTTTGCGGATTGGTCAATCCGTTCGCGAGATATGGCAGTTTGGATGTAAGAAACGCTTGAGAAACTCAAAATTTTCGCAGTTCTGATGCTCGAAACGAATAACTAGAACGGCTTAGGGGAAAACTACAACTACCGTTGTAATCGGGCGAGTTTCCACTTTCAGATGCAACAGAAATTTTGCGGATTGATCAATCCGTTCGCGAGATATGGCAGTTTGGAGATAAGAAACGCTTGAGAAACTAAAAATTTTCGCAGTTCTGATGGTCGAAACGAATGACTAGAACGGCCTAGGGGAGAAGAACGCATACCGTTGTAATCGGGCGAGTTTCTACTTTCAGATGCAACAGAAATTTTGCGGATTGGTCAATCCGTTCGCGAGATATGGCAGTTTGGAGATAAGAAACGCTTGAGAAACTCAAAATTTTCGCAGTTCTGATGCTCGAAACGAATGACTAGGACGGCCTCGGGGAGAAGTACGCATACCGTTGTAATCGGGCGAGTTTCTACTTTCAGATGCAACAGAAATTTTGCGGATTGGTCAATCCGTTCGCGAGATATGGCAGTTTGGATGTAAGAAACGCTTGAGAAACTCAAAATTTTCGCAGTTCTGATGCTCGAAACGAATAACTAGAACGGCCTAGGGGAAAAGTACGCATACCGTTGTAATCGGGCGAGTTTCTACTTTCAGATGCAACAGAAATTTTGAAGATTGGTCAATCCGTTCGCGAGATATGGCAGTTTGGAAGTAAGAAACGCATGAGAAACTCAAAATTTGCGCAGTTCTGATCCTCGAAACGAAAAACTAGAACGGCCTAGGGGAAATGTGCGCATACCGTTGTAATCGGGCGAGTTTCTACTTTCAGATGCAACAGAAATTTTGCGGATCGGTCAATCCGTTCGCTAGATATGGCAGTTTGGAGGTAAGAAACGCTTGAGAAACTCAAAATTTGCGCAGTTCTGATGATGGAAACGAATAACTAGAACGGCCTACGGGAAAAGTGCGCATGCCATTGTAATCGGGCGAGTTTCTACTTTCAGATGCAACAGAAATTTTGCGGATCGGTTAATCCGTTCGCGAGATATGGCAGTTTGGAAGTAAGAAACGCTTGAGAAACTCAAAATTTTCGCAGTTCTGATGCTCGAAACGAATAACTGGAACGGCCTAGGGGAAAAGTACACATACCGTTGTAATCGGGCGAGTTTCGACTTCCAGATGCAACAGAAATTTTGCGGATTGGTCATTCCGTTCGCGAGATATGGCAGTTTGGAGGTAAGAAACGCTTGAGAAACTCAAAATTTGCGCAGTTCTGATGATGGAAACGAATAACTAGAACGGCCTAGGGGAAAAGTGCGCATGCCGTTATAATCGGGCGAGTTTCTACTTTCAGATGCAACGGAAATTTTGCGGATCGGTTAATCCGTTCGCGAGATATGGCAGTTTGGAAGTAAGAAACGCTTGAGAAACTCAAAATTTACGCAGTTCTGATGCTCGAAACGAATAACTGGAACGGCCTAGGGGAAAACTACACATACCGTTGTAATCGGGCGAGTTTCTACTTTCAGATGCAACAGAAATTTTGCGGATTAGTCAATCCGTTTGCGAGATATGGCAGTTTGGAGGTAAGAAACGCTTGAGAAACTCAAAATTTTCGCCGTTCTGATGCTCGAAACGCATAACTAGAACGGCCTAGGGGAAAAGTACACATACCGTTGTAATCGGGCGAGTTTCTACTTTCAGATGCAACAGAAATTTTGCGGATTGGTCAATCCGTTCGCGAGATATGGCAGTTTGGAGGTAAGAAACGCTTGAGAAACTCAAAATTTGCGCAGTTCTGATGATGGAAACGAATAACTAGAACGGCCTAGGGGAAAAGTGCGCATGCCGTTGTAATCGGGCGAGTTTCTACTTTCAGATGCAACAGAAATTTTGCGGATCGGTTAATCCGTTCGCGAGATATGGCAGTTTGGAAGTAAGAAACGCTTGAGAAACTCAAAATTTTCGCAGTTCTGATGCTCGAAACGAATAACTGGAACGGCTTAGGGGAAAACTACACATACCGTTGTAATCGGGCGAGTTTCTACTTTCAGATGCAACAGAAATTTTGCGGATTAGTCAATCCGTTCGCGAGATATGGCAGTTTGGAGGTAAGAAACGCTTGAGAAACTCAAAATTTTCGCCGTTCTGATGCTCGAAACGAATAACTAGAACGGCCTAGGGGAAAAGTACACATACCGTTGTAATCGGGCGAGTTTCTACTTTCAGATGCAACAGAAATTTTGCCGATTGGTCAATCCGTTCGCGAGATATGGCAGTTTGGAGGTAAGAAACGCTTGAGAAACTCAAAATTTGCGCAGTTCTGATGATGGAAACGAATAACTAGAACGGCCTAGGGGAAAAGTGCGCATGCCGTTGTAATCGGGCGAGTTTCTACTTTCAGATGCAACAGAAATTTTGCGGATCGGTTAATCCGTTCGCGAGATATGGCAGTTTGGAAGTAAGAAACGCTTGAGAAACTCAAAATTTTCGCAGTTCTGATGCTCGAAACGAATAACTGGAACGGCTTAGGGGAAAACTACACATACCGTTGTAATCGGGCGAGTTTCTACTTTCAGATGCAACAGACATTTTGCGGATTAGTCAATCCGTTCGCGAGATATGGCAGTTTGGAGGTAAGAAACGCTTGAGAAACTCAAAATTTTCGCCGTTCTGATGCTCGAAACGAATAACTAGAACGGCCTAGGGGAAAAGTACACATACCGTTGTAATCGGGCGAGTTTCGACTTTCAGATGCAACAGAAATTTTGCGGATTGGTCAATCCGTTCGCGAGATATAGCAGTTTGGATGTAAGAAACGCTTGAGAAACTCAAAATTTTCGCAGTTCTGATGCTCGAAACGAGTAACTAGAACGGCCTAGGGGAAAAGTACGCATACTGTTGTAATCGTGCGAGTTTCTACTTTCAGATGCAACAGAAATTTTGCGGATTGGTCAATCCGTTCGCGAGATATGGCAGTTTGGATGTAAGAAACGCTTGAGAAACTCAAAATTTTCGCAGTTCTGATGCTCGAAACGAATAACTAGAACGGCCTAGGGGAAAAGTACGCATACCGTTGTAATCGGGCGAGTTTCTACTTTCAGATGCAACAGAAATTTTGAGGATTGGTCAATCCGTTCGCGAGATATGGCAGTTTGGAAGTAAGAAACGCATGAGAAACTCAAAATTTGCGCAGTTCTGATCCTCGAAACGAAAAACTAGAACGGCCTAGGGGAAATGTGCGCATACCGTTGTAATCGGGCGAGTTTCTACTTTCAGATGCAACAGAAATTTTGCGGATCGGTCAATCCGTTCGCTAGATATGGCAGTTTGGAGGTAAGAAACGCTTGAGAAACTCAAAATGTGCGCAGTTCTGATGATGGAAACGAATAACTAGAACGGCCTAGGGGAAAAGTGCGCATGCCGTTGTAATCGGGCGAGTTTCTACTTTCAGATGCAACAGAAATTTTGCGGATCGGTTAATCCGTTCGCGAGATATGGCAGTTTGGAAGTAAGAAACGCTTGAGAAACTCAAAATTTTCGCAGTTCTGATGCTCGAAACGAATAACTGGAACGGCCTAGGGGAAAAGTACACATACCGTTGTAATCGGGCGAGTTTCGACTTTCAGATGCAACAGAAATTTTGCGGATTGGTCATTCCGTTCGCGAGATATGGCAGTTTGGAGGTAAGAAACGCTTGAGAAACTCAAAATTTACGCAGTTCTGATGCTCGAAACGAATAACTGGAACGGCCTAGGGGAAAACTACACATACCGTTGTAATCGGGCGAGTTTCTACTTTCAGATGCAACAGAAATTTTGCGGATTAGTCAATCCGTTTGCGAGATATGGCAGTTTGGAGGTAAGAAACGCTTGAGAATCTCAAAATTTTCGCCGTTCTGATGCTCGAAACGCATAACTAGAACGGCCTAGGGGAAAAGTACACATACCGTTGTAATCGGGCGAGTTTCTACTTTCAGATGCAACAGAAATTTTGGGGATTGGTCAATCCGTTTGCGAGATATGGCAGTTTGGAGGTAAGAAACGCTTGAGAATCTCAAAATTTTCGCCGTTCTGATGCTCGAAACGCATAACTAGAACGGCCTAGGGGAAAAGTACACATACCGTTGTAATCGGGCGAGTTTCTACTTTCAGATGCAACAGAAATTTTGGGGATTGGTCAATCCGTTCGCGAGATATGGCAGTTTGGAGGTAAGAAACGCTTGAGAAACTCAAAATTTGCGCAGTTCTGATGATGGAAACGAATTACTAGAACGGCCTAGGGGAAAAGTGCGCATGCCGTTGTAATCGGGCGAGTTTCTACTTTCAGATCCAACAGAAATTTTGCGGATCGGTTAATCCGTTCGCGAGATATGGCAGTTTGGAAGTAAGAAACGCTTGAGAAACTCAAAATTTTCGCAGTTCTGATGCTCGAAACGAATAACTGGAACGGCTTAGGGGAAAACTACACATACCGTTGTAATCGGGCGAGTTTCTACTTTCAGATGCAACAGAAATTTTGCGGATTAGTCAATCCGTTCGCGAGATATGGCAGTTTGGAGGTAAGAAACGCTTGAGAAACTCAAAATTTTCGCCGTTCTGATGCTCGAAACGAATAACTAGAACGGCCTAGGGGAAAAGTACGCATACTGTTGTAATCGTGCGAGTTTCTACTTTCAGATGCAACAGAAATTTTGCGGATTGGTCAATCCGTTCGCGAGATATGGCAGTTTGGAGGTAAGAAACGCTTGAGAAACTCAAAATTTTCGCAGTTCTGATGGTCGAAACGAATGACTAGAACGGCCTAGGGGAGAAGAACGCATACCGTTGTAATCGGGCGAGTTTCTTCTTTCAGATGCAATAGAAATTTTGCGGATTGGTCAATCCGTTCGCGATATATGGCAGTTGGAGGTAAGAAACGCTTGAGAAACTCAAAATTTTCGCAGTTCTTATGCTCGACACGAATAACTAGAACGGCCTAGGGGAAAAGTACGCATACCGTTGTAATCGGGCTAGTTTATACTTTTAGATGCAACAGAAATTTTGCGGATTGATCAATCCGTTCGCGAGATATGGCAGTTTGGAGATAAGAAACGCTTGAGAAACTCAAAATTTTCGCAGTTCTGATGATCGAAACGAATATATAGAACGGCCTAGGGGAAAAGTGCGCATACCGTTGTAATTGGGCGAGTTTCTACTTTCAGATGCAACAGAAATTTTGCGGATCGGTCAATCCGTTCGCGAGATATGGCAGTTTGGATGTAAGAAACGCTTGAGAAACCCAAAATTTTCGCAGTTCTGATGCTCGAAACGTATAACTGGAACGGCCTAGTGGAAAAGTACACCTACCGCTGTAATCGGGCGAGTCTCTACTTTCAGATGCAATAGAAATTTTGCGGTTTGGTCAATCCGTTCGCGAGATATGGCAGTTTGGAGGTAAGAAACGCTTGAGAAACTCAAAATTTTCGCAGTTCTGATGGTCGAAACGAATGACTAGAACGGCCTAGGGGAGAAGAACGCATACCGTTGTAATCGGGCGAGTTTCTACTTTCAGATGCAACAGAAATTTTGCGGATTGGTCAATCCGTTCGCGAGATATGGCAGTTTGGAGATAAGAAACGCTTGAGAAACTCAAAATTTTCGCAGTTCTGATGCTCGAAACGAATGACTAGGACGGCCTCGGGGAGAAGTACACATACCGTTGTAATCGGGCGAGTTTCTACTTTCAGATGCAACAGAAATTTTGCGGATTGGTCAATCCGTTCGCGAGATATGGCCGTTTGGATGTAAGACACGCTTGAGAAACTCAAAATTTTCGCAGTTCTGATGCTCGAAACGAATAACTGGAACGGCCTAGGGGAAAAGTACGCATACCGTTGTAATCGGGCAAGTTTCTATTTTCAGATGCAACAGAAATTTTGCGGATTGGTCAATCCGTTCGCGAGATATGGCAGTTTGGATGTAAGAAACGCTTGAGAAACTCAAAATTTGCGCAGTTCTGATGGTCGAAACGAATGACTAGAACGGCCTAGGGGAGAAGAACGCATACCGTTGTAATCGGGCGAGTTTCTACTTTCAGATGCAACAGAAATTTTGCGGATTGGTCAATCCGTTCGCGAGATATGGCAGTTTGGAGATAAGAAACGCTTGAGAAACTCAAAATTTTCGCAGTTCTGATGCTCGAAACGAATGACTAGGACGGACTCGGGGAGAAGTACACATACCGTTGTAATCGGGCGAGTTTCTACTTTCAGATGCAACAGAAATTTTGCGGATTGGTCAATCCGTTCGCGAGATATGGCCGTTTGGATGTAAGACACGCTTGAGAAACTCAAAATTTTCGCAGTTCTGATGCTCGAAACGAATAACTGGAACGGCCTAGGGGAAAAGTACGCATACCGTTGTAATCGGGCAAGTTTCTATTTTCAGATGCAACAGAAATTTTGCGGATTGGTCAATCCGTTCGCGAGATATGGCAGTTTGGATGTAAGAAACGCTTGAGAAACTCAAAATTTGCGCAGTTCTGATGGTCGAAACGAATCACTAGAACGGCCTCGGGGAGAAGAACGCGTACCGTTGTAATCGGGCGAGTTTCTACTTTCAGATGCAACAGAAATTTTGCGGATTGGTCAATCCGTTCGCGAGATATGGCAGTTTGGAGATAAGAAACGCTTGAGAAACTCAAAATTTTCGCAGTTCTGATGCTCGAAACGAATGACTAGGGCGGCCTCGGGGAGAAGTGCGCATACTGTTGTAATCGGGCGAGTTTCTACTTTCAGATGCAACAGAAATTTTGCGGATTGGTCAATCCGTTCGCGAGATATGGCAGTTTGGATGTAAGAAACGCTTGAGAAACTCAAAATTTTCGCAGTTCTGATGCTCGAAACGAATAACTAGAACGGCTTAGGGGAAAACTACAACTACCGTTGTAATCGGGCGAGTTTCCACTTTCAGATGCAACAGAAATTTTGCGGATTGATCAATCCGTTCGCGAGATATGGCAGTTTGGAGATAAGAAACGCTTGAGAAACTAAAAATTTTCGCAGTTCTGATGGTCGAAACGGATGACTAGAACGGCCTAGGGGAGAAGAACGCATACCGTTGTAATCGTGCGAGTTTCTACTTTCAGATGCAACAGAAATTTTGCGGATTGGTCAATCCGTTCGCGAGATATGGCAGTTTGGAGATAAGAAACGCTTGAGAAACTCAAAATTTTCGCAGTTCTGATGCTCGAAACGAATGACTAGGACGGCCTCGGGGAGAAGTACGCATACCGTTGTAATCGGGCGAGTTTCTACTTTCAGATGCAACAGATATTTTGCGGATTGGTCAATCCGTTCGCGATATATGGCAGTTGGAGGTAAGAAACGCTTGAGAAACTCAAAATTTTCGCAGTTCTGATGCTCGACACGAATAACTAGAACGGCCTAGGGGAAAAGTACGCATACCGTTGTAATCGGGCGAGTTTATACTTTCAGATGCAACAGAAATTTTGCGGATTGATCAATCCGTTCGCGAGATATGGCAGTTTGGAGATAAGAAACGCTTGAGAAACTCAAAATTTTCGCAGTTCTGATGATCGAAACGAATATATAGAACGGCCTAGGGGAAAAGTGCGCATACCGTTGTAATTGGGCGAGTTTCTACTTTCAGATGCAACAGAAATTTTGCGGATCGGTCAATCCGTTCGCGAGATATGGCAGTTTGGATGTAAGAAACGCTTGAGAAACCCAAAATTTTCGCAGTTCTGATGCTCGAAACGTATAACTGGAACGGCCTAGTGGAAAAGTACACCTACCGCTGTAATCGGGCGAGTCTCTACTTTCAGATGCAACAGAAATTTTGCGGTTTGGTCAATCCGTTCGCGAGATATGGCAGTTTGGATGTAAGACACGCTTGAGAAACTCAAAATTTTCGCAGTTCTGATGCTCGAAACGAATAACTGGAACGGCCTAGGGGAAAAGTACGCATACCGTTGTAATCGGGCAAGTTTCTATTTTCAGATGCAACAGAAATTTTGCGGATTGGTCAATCCGTTCGCGAGATATGGCAGTTTGGATGTAAGAAACGCTTGAGAAACTCAAAATTTGCGCAGTTCTGATGGTCGAAACGAATCACTAGAACGGCCTAGGGGAGAAGAACGCGTACCGTTGTAATCGGGCGAGTTTCTACTTTCAGATGCAACAGAAATTTTGCGGATTGGTCAATCCGTTCGCGAGATATGGCAGTTTGGAGATAAGAAACGCTTGAGAAACTCAAAATTTTCGCAGTTCTGATGCTCGAAACGAATGACTAGGGCGGCCTCGGGGAGAAGTGCGCATACTGTTGTAATCGGGCGAGTTTCTACTTTCAGATGCAACAGAAATTTTGCGGATTGGTCAATCCGTTCGCGAGATATGGCAGTTTGGATGTAAGAAACGCTTGAGAAACTCAAAATTTTCGCAGTTCCGATGCTCGAAACAAATAACTAGAACGGCTTAGGGGAAAACTACAACTACCGTTGTAATCGGGCGAGTTTCCACTTTCAGATGCAACAGAAATTTTGCGGATTGATCAATCCGTTCGCGAGATATGGCAGTTTGGAGATAAGAAACGCTTGAGAAACTAAAAATTTTCGCAGTTCTGATGGTCGAAACGAATGACTAGAACGGCCTAGGGGAGAAGAACGCATACCGTTGTAATCGTGCGAGTTTCTACTTTCAGATGCAACAGAAATTTTGCGGATTGGTCAATCCGTTCGCGAGATATGGCAGTTTGGAGATAAGAAACGCTTGAGAAACTCAAAATTTTCGCAGTTCTGATGCTCGAAACGAATGACTAGGACGGCCTCGGGGAGAAGTACGCATACCGTTGTAATCGGGCGAGTTTCTACTTTCAGATGCAACAGATATTTTGCGGATTGGTCAATCCGTTCGCGATATATGGCAGTTGGAGGTAAGAAACGCTTGAGAAACTCAAAATTTTCGCAGTTCTGATGCTCGACACGAATAACTAGAACGGCCTAGGGGAAAAGTACGCATACCGTTGTAATCGGGCAAGTTTCTATTTTCAGATGCAACAGAAATTTTGCGGATTGGTCAATCCGTTCGCGAGATATGGCAGTTTGGATGTAAGAAACGCTTGAGAAACTCAAAATTTGCGCAGTTCTGATGGTCGAAACGAATCACTAGAACGGCCTAGGGGAGAAGAACGCGTACCGTTGTAATCGGGCGAGTTTCTACTTTCAGATGCAACAGAAATTTTGCGGATTGGTCAATCCGTTCGCGAGATATGGCAGTTTGGAGATAAGAAACGCTTGAGAAACTCAAAATTTTCGCAGTTCTGATGCTCGAAACGAATGACTAGGGCGGCCTCGGGGAGAAGTGCGCATACTGTTGTAATCGGGCGAGTTTCTACTTTCAGATGCAACAGAAATTTTGCGGATTGGTCAATCCGTTCGCGAGATATGGCAGTTTGGATGTAAGAAACGCTTGAGAAACTCAAAATTTTCGCAGTTCCGATGCTCGAAACAAATAACTAGAACGGCTTAGGGGAAAACTACAACTACCGTTGTAATCGGGCGAGTTTCCACTTTCAGATGCAACAGAAATTTTGCGGATTGATCAATCCGTTCGCGAGATATGGCAGTTTGGAGATAAGAAACGCTTGAGAAACTAAAAATTTTCGCAGTTCTGATGGTCGAAACGAATGACTAGAACGGCCTAGGGGAGAAGAACGCATACCGTTGTAATCGTGCGAGTTTCTACTTTCAGATGCAACAGAAATTTTGCGGATTGGTCAATCCGTTCGCGAGATATGGCAGTTTGGAGATAAGAAACGCTTGAGAAACTCAAAATTTTCGCAGTTCTGATGCTCGAAACGAATGACTAGGACGGCCTCGGGGAGAAGTACGCATACCGTTGTAATCGGGCGAGTTTCTACTTTCAGATGCAACAGATATTTTGCGGATTGGTCAATCCGTTCGCGATATATGGCAGTTGGAGGTAAGAAACGCTTGAGAAACTCAAAATTTTCGCAGTTCTGATGCTCGACACGAATAACTAGAACGGCCTAGGGGAAAAGTACGCATACCGTTGTAATCGGGCGAGTTTATACTTTCAGATGCAACAGAAATTTTGCGGATTGATCAATCCGTTCGCGAGATATGGCAGTTTGGAGATAAGAAACGCTTGAGAAACTCAAAATTTTCGCAGTTCTGATGATCGAAACGAATATATAGAACGGCCTAGGGGAAAAGTGCGCATACCGTTGTAATTGGGCGAGTTTCTACTTTCAGATGCAACAGAAATTTTGCGGATCGGTCAATCCGTTCGCGAGATATGGCAGTTTGGATGTAAGAAACGCTTGAGAAACCCAAAATTTTCGCAGTTCTGATGCTCGAAACGTATAACTGGAACGGCCTAGTGGAAAAGTACACCTACCGCTGTAATCGGGCGAGTCTCTACTTTCAGATGCAACAGAAATTTTGCGGTTTGGTCAATCCGTTCGCGAGATATGGCAGTTTGGAGGTAAGAAACGCTTGAGAAACTCAAAATTTTCGCAGTTCTGATGGTCGAAACGAATGACTAGAACGGCCTAGGGGAGAAGAACGCATACCGTTGTAATCGGGCGAGTTTCTACTTTCAGATGCAACAGAAATTTTGCGGATTGGTCAATCCGTTCGCGAGATATGGCAGTTTGGAGATAAGAAACGCTTGAGAAACTCAAAATTTTCGCAGTTCTGATGCTCGAAACGAATGACTAGGACGGCCTCGGGGAGAAGTACACATACCGTTGTAATCGGGCGAGTTTCTACTTTCAGATGCAACAGAAATTTTGCGGATTGGTCAATCCGTTCGCGAGATATGGCCGTTTGGATGTAAGACACGCTTGAGAAACTCAAAATTTTCGCAGTTCTGATGCTCGAAACGAATAACTGGAACGGCCTAGGGGAAAAGTACGCATACCGTTGTAATCGGGCAAGTTTCTATTTTCAGATGCAACAGAAATTTTGCGGATTGGTCAATCCGTTCGCGAGATATGGCAGTTTGGATGTAAGAAACGCTTGAGAAACTCAAAATTTGCGCAGTTCTGATGGTCGAAACGAATGACTAGAACGGCCTAGGGGAGAAGAACGCATACCGTTGTAATCGGGCGAGTTTCTACTTTCAGATGCAACAGAAATTTTGCGGATTGGTCAATCCGTTCGCGAGATATGGCAGTTTGGAGATAAGAAACGCTTGAGAAACTCAAAATTTTCGCAGTTCTGATGCTCGAAACGAATGACTAGGACGGCCTCGGGGAGAAGTACACATACCGTTGTAATCGGGCGAGTTTCTACTTTCAGATGCAACAGAAATTTTGCGGATTGGTCAATCCGTTCGCGAGATATGGCCGTTTGGATGTAAGACACGCTTGAGAAACTCAAAATTTTCGCAGTTCTGATGCTCGAAACGAATAACTGGAACGGCCTAGGGGAAAAGTACGCATACCGTTGTAATCGGGCAAGTTTCTATTTTCAGATGCAACAGAAATTTTGCGGATTGGTCAATCCGTTCGCGAGATATGGCAGTTTGGATGTAAGAAACGCTTGAGAAACTCAAAATTTGCGCAGTTCTGATGGTCGAAACGAATCACTAGAACGGCCTAGGGGAGAAGAACGCGTACCGTTGTAATCGGGCGAGTTTCTACTTTCAGATGCAACAGAAATTTTGCGGATTGGTCAATCCGTTCGCGAGATATGGCAGTTTGGAGATAAGAAACGCTTGAGAAACTCAAAATTTTCGCAGTTCTGATGCTCGAAACGAATGACTAGGGCGGCCTCGGGGAGAAGTGCGCATACTGTTGTAATCGGGCGAGTTTCTACTTTCAGATGCAACAGAAATTTTGCGGATTGGTCAATCCGTTCGCGAGATATGGCAGTTTGGATGTAAGAAACGCTTGAGAAACTCAAAATTTTCGCAGTTCTGATGCTCGAAACGAATAACTAGAACGGCTTAGGGGAAAACTACAACTACCGTTGTAATCGGGCGAGTTTCCACTTTCAGATGCAACAGAAATTTTGCGGATTGATCAATCCGTTCGCGAGATATGGCAGTTTGGAGATAAGAAACGCTTGAGAAACTAAAAATTTTCGCAGTTCTGATGGTCGAAACGAATGACTAGGACGGCCTAGGGGAGAAGAACGCATACCGTTGTAATCGGGCGAGTTTCTACTTTCAGATGCAACAGAAATTTTGCGGATTGGTCAATCCGTTCGCGAGATATGGCAGTTTGGAGATAAGAAACGCTTGAGAAACTCAAAATTTTCGCAGTTCTGATGCTCGAAACGAATGACTAGGACGGCCTCGGGGAGAAGTACGCATACCGTTGTAATCGGGCGAGTTTCTACTTTCAGATGCAACAGAAATTTTGCGGATTGGTCAATCCGTTCGCGAAATATGGCAGTTTGGATGTAAGAAACGCTTGAGAAACTCAAAATTTTCGCAGTTCTGATGCTCGAAACGAATAACTAGAACGGCCTAGGGGAAAAGTACGCATACCGTTGTAATCGGGCGAGTTTCTACTTTCAGATGCAACAGAAATTTTGAGGATTGGTCAATCCGTTCGCGAGATATGGCAGTTTGGAAGTAAGAAACGCATGAGAAACTCAAAATTTGCGCAGTTCTGATGGTCGAAACGAATGACTAGAACGGCCTAGGGGAGAAGAACGCATACCGTTGTAATCGGGCGAGTTTCTACTTTCAGATGCAACAGAAATTTTGCGGATTGGTCAATCCGTTCGCGAGATATGGCAGTTTGGAGATAAGAAACGCTTGAGAAACTCAAAATTTTCGCAGTTCTGATGCTCGAAACGAATGACTAGGACGGCCTCGGGGAGAAGTACACATACCGTTGTAATCGGGCGAGTTTCTACTTTCAGATGCAACAGAAATTTTGCGGATTGGTCAATCCGTTCGCGAGATATGGCCGTTTGGATGTAAGACACGCTTGAGAAACTCAAAATTTTCGCAGTTCTGATGCTCGAAACGAATAACTGGAACGGCCTAGGGGAAAAGTACGCATACCGTTGTAATCGGGCAAGTTTCTATTTTCAGATGCAACAGAAATTTTGCGGATTGGTCAATCCGTTCGCGAGATATGGCAGTTTGGATGTAAGAAACGCTTGAGAAACTCAAAATTTGCGCAGTTCTGATGGTCGAAACGAATCACTAGAACGGCCTAGGGGAGAAGAACGCGTACCGTTGTAATCGGGCGAGTTTCTACTTTCAGATGCAACAGAAATTTTGCGGATTGGTCAATCCGTTCGCGAGATATGGCAGTTTGGAGATAAGAAACGCTTGAGAAACTCAAAATTTTCGCAGTTCTGATGCTCGAAACGAATGACTAGGGCGGCCTCGGGGAGAAGTGCGCATACTGTTGTAATCGGGCGAGTTTCTACTTTCAGATGCAACAGAAATTTTGCGGATTGGTCAATCCGTTCGCGAGATATGGCAGTTTGGATGTAAGAAACGCTTGAGAAACTCAAAATTTTCGCAGTTCTGATGCTCGAAACGAATAACTAGAACGGCTTAGGGGAAAACTACAACTACCGTTGTAATCGGGCGAGTTTCCACTTTCAGATGCAACAGAAATTTTGCGGATTGATCAATCCGTTCGCGAGATATGGCAGTTTGGAGATAAGAAACGCTTGAGAAACTAAAAATTTTCGCAGTTCTGATGGTCGAAACGGATGACTAGAACGGCCTAGGGGAGAAGAACGCATACCGTTGTAATCGTGCGAGTTTCTACTTTCAGATGCAACAGAAATTTTGCGGATTGGTCAATCCGTTCGCGAGATATGGCAGTTTGGAGATAAGAAACGCTTGAGAAACTCAAAATTTTCGCAGTTCTGATGCTCGAAACGAATGACTAGGACGGCCTCGGGGAGAAGTACGCATACCGTTGTAATCGGGCGAGTTTCTACTTTCAGATGCAACAGATATTTTGCGGATTGGTCAATCCGTTCGCGATATATGGCAGTTGGAGGTAAGAAACGCTTGAGAAACTCAAAATTTTCGCAGTTCTGATGCTCGACACGAATAACTAGAACGGCCTAGGGGAAAAGTACGCATACCGTTGTAATCGGGCGAGTTTATACTTTCAGATGCAACAGAAATTTTGCGGATTGATCAATCCGTTCGCGAGATATGGCAGTTTGGAGATAAGAAACGCTTGAGAAACTCAAAATTTTCGCAGTTCTGATGATCGAAACGAATATATAGAACGGCCTAGGGGAAAAGTGCGCATACCGTTGTAATTGGGCGAGTTTCTACTTTCAGATGCAACAGAAATTTTGCGGATCGGTCAATCCGTTCGCGAGATATGGCAGTTTGGATGTAAGAAACGCTTGAGAAACCCAAAATTTTCGCAGTTCTGATGCTCGAAACGTATAACTGGAACGGCCTAGTGGAAAAGTACACCTACCGCTGTAATCGGGCGAGTCTCTACTTTCAGATGCAACAGAAATTTTGCGGTTTGGTCAATCCGTTCGCGAGATATGGCAGTTTGGATGTAAGACACGCTTGAGAAACTCAAAATTTTCGCAGTTCTGATGCTCGAAACGAATAACTGGAACGGCCTAGGGGAAAAGTACGCATACCGTTGTAATCGGGCAAGTTTCTATTTTCAGATGCAACAGAAATTTTGCGGATTGGTCAATCCGTTCGCGAGATATGGCAGTTTGGATGTAAGAAACGCTTGAGAAACTCAAAATTTGCGCAGTTCTGATGGTCGAAACGAATCACTAGAACGGCCTAGGGGAGAAGAACGCGTACCGTTGTAATCGGGCGAGTTTCTACTTTCAGATGCAACAGAAATTTTGCGGATTGGTCAATCCGTTCGCGAGATATGGCAGTTTGGAGATAAGAAACGCTTGAGAAACTCAAAATTTTCGCAGTTCTGATGCTCGAAACGAATGACTAGGGCGGCCTCGGGGAGAAGTGCGCATACTGTTGTAATCGGGCGAGTTTCTACTTTCAGATGCAACAGAAATTTTGCGGATTGGTCAATCCGTTCGCGAGATATGGCAGTTTGGATGTAAGAAACGCTTGAGAAACTCAAAATTTTCGCAGTTCCGATGCTCGAAACAAATAACTAGAACGGCTTAGGGGAAAACTACAACTACCGTTGTAATCGGGCGAGTTTCCACTTTCAGATGCAACAGAAATTTTGCGGATTGATCAATCCGTTCGCGAGATATGGCAGTTTGGAGATAAGAAACGCTTGAGAAACTAAAAATTTTCGCAGTTCTGATGGTCGAAACGAATGACTAGAACGGCCTAGGGGAGAAGAACGCATACCGTTGTAATCGTGCGAGTTTCTACTTTCAGATGCAACAGAAATTTTGCGGATTGGTCAATCCGTTCGCGAGATATGGCAGTTTGGAGATAAGAAACGCTTGAGAAACTCAAAATTTTCGCAGTTCTGATGCTCGAAACGAATGACTAGGACGGCCTCGGGGAGAAGTACGCATACCGTTGTAATCGGGCGAGTTTCTACTTTCAGATGCAACAGATATTTTGCGGATTGGTCAATCCGTTCGCGATATATGGCAGTTGGAGGTAAGAAACGCTTGAGAAACTCAAAATTTTCGCAGTTCTGATGCTCGACACGAATAACTAGAACGGCCTAGGGGAAAAGTACGCATACCGTTGTAATCGGGCGAGTTTATACTTTCAGATGCAACAGAAATTTTGCGGATTGATCAATCCGTTCGCGAGATATGGCAGTTTGGAGATAAGAAACGCTTGAGAAACTCAAAATTTTCGCAGTTCTGATGATCGAAACGAATATATAGAACGGCCTAGGGGAAAAGTGCGCATACCGTTGTAATTGGGCGAGTTTCTACTTTCAGATGCAACAGAAATTTTGCGGATCGGTCAATCCGTTCGCGAGATATGGCAGTTTGGATGTAAGAAACGCTTGAGAAACCCAAAATTTTCGCAGTTCTGATGCTCGAAACGTATAACTGGAACGGCCTAGTGGAAAAGTACACCTACCGCTGTAATCGGGCGAGTCTCTACTTTCAGATGCAACAGAAATTTTGCGGTTTGGTCAATCCGTTCGCGAGATATGGCAGTTTGGAGGTAAGAAACGCTTGAGAAACTCAAAATTTTCGCAGTTCTGATGGTCGAAACGAATGACTAGAACGGCCTAGGGGAGAAGAACGCATACCGTTGTAATCGGGCGAGTTTCTACTTTCAGATGCAACAGAAATTTTGCGGATTGGTCAATCCGTTCGCGAGATATGGCAGTTTGGAGATAAGAAACGCTTGAGAAACTCAAAATTTTCGCAGTTCTGATGCTCGAAACGAATGACTAGGACGGCCTCGGGGAGAAGTACACATACCGTTGTAATCGGGCGAGTTTCTACTTTCAGATGCAACAGAAATTTTGCGGATTGGTCAATCCGTTCGCGAGATATGGCCGTTTGGATGTAAGACACGCTTGAGAAACTCAAAATTTTCGCAGTTCTGATGCTCGAAACGAATAACTGGAACGGCCTAGGGGAAAAGTACGCATACCGTTGTAATCGGGCAAGTTTCTATTTTCAGATGCAACAGAAATTTTGCGGATTGGTCAATCCGTTCGCGAGATATGGCAGTTTGGATGTAAGAAACGCTTGAGAAACTCAAAATTTGCGCAGTTCTGATGGTCGAAACGAATGACTAGAACGGCCTAGGGGAGAAGAACGCATACCGTTGTAATCGGGCGAGTTTCTACTTTCAGATGCAACAGAAATTTTGCGGATTGGTCAATCCGTTCGCGAGATATGGCAGTTTGGAGATAAGAAACGCTTGAGAAACTCAAAATTTTCGCAGTTCTGATGCTCGAAACGAATGACTAGGACGGCCTCGGGGAGAAGTACACATACCGTTGTAATCGGGCGAGTTTCTACTTTCAGATGCAACAGAAATTTTGCGGATTGGTCAATCCGTTCGCGAGATATGGCCGTTTGGATGTAAGACACGCTTGAGAAACTCAAAATTTTCGCAGTTCTGATGCTCGAAACGAATAACTGGAACGGCCTAGGGGAAAAGTACGCATACCGTTGTAATCGGGCAAGTTTCTATTTTCAGATGCAACAGAAATTTTGCGGATTGGTCAATCCGTTCGCGAGATATGGCAGTTTGGATGTAAGAAACGCTTGAGAAACTCAAAATTTGCGCAGTTCTGATGGTCGAAACGAATCACTAGAACGGCCTAGGGGAGAAGAACGCGTACCGTTGTAATCGGGCGAGTTTCTACTTTCAGATGCAACAGAAATTTTGCGGATTGGTCAATCCGTTCGCGAGATATGGCAGTTTGGAGATAAGAAACGCTTGAGAAACTCAAAATTTTCGCAGTTCTGATGCTCGAAACGAATGACTAGGGCGGCCTCGGGGAGAAGTGCGCATACTGTTGTAATCGGGCGAGTTTCTACTTTCAGATGCAACAGAAATTTTGCGGATTGGTCAATCCGTTCGCGAGATATGGCAGTTTGGATGTAAGAAACGCTTGAGAAACTCAAAATTTTCGCAGTTCTGATGCTCGAAACGAATAACTAGAACGGCTTAGGGGAAAACTACAACTACCGTTGTAATCGGGCGAGTTTCCACTTTCAGATGCAACAGAAATTTTGCGGATTGATCAATCCGTTCGCGAGATATGGCAGTTTGGAGATAAGAAACGCTTGAGAAACTAAAAATTTTCGCAGTTCTGATGGTCGAAACGAATGACTAGGACGGCCTAGGGGAGAAGAACGCATACCGTTGTAATCGGGCGAGTTTCTACTTTCAGATGCAACAGAAATTTTGCGGATTGGTCAATCCGTTCGCGAGATATGGCAGTTTGGAGATAAGAAACGCTTGAGAAACTCAAAATTTTCGCAGTTCTGATGCTCGAAACGAATGACTAGGACGGCCTCGGGGAGAAGTACGCATACCGTTGTAATCGGGCGAGTTTCTACTTTCAGATGCAACAGAAATTTTGCGGATTGGTCAATCCGTTCGCGAAATATGGCAGTTTGGATGTAAGAAACGCTTGAGAAACTCAAAATTTTCGCAGTTCTGATGCTCGAAACGAATAACTAGAACGGCCTAGGGGAAAAGTACGCATACCGTTGTAATCGGGCGAGTTTCTACTTTCAGATGCAACAGAAATTTTGAGGATTGGTCAATCCGTTCGCGAGATATGGCAGTTTGGAAGTAAGAAACGCATGAGAAACTCAAAATTTGCGCAGTTCTGATCCTCGAAACGAAAAACTAGAACGGCCTAGGGGAAATGTGCGCATACCGTTGTAATCGGGCGAGTTTCTACTTTCAGATGCAACAGAAATTTTGCGGATCGGTCAATCCGTTCGCTAGATATGGCAGTTTGGAGGTAAGAAACGCTTGAGAAACTCAAAATTTGCGCAGTTCTGATGATGGAAACGAATAACTAGAACGGCCTAGGGGAAAAGTGCGCATGCCGTTGTAATCGGGCGAGTTTCTACTTTCAGATGCAACAGAAATTTTGCGGATCGGTTAATCCGTTCGCGAGATATGGCAGTTTGGAAGTAAGAAACGCTTGAGAAACTCAAAATTTTCGCCGTTCTGATGCTCGAAACGAATAACTGGAACGGCCTAGGGGAAAAGTACACATACCGTTGTAATCGGGCGAGTTTCGACTTCCAGATGCAACAGAAATTTTGCGGATTGGTCATTCCGTTCGCGAGATATGGCAGTTTGGAGGTAAGAAACGCTTGAGAAACTCAAAATTTGCGCAGTTCTGATGATGGAAACGAATAACTAGAACGGCCTAGGGGAAAAGTGCGCATGCCGTTATAATCGGGCGAGTTTCTACTTTCAGATGCAACGGAAATTTTGCGGATCGGTTAATCCGTTCGCGAGATATGGCAGTTTGGAAGTAAGAAACGCTTGAGAAACTCAAAATTTACGCAGTTCTGATGCTCGAAACGAATAACTGGAACGGCCTAGGGGAAAACTACACATACCGTTGTAATCGGGCGAGTTTCTACTTTCAGATGCAACAGAAATTTTGCGGATTAGTCAATCCGTTTGCGAGATATGGCAGTTTGGAGGTAAGAAACGCTTGAGAAACTCAAAATTTGCGCAGTTCTGATGATGGAAACGAATAACTAGAACGGCCTAGGGGAAAAGTGCGCATGCCGTTATAATCGGGCGAGTTTCTACTTTCAGATGCAACGGAAATTTTGCGGATCGGTTAATCCGTTCGCGAGATATGGCAGTTTGGAAGTAAGAAACGCTTGAGAAACTCAAAATTTACGCAGTTCTGATGCTCGAAACGAATAACTGGAACGGCCTAGGGGAAAACTACACATACCGTTGTAATCGGGCGAGTTTCTACTTTCAGATGCAACAGAAATTTTGCGGATTAGTCAATCCGTTTGCGAGATATGGCAGTTTGGAGGTAAGAAACGCTTGAGAAACTCAAAATTTTCGCCGTTCTGATGCTCGAAACGCATAACTAGAACGGCCTAGGGGAAAAGTACACATACCGTTGTAATCGGGCGAGTTTCTACTTTCAGATGCAACAGAAATTTTGCGGATTGGTCAATCCGTTCGCGAGATATGGCAGTTTGGAGGTAAGAAACGCTTGAGAAACTCAAAATTTGCGCAGTTCTGATGATGGAAACGAATAACTAGAACGGCCTAGGGGAAAAGTGCGCATGCCGTTGTAATCGGGCGAGTTTCTACTTTCAGATGCAACAGAAATTTTGCGGATCGGTTAATCCGTTCGCGAGATATGGCAGTTTGGAAGTAAGAAACGCTTGAGAAACTCAAAATTTTCGCAGTTCTGATGCTCGAAACGAATAACTGGAACGGCTTAGGGGAAAACTACACATACCGTTGTAATCGGGCGAGTTTCTACTTTCAGATGCAACAGAAATTTTGCGGATTAGTCAATCCGTTCGCGAGATATGGCAGTTTGGAGGTAAGAAACGCTTGAGAAACTCAAAATTTTCGCCGTTCTGATGCTCGAAACGAATAACTAGAACGGCCTAGGGGAAAAGTACACATACCGTTGTAATCGGGCGAGTTTCTACTTTCAGATGCAACAGAAATTTTGCCGATTGGTCAATCCGTTCGCGAGATATGGCAGTTTGGAGGTAAGAAACGCTTGAGAAACTCAAAATTTGCGCAGTTCTGATGATGGAAACGAATAACTAGAACGGCCTAGGGGAAAAGTGCGCATGCCGTTGTAATCGGGCGAGTTTCTACTTTCAGATGCAACAGAAATTTTCCGGATCGGTTAATCCGTTCGCGAGATATGGCAGTTTGGAAGTAAGAAACGCTTGAGAAACTCAAAATTTTCGCAGTTCTGATGCTCGAAACGAATAACTGGAACGGCCTAGGGGAAAACTACACATACCGTTGTAATCGGGCGAGTTTCTACTTTCAGATGCAACAGAAATTTTGCGGATTAGTCAATCCGTTCGCGAGATATGGCAGTTTGGAGGTAAGAAACGCTTGAGAAACTCAAAATTTTCGCCGTTCTGATGCTCGAAACGAATAACTAGAACGGCCTAGGGGAAAAGTACACATACCGTTGTAATCGGGCGAGTTTCGACTTTCAGATGCAACAGAAATTTTGCGGATTGGTCAATCCGTTCGCGAGATATAGCAGTTTGGAGGTAAGAAACGCTTGAGAAACTCAAAATTTTCGCAGTTCTGATGCTCGAAACGAGTAACTAGAACGGCCTAGGGGAAAAGTACGCATACTGTTGTAATCGTGCGAGTTTCTACTTTCAGATGCAACAGAAATTTTGCGGATTGGTCAATCCGTTCGCGAGATATGGCAGTTTGGATGTAAGAAACGCTTGAGAAACTCAAAATTTTCGCAGTTCTGATGCTCGAAACGAATAACTAGAACGGCCTAGGGGAAAAGTACGCATACCGTTGTAATCGGGCGAGTTTCTACTTTCAGATGCAACAGAAATTTTGAGGATTGGTCAATCCGTTCGCGAGATATGGCAGTTTGGAAGTAAGAAACGCATGAGAAACTCAAAATTTGCGCAGTTCTGATCCTCGAAACGAAAAACTAGAACGGCCTAGGGGAAATGTGCGCATACCGTTGTAATCGGGCGAGTTTCTACTTTCAGATGCAACAGAAATTTTGCGGATCGGTCAATCCGTTCGCTAGATATGGCAGTTTGGAGGTAAGAAACGCTTGAGAAACTCAAAATGTGCGCAGTTCTGAAGATGGAAACGAATAACTAGAACGGCCTAGGGGAAAAGTGCGCATGCCGTTGTAATCGGGCGAGTTTCTACTTTCAGATGCAACAGAAATTTTGCGGATCGGTTAATCCGTTCGCGAGATATGGCAGTTTGGAAGTAAGAAACGCTTGAGAAACTCAAAATTTTCGCAGTTCTGATGCTCGAAACGAATAACTGGAACGGCCTAGGGGAAAAGTACACATACCGTTGTAATCGGGCGAGTTTCGACTTTCAGATGCAACAGAAATTTTGCGGATTGGTCATTCCGTTCGCGAGATATGGCAGTTTGGAGGTAAGAAACGCTTGAGAAACTCAAAATTTGCGCAGTTCTGATGATGGAAACGAATAACTAGAACGGCCTAGGGGAAAAGTGCGCATGCCGTTATAATCGGGCGAGTTTCTACTTTCAGATGCAACGGAAATTTTGCGGATCGGTTAATCCGTTCGCGAGATATGGCAGTTTGGAAGTAAGAAACGCTTGAGAAACTCAAAATTTACGCAGTTCTGATGCTCGAAACGAATAACTGGAACGGCCTAGGGGAAAACTACACATACCGTTGTAATCGGGCGAGTTTCTACTTTCAGATGCAACAGAAATTTTGCGGATTAGTCAATCCGTTTGCGAGATATGGCAGTTTGGAGGTAAGAAACGCTTGAGAAACTCAAAATTTTCGCCGTTCTGATGCTCGAAACGCATAACTAGAACGGCCTAGGGGAAAAGTACACATACCGTTGTAATCGGGCGAGATTCTACTTTCAGATGCAACAGAAATTTTGCGGATTGGTCAATCCGTTCGCGAGATATGGCAGTTTGGAGGTAAGAAACGCTTGAGAAACTCAAAATTTGCGCAGTTCTGATGATGGAAACGAATAACTAGAACGGCCTAGGGGAAAAGTGCGCATGCCGTTGTAATCGGGCGAGTTTCTACTTTCAGATGCAACAGAAATTTTGCGGATCGGTTAATCCGTTCGCGAGATATGGCAGTTTGGAAGTAAGAAACGCTTGAGAAACTCAAAATTTTCGCAGTTCTGATGCTCGAAACGAATAACTGGAACGGCTTAGGGGAAAACTACACATACCGTTGTAATCGGGCGAGTTTCTACTTTCAGATGCAACAGAAATTTTGCGGATTAGTCAATCCGTTCGCGAGATATGGCAGTTTGGAGGTAAAAAACGCTTGAGAAACTCAAAATTTTCGCCGTTCTGATGCTCGAAACGAATAACTAGAACGGCCTAGGGGAAAAGTACACATACCGTTGTAATCGGGCGAGTTTCTACTTTCAGATGCAACAGAAATTTTGCCGATTGGTCAATCCGTTCGCGAGATATGGCAGTTTGGAGGTAAGAAACGCTTGAGAAACTCAAAATTTGCGCAGTTCTGATCCTCGAAACGAAAAACTAGAACGGCCTAGGGGAAATGTGCGCATACCGTTGTAATCGGGCGAGTTTCTACTTTCAGATGCAACAGAAATTTTGCGGATCGGTCAATCCGTTCGCTAGATATGGCAGTTTGGAGGTAAGAAACGCTTGAGAAACTCAAAATGTGCGCAGTTCTGATGATGGAAACGAATAACTAGAACGGCCTAGGGGAAAAGTGCGCATGCCGTTGTAATCGGGCGAGTTTCTACTTTCAGATGCAACAGAAATTTTGCGGATCGGTTAATCCGTTCGCGAGATATGGCAGTTTGGAAGTAAGAAACGCTTGAGAAACTCAAAATTTTCGCAGTTCTGATGCTCGAAACGAATAACTGGAACGGCCTAGGGGAAAAGTACACATACCGTTGTAATCGGGCGAGTTTCGACTTTCAGATGCAACAGAAATTTTGCGGATTGGTCATTCCGTTCGCGAGATATGGCAGTTTGGAGGTAAGAAACGCTTGAGAAACTCAAAATTTGCGCAGTTCTGATGATGGAAACGAATAACTAGAACGGCCTAGGGGAAAAGTGCGCATGCCGTTATAATCGGGCGAGTTTCTACTTTCAGATGCAACGGAAATTTTGCGGATCGGTTAATCCGTTCGCGAGATATGGCAGTTTGGAAGTAAGAAACGCTTGAGAAACTCAAAATTTACGCAGTTCTGATGCTCGAAACGAATAACTGGAACGGCCTAGGGGAAAACTACACATACCGTTGTAATCGGGCGAGTTTCTACTTTCAGATGCAACAGAAATTTTGCGGATTAGTCAATCCGTTTGCGAGATATGGCAGTTTGGAGGTAAGAAACGCTTGAGAAACTCAAAATTTTCGCCGTTCTGATGCTCGAAACGCATAACTAGAACGGCCTAGGGGAAAAGTACACATACCGTTGTAATCGGGCGAGTTTCTACTTTCAGATGCAACAGAAATTTTGCGGATTGGTCAATCCGTTCGCGAGATATGGCAGTTTGGAGGTAAGAAACGCTTGAGAAACTCAAAATTTGCGCAGTTCTGATGATGGAAACGAATAACTAGAACGGCCTAGGGGAAAAGTGCGCATGCCGTTGTAATCGGGCGAGTTTCTACTTTCAGATGCAACAGAAATTTTGCGGATCGGTTAATCCGTTCGCGAGATATGGCAGTTTGGAAGTAAGAAACGCTTGAGAAACTCAAAATTTTCGCAGTTCTGATGCTCGAAACGAATAACTGGAACGGCTTAGGGGAAAACTACACATACCGTTGTAATCGGGCGAGTTTCTACTTTCCGATGCAACAGAAATTTTGCGGATTAGTCAATCCGTTCGCGAGATATGGCAGTTTGGAGGTAAGAAACGCTTGAGAAACTCAAAATTTTCGCCGTTCTGATGCTCGAAACGAATAACTAGAACGGCCTAGGGGAAAAGTACACATACCGTTGTAATCGGGCGAGTTTCTACTTTCAGATGCAACAGAAATTTTGCCGATTGGTCAATCCGTTCGCGAGATATGGCAGTTTGGATGTAAGAAACGCTTGAGAAACTCAAAATTTGCGCAGTTCTGATGATGGAAACGAATAACTAGAACGGCCTAGGGGAAAAGTGCGCATGCCGTTGTAATCGGGCGAGTTTCTACTTTCAGATGCAACAGAAATTTTCCGGATCGGTTAATCCGTTCGCGAGATATGGCAGTTTGGAAGTAAGAAACGCTTGAGAAACTCAAAATTTTCGCAGTTCTGATGCTCGAAACGAATAACTGGAACGGCCTAGGGGAAAACTACACATACCGTTGTAATCGGGCGAGTTTCTACTTTCAGATGCAACAGAAATTTTGCGGATTAGTCAATCCGTTCGCGAGATATGGCAGTTTGGAGGTAAGAAACGCTTGAGAAACTCAAAATTTTCGCCGTTCTGATGCTCGAAACGAATAACTAGAACGGCCTAGGGGAAAAGTACACATACCGTTGTAATCGGGCGAGTTTCGACTTTCAGATGCAACAGAAATTTTGCGGATTGGTCAATCCGTTCGCGAGATATAGCAGTTTGGAGGTAAGAAACGCTTGAGAAACTCAAAATTTTCGCAGTTCTGATGCTCGAAACGAGTAACTAGAACGGCCTAGGGGAAAAGTACGCATACTGTTGTAATCGTGCGAGTTTCTACTTTCAGATGCAACAGAAATTTTGCGGATTGGTCAATCCGTTCGCGAGATATGGCAGTTTGGATGTAAGAAACGCTTGAGAAACTCAAAATTTTCGCAGTTCTGATGCTCGAAACGAATAACTAGAACGGCCTAGGGGAAAAGTACGCATACCGTTGTAATCGGGCGAGTTTCTACTTTCAGATGCAACAGAAATTTTGAGGATTGGTCAATCCGTTCGCGAGATATGGCAGTTTGGAAGTAAGAAACGCATGAGAAACTCAAAATTTTCGCCGTTCTGATGCTCGAAACGAATAACTAGAACGGCCTAGGGGAAAAGTACACATACCGTTGTAATCGGGCGAGTTTCGACTTTCAGATGCAACAGAAATTTTGCGGATTGGTCAATCCGTTCGCGAGATATAGCATTTTGGAGGTAAGAAACGCTTGAGAAACTCAAAATTTTCGCAGTTCTGATGCTCGAAACGAGTAACTAGAACGGCCTAGGGGAAAAGTACGCATACTGTTGTAATCGTGCGAGTTTCTACTTTCAGATGCAACAGAAATTTTGCGGATTGGTCAATCCGTTCGCGAGATATGGCAGTTTGGATGTAAGAAACGCTTGAGAAACTCAAAATTTTCGCAGTTCTGATGCTCGAAACGAATAACTAGAACGGCCTAGGGGAAAAGTACGCATACCGTTGTAATCGGGCGAGTTTCTACTTTCAGATGCAACAGAAATTTTGAGGATTGGTCAATCCGTTCGCGAGATATGGCAGTTTGGAAGTAAGAAACGCATGAGAAACTCAAAATTTGCGCAGTTCTGATCCTCGAAACGAAAAACTAGAACGGCCTAGGGGAAATGTGCGCATACCGTTGTAATCGGGCGAGTTTCTACTTTCAGTTGCAACAGAAATTTTGCGGATCGGTCAATCCGTTCGCTAGATATGGCAGTTTGGAGGTAAGAAACGCTTCAGAAACTCAAAATGTGCGCAGTTCTGATGATGGAAACGAATAACTAGAACGGCCTAGGGGAAAAGTGCGCATGCCGTTGTAATCGGGCGAGTTTCTACTTTCAGATGCAACAGAAATTTTGCGGATCGGTTAATCCGTTCGCGAGATATGGCAGTTTGGAAGTAAGAAACGCTTGAGAAACTCAAAATTTTCGCAGTTCTGATGCTCGAAACGAATAACTGGAACGGCCTAGGGGAAAAGTACACATACCGTTGTAATCGGGCGAGTTTCGAATTTCAGATGCAACAGAAATTTTGCGGATTGGTCATTCCGTTCGCGAGATATGGCAGTTTGGAGGTAAGAAACGCTTGAGAAACTCAAAATTTTCGCCGTTCTGATGCTCGAAACGAATAACTAGAACGGCCTAGGGGAAAAGTACACATACCGTTGTAATCGGGCGAGTTTCGACTTTCAGATGCAACAGAAATTTTGCGGATTGGTCAATCCGTTCGCGAGATATAGCAGTTTGGAGGTAAGAAACGCTTGAGAAACTCAAAATTTTCGCAGTTCTGATGCTCGAAACGAGTAACTAGAACGGCCTAGGGGAAAAGTACGCATACTGTTGTAATCGTGCGAGTTTCTACTTTCAGATGCAACAGAAATTTTGCGGATTGGTCAATCCGTTCGCGAGATATGGCAGTTTGGATGTAAGAAACGCTTGAGAAACTCAAAATTTTCGCAGTTCTGATGCTCGAAACGAATAACTAGAACGGCCTAGGGGAAAAGTACGCATACCGTTGTAATCGGGCGAGTTTCTACTTTCAGATGCAACAGAAATTTTGAGGATTGGTCAATCCGTTCGCGAGATATGGCAGTTTGGAAGTAAGAAACGCATGAGAAACTCAAAATTTGCGCAGTTCTGATCCTCGAAACGAAAAACTAGAACGGCCTAGGGGAAATGTGCGCATACCGTTGTAATCGGGCGAGTTTCTACTTTCAGATGCAACAGAAATTTTGCGGATCGGTCAATCCGTTCGCTAGATATGGCAGTTTGGAGGTAAGAAACGCTTGAGAAACTCAAAATGTGCGCAGTTCTGATGATGGAAACGAATAACTAGAACGGCCTAGGGGAAAAGTGCGCATGCCGTTGTAATCGGGCGAGTTTCTACTTTCAGATGCAACAGAAATTTTGCGGATCGGTTAATCCGTTCGCGAGATATGGCAGTTTGGAAGTAAGAAACGCTTGAGAAACTCAAAATTTTCGCAGTTCTGATGCTCGAAACGAATAACTGGAACGGCCTAGGGGAAAAGTACACATACCGTTGTAATCGGGCGAGTTTCGACTTTCAGATGCAACAGAAATTTTGCGGATTGGTCATTCCGTTCGCGAGATATGGCAGTTTGGAGGTAAGAAACGCTTGAGAAACTCAAAATTTGCGCAGTTCTGATGATGGAAACGAATAACTAGAACGGCCTAGGGGAAAAGTGCGCATGCCGTTATAATCGGGCGAGTTTCTACTTTCAGATGCAACGGAAATTTTGCGGATCGGTTAATCCGTTCGCGAGATATGGCAGTTTGGAAGTAAGAAACGCTTGAGAAACTCAAAATTTACGCAGTTCTGATGCTCGAAACGAATAACTGGAACGGCCTAGGGGAAAACTACACATACCGTTGTAATCGGGCGAGTTTCTACTTTCAGATGCAACAGAAATTTTGCGGATTAGTCAATCCGTTTGCGAGATATGGCAGTTTGGAGGTAAGAAACGCTTGAGAAACTCAAAATTTTCGCCGTTCTGATGCTCGAAACGCATAACTAGAACGGCCTAGGGGAAAAGTACACATACCGTTGTAATCGGGCGAGTTTCTACTTTCAGATGCAACAGAAATTTTGCGGATTGGTCAATCCGTTCGCGAGATATGGCAGTTTGGAGGTAAGAAACGCTTGAGAAACTCAAAATTTGCGCAGTTCTGATGATGGAAACGAATAACTAGAACGGCCTAGGGGAAAAGTGCGCATGCCGTTATAATCGGGCGAGTTTCTACTTTCAGATGCAACGGAAATTTTGCGGATCGGTTAATCCGTTCGCGAGATATGGCAGTTTGGAAGTAAGAAACGCTTGAGAAACTCAAAATTTACGCCGTTCTGATGCTCGAAACGCATAACTAGAACGGCCTAGGGGAAAAGTACACATACCGTTGTAATCGGGCGAGTTTCTACTTTCAGATGCAACAGAAATTTTGCGGATTGGTCAATCCGTTCGCGAGATATGGCAGTTTGGAGGTAAGAAACGCTTGAGAAACTCAAAATTTGCGCAGTTCTGATGATGGAAACGAATTACTAGAACGGCCTAGGGGAAAAGTGCGCATGCCGTTGTAATCGGGCGAGTTTCTACTTTCAGATGCAACAGAAATTTTGCGGATCGGTTAATCCGTTCGCGAGATATGGCAGTTTGGAAGTAAGAAACGCTTGAGAAACTCAAAATTTTCGCAGTTCTGATGCTCGAAACGAATAACTGGAACGGCTTAGGGGAAAACTACACATACCGTTGTAATCGGGCGAGTTTCTACTTTCAGATGCAACAGAAATTTTGCGGATTAGTCAATCCGTTCGCGAGATATGGCAGTTTGGAGGTAAGAAACGCTTGAGAAACTCAAAATTTTCGCCGTTCGGATGCTCGAAACGAATAACTAGAACGGCCTAGGGGAAAAGTACGCATGCCGTTGTAATCGGGCGAGTTTCGACTTTCAGATACAACAGAAATTTTGCGGACTGGTCATTCCGTTCGCGAGATATGGCAGTTTGGAGGTAAGAAACGCTTGAGAAACTCCAAATTTTCGCAGTTCTGATGCTCGAAACGAGTAACTAGAACGGCCTAGGGGAAAAGTACGCATACTGTTGTAATCGTGCGAGTTTCTACTTTCAGATGCAACAGAAATTTTGCGGATTGGTCAATCCGTTCGCGAGATATAGCAGTTTGGAGGTAAGAAACGCTTGAGAAACTCAAAATTTTCGCAGTTCTGATGCTCGAAACGAATAACTAGAACGGCCTAGGGGACAAGTACGCATACCGTTGTAATCGGGCGAGTTTCTACTTTCAGATGCAACAGAAATTTTGAGGATTGGTCAATCCGTTCGCGAGATATGGCAGTTTGGAGGTAAGAAACGCATGAGAAACTCAAAATTTGCGCAGTTCTGATCCTCGAAACGAAAAACTAGAACGGCCTAGGGGAAAAGTGCGCATACCGTTGTAATCGGGCGAGTTTCTACTTTCAGATGCAACAGAAATTTTGCGGATCGGTCAATCCGTTCGCTAGATATGGCAGTTTGGAAGTAAGAAACGCTTGAGAAACTCAAAATTTACGCAGTTCTGATGCTCGAAACGAATAACTGGAACGGCCTAGGGGAAAACTACACATACCGTTGTAATCGGACGAGTTTCTACTTTCAGATGCAACAGAAATTTTGCGGATTAGTCAATCCGTTCGCGAGATATGGCAGTTTGGAGGTAAGAAACGCTTGAGAAACTCAAAATTTTCGCCGTTCTGACGCTCGAAACGAATAACTAGAACGGCCTAGGGGAAAAGTACACATACCGTTGTAATAGGGCGAGTTTCGACTTTCAGATGCAACAGAAATTTTGCGGATTGGTCATTCCGTTCGCGAGATATGGCAGTTTGGAGGTAAGAAACGCTTGAGAAACTCTAAATTTTCGCAGTTCTGATGCTCGAAACGAGTAACTAGAACGGCCTAGGGGAAAAGTACGCATACTGTTGTAATCGTGCGAGTTTCTACTTTCAGATGCAACAGAAATTTTGCGGATCGGTCAATCCGTTCGCGAGATATGGCAGTTTGGATGTAAGAAACGCTTGAGAAACTCAAAATTTTCGCAGTTCTGATGCTCGAAACGAATAACTGGAACGGCCTAGTGGAAAACTACACATACCGCTGTAATCGGGCGAGTCTCTACTTTCAGATGCAACAGAAATTTTGCGGATTGGTCAATCCGTCCGCGAGATATGGCAGTTTGGAGGTAAGAAACGCTTGAGAAACTCAAAATTTTCGCAGTTCTGATGCTCGAAACGTGTAACTAGAACGGCCTAGGGGAAAAGTACGCATTCCGCTGAAATCGGGCGAGTTTCTACTTTCAGATGCAACAGAAATTTTGAGGATTGGTCAATCCGTTCGCGAGATATGGCAGTTTGGAGGTAAGAAACGCATGAGAAACTCAAAATTTGCGCAGTTCTGGTCCTCGAAACGAAAAACTAGAACGGCCTAGGGGAAAAGTGCGCATACCGTTGTAATAGGGCGAGTTTCTACTTTCAGATGCAACAGAAATTTTGCGGATCGGTCAATCCGTTCGCTAGATATGGCAGTTTGGAAGTAAGAAACGCTTGAGAAACTCAAAATTTACGCAGTTCTGATGCTCGAAACGAATAACTGGAACGGCCTAGGGGAAACTACACATACCGTTGTAATCGGGCGAGCTTCTACATTCAGATGCAACAGAAATTTTGCGGATTAGTCAATCCGTTCGCGAGATATGGCAGTTTGGAGGTAAGAAACGCTTGAGAAACTCAAAATTTTCGCCGTTCTGATGCTCGAAACGAATAACTAGAACGGCCTAGGGGAAAAGTACGCATACTGTTGTAATCGTGCGAGTTTCTACTTTCAGATGCAACAGAAATTTTGCGGATTGGTCAATCCGTTCGCGAGATATGGCAGTTTGGAGGTAAGATACGCTTGAGAAACTCAAAATTTTCGCAGTTCTGATGCTCGACACGAATAACTGGAACGGCCTAGGGGAAAAGTACGCATTCCGCTGAAATCGGGCGAGTTTCTACTTTCAGATGCAACAGAAATTTTGAGGATTGGTCAATCCGTTCGCGAGATATGGCAGTTTGGAGGTAAGAAACGCATGAGAAACTCAAAATTTGCGCAGTTCTGGTCCTCGAAACGAAAAACTAGAACGGCCTAGGGGAAAAGTGCGCATACCGTTGTAATCGGGCGAGTTTCTACTTTCAGATGCAACAGAAATTTTGCGGATCGGTCAATCCGTTCGCTAGATATGGCAGTTTGGAAGTAAGAAACGCTTGAGAAACTCAAAATTTACGCAGTTCTGATGCTCGAAACGAATAACTGGAACGGCCTAGGGGAAAACTACACATACCGTTGTAATCGGGCGAGTTTCTACATTCAGATGCAACAGAAATTTTGCGGATTAGTCAATCCGTTCGCGAGATATGGCAGTTTGGAGGTAAGAAACGCTTGAGAAACTCAAAATTTTCGCCGTTCTGATGCTCGAAACGAATAACTAGAACGGCCTAGGGGAAAAGTACGCATACTGTTGTAATCGTGCGAGTTTCTACTTTCAGATGCAACAGAAATTTTGCGGATTGGTCAATCCGTTCGCGAGATATGGCAGTTTGGAGGTAAGATACGCTTGAGAAACTCAAAATTTTCGCAGTTCTGATGCTCGACACGAATAACTAGAACGGCCTAGGGGAAAAGTACGCATACCGTTGTAATCGGGCGAGTTTCTACTTTCAGATGCAACAGAAATTTTGCGGATTGGTCAATCCGTTCGTGAGATATGGCAGTTTGGAGGTAAGAAACGCTTGAGAAACTCAAAATTTTCGCAGTTCTGATGCTCGACACGAATAACTAGAACGGCCTAGGGGAAAAGTACGCATACCGTTGTAATCGGGCGAGTTTTTACTTTCAGATGCAACAGAAATTTTGCGGATTGATCATTCCGTTCGCGAGATATGGCAGTTTGGAGATAAGAAACGCTTGAGAAACTCAAAATTTTCGCAGTTCTGATGCTCGAAACGAATAACTAGAACGGCCTAGGGGGAAAGTGCGCATACCGTTGTCATCGGGCGACTTTCTACTTTCAGATGCAACAGAAATATTGCGGATCGGTCAATCCGTTCGCGAGATATGGCAGTTTGGATGTAAGAAACGCTTGAGAAACTCAAAATTTTCGCAGTTCTGATGCTCGAAGCGAATAACTGGAACGGCCTAGTGGAATACTACACATACCGCTGTAATCGGGCGAGTCTCTACTTTCAGATGCAACAGAAATTTTGCGGATTGGTCAATCCGTTCGCGAGATATGGCAGTTTGGATGTAAGAAACGCTTGAGTAACTCAAAATTTTCGCAGTTCTGATGCTCGAAACGAATAACTAGAACGGCCTAGGGGAAAACTACAACTACCGTTGTAATCGGGCGAGTTTCCACTTTCAGATGCAACAGAAATTTTGCGGATTGATCAATCCGTTCGCGAGATATGGCAGTTTGGAGATAAGAAACGCTTGAGAAACTCAAAATTTTCGCATTTCTGATGCTCGAAACGAGTAACTAGTACGGCCTAGGGGAAAAGTACGCATACCGTTGTAATCGGGCGTGTTTCTACTTTCAGATGCAACAGAGATTTTGCGGATTAGTCAATCCGTTCGCGAGATATGGCAGTTTGGAGGTAAGAAACGCTTGAGAAACTCAAAATTTTCGCCGTTCTGATGCTCGAAACGAATAACTAGAACGGCCTAGGGGAAAAGTACGCATACCCTTGTAATCGGGCGAGTTTCTACTTTCAGATGCAACAGAAATTTTGCGGATTGGTCAATCCGTTCGCGAGATATGGCAGTTTGGAGGTAAGAAACGCTTGAGAAACTCAAAATTTTCGCAGTTCTGATGCTCGAAACGAGTAACTAGAACGGCCTAGGGGAAAAGTACGCATTCCGCTGTAATCGGGCGAGTTTCTACTTTCAGATGAAACAGAAATTTTGCGGATTAGTCATTCCGTTCGCGAGATATGGCAGTTTGGATGTAAGAAACGCTTGAGAAACTCAAAATTTTCGCCGTTCTGATGCTCGAAACGAATAACTAGAACGGCCTAGGGGAAAAGTACGCATACCGTTGTAATCGGGCGAGTTTCTACTTTCAGATGCAACAGAAATTTTGCGGATTGGTCAATCCGTTCGCGAGATATGGCAGTTTGGAGGTAAGAAACGCTTGAGAAACACAAAATTTGCGCAGTTCTGATGCTCGAAACGAATAACTAGAACGGCCTAGGGGAAAAGTGCGCATACCGTTGTAATCGGGCGAGTTTCTACTTTCAGATGCAACAGAAATTTTGCGGATCGGTCAATCCGTTCGCGAGATATGGCAGTTTGGATGTAAGAAACGCTTGAGAAACTCAAAATTTTCGCAGTTCTGATGCTCGAAACGAATAACTAGAACGGCCTAGGGGAAAACTACAACTACCGTTGTAATCGGGCGAGTGTCTACTTTCAGATGCAACAGAAATTTTGCGGATCGGTCAATCCGTTCGCGAGATATGGCAGTTTGGAGGTAAGAAACGCTTGAGAAACACAAAATTTGCGCAGTTCTGATGCTCGAAACGAATGACTAGGACGGCCTCGAGGAGAAGTACGCATACCGTTGTAATCGGGCGAGTTTCTACTTTCAGATGCAACAGAAATTTTGCGGATTGGTCAATCCGTTCGCGAGATATGGCCGTTTGGATGTAAGACACGCTTGAGAAACTCAAAATTTTCGCAGTTCTGATGCTCGAAACGAATAACTAGAACGGCCTAGGGGAAAACTACAACTACCGTTGTAATCGGGCGAGTTTCCACTTTCAGATGCAACAGAAATTTTGCGGATTGAACAATCCGTTCGCGAGATATGGCAGTTTGGAGATAAGAAACGCTTGAGAAACTCAAAATTTTCGCAGTTCTGATGCTCGAAACGAATGACTAGGACGGCCTCGGGGAGAAGTACGCATACCGTTGTAATCGGGCGAGTTTCTACTTTCAGATGCAACAGAAATTTTGCGGATTGGTCAATCCGTTCGCGAGATATGGCAGTTTGGAGGTAAGAAACGCTTGAGAAACACAAAATTTGCGCAGTTCTGATGCTCGAAACGAATAAGTAGAACGGCCTAGGGGAAAAGTACGCATACCGTTGTAATCGGGCGAGTTTCTACTTTCAGATGCAACAGAAATTTTGCGGATTGGTCAATCCGTTCGCGAGATATGGCAGTTTGGAGATAAGAGACGCTTGAGAAACTCAAAATTTTCGCAGTTCTGATGCTCGAAACGAATGACTAGGACGGCCTCGAGGAGAAGTACGCATACCGTTGTAATCGGGCGAGTTTCTACTTTCAGATGCAACAGAAATTTTGCGGATTGGTCAATCCGTTCGCGAGATATGGCCGTTTGGATGTAAGACACGCTTGAGAAACTCAAAATTTTCGCAGTTCTGATGCTCGAAACGAATAACTAGAACGGCCTAGGGGAAAAGTACGCATACCGTTGTAATCGGGCGAGTTTCTATTTTCAGATGCAACAGAAATTTTGCGGATTGGTCAATCCGTTCGCGAGATATGGCAGTTTGGATGTAAGAAACGCTTGAGAAACTCAAAATTTTCGCAGTTCTGATGCTCGAAACGAATAACTAGAACGGCCTAGGGGAAAACTACAACTACCGTTGTAATCGGGCGAGTTTCCACTTTCAGATGCAACAGAAATTTTGCGGATTGAACAATCCGTTCGCGAGATATGGCAGTTTGGAGATAAGAAACGCTTGAGAAACTCAAAATTTTCGCAGTTCTGATGCTCGAAACGAGTAACTAGAACGGCCTAGGGGCTAAGTACGCATACCGTTGTAATCGGGCGAGTTTCTACTTTCAGATGCAACAGAGATTTTGCGGATTAGTCAATCCGTTCGCGAGATATGGCAGTTTGGAGGTAAGAAACGCTTGAGAAACTCAAAATTTTCGCCGTTCTGATGCTCGAAACGAATAACTAGAACGGCCTAGGGGAAAAGTACGCACACCGTTGTAATCGGGCGAGTTTCTACTTTCAGATGCAACAGAAATTTTGCGGATTGATCAATCCGTTCGCGAGATATGGCAGTTTGGAGATAAGAAACGCTTGAGAAACTCAAAATTTTCGCATTTCTGATGCTCGAAACGAGTAACTAGAACGGCCTAGGGGAAAAGTACGCATACCGTTGTAATCGGGCGAGTTTCTACTTTCAGATGCAACAGAAATTTTGCGGATTGGTCAATCCGTTCGCGAGATATGGCAGTTTGGAGGTAAGAAACGCTTGAGAAACTCAAAATTTGCGCAGTTCTGATGCTCGAAACGAATAACTAGAACGGCCTAGGGGAACACTACAACTACCGTTGTAATCGCGCGAGTTTCTACTTTCAGATGCAACAGAAATTTTGCGGATCGGTCAATCCGTTCGCGAGATATGGCAGTTTGGATGTAAGAAACGCTTGAGAAACTCAAAATTTTCGCAGTTCTGATGCTCGAAACGAATAACTAGAACGGCCTAGGGGAAAACTACAACTACCGTTGTAATCTGGCGAGTTTCCACTTTCAGATGCAACAGAAATTTTGCGGATTGATCAATCCGTTCGCGAGATATGGCAGTTTGGAGATAAGAAACGCTTGAGAAACTCAAAATTTTCGCAGTTCTGATGCTCGAAACGAATAACTAGAACGGCCTAGGGGAAAAGTGCGCATACCGTTGTCATCGGGCGAGTTTCTACTTTCAGATGCAACAGAAATTTTGCGGATCGGTCAATCCGTTCGCGAGATATGGCAGTTTGGATGTAAGAAACGCTTGAGAAACTCAAAATTTTCGCAGTTCTGATGCTCGAAACGAATGACTAGGACGGCCTCGGGGAGAAGTACGCATACCGTTGTAATCGGGCGAGTTTCTACTTTCAGATGCAACAGAAATTTTGCGGGTTGGTCAATCCGTTCGCGAGATATGGCCGTTTGGATGTAAGACACGCTTGAGAAACTCAAAATTTTCGCAGTTCTGATGCTCGAAACGAATAACTAGAACGGCCTAGGGGAAAAGTACGCATACCGTTGTAATCGAGCGAGTTTCTATTTTCAGATGCAACAGAAATTTTGCGGATTGGTCAATCCGTTCGCGAGATATGGCAGTTTGGATGTAAGAAACGCTTGAGAAACTCAAAATTTTCGCAGTTCTGATGCTCGAAACGAGTAACTAGAACGGCCTAGGGGAAAAGTACGCATACCGTTGTAATCGGGCGAGCTTCTACTTTCAGATGCAACAGAGATTTTGCGGATTGGTCAATCCGTTCGCGAGATATGGCAGTTAGGAGGTAAGAAACGCTTGAGAAACTCAAAATTTTCGCAGTTCTGATGCTCGAAACGAGTAACTAGATCGGCCTAGGGGAAAAGTACGCATTCCGTTGTAATCGGGCGAGTTTCTACTTTCAGATGCAACAGAAATTTTGCGGATTAGTCAATCCGTTCGCGAGATATGGCAGTTTGGATGTAAGAAACGCTTGAGAAACTCAAAATTTTCGCCGTTCTGATGCTCGAAACGAATAACTAGAACGGCCTAGGGGAAAAGTACGCATACCGTTGTAATCGGGCGAGTTTCTACTTTCAGATGCAACAGAAATTTTGCGGATTGGTCAATCCGTTCGCGAGATATGGCAGTTTGGAGGTAAGAAACGCTTGAGAAACACAAAATTTGCGCAGTTCTGATGCTCGAAACGAATAAGTAGAACGGCCTAGGGGAAAAGTGCGCATACCGTTGTAATCGGGCGAGTTTCTACTTTCAGATGCAACAGAAATTTTGCGGATTGGTCAATCCGTTCGCGAGATATGGCAGTTTGGAGGTAAGAAACGCTTGAGAAACTCAAAATTTGCGCAGTTCTGATGCTCGAAACGAATAACTAGAACGGCCTAGGGGAACACTACGCATACCGCTGTAATCGGGCGAGTCTCTACTTTCAGATGCAACAGAAATTTTGCGGATTGGTCAATCCGTTCGCGAGATATGGCAGTTAGGAGGTAAGAAACGCTTGAGAAACTCAAAATTTTCGCAGTTCTGATGCTCGAAACGAGTAACTAGAACGGCCTAGGGGAAAAGTACGCATTCCGTTGTAATCGGGCGAGTTTCTACTTTCAGATGCAACAGAAATTTTGCGGATTAGTCAATCCGTTCGCGAGATATGGCAGTTTGGATGTAAGAAACGCTTGAGAAACTCAAAATTTTCGCCGTTCTGATGCTCGAAACGAATAACTAGAACGGCCTAGGGGAAAAGTACGCATACCGTTGTAATCGGGCGAGTTTCTACTTTCAGATGCAACAGAAATTTTGCGGATTGGTCAATCCGTTCGCGAGATATGGCAGTTTGGAGGTAAGAAACGCTTGAGAAACACAAAATTTGCGCAGTTCTGATGCTCGAAACGAATAAGTAGAACGGCCTAGGGGAAAAGTGCGCATACCGTTGTAATCGGGCGAGTTTCTACTTTCAGATGCAACAGAAATTTTGCGGATTGGTCAATCCGTTCGCGAGATATGGCAGTTTGGAGGTAAGAAACGCTTGAGAAACTCAAAATTTGCGCAGTTCTGATGCTCGAAACGAATAACTAGAACGGCCTAGGGGAACACTACACATACCGCTGTAATCGGGCGAGTCTCTACTTTCAGATGCAACAGAAATTTTGCGGATTGGTCAATCCGTTCGCGAGATATGGCAGTTAGGAGGTAAGAAACGCTTGAGAAACTCAAAATTTTCGCAGTTCTGATGCTCGAAACGAGTAACTAGAACGGCCTAGGGGAAAAGTACGCATTCCGTTGTAATCGGGCGAGTTTCTACTTTCAGATGCAACAGAAATTTTGCGGATTAGTCAATCCGTTCGCGAGATATGGCAGTTTGGATGTAAGAAACGCTTGAGAAACTCAAAATTTTCGCCGTTCTGATGCTCGAAACGAATAACTAGAACGGCCTAGGGGAAAAGTACGCATACCGTTGTAATCGGGCGAGTTTCTACTTTCAGATGCAACAGAAATTTTGCGGATTGGTCAATCCGTTCGCGAGATATGGCAGTTTGGAGGTAAGAAACGCTTGAGAAACACAAAATTTGCGCAGTTCTGATGCTCGAAACGAATAACTAGAACAGCCTAGGGGAAAAGTGCGCACACCGTTGTAATCGGGCGAGTTTCTACTTTCAGATGCAACAGAAATTTTGCGGATCGGTCAATCCGTTCGCGAGATATGGCAGTTTGGAGATAAGAAACGCTTGAGAAACTCAAAATTTTCGCAGTTCTGATGCTCGAAACGAGTAACTAGAACGGCCTAGGGGCTAAGTACGCACACCGTTGTAATCGGGCGAGTTTCTACTTTCAGATGCAACAGAGATTTTGCGGATTAGTCAATCCGTTCGCGAGATATGGCAGTTTGGAGGTAAGAAACGCTTGAGAAACTCAAAATTTTCGCCGTTCTGATGCTCGAAACGAATAACTAGAACGGCCTAGGGGAAAAGTACGCATACCGTTGTAATCGGGCGAGTTTCTACTTTCAGATGCAACAGAAATTTTGCGGATTGATCAATCCGTTCGCGAGATATGGCAGTTTGGAGATAAGAAACGCTTGAGAAACTCAAAATTTTCGCATTTCTGATGCTCGAAACGAGTAACTAGAACGGCCTAGGGGAAAAGTACGCATACCGTTGTAATCGGGCGAGTTTCTACTTTCAGATGCAACAGAAATTTTGCGGATTGGTCAATCCGTTCGCGAGATATGGCAGTTTGGATGTAAGAAACGCTTGAGAAACTCAAAATTTGCGCAGTTCTGATGCTCGAAACGAATAACTAGAACGGCCTAGGGGAACACTACACATACCGCTGTAATCGGGCGAGTCTCTACTTTCAGATGCAACAGAAATTTTGCGGATTGGTCAATCCGTTCGCGAGATATGGCAGTTTGGAGATAAGAAACGCTTGAGAAACTCAAAATTTTCGCAGTTCTGATGCTCGAAACGAATGACTAGGACGGCCTCGGGGAGAAGTACGCATACCGTTGTAATCGGGCGAGTTTCTACTTTCAGATGCAACAGAAATTTTGCGGGTTGGTCAATCCGTTCGCGAGATATGGCCGTTTGGATGTAAGACACGCTTGAGAAACTCAAAATTTTCGCAGTTCTGATGCTCGAAACGAATAACTAGAACGGCCTAGGGGAAAAGTACGCATACCGTTGTAATCGAGCGAGTTTCTATTTTCAGATGCAACAGAAATTTTGCGGATTGGTCAATCCGTTCGCGAGATATGGCAGTTTGGATGTAAGAAACGCTTGAGAAACTCAAAATTTTCGCAGTTCTGATGCTCGAAACGAGTAACTAGAACGGCCTAGGGGAAAAGTACGCATACCGTTGTAATCGGGCGAGTTTCTACTTTCAGATGCAACAGAGATTTTGCGGATTGGTCAATCCGTTCGCGAGATATGGCAGTTAGGAGGTAAGAAACGCTTGAGAAACTCAAAATTTTCGCAGTTCTGATGCTCGAAACGAGTAACTAGAACGGCCTAGGGGAAAAGTACGCATTCCGTTGTAATCGGGCGAGTTTCTACTTTCAGATGCAACAGAAATTTTGCGGATTAGTCAATCCGTTCGCGAGATATGGCAGTTTGGATGTAAGAAACGCTTGAGAAACTCAAAATTTTCGCCGTTCTGATGCTCGAAACGAATAACTAGAACGGCCTAGGGGAAAAGTACGCATACCGTTGTAATCGGGCGAGTTTCTGCTTTCAGATGCAACAGAAATTTTGCGGATTGGTCAATCCGTTCGCGAGATATGGCAGTTTGGAGGTAAGAAACGCTTGAGAAACACAAAATTTGCGCAGTTCTGATGCTCGAAACGAATAAGTAGAACGGCCTAGGGGAAAAGTGCGCATACCGTTGTAATCGGGCGAGTTTCTACTTTCAGATGCAACAGAAATTTTGCGGATTGGTCAATCCGTTCGCGAGATATGGCAGTTTGGAGGTAAGAAACGCTTGAGAAACTCAAAATTTGCGCAGTTCTGATGCTCGAAACGAATAACTAGAACGGCCTAGGGGAACACTACACATACCGCTGTAATCGGGCGAGTCTCTACTTTCAGATGCAACAGAAATTTTGCGGATTGGTCAATCCGTTCGCGAGATATGGCAGTTAGGAGGTAAGAAACGCTTGAGAAACTCAAAATTTTCGCAGTTCTGATGCTCGAAACGAGTAACTAGAACGGCCTAGGGGAAAACTACAACTACCGTTGTAATCGCGCGAGGTTCTACTTTCAGATGCAACAGAAATTTTGCGGATCGGTCAATCCGTTCGCGAGATATGGCAGTTTGGATGTAAGAAACGCTTGAGAAACTCAAAATTTTCGCAGTTCTGATGCTCGAAACGAATGACTAGGACGGCCTCGGGGTGAAGTACGCATACCGTTGTAGTCGGGCGAGTTTCTACTTTCAGATGCAACAGAAATTTTGCGGGTTGGTCAATCCGTTCGCGAGATATGGCCGTTTGGATGTAAGACACGCTTGAGAAACTCAAAATTTTCGCAGTTCTGATGCTCGAAACGAATAACTAGAACGGCCTAGGGGAATAGTACGCATACCGTTGTAATCGAGCGAGTTTCTATCTTCAGATGCAACAGAAATTTTGCGGATTGGTCAATCCGTTCGCGAGATATGGCAGTTTGGATGTAAGAAACGCTTGAGAAACTCAAAATTTTCGCAGTTCTGATGCTCGAAACGAGTAACTAGAACGGCCTAGGGGAAAAGTACGCATACCGTTGTAATCGGGCGAGTTTCTACTTTCAGATGCAACAGAGATTTTGCGGATTGGTCAATCCGTTCGCGAGATATGGCAGTTAGGAGGTAAGAAACGCTTGAGAAACTCAAAATTTTCGCAGTTCTGATGCTCGAAACGAGTAACTAGAACGGCCTAGGGGAAAAGTACGCATTCCGTTGTAATCGGGCGAGTTTCTACTTTCAGATGCAACAGAAATTTTGCGGATTAGTCAATCCGTTCGCGAGATATGGCAGTTTGGATGTAAGAAACGCTTGAGAAACTCAAAATTTTCGCCGTTCTGATGCTCGAAACGAATAACTAGAACGGCCTAGGGGAAAAGTACGCATACCGTTGTAATCGGGCGAGTTTCTACTTTCAGATGCAACAGAAATTTTGCGGATTGGTCAATCCGTTCGCGGGATATGGCAGTTTGGAGGTAAGAAACGCTTGAGAAACACAAAATTTGCGCAGTTCCGATGCTCGAAACGAATAAGTAGAACGGCCTAGGGGAAAAGTGCGCATACCGTTGTAATCGGGCGAGTTTCTACTTTCAGATGCAACAGAAATTTTGCGGATTGGTCAATCCGTTCGCGAGATATGGCAGTTTGGAGGTAAGAAACGCTTGAGAAACTCAAAATTTGCGCAGTTCTGATGCTCGAAACGAATAACTAGAACGGCCTAGGGGAACACTACACATACCGCTGTAATCGGGCGAGTCTCTACTTTCAGATGCAACAGAAATTTTGCGGATTGGTCAATCCGTTCGCGAGATATGGCAGTTAGGAGGTAAGAAACGCTTGAGAAACTCAAAATTTTCGCAGTTCTGATGCTCGAAACGAGTAACTAGAACGGCCTAGGGGAAAAGTACGCATTCCGTTGTAATCGGGCGAGTTTCTACTTTCAGATGCAACAGAAATTTTGCGGATTAGTCAATCCGTTCGCGAGATATGGCAGTTTGGATGTAAGAAACGCTTGAGAAACTCAAAATTTTCGCCGTTCTGATGCTCGAAACGAATAACTAGAACGGCCTAGGGGAAAAGTACGCATACCTTTGTAATCGGGCGAGTTTCTACTTTCAGATGCAACAGAAATTTTGCGGATTGGTCAATCCGTTCGCGAGATATGGCAGTTTGGATGTAAGAAACGCTTGAGAAACTCAAAATTTTCGCAGTTCTGATGCTCGAAACGAGTAACTAGAACGGCCTAGGGGAAAACTACAACTACCGTTGTAATCGGGCGAGTTTCCACTTTCAGATGCAACAGAAATTTTGCGGATTAGTCAATCCGTTCGCGAGATATGGCAGTTTGGATGTAAGAAACGCTTGAGAAACTCAAAATTTTCGCAGTTCTGATGCTCGAAACGAATAACTAGAACGGCCTAGGGGAAAACTACAACTACCGTTGTAATCTGGCGAGTTTCCACTTTCAGATGCAACAGAAATTTTGCGGATTGATCAATCCGTTCGCGAGATATGGCAGTTTGGAGATAAGAAACGCTTGAGAAACTCAAAATTTTCGCAGTTCTGATGCTCGAAACGAATAACTAGAACGGCCTAGGGGAAAAGTGCGCATACCGTTGTCATCGGGCGAGTTTCTACTTTCAGATGCAACAGAAATTTTGCGGATCGGTCAATCCGTTCGCGAGATATGGCAGTTTGGATGTAAGAAACGCTTGAGAAACTCAAAATTTTCGCAGTTCTGATGCTCGAAACGAATGACTAGGACGGCCTCGGGGAGAAGTACGCATACCGTTGTAATCGGGCGAGTTTCTACTTTCAGATGCAACAGAAATTTTGCGGGTTGGTCAATCCGTTCGCGAGATATGGCCGTTTGGATGTAAGACACGCTTGAGAAACTCAAAATTTTCGCAGTTCTGATGGTCGAAACGAATAACTAGAACGGCCTAGGGGAAAAGTACGCATACCGTTGTAATCGAGCGAGTTTCTATCTTCAGATGCAACAGAAATTTTGCGGATTGGTCAATCCGTTCGCGAGATATGGCAGTTTGGATGTAAGAAACGCTTGAGAAACTCAAAATTTTCGCAGTTCTGATGCTCGAGACGAGTAACTAGAACGGCCTTGGGGAAAAGTACGCATACCGTTGTAATCGGGCGAGTTTCTACTTTCAGATGCAACAGAGATTTTGCGGATTGGTCAATCCGTTCGCGAGATATGGCAGTTAGGAGGTAAGAAACGCTTGAGAAACTCAAAATTTTCGCAGTTCTGATGCTCGAAACGAGTAACTAGAACGGCCTAGGGGAAAAGTACGCATTCCGTTGTAATCGGGCGAGTTTCTACTTTCAGATGCAACAGAAATTTTGCGGATTAGTCAATCCGTTCGCGAGATATGGCAGTTTGGATGTAAGAAACGCTTGAGAAACTCAAAATTTTCGCCGTTCTGATGCTCGAAACGAATAACTAGAACGGCCTAGGGGAAAAGTACGCATACCGTTGTAATCGGGCGAGTTTCTACTTTCAGATGCAACAGAAATTTTGCGGATTGGTCAATCCGTTCGCGAGATATGGCAGTTTGGAGGTAAGAAACGCTTGAGAAACACAAAATTTGCGCAGTTCTGATGCTCGAAACGAATTAGTAGAACGGCCTAGGGGAAAAGTGCGCACACCGTTGTAATCGGGCGAGTTTCTACTTTCAGATGCAACAGAAATTTTGCGGATCGGTCAATCCGTTCGCGAGATATGGCAGTTTGGATGTAAGAAACGCTTGAGAAACTCAAAATTTTCGCCGTTCTGATGCTCGAAACGAATAACTAGAACGGCCTAGGGGAAAAGTACGCATACCGTTGTAATCGGGCGAGTTTCTACTTTCAGATGCAACAGAAATTTTGCGGATCGGTCAATCCGTTCGCGAGATATGGCAGTTTGGATGTAAGAAACGCTTGAGAAACTCAAAATTTTCGCAGTTCTGATGCTCGAAACGAATAACTGGAACGGCCTAGTGGAAAACTACACATACCGCTGTAATCGGGCGAGTCTCTACTTTCAGATGCAACAGAAATTTTGCGGATTGGTCAATCCGTTCGCGAGATATGGCAGTTTGGAAGTAAGAAACGCTTGAGAAACTCAAAATTTTCGCAGTTCTGATGCTCGAAACGAGTAACTAGAACGGCCTAGGGGAAAAGTACGCATTCCGTTGTAATCGGGCGAGTTTCTACTTTCAGATGCAACAGAAATTTTGCGGATCGGTCAATCCGCTCGCGAGATATGGCAGTTTGGATGTAAGAAACGCTTGAGAAACTCAAAATTTTCGCAGTTCTGATGCTCGAAACGAATAACTGGAACGGCCTAGTGGAAAACTACACATACCGCTGTAATCGGGCGAGTCTCTACTTTCAGATGCAACAGAAATTTTGCGGATTGGTCAATCCGTTCGCGAGATATGGCAGTTTGGAGGTAAGAAACGCTTGAGAAACACAAAATTTGCGCAGTTCTGATGCTCGAAACGAATAACTAGAACGGCCTAGGGGAAAAGTGCGCATACCGTTGTAATCGGGCGAGTCTCTACTTTCAGATGCAACAGAAATTTTGCGGATTGGTCAATCCGTTCGCGAGATATGGCAGTTTGGAGGTAAGAAACGCTTGAGAAACACAAAATTTGCGCAGTTCTGATGCTCGAAACGAATAAGTAGAACGGCCTAGGGGAAAAGTGCGCACACCGTTGTAATCGGGCGAGTTTCTACTTTCAGATGCAACAGAAATTTTGCGGATCGGTCAATCCGTTCGCGAGATATGGCAGTTTGGATGTAAGAAACGCTTGAGAAACTCAAAGTTTTCGCAGTTCTGATGCTCGAAACGAATAACTGGAACGGCCTAGTGGAAAACTACACATACCGCTGTAATCGGGCGAGTCTCTACTTTCAGATGCAACAGAAATTTTGCGGATTGGTCAATCCGTTCGCGAGATATGGCAGTTTGGAAGTAAGAAACGCTTGAGAAACTCAAAATTTTCGCAGTTCTGATGCTCGAAACGAGTAACTAGAACGGCCTAGGGGAAAAGTACGCATTCCGTTGTAATCGGGCGAGTTTCTACTTTCAGATGCAACAGAAATTTTGCGGATCGGTCAATCCGCTCGCGAGATATGGCAGTTTGGATGTAAGAAACGCTTGAGAAACTCAAAATTTTCGCAGTTCTGATGCTCGAAACGAATAACTGGAACGGCCTAGTGGAAAACTACACATACCGCTGTAATCGGGCGAGTCTCTACTTTCAGATGCAACAGAAACTTTGCGGATTGGTCAATCCGTTCGCGAGATATGGCAGTTTGGAGGTAAGAAACGCTTGAGAAACACAAAATTTGCGCAGTTGTGATGCTCGAAACGAATAACTAGAACGGCCTAGGGGAAAAGTGCGCATACCGTTGTAATCGGGCGAGTTTCTACTTTCAGATGCAACAGAAATTTTGCGGATCGGTCAATCCGCTCGCGAGATATGGCAGTTTGGATGTAAGAAACGCTTGAGAAACTCAAAATTTTCGCAGTTCTGATGCTCGAAACGAATAACTAGGACGGCCTAGGGGAAAACTACAACTACCGTTGTAATCGGGTGAGTTTCCACTTTCAGATGCAACAGAAATTTTGCGGATTGATCAATCCGTTCGCGAGATATGGCAGTTTAGAGATAAGAAACGCTTGAGAAACTCAAAATTTTCGCAGTTCTGATGCTCGAAACGAGTAACTAGAACAGCCTAGGGGAAAAGTGCGCATACCGTTGTAATCGGGCGAGTCTCTACTTTCAGATGCAACAGAAATTTTGCGGATTGGTCAATCCGTTCGCGAGATATGGCAGTTTGGAGGTAAGAAACGCTTGAGAAACACAAAATTTGCGCAGTTCTGATGCTCGAAACGAATAACTAGAACGGCCTAGGGGAAAAGTGCGCATACCGTTGTAATCGGGCGAGTCTCTACTTTCAGATGCAACAGAAATTTTGCGGATTGGTCAATCCGTTCGCGAGATATGGCAGTTTGGAGGTAAGAAACGCTTGAGAAACACAAAATTTGCGCAGTTCTGATGCTCGAAACGAATAAGTAGAACGGCCTAGGGGAAAAGTGCGCACACCGTTGTAATCGGGCGAGTTTCTACTTTCAGATGCAACAGCAATTTTGCGGATCGGTCAATCCGTTCGCGAGATATGGCAGTTTGGATGTAAGAAACGCTTGAGAAACTCAAAGTTTTCGCAGTTCTGATGCTCGAAACGAATAACTGGAACGGCCTAGTGGAAAACTACACATACCGCTGTAATCGGGCGAGTCTCTACTTTCAGATGCAACAGAAATTTTGCGGATTGGTCAATCCGTTCGCGAGATATGGCAGTTTGGAAGTAAGAAACGCTTGAGAAACTCAAAATTTTCGCAGTTCTGATGCTCGAAACGAGTAACTAGAACGGCCTAGGGGAAAAGTACGCATTCCGTTGTAATCGGGCGAGTTTCTACTTTCAGATGCAACAGAAATTTTGCGGATCGGTCAATCCGCTCGCGAGATATGGCAGTTTGGATGTAAGAAACGCTTGAGAAACTCAAAATTTTCGCAGTTCTGATGCTCGAAACGAATAACTGGAACGGCCTAGTGGAAAACTACACATACCGCTGTAATCGGGCGAGTCTCTACTTTCAGATGCAACAGAAATTTTGCGGATTGGTCAATCCGTTCGCGAGATATGGCAGTTTGGAGGTAAGAAACGCTTGAGAAACACAAAATTTGCGCAGTTCTGATGCTCGAAACGAATAACTAGAACGGCCTAGGGGAAAAGTGCGCATACCGTTGTAATCGGGCGAGTTTCTACTTTCAGATGCAACAGAAATTTTGCGGATCGGTCAATCCGCTCGCGAGATATGGCAGTTTGGATGTAAGAAACGCTTGAGAAACTCAAAATTTTCGCAGTTCTGATGCTCGAAACGAATAACTAGGACGGCCTAGGGGAAAACTACAACTACCGTTGTAATCGGGTGAGTTTCCACTTTCAGATGCAACAGAAATTTTGCGGATTGATCAATCCGTTCGCGAGATATGGCAGTTTAGAGATAAGAAACGCTTGAGAAACTCAAAATTTTCGCAGTTCTGATGCTCGAAACGAGTAACTAGAACTGCCTAGGGGAAAAGTACGCATACCGTTGTAATCGGGCGAGTTTCTACTTTCAGATGCAACAGAGATTTTGCGGATTAGTCAATCCGTTCGCGAGATATGGCAGTTTGGAGGTAAGAAACGCTTGAGAAACTCAAAATTTTCGCCGTTCTGATGCTCGAAACGAATAACTAGAACGGCCTAGTGGAAAAGTATGCATACCGTTGTAATCGGGCGAGTTTCTACTTTCAGATGCAACAGAAATTTTGCGGATTGGTCAATCCGTTCGCGAGATATGGCAGTTTGGAGGTAAGAAACGCTTGAGAGACACAAAATTTGCGCAGTTCTGATGCTCGAAACGAATAACTAGAACGGCCTAGGGGAAAACTACAACTACCGTTGTAATCGCGCGAGTTTCTACTTTCAGATGCAACAGAAATTTTGCGGATCGGTCAATCCGTTCGCGAGATATGGCAGTTTGGATGTAAGAAACGCTTGAGAAACTCAAAATTTTCGCAGTTCTGATGCTCGAAACGAATAACTAGAACGGCCTAGGGGAAAACTACAACTACCGTTGTAATCGGGCGAGTTTCCACTTTCAGATGCAACAGAAATTTTGCGGATTGATCAATCCGTTCGCGAGATATGGCAGTTTGGAGATAAGAAACGCTTGAGAAACTCAAAATTTTCGCAGTTCTGATGCTCGAAACGAATAACTAGAACGGCCTAGGGGAAAAGTGCGCATACCGTTGTCATCGGGCGAGTTTCTACTTTCAGATGCAACAGAAATTTTGCGGATCGGTCAATCCGTTCGCGAGATATGGCAGTTTGGATGTAAGAAACGCTTGAGAAACTCAAAATTTTCGCAGTTCTGATGCTCGAAACGAATAACTGGAACGGCCTAGTGGAAAACTACACATACCGCTGTAATCGGGCGAGTCTCTACTTTCAGATGCAACAGAAATTTTGCGGATTGGTCAATCCGTTCGCGAGATATGGCAGTTTGGAGATAAGAAACGCTTGAGAAACTCAAAATTTTCGCAGTTCTGATGCTCGAAACGAATGACTAGGACGGCCTCGGGGAGAAGTACGCATACCGTTGTAATCGGGCGAGTTTCTACTTTCAGATGCAACAGAAATTTTGCGGATTGGTCAATCCGTTCGCGAGATATGGCAGTTTGGATGTAAGAAACGCTTGAGAAACTCAAAATTTTCGCAGTTCTGATGCTCGAAACGAGTAACTAGAACGGCCTAGGGGAAAAGTACGCATTCCGTTGTAATCGGGCGAGTTTCTACTTTCAGATGCAACAGAAATTTTGCGGATTAGTCAATCCGTTCGCGAGATATGGCAGTTTGGATGTAAGAAACGCTTGAGAAACTCAAAATTTTCGCCGTTCTGATGCTCGAAACGAATAACTAGAACGGCCTAGGGGAAAAGTACGCATACCGTTGTAATCGGGCGAGTTTCTACTTTCAGATGCAACAGAAATTTTGCGGATTGGTCAATCCGTTCGCGAGATATGGCAGTTTGGAGGTAAGAAACGCTTGAGAAACACCAAATTTGCGCAGTTCTGATGCTCGGAACGAATAAGTAGAACGGCCTAGGGGAAAAGTGCGCATACCGTTGTAATCGGGCGAGTTTCTACTTTCAGATGCAACAGAAATTTTGCGGATTGGTCAATCCGTTCGCGAGATATGGCAGTTTGGAGGTAAGAAACGCTTGAGAAGCTCAAAATTTGCGCAGTTCTGATGCTCGAAACGAATAACTAGAACGGCCTAGGGGAACACTACACATACCGCTGTAATCGGGCGAGTCTCTACTTTCAGATGCAACAGAAATTTTGCGGATTGGTCAATCCGTTCGCGAGATATGGCAGTTAGGAGGTAAGAAACGCTTGAGAAACTCAAAATTTTCGCAGTTCTGATGCTCGAAACGAGTAACTAGAACGGCCTAGGGGAAAAGTACGCATTCCGTTGTAATCGGGCGAGTTTCTACTTTCAGATGCAACAGAAATTTTGCGGATTAGTCAATCCGTTCGCGAGATATGGCAGTTTGGATGTAAGAAACGCTTGAGAAACTCAAAATTTTCGCCGTTCTGATGCTCGAAACGAATAACTAGAACGGCCTAGGGGAAAAGTACGCATACCGTTGTAATCGGGCGAGTTTCTACTTTCAGATGCAACAGAAATTTTGCGGATTGGTCAATCCGTTCGCGAGATATGGCAGTTTGGAGGTAAGAAACGCTTGAGAAACACAAAATTTGCGCAGTTCTGATGCTCGAAACGAATAACTAGAACGGCCTAGGGGAAAAGTGCGCACACCGTTGTAATCGGGCGAGTTTCTACTTTCAGATGCAACAGAAATTTTGCGGATCGGTCAATCCGTTCGCGAGATATGGCAGTTTGGATGTAAGAAACGCTTGAGAAACTCAAAATTTTCGCAGTTCTGATGCTCGAAACGAATAACTGGAACGGCCTAGTGGAAAACTACACATACCGCTGTAATCGGGCGAGTTTCTACTTTCAGATGCAACAGAAATTTTGCGGATTAGTCAATCCGTTCGCGAGATATGGCAGTTTGGATGTAAGAAACGCTTGAGAAACTCAAAATTTTCGCCGTTCTGATGCTCGAAACGAATAACTAGAACGGCCTAGGAGAAAAGTACGCATACCGTTGTAATCGGGCGAGTTTCTACTTTCAGATGCAACAGAAATTTTGCGGATTGGTCAATCCGTTCGCGAGATATGGCAGTTTGGAGGTAAGAAACGCTTGAGAAACACAAAATTTGCGCAGTTCTGATGCTCGAAACGAATAACTAGAACGGCCTAGGGGAAAAGTGCGCATACCGTTGTAATCGGGCGAGTTTCTACTTTCAGATGCAACAGAAATTTTGCGGATTGGTCAATCCGTTCGCGAGATATGGCAGTTTGGATGTAAGAAACGCTTGAGAAACTCAAAATTTTCGCAGTTCTGATGCTCGAAACGAATAACTAGGACGGCCTAGGGGAAAACTACAACTACCGTTATAATCGGGTGAGTTTCCACTTTCAGATGCAACAGAAATTTTGCGGATTGATCAATCCGTTCGCGAGATATGGCAGTTTAGAGATAAGAAACGCTTGAGAAACTCAAAATTTTCGCAGTTCTGATGCTCGAAACGAGTAACTAGAACTGCCTAGGGGAAAAGTACGCATACCGTTGTAATCGGGCGAGTTTCTACTTTCAGATGCAACAGAAATTTTGCGGATTGGTCAATCCGTTCGCGAGATATGGCAGTTTGGAGGTAAGAAACGCTTGAGAAACACAAAATTTGCGCAGTTCTGATGCTCGAAACGAATAACTAGAACGGCCTAGGGGAAAAGTACGCATACCGTTGTAATCGGGCGAGTTTCTACTTTCAGATGCAACAGAAATTTTGCGGATTGGTCAATCCGTTCGCGAGTTATGGCAGTTTGGAGGTAAGAAACGCTTGAGAAACACCAAATTTGCGCAGTTCTGATGCTCGGAACGAATAAGTAGAACGGCCTAGGGGAAAAGTGCGCATACCGTTGTAATCGGGCGAGTTTCTACTTTCAGATGCAACAGAAATTTTGCGGATTGGTCAATCCGTTCGCGAGATATGGCAGTTTGGAGGTAAGAAACGCTTGAGAAGCTCAAAATTTGCGCAGTTCTGATGCTCGAAACGAATAACTAGAACGGCCTAGGGGAACACTACACATACCGCTGTAATCGGGCGAGTCTCTACTTTCAGATGCAACAGAAATTTTGCGGATTGGTCAATCCGTTCGCGAGATATGGCAGTTAGGAGGTAAGAAACGCTTGAGAAACTCAAAATTTTCGCAGTTCTGATGCTCGAAACGAGTAACTAGAACGGCCTAGGGGAAAAGTACGCATTCCGTTGTAATCGGGCGAGTTTCTACTTTCAGATGCAACAGAAATTTTGCGGATTAGTCAATCCGTTCGCGAGATATGGCAGTTTGGATGTAAGAAACGCTTGAGAAACTCAAAATTTTCGCCGTTCTGATGCTCGAAACGAATAACTAGAACGGCCTAGGGGAAAAGTACGCATACCGTTGTAATCGGGCGAGTTTCTACTTTCAGATGCAACAGAAATTTTGCGGATTGGTCAATCCGTTCGCGAGATATGGCAGTTTGGAGGTAAGAAACGCTTGAGAAACACAAAATTTGCGCAGTTCTGATGCTCGAAACGAATAACTAGAACGGCCTAGGGGAAAAGTGCGCACACCGTTGTAATCGGGCGAGTTTCTACTTTCAGATGCAACAGAAATTTTGCGGATCGGTCAATCCGTTCGCGAGATATGGCAGTTTGGATGTAAGAAACGCTTGAGAAACTCAAAATTTTCGCAGTTCTGATGCTCGAAACGAATAACTGGAACGGCCTAGTGGAAAACTACACATACCGCTGTAATCGGGCGAGTTTCTACTTTCAGATGCAACAGAAATTTTGCGGATTAGTCAATCCGTTCGCGAGATATGGCAGTTTGGATGTAAGAAACGCTTGAGAAACTCAAAATTTTCGCCGTTCTGATGCTCGAAACGAATAACTAGAACGGCCTAGGAGAAAAGTACGCATACCGTTGTAATCGGGCGAGTTTCTACTTTCAGATGCAACAGAAATTTTGCGGATTGGTCAATCCGTTCGCGAGATATGGCAGTTTGGAGGTAAGAAACGCTTGAGAAACACAAAATTTGCGCAGTTCTGATGCTCGAAACGAATAACTAGAACGGCCTAGGGGAAAAGTGCGCATACCGTTGTAATCGGGCGAGTTTCTACTTTCAGATGCAACAGAAATTTTGCGGATTGGTCAATCCGTTCGCGAGATATGGCAGTTTGGATGTAAGAAACGCTTGAGAAACTCAAAATTTTCGCAGTTCTGATGCTCGAAACGAATAACTAGGACGGCCTAGGGGAAAACTACAACTACCGTTATAATCGGGTGAGTTTCCACTTTCAGATGCAACAGAAATTTTGCGGATTGATCAATCCGTTCGCGAGATATGGCAGTTTAGAGATAAGAAACGCTTGAGAAACTCAAAATTTTCGCAGTTCTGATGCTCGAAACGAGTAACTAGAACTGCCTAGGGGAAAAGTACGCATACCGTTGTAATCGGGCGAGTTTCTACTTTCAGATGCAACAGAAATTTTGCGGATTGGTCAATCCGTTCGCGAGATATGGCAGTTTGGAGGTAAGAAACGCTTGAGAAACACAAAATTTGCGCAGTTCTGATGCTCGAAACGAATAACTAGAACGGCCTAGGGGAAAAGTACGCATACCGTTGTAATCGGGCGAGTTTCTACTTTCAGATGCAACAGAAATTTTGCGGATTGGTCAATCCGTTCGCGAGTTATGGCAGTTTGGAGGTAAGAAACGCTTGAGAAACACCAAATTTGCGCAGTTCTGATGCTCGGAACGAATAAGTAGAACGGCCTAGGGGAAAAGTGCGCATACCGTTGTAATCGGGCGAGTTTCTACTTTCAGATGCAACAGAAATTTTGCGGATTGGTCAATCCGTTCGCGAGATATGGCAGTTTGGAGGTAAGAAACGCTTGAGAAGCTCAAAATTTGCGCAGTTCTGATGCTCGAAACGAATAACTAGAACGGCCTAGGGGAACACTACACATACCGCTGTAATCGGGCGAGTCTCTACTTTCAGATGCAACAGAAATTTTGCGGATTAGTCAATCCGTTCGCGAGATATGGCAGTTTGGATGTAAGAAACGCTTGAGAAACTCAAAATTTTCGCCGTTCTGATGCTCGAAGCGAATAACTAGAACGGCCTAGGGGAAAAGTACGCATACCGTTGTAATCGGGCGAGTTTCTACTTTCAGATGCAACAGAAATTTTGCGGATTGGTCAATCCGTTCGCGAGATATGGCAGTTTGGAGGTAAGAAACGCTTGAGAAACACAAAATTTGCGCAGTTCTGATGCTCGAAACGAATAACTAGAACGGCCTAGGGGAAAAGTGCGCACACCGTTGTAATCGGGCGAGTTTCTACTTTCAGATGCAACAGAAATTTTGCGGATCGGTCAATCCGTTCGCGAGATATGGCAGTTTGGATGTAAGAAACGCTTGAGAAACTCAAAATTTTCGCAGTTCTGATGCTCGAAACGAATAACTGGAACGGCCTAGTGGAAAACTACACATACCGCTGTAATCGGGCGAGTTTCTACTTTCAGATGCAACAGAAATTTTGCGGATTAGTCAATCCGTTCGCGAGATATGGCAGTTTGGATGTAAGAAACGCTTGAGAAACTCAAAATTTTCGCCGTTCTGATGCTCGAAACGAATAACTAGAACGGCCTAGGAGAAAAGTACGCATACCGTTGTAATCGGGCGAGTTTCTACTTTCAGATGCAACAGAAATTTTGCGGATTGGTCAATCCGTTCGCGAGATATGGCAGTTTGGAGGTAAGAAACGCTTGAGAAACTCAAAATTTGCGCAGTTCTGATGCTCGAAACGAATAACTAGAACGGCCTAGGGGAACACTACACATACCGCTGTAATCGGGCGAGTCTCTACTTTCAGATGCAACAGAAATTTTGCGGATTGGTCAATCCGTTCGCGAGATATGGCAGTTAGGAGGTAAGAAACGCTTGAGAAACTCAAAATTTTCGCAGTTCTGATGCTCGAAACGAATAACTAGGACGGCCTAGGGGAAAACTACAACTACCGTTATAATCGGGTGAGTTTCCACTTTCAGATGCAACAGAAATTTTGCGGATTGATCAATCCGTTCGCGAGATATGGCAGTTAGGAGGTAAGAAACGCTTGAGAAACTCAAAATTTGCGCAGTTCTGATGCTCGAAACGAATAACTAGAACGGCCAAGGGGAACACTACACATACCGCTGTAATCGGGCGAGTCTCTACTTTCAGATGCAACAGAAATTTTGTGGATTGGTCAATCCGTTCGCGAGATATGGCAGTTAGGAGGTAAGAAACGCTTGAGAAACTCAAAATTTTCGCCGTTCTGATGCTCGAAACGAATAACTAGAACGGCCTAGGGGAAAAGTACGCATACCGTTGTAATCGGGCGAGTTTCTACTTTCAGATGCAACAGAAATTTTGCGGATTGGTCAATCCGTTCGCGAGATATGGCAGTTTGGAGGTAAGAAACGCTTGAGAAACACAAAATTTGCGCAGTTCTGATGCTCGAAACGAAGAAGTAGAACGGCCTAGGGGAAAAGTGCGCATACCGTTGTAATCGGGCGAGTTTCTACTTTCAGATGCAACAGAAATTTTGCGGATTGGTCAATCGGTTCGCGAGGTATGGCAGTTTGGAGGTAAGAAACGCTTGAGAAGCTCAAAATTTGCGCAGTTCTGATGCTCGAAACGAATAACTAGAACGGCCAAGGGGAACACTACACATACCGCTGTAATCGGGCGAGTCTCTACTTTCAGATGCAACAGAAATTTTGTGGATTGGTCAATCCGTTCGCGAGATATGGCAGTTAGGAGGTAAGAAACGCTTGAGAAACTCAAAATTTTCGCAGTTCTGATGCTCGAAACGAGTAACTAGAACGGCCTAGGGGAAAAGTACGCATTCCGTTGTAATCGGGCGAGTTTCTACTTTCAGATGCAACAGAAATTTTGCGGATTAGTCAATCCGTTCGCGAGATATGGCAGTTTGGATGTAAGAAACGCTTGAGAAACTCAAAATTTTCGGCGTTCTGATGCTCGAAACGAATAACTAGAACGGCCTAGGGGAAAAGTACGCATACCGTTGTAATCGGGCGAGTTTCTACTTTCAGATGCAGCAGAAATTTTGCGGATTGGTCAATCCGTTCGCGAGATATGGCAGTTTGGAGGTAAGAAACGCTTGAGAAACACAAAATTTGCGCAGTTCTGATGCTCGAAACGAATAACTAGAACGGCCTAGGGGAAAAGTGCGCACACCGATGTAATCGGGCGAGTTTCTACTTTCAGATGCAACAGAAATTTTGCGGATTGGTCAATCCGTTCGCGAGATATGGCAGTTTGGAGGTAAGAAACGCTTGAGAAACTCAAAATTTTCGCAGTTCTGATGCTCGAAACGAATAACTAGAACGGCCTAGGGGAAAACTACAACTACCGTTGTAATCCGGCGAGTTTCCACTTTCAGATGCAACAGAAATTTTGCGGACTGATCAATCCGTTCGCGAGATATGGCAGTTTGGAGGTAAGAAACGCTTGAGAGACACAAAATTTTCGCAGTTCTGATGCTCGAAACGAGTAACTAGAACGGCCTAGGGGAAAAGTACGCATACCGTTGTAATCGGGCGAGTTTCTACTTTCAGATGCAACAGAAATTTTGCGGATTGGTCAATCCGTTCGCGAGATATGGCAGTTTGGAGGTAAGAAACGCTTGAGAAACACAAAATTTGCGCAGTTCCGATGCTCGAAACGAATAACTAGAACGGCCTAGGGGAAAAGTACGCATTCCGTTGTAATCGGGCGAGTTTCTACTTTCAGATGCAACAGAAATTTTGCGGATTAGTCAATCCGTTCGCGAGATATGGCAGTTTGGAGGTAAGAAACGCTTGAGAAACTCAAAATTTTCGCAGTTCTGATGCTCGATACGAATAACTAGAACGGCCTAGGGGAAAACTACAACTACCGTTGTAATCGGGCGAGTTTCCACTTTCAGATGCAACAGAAATTTTGCGGATTGATCAATCCGTTCGCGAGATATGGCAGTTTGGAGATAAGAAACGCTTGAGAAACTCAAAATTTTCGCAGTTCTGATGCTCGAAACGAATAACTAGAACGGCCTAGGGGAAAAGTACGCATACCGTTGTAATCGGGCGAGTTTCTACTTTCAGATGCAACAGAAATTTTGCAGATTGGTCAATCCGTTCGCGAGATATGGCAGTTTGGAGGTAAGAAACGCTTGAGAAACTCAAAATTTGCGCAGTTCTGATGCTCGAAACGAATAACTAGAACGGCCTAGGGGAAAACTACACATACCGCTGTAATCGGGCGATTCTCTACTTTCAGATGCAACAGAAATCTTGCGGATTGGTCAATCCGTTCGCGAGATATGGCAGTTTGGAGGTAAGAAACGCTTGAGAAACTCAAAATTTTCGCCGTTCTGATGCTCGAAACGAATAACTAGAACGGCCTAGGGGAAAAGTACGCATACCGTTGTAATCGGGCGAGTTTCTACTTTCAGATGCAACAGAAATTTTGCAGATTGGTCAATCCGTTCGCGAGATATGGCAGTTAGGAGGTAAGAAACGCTTGAGAAACTCAAAATTTTCGCAGTTCTGATGCTCGATACGAATAACTAGAACGGCCTAGGGGAAAACTACAACTACCGTTGTAATCGGGCGAGTTTCCGCTTTCAGATGCAACAGAAATTTTGCGGATTGATCAATCCGTTCGCGAGATATGGCAGTTTGGAGATAAGAAACGCTTGAGAAACTCAAAATTTTCGCAGTTCTGATGCTCGAAACGAGTAACTAGAACGGCCTAGGGGAAAAGTACGCATTCCGTTGTAATCGGGCGAGGTTCTACTTTCAGATGCAACAGAAATTTTGCGGATTGGTCAATCCGTTCGCGAGATATGGCAGTTTGGAGGTAAGACACGCTTGAGAAACACAAAATTTGCGCAGTTCTGATGCTCGAAACGAATAACTAGAACGGCCTAGGGGAAAAGTACGCATTCCGTTGTAATCGGGCGAGTTTCTACTTTCAGATGCAACAGAAATTTTGCGGATTAGTCAATCCGTTCGCGAGATATGGCAGTTTGGAGGTAAGAAACGCTTGAGAAACTCAAAATTTTCGCAGTTCTGATGCTCGAAACGAGTAACTAGAACGGCCTAGGGGAAAAGTACGCATACCGTTGTAATCGGGCGAGTTTCTACTTTCAGATGCAACAGAGATTTTGCGGATTAGTCAATCCGTTCGCGAGATATGGCAGTTTGGAGGTAAGAAACGCTTGAGAAACTCAAAATTTTCGCCGTTCTGATGCTCGAAACGAATAACTAGAACGGCCTAGGGGAAAAGTACGCATACCGTTGTAATCGGGCGAGTTTCTACTTTCAGATGCAACAGAAATTTTGCAGATTGGTCAATCCGTTCGCGAGATATGGCAGTTTGGAGGTAAGAAACGCTTGAGAAACTCAAAATTTGCGCAGTTCTGATGCTCGAAACGAATAACTAGAACGGCCTAGGGGAAAAATACACATACCGCTGTAATCGGGCGATTCTCTACTTTCAGATGCAACAGAAATTTTGCGGATTGGTCAATCCGTTCGCGAGATATGGCAGTTAGGAGGTAAGAAACGCTTGAGAAACTCAAAATTTTCGCAGTTCTGATGCTCGAAACGAGTAACTAGAACGGCCTAGGGGAAAAGTACGCATTCCGTTGTAATCGGGCGAGTTTCTACATTCAGATGCAACAGAAATTTTGCCGATTAGTCAATCCGTTCGCGAGATATGGCAGTTTGGATGTAAGAAACGCTTGAGAAACTCAAAATTTTCGCCGTTCTGATGCTCGAAACGAATAACTAGAACGGCCTAGGGGAAAAGTACGCATACCGTTGTAATCGGGCGAGTTTCTACTTTCAGATGCAACAGAAATTTTGCGGATTGGTCAATCCGTTCGCGAGATATGGCAGTTTGGAGGTAAGAAACGCTTGAGAAACTCAAAATTTGCGCAGTTCTGATGCTCGAAACGAATAACTAGAACGGCCTAGGGGAAAACTACACATACCGCTGTAATCGGGCGATTCTCTACTTTCAGATGCAACAGAAATTTTGCGGATTGGTCAATCCGTTCGCGAGATATGGCAGTTAGGAGGTAAGAAACGCTTGAGAAACTCAAAATTTTCGCAGTTCTGATGCTCGATACGAATAACTAGAACGGCCTAGGGGAAAACTACAACTACCGTTGTAATCGGGCGAGTTTCCACTTTCAGATGCAACAGAAATTTTGCGGATTGATCAATCCGTTCGCGAGATATGGCAGTTTGGAGATAAGAAACGCTTGAGAAACTCAAAATTTTCGCAGTTCTGATGCTCGAAACGAGTAACTAGAACGGCCTAGGGGAAAAGTACGCATTCCGTTGTAATCGGGCGAGGCTCTACTTTCAGATGCAACAGAAATTTTGCGGATTGGTCAATCCGTTCGCGAGATATGGCAGTTTGGAGGTAAGACACGCTTGAGAAACACAAAATTTGCGCAGTTCTGATGCTCGAAACGAATAACTAGAACGGCCTAGGGGAAAAGTACGCATTCCGTTGTAATCGGGCGAGCTTCTACTTTCAGATGCAACAGAAATTTTGCGGATTAGTCAATCCGTTCGCGAGATATGGCAGTTTGGATGTAAGAAACGCTTGAGAAACTCAAAATTTTCGCCGTTCTGATGCTCGAAACGATCAACTAGAATGGCCTAGGGGAAAAGTGCGCATACCGCTGTAATCGGGCGATTCTCTACTTTCAGATGCAACAGAAATTTTGCGGATTGGTCAATCCGTTCGCGAGATATGGCAGTTAGGAGGTAAGAAACGCTTGAGAAACTCAAAATTTTCGCAGTTCTGATGCTCGAAACGAGTAACTAGAGCTGCCTAGGGGAAAAGTACGCATACCGTTGTAATCGGGCGAGTTTCTACTTTCAGATGCAACAGAAATTTTGCGGATTAGTCAATCCGTTCGCGAGATATGGCAGTTTGGAGGTAAGAAACGCTTGAGAAACTCAAAATTTTCGCAGTTCTGATGCTCGAAACGAGTAACTAGAACGGCCTAGGGGAAAAGTACGCATACCGTTGTAATCGGGCGAGTTTCTACTTTCAGATGCAACAGAAATTTTGCGGATTGGTCAATCCGTTCGCGAGATATGGCAGTTAGGAGGTAAGAAACGCTTGAGAAACTCAAAATTTTCGCAGTTCTGATGCTCGAAACGAGTAACTAGAACGGCCTAGGGGAAAAGTACGCATTCCGTTGTAATCGGGCGAGTTTCTACATTCAGATGCAACAGAAATTTTGCCGATTAGTCAATCCGTTCGCGAGATATGGCAGTTTGGATGTAAGAAACGCTTGAGAAACTCAAAATTTTCGCAGTTCTGATGCTCGAAACGAGTAACTAGAACTGCCTAGGGGAAAAGTACGCATACCGTTGTAATCGGGCGAGTTTCTACTTTCAGATGCAACAGAGATTTTGCGGATTAGTCAATCCGTTCGCGAGATATGGCAGTTTGGAGGTAAGAAACGCTTGAGAAACACAAAATTTGCGCAGTTCTGATGCTCGAAACGAATAACTAGAACGGCCTAGGGGAAAAGTGCGCACACCGTTGTAATCGGGCGAGTTTCTACTTTCAGATGCAACAGAAATTTTGCGGATTGGTCAATCCGTTCGCGAGATATGGCAGTTTGGAGATAAGAAACGCTTGAGAAACTCAAAATTTTCGCAGTTCTGATGGTCGAAACGAATGACTAGAACGGCCTAGGGGAGAAGAACGCATACCGTTGTAATCGGGCGAGTATCTACTTTCAGATGCAACAGAAATTTTGCGGATTGGTCAATCCGTTCGCGAGATATGGCAGTTTGGAGATAAGAAACGCTTGAGAAACTCAAAATTTTCGCAGTTCTGATGCTCGAAACGAATAACTAGAACGGCCTACGGGAAAACTACAACTACCGTTGTAATCGGGCGAGTTTCTATTTTCAGATGCAACAGAAATTTTGCGGATTGGTCAATCCGTTCGCGAGATATGGCAGTTTGGATGTAAGAAACGCTTGAGAAACTCAAAATTTTCGCAGTTCTGATGCTCGAAACGAATAACTAGAACGGCCTACGGGAAAACTACAACTACCGTTGTAATCGGGCGAGTTTCCACTTTCAGATGTAACAGAAATTTTGCGGATTGATCAATCCGTTCGCGAAATATGGCAGCTTGGAGATAAGAAACGCTTGAGAAACTCAAAATTTTCGCAGTTCTGATGCTCGAAACGAGTAACTAGAACGGCCTAGGGGAAAAGTACGAATACCGTTGTAATCGGGCGAGTTTCTACTTTCAGATGCAACAGAGATTTTGCGGATTAGTCAATCCGTTCGCGAGATATAGCAGTTTGGAGGTAAGAAACGCTTGAGAAACTCAAAATTTTCGCAGTTCTGATGCTCGAAACGAGTAACTAGAACTGCCTAGGGGAAAAGTACGCATACCGTTGTAATCGGGCGAGTTTCTACTTTCAGATGCAACAGAAATTTTGCGGATTAGTCAATCCGTTCGCGAGATATGGCAGTTTGGAGGTAAGAAACGCTTGAGAAACTCAAAATTGTCGCCGTTCTGATGCTCGAAACGAATAACTAGAACGCCCTAGGGGAAAAGTACGCATACCGTTGTAATCGGGCGAGTTTCTAGTTTCAGATGCAACAGAAATTTTGCGGATTGGTCAATCCGTTCGCGAGATATGGCAGTTAGGAGGTAAGAAACGCTTGAGAAACTCAAAATTTTCGCAGTTCTGATGCTCGAAACGAGTAACTAGAACTGCCTAGGGGAAAAGTACGCATACCGTTGTAATCGGGCGAGTTTCTACTTTCAGATGCAACAGAGATTTTGCGGATTAGTCAATCCGTTCGCGAGATATGGCAGTTTGGAGGTAAGAAACGCTTGAGAAACTCAAAATTTTCGCAGTTCTGATGCTCGAAACGAATAACTAGAACGGCCTACGGGAAAAGTACGCATACCGTTGTAATCGGGCGAGTTTCTACTTTCAGATGCAACAGAAATTTTGCGGATTGGTCAATCCGTTCGCGAGATATGGCAGTTTGGAGGTAAGAAACGCTTGAGAAACTCAAAATTTTCGCAGTTCTGATGCTCGAAACGAGTAACTAGAACTGCCTAGGGGAAAAGTACGCATACCGTTGTAATCGGGCGAGTTTCTACTTTCAGATGCAACAGAGATTTTGCGGATTAGTCAATCCGTTCGCGAGATATGGCAGTTTGGAGGTAAGAAACGCTTGAGAAACTCAAAATTGTCGCCGTTCTGATGCTCGAAACGAATAACTAGAACGCCCTAGGGGAAAAGTACGCATACCGTTGTAATCGGGCGAGTTTCTAGTTTCAGATGCAACAGAAATTTTGCGGATTGGTCAATCCGTTCGCGAGATATGGCAGTTAGGAGGTAAGAAACGCTTGAGAAACTCAAAATTTTCGCAGTTCTGATGCTCGAAACGAGTAACTAGAACTGCCTAGGGGAAAAGTACGCATACCGTTGTAATCGGGCGAGTTTCTACTTTCAGATGCAACAGAGATTTTGCGGATTAGTCAATCCGTTCGCGAGATATGGCAGTTTGGAGGTAAGAAACGCTTGAGAAACTCAAAATTTTCGCCGTTCTGATGCTCGAAACGAATAACTAGAACGGCCTAGGGGAAAAGTACGCATACCGTTGTAATCGGGCGAGTTTCTACTTTCAGATGCAACAGAAATTTTGCGGATTGGTCAATCCGTTCGCGAGATATGGCAGTTTGGAGGTAAGAAACGCTTGAGAAACACAAAATTTGCGCAGTTCTGATGCTCGAAACGAATAACTAGAACGGCCTAGGGGAAAAGTGCGCACACCGTTGTAATCGGGCGAGTTTCTACTTTCAGATGCAACAGAAATTTTGCGGATTGGTCAATCCGTTCGCGAGATATGGCAGTTTGGAGATAAGAAACGCTTGAGAAACTCAAAATTTTCGCAGTTCTGATGGTCGAAACGAATGACTAGAACGGCCTAGGGGAGAAGAACGCATACCGTTGTAATCGGGCGAGTTTCTACTTTCAGATGCAACAGAAATTTTGCAGATTGGTCAATCCGTTCGCGAGATATGGCAGTTTGGAGATAAGAAACGCTTGAGAAACTCAAAATTTTCGCAGTTCTGATGCTCGAAACGAATAACTAGAACGGCCTACGGGAAAAGTACGCATACCGTTGTAATCGGGCGAGTTTCTACTTTCAGATGCAACAGAAATTTTGCGGATTGGTCAATCCGTTCGCGAGATATGGCAGTTTGGAGGTAAGAAACGCTTGAGAAACTCAAAATTTTCGCAGTTCTGATGCTCGAAACGAGTAACTAGAACTGCCTAGGGGAAAAGTACGCATACCGTTGTAATCGGGCGAGTTTCTACTTTCAGATGCAACAGAGATTTTGCGGATTAGTCAATCCGTTCGCGAGATATGGCAGTTTGGAGGTAAGAAACGCTTGAGAAACACAAAATTTGCGCAGTTCTGATGCTCGAAACGAATAACTAGAACGGCCTAGGGGAAAAGTGCGCACACCGTTGTAATCGGGCGAGTTTCTACTTTCAGATGCAACAGAAATTTTGCGGATTGGTCAATCCGTTCGCGAGATATGGCAGTTTGGAGATAAGAAACGCTTGAGAAACTCAAAATTTTCGCAGTTCTGATGGTCGAAACGAATGACTAGAACGGCCTAGGGGAGAAGAACGCATACCGTTGTAATCGGGCGAGTTTCTACTTTCAGATGCAACAGAAATTTTGCGGATTGGTCAATCCGTTCGCGAGATATGGCAGTTTGGAGATAAGAAACGCTTGAGAAACTCAAAATTTTCGCAGTTCTGATGCTCGAAACGAATAACTAGAACGGCCTACGGGAAAACTACAACTACCGTTGTAATCGGGCGAGTTTCTATTTTCAGATGCAACAGAAATTTTGCGGATTGGTCAATCCGTTCGCGAGATATGGCAGTTTGGATGTAAGAAACGCTTGAGAAACTCAAAATTTTCGCAGTTCTGATGCTCGAAACGAATAACTAGAACGGCCTACGGGAAAACTACAACTACCGTTGTAATCGGGCGAGTTTCCACTTTCAGATGTAACAGAAATTTTGCGGATTGATCAATCCGTTCGCGAAATATGGCAGCTTGGAGATAAGAAACGCTTGAGAAACTCAAAATTTTCGCAGTTCTGATGCTCGGAACGAGTAACTAGAACGGCCTAGGGGAAAAGTACGAATACCGTTGTAATCGGGCGAGTTTCTACTTTCAGATGCAACAGAGATTTTGCGGATTAGTCAATCCGTTCGCGAGATATAGCAGTTTGGAGGTAAGAAACGCTTGAGAAACTCAAAATTTTCGCAGTTCTGATGCTCGAAACGAGTAACTAGAACTGCCTAGGGGAAAAGTACGCATACCGTTGTAATCGGGCGAGTTTCTACTTTCAGATGCAACAGAAATTTTGCGGATTAGTCAATCCGTTCGCGAGATATGGCAGTTTGGAGGTAAGAAACGCTTGAGAAACTCAAAATTGTCGCCGTTCTGATGCTCGAAACGAATAACTAGAACGGCCTAGGGGAAAAGTACGCATACCGTTGTAATCGGGCGAGTTTCTAGTTTCAGATGCAACAGAAATTTTGCGGATTGGTCAATCCGTTCGCGAGATATGGCAGTTAGGAGGTAAGAAACGCTTGAGAAACTCAAAATTTTCGCAGTTCTGATGCTCGAAACGAGTAACTAGAACTGCCTAGGGGAAAAGTACGCATACCGTTGTAATCGGGCGAGTTTCTACTTTCAGATGCAACAGAAATTTTGCGGATTGGTCAATCCGTTCGCGAGATATGGCAGTTTGGAGGTAAGAAACGCTTGAGAAACTCAAAATTTTCGCCGTTCTGATGCTCGAAACGAATAACTAGAACGGCCTAGGGGAAAAGTACGCATACCGTTGTAATCGGGCGAGTTTCTACTTTCAGATGCAACAGAAATTTTGCGGATTGGTCAATCCGTTCGCGAGATATGGCAGTTTGGAGGTAAGAAACGCTTGAGAAACTCATAATTTTCGCAGTTCTGATGCTCGCCACGAATAACTAGAACGGCCTAGGGGAAAAGTACGCATACCGTTGTAATCGGGCGAGTTTTTACTTTCAGATGCAACAGAAATTTTGCGGATTGATCAATCCGTTCGCGAGATATGACAGTTTGGAGATAAGAAACGCTTGAGAAACTCAAAATTTTCGCAGTTCTGATGCTCGATACGAGTAACTAGAACGGCCTAGGGGAAAAGTACGCATACCGTTGTAATCGGGCGAGTTTCTACTTTCAGATGCAACAGAGATTTTGCGGATTAGTCAATCCGTTCGCGAGATATGGCAGTTTGGAGGTAAGAAACGCTTGAGAAACTCAAAATTTTCGCAGTTCTGATGCTCGAAACGAATAACTAGAACGGCCTAGGGGAAAAGTACGCATTCCGTTGTAATCGGGCGAGTTTCTACTTTCAGATGCAACCGAAATTTTGCGGATTAGTCAATCCGTTCGCGAGATATGGCAGTTCGGATGTAAGAAACGCTTGAGAAACTCAAAATTTTCGCCGTTCTGATGCTCGAAACGAATAACTAGAACGGCCTGGGGGAAAAGTGCGCATACCGTTGTAATCGGGCGAGTTTCTACTTTCAGATGCAACAGAAATTTTGCGGATCGGTCAATCCGTTCGCGAGATATGGCAGTTTGGATGAAAGAAACGCTTGAGAAACTCAAAATTTTCGCAGTTCTGATGCTCGAAACGAATAACTGGAACGGCCTAGTGGAAAACTACACATACCGCTGTAATCGGGCGAGTCTCTACTTTCAGATGCAACAGAAATTTTGCGGATTGGTCAATCCGTTCGCGAGATATGGCAGTTTGGAGGTAAGAAACGCTTGAGAAACTCAAAATTTTCGCAGTTCTGATGCTCGAAACGAATGACTAGAACGGCCTAGGGGAGAAGAACGCATACCGTTGTAATCGGGCGAGTTTCTACTTTCAGATGCAACAGAAATTTTGCGGATTGGTCAATCCGTTCGCGAGATATGGCAGTTTGGAGATAAGAAACGCTTGAGAAACTCAAAATTTTCGCAGTTCTGATGCTCGAAACGAATGACTAGGACGGCCTAGGGGAGAAGTACGCATACCGTTGTAATCGGGCGAGTTTCTACTTTCAGATGCAACAGAAATTTTGCGGATTGGTCAATCCGTTCGCGAGATATGGCCGTTTGGATGTAAGAAACGCTTTAGAAACTCAAAATTTTCGCAGTTCTGATGCTCGAAACGAATAACTAGAACGGCCCAGGGGAAAAGTGCGCATACCGTTGTAATCGGGCGAGTTTCTACTTCCAAATGCAACAGAAATTTTGCGGATTGGTCAATGCGTTCGCGAGATATGGCAGTTTGGAGGTAAGAAACGCTTGAGAAACTCAAAATTTTCGCAGTTCTGATGCTCGAAACGAATAACTAGAACGGCCAAGGGGAAAAGTACGCATACCGTTGTAATCGGGCGAGATTCTACTTTCAGATGCAACGGAAATTTTGCGGATTGGTGAATCCGTTCGCAAGATATGGCAGTTTGGATGTAAGAAACGCTTGAGAAACTCAAAATTTTCGCAGTTCTGATGCTCGAAACGAATAACTAGAACGGCCTAGGGGAAAAGTACGCATACCGTTGTAATCGGGCGAGTTTCTACTTTCAGATGCAACAGAAATTTTGCGGATTGATCAACCCGTTCGCGAGATATGGCAGTTTGGAGATAAGAAACGCTTGAGAAACTCAAAATTTTCGCAGTTCTGATGCTCGAAACGAATAACTAGAACGGCCCAGGGGAAAAGTGCGCATACCGTTGTAATCGGGCGCGTTTCTACTTTCAGATGCAACAGAAATTTTGCGGATTGGTCAATCCGTTCCCGAGATATGGCAGTTTGGAGGTAAGAAACGCTTGAGAAACTCAAAATTTTCGCCGTTCTGATGCTCGAAACGAATAACTAGAAAGGCCTAGGGGAAAAGTGCGCATACCGTTGTAATCGGGCGCGTTTCTACTTCCAAATGCAACAGAAATTTTGCGGATTGGTCAATGCGTTCGCGAGATATGGCAGTTTGGAGGTAAGAAACGCTTGAGAAACTCAAAATTTTCGCAGTTCTGATGCTCGAAACGAATAACTAGAACGGCCAAGGGGAAAAGTACGCATACCGTTGTAATCGGGCGAGATTCTACTTTCAGATGCAACGGAAATTTTGCGGATTGGTGAATCCGTTCGCAAGATATGGCAGTTTGGATGTAAGAAACGCTTGAGAAACTCAAAATTTTCGCAGTTCTGATGCTCGAAACGAATAACTAGAACGGCCTAGGGGAAAAGTACGCATACCGTTGTAATCGGGCGAGTTTCTACTTTCAGATGCAACAGAAATTTTGCGGATTGATCAACCCGTTCGCGAGATATGGCAGTTTGGAGATAAGAAACGCTTGAGAAACTCAAAATTTTCGCAGTTCTGATGCTCGAAACGAATAACTAGAACGGCCCAGGGGAAAAGTGCGCATACCGTTGTAATCGGGCGCGTTTCTACTTTCAGATGCAACAGAAATTTTGCGGATTGGTCAATCCGTTCCCGAGATATGGCAGTTTGGAGGTAAGAAACGCTTGAGAAACTCAAAATTTTCGCCGTTCTGATGCTCGAAACGAATAACTAGAAAGGCCTAGGGGAAAAGTACGCATACCGTTGTAATCGGGCGAGTTTCTACTTTCAGATGCAACAGAAATTTTGCGGATTGGTCAATCCGTTCGCGAGATATGGCAGTTTGGAGGTAAGAAACGCTTGAGAAACTCAAAATTTGCGCAGTTCTGATGCCGGAAACGAATAACTAGAACGGCCTAGGGGAAAAGAGCGCATACCGTTGTAATCGGGCGAGTTTCTACTTTCAGATGCAACAGAAATTTTGCGGATTAGTCAATCCGTTCGCGAGATATGGCAGTTTGGATGTAAGAAACGCTTGAGAAACTCAAAATTTTCGCCGTTCTGATGCTCGAAACGAATAACTAGAACGGCCTAGGGGAAAAGTACGCATACCGTTGTAATCGGGCGAGTTTCTACTTTCAGATGCAACAGAAATTTTGCGGATTGGTCAATCCGTTCGCGAGATATGGCAGTTTGGAGGTAAGAAACGCTTGAGAAACACAAAATTTTCGCCGTTCTGATGCTCGAAACGAATAACTAGAACGGTCTAGGGGAAAAGTACGCATACCGTTGTAATCGGGCGAGTTTCTACTTTCAGATGCAACAGAAATTTTGTGGATTGGTCAATCCGTTCGCGAGATATGGCAGTTTGGAGGTAAGAAACGCTTGAGAAACACAAAATTTGCGCAGTTCTGATGCTCGAAACGAATAACTAGAACGGCCTAGGGGAAAAGTTCGCATACCGTTGTAATCGGGCGAGTTTCTACTTTCAGATGCAACAGAAATTTTGCGGATCGGTCAATCCGTTCGCGAGATATGGCAGTTTGGATGTAAGAAACGCTTGAGAAACTCAAAATTTTCGCAGTTCTGATGCTCGAAACGAATAACTGGAACGGCCTAGTGGAAAACTACACATACCGCTGTAATCGGGCGAGTCTCTACTTTCAGATGCAACAGAAATTTTGCGGATTGGTCAATCCGTTCGCGAGATATGGCAGTTTGGAGGTAAGAAACGCTTGAGAAACTCAAAATTTTCGCAGTTCTGATGCTCGAAACGAATGACTAGAACGGCCTAGGGGAGAAGAACGCATACCGTTGTAATCGGGCGAGTTTCTACTTTCAGATGCAACAGAAATTTTGCGGATTGGTCAATCCGTTCGCGAGATATGGCAGTTTGGAGATAAGAAACGCTTGAGAAACTCAAAATTTTCGCAGTTCTGATGCTCGAAACGAATGACTAGGACGGCCTAGGGGAGAAGTACGCATACCGTTGTAATCGGGCGAGTTTCTACTTTCAGATGCAACAGAAATTTTGCGGATTGGTCAATCCGTTCGCGAGATATGGCAGTTTGGAAATAAGAAACGCTTGAGAAACTCAAAATTTTCGCAGTTCTGATGCTCGAAACGAATGACTAGGACGGCCTAGGGGAGAAGTACGCATACCGTTGTAATCGGGCGAGTTTTTACTTTCAGATGCAACAGAAATTTTGCGGATTGATCAATCCGTTCACGAGATATGACAGTTTGGAGATAAGAAACGCTTGAGAAACTCAAAATTTTCGCAGTTCTGATGCTCGAAACGAGTAACTAGAACGGCCTAGGGGAAAAGTACGCATACCGTTGTAATCGGGCGAGTTTCTACTTTCAGATGCAACAGAGATTTTGCGGATTAGTCAATCCGTTCGCGAGATATGGCAGTTTGGAGGTAAGAAAGGCTTGAGAAACTCAAAATTTTCGCCGTTCTGATGCTCGAAACGAATAACTAGAACGGCCTAGGGGAAAAGTTCGCATACCGTTGTAATCGGGCGAGTTTCTACTTTCAGATGCAACAGAAATTTTGCGGATTGGTCAATCCGTTCGCGAGATATGGCAGTTTGGAGATAAGAAACGCTTGAGAAACTCAAAATTTTCGCAGTTCTGATGCTCGAAACGAATGACTAGGACGGCCTAGGGGAGAAGTACGCATACCGTTGTAATCGGGCGAGTTTTTACTTTCAGATGCAACAGAAATTTTGCGGATTGATCAATCCGTTCGCGAGATATGACAGTTTGGAGATAAGAAACGCTTGAGAAACTCAAAATTTTCGCAGTTCTGATGCTCGAAACGAGTAACTAGAACGGCCTAGGGGAAAAGTACGCATACCGTTGTAATCGGGCGAGTTTCTACTTTCAGATGCAACAGAGATTTTGCGGATTAGTCAATCCGTTCGCGAGATATGGCAGTTTGGAGGTAAGAAAGGCTTGAGAAACTCAAAATTTTCGCCGTTCTGATGCTCGAAACGAATAACTAGAACGGCCTAGGGGAAAAGTACGCATACCGTTGTAATCGGGCGAGTTTCTACTTTCAGATGCAACAGAAATTTTGCGGATCGGTCAATCCGTTCGCGAGATATGGCAGTTTGGAGGTAAGAAACGCTTGAGAAACTCAAAATTTTCGCAGTTCTGATGCTCGAAACGAATAACTGGAACGGCCTAGTGGAAAACTACACACACCGCTGTAATCGGGCGAGTCTCTACTTTCAGATGCAACAGAAATTTTGCGGATTGGTCAATCCGTTCGCGAGATATGGCAGTTTGGATGTAAGAAACGCTTGAGAAACTCAAAATTTTCGCAGTTCTGATGCTCGAAACTAGTAACTAGAACGGCCTAGGGGAAAAGTACGCATTCCGTTGTAATCGGGCGAGTTTCTACTTTCAGATGCAACAGAAATTTTGCGGATTAGTCAATCCGTTCGCGAGATATGGCAGTTTGGATGTAAGAAACGCTTGAGAAACTCAAAATTTTCGCCGTTCTGATGCTCGAAACGAATAACTAGAACGGCCTAGGGGAAAAGTACGCATACCGTTGTAATCGCGCGAGTTTCTACTTTCAGATGCAACAGAAATTTTGCGGATTGGTCAATCCGTTCGCGAGATATGGCAGTTTGGAGATAAGAAACGCTTGAGAAACTCAAAATTTTCGCAGTTCTGATGGTCGAAACGAATGACTAGAACGGCCTAGGGGAGAAGAACGCATACCGTTGTAATCGGGCGAGTTTCTACTTTCAGATGCAACAGAAATTTTGCGGATTGGTCAATCCGTTCGCGAGATATGGCAGTTTGGAGATAAGAAACGCTTGAGAAACTCAAAATTTTCGCAGTTCTGATGCTCGAAACGAATAACTAGAACGGCCTACGGGAAAACTACAACTACCGTTGTAATCGGGCGAGTTTCTATTTTCAGATGCAACAGAAATTTTGCGGATTGGTCAATCCGTTCGCGAGATATGGCAGTTTGGATGTAAGAAACGCTTGAGAAACTCAAAATTTTCGCAGTTCTGATGCTCGAAACGAATAACTAGAACGGCCTACGGGAAAACTACAACTACCGTTGTAATCGGGCGAGTTTCCACTTTCAGATGTAACAGAAATTTTGCGGATTGATCAATCCGTTCGCGAAATATGGCAGCTTGGAGATAAGAAACGCTTGAGAAACTCAAAATTTTCGCAGTTCTGATGCTCGGAACGAGTAACTAGAACGGCCTAGGGGAAAAGTACGAATACCGTTGTAATCGGGCGAGTTTCTACTTTCAGATGCAACAGAGATTTTGCGGATTAGTCAATCCGTTCGCGAGATATAGCAGTTTGGAGGTAAGAAACGCTTGAGAAACTCAAAATTTTCGCAGTTCTGATGCTCGAAACGAGTAACTAGAACTGCCTAGGGGAAAAGTACGCATACCGTTGTAATCGGGCGAGTTTCTACTTTCAGATGCAACAGAAATTTTGCGGATTAGTCAATCCGTTCGCGAGATATGGCAGTTTGGAGGTAAGAAACGCTTGAGAAACTCAAAATTGTCGCCGTTCTGATGCTCGAAACGAATAACTAGAACGGCCTAGGGGAAAAGTACGCATACCGTTGTAATCGGGCGAGTTTCTAGTTTCAGATGCAACAGAAATTTTGCGGATTGGTCAATCCGTTCGCGAGATATGGCAGTTAGGAGGTAAGAAACGCTTGAGAAACTCAAAATTTTCGCAGTTCTGATGCTCGAAACGAGTAACTAGAACTGCCTAGGGGAAAAGTACGCATACCGTTGTAATCGGGCGAGTTTCTACTTTCAGATGCAACAGAAATTTTGCGGATTGGTCAATCCGTTCGCGAGATATGGCAGTTTGGAGGTAAGAAACGCTTGAGAAACTCAAAATTTTCGCCGTTCTGATGCTCGAAACGAATAACTAGAACGGCCTAGGGGAAAAGTACGCATACCGTTGTAATCGGGCGAGTTTCTACTTTCAGATGCAACAGAAATTTTGCGGATTGGTCAATCCGTTCGCGAGATATGGCAGTTTGGAGGTAAGAAACGCTTGAGAAACTCATAATTTTCGCAGTTCTGATGCTCGCCACGAATAACTAGAACGGCCTAGGGGAAAAGTACGCATACCGTTGTAATCGGGCGAGTTTTTACTTTCAGATGCAACAGAAATTTTGCGGATTGATCAATCCGTTCGCGAGATATGACAGTTTGGAGATAAGAAACGCTTGAGAAACTCAAAATTTTCGCAGTTCTGATGCTCGAAACGAGTAACTAGAACGGCCTAGGGGAAAAGTACGCATACCGTTGTAATCGGGCGAGTTTCTACTTTCAGATGCAACAGAGATTTTGCGGATTAGTCAATCCGTTCGCGAGATATGGCAGTTTGGAGGTAAGAAACGCTTGAGAAACTCAAAATTTTCGCAGTTCTGATGCTCGAAACGAATAACTAGAACGGCCTAGGGGAAAAGTACGCATTCCGTTGTAATCGGGCGAGTTTCTACTTTCAGATGCAACCGAAATTTTGCGGATTAGTCAATCCGTTCGCGAGATATGGCAGTTCGGATGTAAGAAACGCTTGAGAAACTCAAAATTTTCGCCGTTCTGATGCTCGAAACGAATAACTAGAACGGCCTGGGGGAAAAGTGCGCATACCGTTGTAATCGGGCGAGTTTCTACTTTCAGATGCAACAGAAATTTTGCGGATCGGTCAATCCGTTCGCGAGATATGGCAGTTTGGATGAAAGAAACGCTTGAGAAACTCAAAATTTTCGCAGTTCTGATGCTCGAAACGAATAACTGGAACGGCCTAGTGGAAAACTACACATACCGCTGTAATCGGGCGAGTCTCTACTTTCAGATGCAACAGAAATTTTGCGGATTGGTCAATCCGTTCGCGAGATATGGCAGTTTGGAGGTAAGAAACGCTTGAGAAACTCAAAATTTTCGCAGTTCTGATGCTCGAAACGAATGACTAGAACGGCCTAGGGGAGAAGAACGCATACCGTTGTAATCGGGCGAGTTTCTACTTTCAGATGCAACAGAAATTTTGCGGATTGGTCAATCCGTTCGCGAGATATGGCAGTTTGGAGATAAGAAACGCTTGAGAAACTCAAAATTTTCGCAGTTCTGATGCTCGAAACGAATGACTAGGACGGCCTAGGGGAGAAGTACGCATACCGTTGTAATCGGGCGAGTTTCTACTTTCAGATGCAACAGAAATTTTGCGGATTGGTCAATCCGTTCGCGAGATATGGCCGTTTGGATGTAAGAAACGCTTTAGAAACTCAAAATTTTCGCAGTTCTGATGCTCGAAACGAATAACTAGAACGGCCCAGGGGAAAAGTGCGCATACCGTTGTAATCGGGCGAGTTTCTACTTCCAAATGCAACAGAAATTTTGCGGATTGGTCAATGCGTTCGCGAGATATGGCAGTTTGGAGGTAAGAAACGCTTGAGAAACTCAAAATTTTCGCAGTTCTGATGCTCGAAACGAATAACTAGAACGGCCAAGGGGAAAAGTACGCATACCGTTGTAATCGGGCGAGATTCTACTTTCAGATGCAACGGAAATTTTGCGGATTGGTGAATCCGTTCGCAAGATATGGCAGTTTGGATGTAAGAAACGCTTGAGAAACTCAAAATTTTCGCAGTTCTGATGCTCGAAACGAATAACTAGAACGGCCTAGGGGAAAAGTACGCATACCGTTGTAATCGGGCGAGTTTCTACTTTCAGATGCAACAGAAATTTTGCGGATTGATCAACCCGTTCGCGAGATATGGCAGTTTGGAGATAAGAAACGCTTGAGAAACTCAAAATTTTCGCAGTTCTGATGCTCGAAACGAATAACTAGAACGGCCCAGGGGAAAAGTGCGCATACCGTTGTAATCGGGCGCGTTTCTACTTTCAGATGCAACAGAAATTTTGCGGATTGGTCAATCCGTTCCCGAGATATGGCAGTTTGGAGGTAAGAAACGCTTGAGAAACTCAAAATTTTCGCCGTTCTGATGCTCGAAACGAATAACTAGAAAGGCCTAGGGGAAAAGTGCGCATACCGTTGTAATCGGGCGCGTTTCTACTTCCAAATGCAACAGAAATTTTGCGGATTGGTCAATGCGTTCGCGAGATATGGCAGTTTGGAGGTAAGAAACGCTTGAGAAACTCAAAATTTTCGCAGTTCTGATGCTCGAAACGAATAACTAGAACGGCCAAGGGGAAAAGTACGCATACCGTTGTAATCGGGCGAGATTCTACTTTCAGATGCAACGGAAATTTTGCGGATTGGTGAATCCGTTCGCAAGATATGGCAGTTTGGATGTAAGAAACGCTTGAGAAACTCAAAATTTTCGCAGTTCTGATGCTCGAAACGAATAACTAGAACGGCCTAGGGGAAAAGTACGCATACCGTTGTAATCGGGCGAGTTTCTACTTTCAGATGCAACAGAAATTTTGCGGATTGATCAACCCGTTCGCGAGATATGGCAGTTTGGAGATAAGAAACGCTTGAGAAACTCAAAATTTTCGCAGTTCTGATGCTCGAAACGAATAACTAGAACGGCCCAGGGGAAAAGTGCGCATACCGTTGTAATCGGGCGCGTTTCTACTTTCAGATGCAACAGAAATTTTGCGGATTGGTCAATCCGTTCCCGAGATATGGCAGTTTGGAGGTAAGAAACGCTTGAGAAACTCAAAATTTTCGCCGTTCTGATGCTCGAAACGAATAACTAGAAAGGCCTAGGGGAAAAGTACGCATACCGTTGTAATCGGGCGAGTTTCTACTTTCAGATGCAACAGAAATTTTGCGGATTGGTCAATCCGTTCGCGAGATATGGCAGTTTGGAGGTAAGAAACGCTTGAGAAACTCAAAATTTGCGCAGTTCTGATGCCGGAAACGAATAACTAGAACGGCCTAGGGGAAAAGAGCGCATACCGTTGTAATCGGGCGAGTTTCTACTTTCAGATGCAACAGAAATTTTGCGGATTAGTCAATCCGTTCGCGAGATATGGCAGTTTGGATGTAAGAAACGCTTGAGAAACTCAAAATTTTCGCCGTTCTGATGCTCGAAACGAATAACTAGAACGGCCTAGGGGAAAAGTACGCATACCGTTGTAATCGGGCGAGTTTCTACTTTCAGATGCAACAGAAATTTTGCGGATTGGTCAATCCGTTCGCGAGATATGGCAGTTTGGAGGTAAGAAACGCTTGAGAAACACAAAATTTTCGCCGTTCTGATGCTCGAAACGAATAACTAGAACGGTCTAGGGGAAAAGTACGCATACCGTTGTAATCGGGCGAGTTTCTACTTTCAGATGCAACAGAAATTTTGTGGATTGGTCAATCCGTTCGCGAGATATGGCAGTTTGGAGGTAAGAAACGCTTGAGAAACACAAAATTTGCGCAGTTCTGATGCTCGAAACGAATAACTAGAACGGCCTAGGGGAAAAGTTCGCATACCGTTGTAATCGGGCGAGTTTCTACTTTCAGATGCAACAGAAATTTTGCGGATCGGTCAATCCGTTCGCGAGATATGGCAGTTTGGATGTAAGAAACGCTTGAGAAACTCAAAATTTTCGCAGTTCTGATGCTCGAAACGAATAACTGGAACGGCCTAGTGGAAAACTACACATACCGCTGTAATCGGGCGAGTCTCTACTTTCAGATGCAACAGAAATTTTGCGGATTGGTCAATCCGTTCGCGAGATATGGCAGTTTGGAGGTAAGAAACGCTTGAGAAACTCAAAATTTTCGCAGTTCTGATGCTCGAAACGAATGACTAGAACGGCCTAGGGGAGAAGAACGCATACCGTTGTAATCGGGCGAGTTTCTACTTTCAGATGCAACAGAAATTTTGCGGATTGGTCAATCCGTTCGCGAGATATGGCAGTTTGGAGATAAGAAACGCTTGAGAAACTCAAAATTTTCGCAGTTCTGATGCTCGAAACGAATGACTAGGACGGCCTAGGGGAGAAGTACGCATACCGTTGTAATCGGGCGAGTTTCTACTTTCAGATGCAACAGAAATTTTGCGGATTGGTCAATCCGTTCGCGAGATATGGCAGTTTGGAAATAAGAAACGCTTGAGAAACTCAAAATTTTCGCAGTTCTGATGCTCGAAACGAATGACTAGGACGGCCTAGGGGAGAAGTACGCATACCGTTGTAATCGGGCGAGTTTTTACTTTCAGATGCAACAGAAATTTTGCGGATTGATCAATCCGTTCACGAGATATGACAGTTTGGAGATAAGAAACGCTTGAGAAACTCAAAATTTTCGCAGTTCTGATGCTCGAAACGAGTAACTAGAACGGCCTAGGGGAAAAGTACGCATACCGTTGTAATCGGGCGAGTTTCTACTTTCAGATGCAACAGAGATTTTGCGGATTAGTCAATCCGTTCGCGAGATATGGCAGTTTGGAGGTAAGAAAGGCTTGAGAAACTCAAAATTTTCGCCGTTCTGATGCTCGAAACGAATAACTAGAACGGCCTAGGGGAAAAGTTCGCATACCGTTGTAATCGGGCGAGTTTCTACTTTCAGATGCAACAGAAATTTTGCGGATCGGTCAATCCGTTCGCGAGATATGGCAGTTTGGATGTAAGAAACGCTTGAGAAACTCAAAATTTTCGCAGTTCTGATGCTCGAAACGAATAACTGGAACGGCCTAGTGGAAAACTACACATACCGCTGTAATCGGGCGAGTCTCTACTTTCAGATGCAACAGAAATTTTGCGGATTGGTCAATCCGTTCGCGAGATATGGCAGTTTGGAGGTAAGAAACGCTTGAGAAACTCAAAATTTTCGCAGTTCTGATGCTCGAAACGAATGACCAGAACGGCCTAGGGGAGAAGAACGCATACCGTTGTAATCGGGCGAGTTTCTACTTTCAGATGCAACAGAAATTTTGCGGATTGGTCAATCCGTTCGCGAGATATGGCAGTTTGGAGATAAGAAACGCTTGAGAAACTCAAAATTTTCGCAGTTCTGATGCTCGAAACGAATGACTAGGACGGCCTAGGGGAGAAGTACGCATACCGTTGTAATCGGGCGAGTTTCTACTTTCAGATGCAACAGAAATTTTGCGGATTGGTCAATCCGTTCGCGAGATATGGCCGTTTGGATGTAAGAAACGCTTTAGAAACTCAAAATTTTCGCAGTTCTGATGCTCGAAACGAATAACTAGAACGGCCCAGGGGAAAAGTGCGCATACCGTTGTAATCGGGCGCGTTTCTACTTTCAGATGCAACAGAAATTTTGCGGATTGGTCAATCCGTTCCCGAGATATGGCAGTTTGGCGGTAAGAAACGCTTGAGAAACTCAAAATTTTCGCAGTTCTGATGCTCGCCACGAATAACTAGAACGGCCTAGGGGAAAAGTACGCATACCGTTGTAATCGGGCGAGTTTTTACTTTCAGATGCAACAGAAATTTTGCGGATTGATCAATCCGTTCGCGAGATATGACAGTTTGGAGATAAGAAACGCTTGAGAAACTCAAAATTTTCGCAGTTCTGATGCTCGAAACGAGTAACTAGAACGGCCTAGGGGAAAAGTACGCATTCCGTTGTAATCGGGCGAGTTTCTACTTTCAGATGCAACAGAAATTTTGCGGATTGGTCAATCCGTTCGCGAGATATGGCAGTTTGGAGATAAGAAACGCTTGAGAAACTCAAAATTTTCGCCGTTCTGATGCTCGAAACGAATAACTAGAAAGGCCTAGGGGAAAAGTGCGCATACCGTTGTAATCGGGCGCGTTTCTACTTCCAAATGCAACAGAAATTTTGCGGATTGGTCAATGCGTTCGCGAGATATGGCAGTTTGGAGGTAAGAAACGCTTGAGAAACTCAAAATTTTCGCAGTTCTGATGCTCGAAACGAATAACTAGAACGGCCAAGGGGAAAAGTACGCATACCGTTGTAATCGGGCGAGATTCTACTTTCAGATGCAACGGAAATTTTGCGGATTGGTGAATCCGTTCGCAAGATATGGCAGTTTGGATGTAAGAAACGCTTGAGAAACTCAAAATTTTCGCAGTTCTGATGCTCGAAACGAATAACTAGAACGGCCTAGGGGAAAAGTACGCATACCGTTGTAATCGGGCGAGTTTCTACTTTCAGATGCAACAGAAATTTTGCGGATTGATCAACCCGTTCGCGAGATATGGCAGTTTGGAGATAAGAAACGCTTGAGAAACTCAAAATTTTCGCAGTTCTGATGCTCGAAACGAATAACTAGAACGGCCCAGGGGAAAAGTGCGCATACCGTTGTAATCGGGCGCGTTTCTACTTTCAGATGCAACAGAAATTTTGCGGATTGGTCAATCCGTTCCCGAGATATGGCAGTTTGGAGGTAAGAAACGCTTGAGAAACTCAAAATTTTCGCCGTTCTGATGCTCGAAACGAATAACTAGAAAGGCCTAGGGGAAAAGTACGCATACCGTTGTAATCGGGCGAGTTTCTACTTTCAGATGCAACAGAAATTTTGCGGATTGGTCAATCCGTTCGCGAGATATGGCAGTTTGGAGGTAAGAAACGCTTGAGAAACTCAAAATTTGCGCAGTTCTGATGCCGGAAACGAATAACTAGAACGGCCTAGGGGAAAAGAGCGCATACCGTTGTAATCGGGCGAGTTTCTACTTTCAGATGCAACAGAAATTTTGCGGATTAGTCAATCCGTTCGCGAGATATGGCAGTTTGGATGTAAGAAACGCTTGAGAAACTCAAAATTTTCGCCGTTCTGATGCTCGAAACGAATAACTAGAACGGCCTAGGGGAAAAGTACGCATACCGTTGTAATCGGGCGAGTTTCTACTTTCAGATGCAACAGAAATTTTGCGGATTGGTCAATCCGTTCGCGAGATATGGCAGTTTGGAGGTAAGAAACGCTTGAGAAACACAAAATTTTCGCCGTTCTGATGCTCGAAACGAATAACTAGAACGGTCTAGGGGAAAAGTACGCATACCGTTGTAATCGGGCGAGTTTCTACTTTCAGATGCAACAGAAATTTTGTGGATTGGTCAATCCGTTCGCGAGATATGGCAGTTTGGAGGTAAGAAACGCTTGAGAAACACAAAATTTGCGCAGTTCTGATGCTCGAAACGAATAACTAGAACGGCCTAGGGGAAAAGTTCGCATACCGTTGTAATCGGGCGAGTTTCTACTTTCAGATGCAACAGAAATTTTGCGGATCGGTCAATCCGTTCGCGAGATATGGCAGTTTGGATGTAAGAAACGCTTGAGAAACTCAAAATTTTCGCAGTTCTGATGCTCGAAACGAATAACTGGAACGGCCTAGTGGAAAACTACACATACCGCTGTAATCGGGCGAGTCTCTACTTTCAGATGCAACAGAAATTTTGCGGATTGGTCAATCCGTTCGCGAGATATGGCAGTTTGGAGGTAAGAAACGCTTGAGAAACTCAAAATTTTCGCAGTTCTGATGCTCGAAACGAATGACTAGAACGGCCTAGGGGAGAAGAACGCATACCGTTGTAATCGGGCGAGTTTCTACTTTCAGATGCAACAGAAATTTTGCGGATTGGTCAATCCGTTCGCGAGATATGGCAGTTTGGAGATAAGAAACGCTTGAGAAACTCAAAATTTTCGCAGTTCTGATGCTCGAAACGAATGACTAGGACGGCCTAGGGGAGAAGTACGCATACCGTTGTAATCGGGCGAGTTTCTACTTTCAGATGCAACAGAAATTTTGCGGATTGGTCAATCCGTTCGCGAGATATGGCAGTTTGGAAATAAGAAACGCTTGAGAAACTCAAAATTTTCGCAGTTCTGATGCTCGAAACGAATGACTAGGACGGCCTAGGGGAGAAGTACGCATACCGTTGTAATCGGGCGAGTTTTTACTTTCAGATGCAACAGAAATTTTGCGGATTGATCAATCCGTTCACGAGATATGACAGTTTGGAGATAAGAAACGCTTGAGAAACTCAAAATTTTCGCAGTTCTGATGCTCGAAACGAGTAACTAGAACGGCCTAGGGGAAAAGTACGCATACCGTTGTAATCGGGCGAGTTTCTACTTTCAGATGCAACAGAGATTTTGCGGATTAGTCAATCCGTTCGCGAGATATGGCAGTTTGGAGGTAAGAAAGGCTTGAGAAACTCAAAATTTTCGCCGTTCTGATGCTCGAAACGAATAACTAGAACGGCCTAGGGGAAAAGTTCGCATACCGTTGTAATCGGGCGAGTTTCTACTTTCAGATGCAACAGAAATTTTGCGGATCGGTCAATCCGTTCGCGAGATATGGCAGTTTGGATGTAAGAAACGCTTGAGAAACTCAAAATTTTCGCAGTTCTGATGCTCGAAACGAATAACTGGAACGGCCTAGTGGAAAACTACACATACCGCTGTAATCGGGCGAGTCTCTACTTTCAGATGCAACAGAAATTTTGCGGATTGGTCAATCCGTTCGCGAGATATGGCAGTTTGGAGGTAAGAAACGCTTGAGAAACTCAAAATTTTCGCAGTTCTGATGCTCGAAACGAATGACCAGAACGGCCTAGGGGAGAAGAACGCATACCGTTGTAATCGGGCGAGTTTCTACTTTCAGATGCAACAGAAATTTTGCGGATTGGTCAATCCGTTCGCGAGATATGGCAGTTTGGAGATAAGAAACGCTTGAGAAACTCAAAATTTTCGCAGTTCTGATGCTCGAAACGAATGACTAGGACGGCCTAGGGGAGAAGTACGCATACCGTTGTAATCGGGCGAGTTTCTACTTTCAGATGCAACAGAAATTTTGCGGATTGGTCAATCCGTTCGCGAGATATGGCCGTTTGGATGTAAGAAACGCTTTAGAAACTCAAAATTTTCGCAGTTCTGATGCTCGAAACGAATAACTAGAACGGCCCAGGGGAAAAGTGCGCATACCGTTGTAATCGGGCGCGTTTCTACTTTCAGATGCAACAGAAATTTTGCGGATTGGTCAATCCGTTCCCGAGATATGGCAGTTTGGCGGTAAGAAACGCTTGAGAAACTCAAAATTTTCGCAGTTCTGATGCTCGCCACGAATAACTAGAACGGCCTAGGGGAAAAGTACGCATACCGTTGTAATCGGGCGAGTTTTTACTTTCAGATGCAACAGAAATTTTGCGGATTGATCAATCCGTTCGCGAGATATGACAGTTTGGAGATAAGAAACGCTTGAGAAACTCAAAATTTTCGCAGTTCTGATGCTCGAAACGAGTAACTAGAACGGCCTAGGGGAAAAGTACGCATTCCGTTGTAATCGGGCGAGTTTCTACTTTCAGATGCAACAGAAATTTTGCGGATTGGTCAATCCGTTCGCGAGATATGGCAGTTTGGAGATAAGAAACGCTTGAGAAACTCAAAATTTTCGCAGTTCTGATGCTCGAAACGAATGACTAGGACGGCCTAGGGGAGAAGTACGCATACCGTTGTAATCGGGCGAGTTTTTACTTTCAGATGCAACAGAAATTTTGCGGATTGATCAATCCGTTCGCGAGATATGACAGTTTGGAGATAAGAAACGCTTGAGAAACTCAAAATTTTCGCAGTTCTGATGCTCGAAACGAGTAACTAGAACGGCCTAGGGGAAAAGTACGCATACCGTTGTAATCGGGCGAGTTTCTACTTTCAGATGCAACAGAGATTTTGCGGATTAGTCAATCCGTTCGCGAGATATGGCAGTTTGGAGGTAAGAAAGGCTTGAGAAACTCAAAATTTTCGCCGTTCTGATGCTCGAAACGAATAACTAGAACGGCCTAGGGGAAAAGTACGCATACCGTTGTAATCGGGCGAGTTTCTACTTTCAGATGCAACAGAAATTTTGCGGATCGGTCAATCCGTTCGCGAGATATGGCAGTTTGGAGGTAAGAAACGCTTGAGAAACTCAAAATTTTCGCAGTTCTGATGCTCGAAACGAATAACTGGAACGGCCTAGTGGAAAACTACACACACCGCTGTAATCGGGCGAGTCTCTACTTTCAGATGCAACAGAAATTTTGCGGATTGGTCAATCCGTTCGCGAGATATGGCAGTTTGGATGTAAGAAACGCTTGAGAAACTCAAAATTTTCGCAGTTCTGATGCTCGAAACTAGTAACTAGAACGGCCTAGGGGAAAAGTACGCATTCCGTTGTAATCGGGCGAGTTTCTACTTTCAGATGCAACAGAAATTTTGCGGATTAGTCAATCCGTTCGCGAGATATGGCAGTTTGGATGTAAGAAACGCTTGAGAAACTCAAAATTTTCGCCGTTCTGATGCTCGAAACGAATAACTAGAACGGCCTAGGGGAAAAGTACGCATACCGTTGTAATCGCGCGAGTTTCTACTTTCAGATGCAACAGAAATTTTGCGGATTGGTCAATCCGTTCGCGAGATATGGCAGTTTGGAGGTAAGAAACGCTTGAGAAACACAAAATTTGCGCAGTTCTGATGCTCGAAACGAATAACTAGAACGGCCTAGGGGAAAAGTGCGCATACCGTTGTAATCGGGCGAGTTTCTACTTTCAGATGCAACAGAAATTTTGCGGATTAGTCAATCCGTTCGCGAGATATGGCAGTTTGGATGTAAGAAACGCTTGAGAAACTCAAAATTTTCGCCGTTCTGATGCTCGAAACGAATAACTAGAACGGCCTAGGGGAAAAGTACGCATACCGTTGTAATCGGGCGAGTTTCTGCTTTCAGATGCAACAGAAATTTTGCGGATTGGTCAATCCGTTCGCGAGATATGGCAGTTTGGAGGTAAGAAACGCTTGGGAAACACAAAATTTTCGCCGTTCTGATGCTCGAAACGAATAACTAGAACGGTCTAGGAGAAAAGTACGCATACCGTTGTAATCGGGCGAGTTTCTACTTTCAGATGCAACAGAAATTTTGCGGATTGGTCAATCCGTTCGCGAGATATGGCAGTTTGGAGGTAAGAAACGCTTGAGAAACACAAAATTTGCGCAGTTCTGATGCTCGAAACGAATAACTAGAACGGCCTAGGGGAAAAGTGCGCATACCGTTGTAATCGGGCGAGTTTCTACTTTCAGATGCAACAGAAATTTTGCGGATCGGTCAATCCGTTCGCGAGATATGGCAGTTTGGATGTAAGAAACGCTTGAGAAACTCAAAATTTTCGCAGTTCTGATGCTCGAAACGAATAACTGGAACGGCCTAGTGGAAAACTACACATACCGCTGTAATCGGGCGAGTCTCTACTTTCAGATGCAACAGAAATTTTGCGGATTGGTCAATCCGTTCGAGAAATATGGCAGTTTGGAGGTAAGAAACGCTTGAGAAACTCAAAATTTTCGCAGTTCTGATGCTCGAAACGAATAACTAGAACGGCCTAGGGGAAAAGTGCCCATACCGTTGTAATCGGGCGAGTTTCTACTTTCAGATGCAACAAAAACCTTGCGGATTGATCAATCCGTTCGCGAGATATGGCAGTTTGGAGATAAGAAACGCTTGAGAAACTCAAAATTTTCGCAGTTCTGATGCTCGAAACGAGTAACCAGAACGGCCTAGGGGAAAAGTACGCATACCGTTGTAATCGGGCGAGTTTCTATTTTCAGATGCAACAGAAATTTTGCGGATTGGTCAATCCGTTCGCGAGATATGGCAGTTTGGAGATAATAAACGCTTGAGAAACTCAAAATTTTCGCAGTTCTGATGCTCGAAACGAATAACTGGAACGGCCCAGTGGAAAACTACCCATACCGCTGTAATCGGGCGAGTCTCTACTTTCAGATGCAACAGAAATTTTGCGGATTGGTCAATCCGTTCGCGAGATATGGCAGTTTGGAGGTAAGAAACGCTTGAGAAACTCAAAATTTTCGCAGTTCTGATGCTCGAAAAGAATAACTAGAACGGCCTAGGGGAAAACTACAACTACCGTTGTAATCGGGCGAGTTTCCACTTTCAGATGCAACAGAATTTTTGCGGATTGATCAATCCGTTCGCGAGATATGGCAGTTTGGAGATAAGAAACGCTTGAGAAACTCAAAATTTTCGCCGTTCTGATGCTCGAAACGAATAACTAGAACGGCCTAGGGGAAAAGTACGCATACCGTTGTAATCGGGCGAGTTTCTACTTTCAGATGCAACAGAAATTTTGCAGATTGGTCAATCCGTTCGCGAGATATGGCAGTTTGGAGGTAAGAAAGGCTTGAGAAACTCAAAATTTTCGCCGTTCTGATGCTCGAAACGAATAACTAGAACGGCCTAGGGGAAAAGTACGCATACCGTTGTAATCGGGCGAGTTTCTACTTTCAGATGCAACAGAAATTTTGCGGATCGGTCAATCCGTTCGCGAGATATGGCAGTTTGGAGGTAAGAAACGCTTGAGAAACTCAAAATTTTCGCAGTTCTGATGCTCGAAACGAATAACTGGAACGGCCTAGTGGAAAACTACACACACCGCTGTAATCGGGCGAGTCTCTACTTTCAGATGCAACAGAAATTTTGCGGATTGGTCAATCCGTTCGCGAGATATGGCAGTTTGGATGTAAGAAACGCTTGAGAAACTCAAAATTTTCGCAGTTCTGATGCTCGAAACTAGTAACTAGAACGGCCTAGGGGAAAAGTACGCATTCCGTTGTAATCGGGCGAGTTTCTACTTTCAGATGCAACAGAAATTTTGCGGATTAGTCAATCCGTTCGCGAGATATGGCAGTTTGGATGTAAGAAACGCTTGAGAAACTCAAAATTTTCGCCGTTCTGATGCTCGAAACGAATAACTAGAACGGCCTAGGGGAAAAGTACGCATACCGTTGTAATCGCGCGAGTTTCTACTTTCAGATGCAACAGAAATTTTGCGGATTGGACAATCCGTTCGCGAGATATGGCAGTTTGGAGGTAAGAAACGCTTGAGAAACACAAAATTTGCGCAGTTCTGATGCTCGAAACGAATAACTAGAACGGCCTAGGGGAAAAGTGCGCATACCGTTGTAATCGGGCGAGTTTCTACTTTCAGATGCAACAGAAATTTTGCGGATTAGTCAATCCGTTCGCGAGATATGGCAGTTTGGATGTAAGAAACGCTTGAGAAACTCAAAATTTTCGCCGTTCTGATGCTCGAAACGAATAACTAGAACGGCCTAGGGGAAAAGTACGCATACCGTTGTAATCGGGCGAGTTTCTGCTTTCAGATGCAACAGAAATTTTGCGGATTGGTCAATCCGTTCGCGAGATATGGCAGTTTGGAGGTAAGAAACGCTTGGGAAACACAAAATTTTCGCCGTTCTGATGCTCGAAACGAATAACTAGAACGGTCTAGGAGAAAAGTACGCATACCGTTGTAATCGGGCGAGTTTCTACTTTCAGATGCAACAGAAATTTTGCGGATTGGTCAATCCGTTCGCGAGATATGGCAGTTTGGAGGTAAGAAACGCTTGAGAAACACAAAATTTGCGCAGTTCTGATGCTCGAAACGAATAACTAGAACGGCCTAGGGGAAAAGTGCGCATACCGTTGTAATCGGGCGAGTTTCTACTTTCAGATGCAACAGAAATTTTGCGGATCGGTCAATCCGTTCGCGAGATATGGCAGTTTGGATGTAAGAAACGCTTGAGAAACTCAAAATTTTCGCAGTTCTGATGCTCGAAACGAATAACTGGAACGGCCTAGTGGAAAACTACACATACCGCTGTAATCGGGCGAGTCTCTACTTTCAGATGCAACAGAAATTTTGCGGATTGGTCAATCCGTTCGAGAAATATGGCAGTTTGGAGGTAAGAAACGCTTGAGAAACTCAAAATTTTCGCAGTTCTGATGCTCGAAACGAATAACTAGAACGGCCTAGGGGAAAAGTGCCCATACCGTTGTAATCGGGCGAGTTTCTACTTTCAGATGCAACAAAAACCTTGCGGATTGATCAATCCGTTCGCGAGATATGGCAGTTTGGAGATAAGAAACGCTTGAGAAACTCAAAATTTTCGCAGTTCTGATGCTCGAAACGAGTAACCAGAACGGCCTAGGGGAAAAGTACGCATACCGTTGTAATCGGGCGAGTTTCTATTTTCAGATGCAACAGAAATTTTGCGGATTGGTCAATCCGTTCGCGAGATATGGCAGTTTGGAGATAATAAACGCTTGAGAAACTCAAAATTTTCGCAGTTCTGATGCTCGAAACGAATAACTGGAACGGCCCAGTGGAAAACTACCCATACCGCTGTAATCGGGCGAGTCTCTACTTTCAGATGCAACAGAAATTTTGCGGATTGGTCAATCCGTTCGCGAGATATGGCAGTTTGGAGGTAAGAAACGCTTGAGAAACTCAAAATTTTCGCAGTTCTGATGCTCGAAAAGAATAACTAGAACGGCCTAGGGGAAAACTACAACTACCGTTGTAATCGGGCGAGTTTCCACTTTCAGATGCAACAGAATTTTTGCGGATTGATCAATCCGTTCGCGAGATATGGCAGTTTGGAGATAAGAAACGCTTGAGAAACTCAAAATTTTCGCAGTTCTGATGCTCAAAACGAGTAACTAGAACGGCCTAGGGGAAAAGTACGCATACCGTTGTAATCGGGCGAGTTTCTACTTTCAGATGCAACAGAAATTTTGCGGATTGGTCAATCCGTTCGCGAGATATGGCAGTTTGGAGGTAAGAAACGCTTGAGAAACTCAAAATTTTCGCAATTCTGATGCTCGAAACGAGTAACTAGAACGGCCTAGGGGAAAAGTGCGCATACCGTTGTAATCGGGCGAGTTTCTACTTTCAGATGCAACAGAAATTTTGCGGATTGATCAATCCGTTCGCGAAATATGGCAGTTTGGAGGTAAGAAACGCTTGAGAAACTCAAAATTTTCGCAGTTCTGATGCTCGAAACGAATAACTAGAACGGCCTAGGGGAAAAGTGCCCATACCGTTGTAATCGGGCGAGTTTCTACTTTCAGATGCAACAGAAATTTTGCGGATTGGTCAATCCGTTCGCGAGATATGGCGGGTTTGGAGATAAGAAACGCTTGAGAAACTCAAAATTTTCGCAGTTCTGATGCTCGAAACGAATGACTAGGACGGCCTAGGGGAGAAGTACGCATACCGTTGCAATCGGGCGAGTTTCTACTTTCAGATGCAACAGAAATTTTGCGGATTGGTCAATCCGTTCGCGAGATATGGCCGTTTGGATGTAAGAAACGCTTGAGAAACTCAAAATTTTCGCAGTTCTGATGCTCGAAACGAATAACTAGAACGGCCTAGGGGAAAAGTACGCATACCGTTGTAATCGGGCGAGTTTCTACTTTCAGATGCAACAGAAATTTTGCGGATTGGTGAATCCGTTCGCAAAATATGGCAGTTTGGATGTAAGAAACGCTTGAGAAACTCAAAGTTTTCGCAGTTCTGATTCTCGAAACGAATAACTAGAACGGCCTAGGGGAAAACTACACCCACCGTTGTAATCGGGCGGGTTTCTACTTTCAGATGTAACAGAAATTTTGCGGATTGATCAATCCGTTCGCCAAATATGGCAGTTTGGAGGTAAGAAACGCTTGAGAAACTCAAAATTTTCGCTCTTCTGATGCTCGAAACGAATAACTAGAACGGCCTAGGGGAAAAGTGCGCATACCGTTGTAATCGGGCGAGATTCTACTTTCAAATGCAACAGAAATTTTGCAGATTGGTCAATGCGTTCGCGAGATATGGCAGTTTGGAGGTAAGAAACGCTTGAGAAACTCAAAGTTTTCGCAGTTCTGATGCTCGACACGTATAACTAGAACGGCCTAGGGGAAAAGTACGCATACCGTTGTAATCGGGCGAGATTCTACTTTCAAATGCAACAGAAATTTTGCAGATTGGTCAATGCGTTCGCGAGATATGGCAGTTTGGAGGTAAGAAACGCTTGAGAAACTCAAAATTTTCGCAGTTCTGATGCTCGAAACGAATAACTAGAACGGCCTAGGGGAAAAGTGCGCATACCGTTGTAATCGGGCGAGTTTCTACTTTCAGATGCAACAGAAATTTTGCGGATTGATCAATCCGTTCGCGAAATATGGCAGTTTGGAGGTAAGAAACGCTTGAGAAACTCAAAATTTTCGCAGTTCTGATGCTCGAAACGAATAACTAGAACGGCCTAGGGGAAAAGTGCCCATACCGTTGTAATCGGGCGAGTTTCTACTTTCAAATGCAACAGAAATTTTGCGGATTGGTCAATGCGTTCGCGAGATATGGCCGTTTGGATGTAAGAAACGCTTGAGAAACTCAAAATTTTCGCAGTTCTGATGCTCGCCACGAATAACTAGAACGGCCTAGGGGAAAAGTACGCATACCGTTGTAATCGGGTGAGTTTCTATTTTCAGATGCAACAGAAATTTTGCGGATTGGTCAATCCGTTCGCGAGATATGGCAGTTTGGAGATAATAAACGCTTGAGAAACTCAAAATTTTCGCAGTTCTGATGCTCGAAACGAATAACTGGAACGGCCCAGTGGAAAACTACCCATACCGCTGTAATCGGGCGAGTCTCTACTTTCAGATGCAACAGAAATTTTGCGGATTGGTCAATCCGTTCGCGAGATATGGCAGTTTGGAGGTAAGAAACGCTTGAGAAACTCAAAATTTTCGCAGTTCTGATGCTCGAAAAGAATAACTAGAACGGCCTAGGGGAAAACTACAACTACCGTTGTAATCGGGCGAGTTTCTACTTTCAGATGTAACAGAAATTTTGCGGATTGATCAATCCGTTCGCCAAATATGGCAGTTTGGAGGTAAGAAACGCTTGAGAAACTCAAAATTTTCGCTCTTCTGATGCTCGAAACGAATAACTAGAACGGCCTAGGGGAAAAGTGCGCATACCGTTGTAATCGGGCGAGATTCTACTTTCAAATGCAACAGAAATTTTGCAGATTGGTCAATGCGTTCGCGAGATATGGCAGTTTGGAGGTAAGAAACGCTTGAGAAACTCAAAGTTTTCGCAGTTCTGATGCTCGACACGTATAACTAGAACGGCCTAGGGGAAAAGTACGCATACCGTTGTAATCGGGCGAGATTCTACTTTCAAATGCAACAGAAATTTTGCAGATTGGTCAATGCGTTCGCGAGATATGGCAGTTTGGAGGTAAGAAACGCTTGAGAAACTCAAAATTTTCGCAGTTCTGATGCTCGAAACGAATAACTAGAACGGCCTAGGGGAAAAGTGCGCATACCGTTGTAATCGGGCGAGTTTCTACTTTCAGATGCAACAGAAATTTTGCGGATTGATCAATCCGTTCGCGAAATATGGCAGTTTGGAGGTAAGAAACGCTTGAGAAACTCAAAATTTTCGCAGTTCTGATGCTCGAAACGAATAACTAGAACGGCCTAGGGGAAAAGTGCCCATACCGTTGTAATCGGGCGAGTTTCTACTTTCAAATGCAACAGAAATTTTGCGGATTGGTCAATGCGTTCGCGAGATATGGCCGTTTGGATGTAAGAAACGCTTGAGAAACTCAAAATTTTCGCAGTTCTGATGCTCGCCACGAATAACTAGAACGGCCTAGGGGAAAAGTACGCATACCGTTGTAATCGGGTGAGTTTCTATTTTCAGATGCAACAGAAATTTTGCGGATTGGTCAATCCGTTCGCGAGATATGGCAGTTTGGAGATAATAAACGCTTGAGAAACTCAAAATTTTCGCAGTTCTGATGCTCGAAACGAATAACTGGAACGGCCCAGTGGAAAACTACCCATACCGCTGTAATCGGGCGAGTCTCTACTTTCAGATGCAACAGAAATTTTGCGGATTGGTCAATCCGTTCGCGAGATATGGCAGTTTGGAGGTAAGAAACGCTTGAGAAACTCAAAATTTTCGCAGTTCTGATGCTCGAAAAGAATAACTAGAACGGCCTAGGGGAAAACTACAACTACCGTTGTAATCGGGCGAGTTTCCACTTTCAGATGCAACAGAATTTTTGCGGATTGATCAATCCGTTCGCGAGATATGGCAGTTTGGAGATAAGAAACGCTTGAGAAACTCAAAATTTTCGCAGTTCTGATGCTCAAAACGAGTAACTAGAACGGCCTAGGGGAAAAGTACGCATACCGTTGTAATCGGGCGAGTTTCTACTTTCAGATGCAACAGAAATTTTGCGGATTGGTCAATCCGTTCGCGAGATATGGCAGTTTGGAGGTAAGAAACGCTTGAGAAACTCAAAATTTTCGCAATTCTGATGCTCGAAACGAATGACTAGGACGGCCTAGGGGAGAAGTACGCATACCGTTGCAATCGGGCGAGTTTCTACTTTCAGATGCAACAGAAATTTTGCGGATTGGTCAATCCGTTCGCGAGATATGGCCGTTTCGATGTAAGAAACGCTTGAGAAACTCAAAATTTTCGCAGTTCTGATGCTCGGAACGAATAACTAGAACGGCCTAGGGGAAAAGTACGCATACCGTTGTAATCGGGCGAGTTTCTACTTTCAGATGCAACAGAAATTTTGCGGATTGGTGAATCCGTTCGCAAAATATGGCAGTTTGGATGTAAGAAACGCTTGAGAAACTCAAAGTTTTCGCAGTTCTGATTCTCGAAACGAATAACTAGAACGGCCTAGGGGAAAACTACACCCACCGTTGTAATCGGGCGGGTTTCTACTTTCAGATGCAACAGAAATTTTGCGGATTGATCAATCCGTTCGCCAAATATGGCAGTTTGGAGGTAAGAAACGCTTGAGAAACTCAAAATTTTCGCTCTTCTGATGCTCGAAACGAATAACTAGAACGGCCTAGGGGAAAAGTGCGCATACCGTTGTAATCGGGCGAGATTCTACTTTCAAATGCAACAGAAATTTTGCAGATTGGTCAATGCGTTCGCGAGATATGGCAGTTTGGAGGTAAGAAACGCTTGAGAAACTCAAAATTTTCGCAGTTCTGATGCTCGAAACGAATAACTAGAACGGCCTAGGGGAAAAGTGCGCATACCGTTGTAATCGGGCGAGTTTCTACTTTCAGATGCAACAGAAATTTTGCGGATTGATCAATCCGTTCGCGAAATATGGCAGTTTGGATGTAAGAAACGCTTGAGAAACTCAAAATTTTCGCAGTTCTGATGCTCGAAACGAATAACTAGAACGGCCTAGGGGAAAAGTGCCCATACCGTTGTAATCGGGCGAGTTTCTACTTTCAAATGCAACAGAAATTTTGCGGATTGGTCAATGCGTTCGCGAGATATGGCCGTTTGGATGTAAGAAACGCTTGAGAAACTCAAAATTTTCGCAGTTCTGATGCTCGCCACGAATAACTAGAACGGCCTAGGGGAAAAGTACGCATACCGTTGTAATCGGGCGAGTTTTTACTTTCAGATGCAACAGAAATTTTGCGGATTGATCAATCCGTTCGCGAGATATGACAGTTTGGAGATAAGAAACGCTTGAGAAACTCAAAATTTTCGCAGTTCTGATGCTCGAAACGAGTAACTAGAACGGCCTAGGGGAAAAGTACGCATACCGTTGTAATCGGGCGAGTTTCTACTTTCAGATGCAACAGAGATTTTGCGGATTAGTCAATCCGTTCGCGAGATATGGCAGTTTGGAGGTAAGAAAGGCTTGAGAAACTCAAAATTTTCGCCGTTCTGATGCTCGAAACGAATAACTAGAACGGCCTAGGGGAAAAGTACGCATACCGTTGTAATCGGGCGAGTTTCTACTTTCAGATGCAACAGAAATTTTGCGGATCGGTCAATCCGTTCGCGAGATATGGCAGTTTGGATGTAAGAAACGCTTGAGAAACTCAAAGTTTTCGCAGTTCTGATGCTCGACACGTATAACTAGAACGGCCTAGGGGAAAAGTACGAATACCGTTGTAATCGGGCGAGTTTCTACTTTCAAATGCAACAGAAATTTTGCAGATTGGTCAATGCGTTCGCGAGATATGGCAGTTTGGAGGTAGGAAACGCTTGAGAAACTCAAAATTTTCGCAGTTCTGATGCTCGAAACGAATAACTAGAACGGCCTAGGGGAAAAGTGCGCATACCGTTGTAATCGGGCGAGTTTCTACTTTCAGATGCAACAGAAATTTTGCGGATTGATCAATCCGTTCGCGAAATATGGCAGTTTGGAGGTAAGAAACGCTTGAGCAACTCAAAATTTTCGCAGTTCTGATGCTCGAAACGAATAACTAGAACGGCCTAGGGGAAAAGTGCCCATACCGTTGTAATCGGGCGAGTTTCTACTTTCAAATGCAACAGAAATTTTGCGGATTGGTCAATGCGTTCGCGAGATATGGCAGTTTGGAGGTAAGAAACGCTTGAGAAACTCAAAACTTTCGCAGTTCTGATGCTCGAAACGAATAACTAGAACGGCCAAGGGGAAAAGTACGCATACCGTTGTAATCGGGCGAGTTTCTACTTTCAGATGCAACGGAAATTTTGCGGATTGGTGAATCCGTTCGCAAGATATGGCAGTTTGGATGTAAGAAACGCTTGAGAAACTCAAAATTTTCGCAGTTCTGATGCTCGAAACGAGTAACTGGAACGGCCTAGTGGAAAACTACACATACCGCTGTAATCGGGCGAGTTTCTACTTTCAGATGCAACCGAAATTTTGCGGATTGGTCAATCCGTTCGCGAGATATGGCAGTTTGGAGGTAAGAAACGCTTGAGAAACACAAAATTTGCGCAGTTCTGATGCTCGAAACGAATAACTAGAACGGCCTAGGGGAAAAGTGCGCATACCGTTGTAATCGGGCGAGTTTCTACTTTCAGATGCAACAGAAATTTTGCGGATTAGTCGATCCGTTCGCGAGATATGGCAGTTTGGATGTAAGAAACGCTTGAGAAACTCAAAGTTTTCGCAGTTCTGATTCTCGAAACGAATAACTAGAACGGCCTAGGGGAAAACTACACCCACCGTTGTAATCGGGCGGGTTTCTACTTTCAGATGCAATAGAAATTTTGCGGATTGATCAATCCGTTCGCCAAATATGGCAGTTTGGAGGTAAGAAACGCTTGAGAAACTCAAAATTTTCGCTCTTCTGATGCTCGAAAGGAGTAACTAGAACGGCCTAGGGGAAAAGTGCGCATACCGTTGTAATCGGGCGAGTTTCTACTTTCAGGTGCAACAGAAATTTTGCGGATTGATCAACCCGTTCGCGAGATATGGCAGTTTGGATGTAAGAAACGCTTGAGAAACTCAAAATCTTCGCGGTTCTGATGCTCGAAACGAGTAACTAGAACGGCCTAGGGGAAAACTACAACTACCGTTGTAATCGGGCGAGTTTCCACTTTCAGATGCAACAGAAATTTTGAGGATTGATCAATCCGTTCGCGAGATATGGCAGTTTGGAGATAAGAAACGCTTGAGAAACTCAAAATTTTCGAAGTTCTGATGCTCGAAACGAGTAACTAGAACGGCCAAGGGGAAAAGTACGCATACCGCTGTAATCGGGCGAGTTTCTACTTTCAGATGTAACAGAAATTTTGCGGATTGGTTAATCCGTTCGCGAGATATGGCAGTTTGGAGGTAAGAAACGCTTGAGAAACTCAAAGTTTTCGCAGTTCTGATGCTCGACACGTATAACTAGAACGGCCTAGGGGAAAAGTACGCATACCGTTGTAATCGGGCGAGATTCTACTTTCAAATGCAACAGAAATTTTGCAGATTGGTCAGTGCGTTCGCGAGATATGGCAGTTTGGAGGTAAGAAACGCTTGAGAAACTCAAAATTTTCGCAGTTCTGATGCTCGAAACGAATAACTAGAACGGCCTAGGGGAAAAGTGCGCATACCGTTGTAATCGGGCGAGTTTCTACTTTCAGATGCAACAGAAATTTTGCAGATTGATCAATCCGTTCGCGAAATATGGCAGTTTGGAGGTAAGAAACGCTTGAGAAACTCAAAATTTTCGCAGTTCTGCTGCTCGAAACGAATAACTAGAACGGCCTAGGGGAAAAGTGCGCATACCGTTGTAATCGGGCGAGTTTCTACTTTCAGATGCAACAGAAATTTTGCGGATTGATCAACCCGTTCGCGAGATATGGCAGTTTGGAGATAAGAAACGCTTTAGAAACTCAAAATTTTCGCAGTTCTGATGCTCGAAACGAATAACTAGAACGGCCCAGGGGAAAAGTGCGCATACCGTTGTAATCGGGCGCGTTTCTACTTTCAGATGCAACAGAAATTTTGTGGATTGGTCAATCCGTTCCCGAGATATGGCAGTTTGGAGGTAAGAAACGCTTGAGAAACTCAAAATTTTCGCAGTTCTGATGCTCGCCACGAATAACTAGAACGGCCTAGGGGAAAAGTACGCATACCGTTGTAATCGGGCGAGTTTTTACTTTCAGATGCAACAGAAATTTTGCGGATTGATCATTCCGTTCGCGAGATATGACAGTTTGGAGATAAGAAACGCTTGAGAAACTCAAAATTTTCGCAGTTCTGATGCTCGAAACGAGTAACTAGAACGGCCTAGGGGAAAAGTACGCATACCGTTGTAATCGGGCGAGTTTCTACTTTCAGATGCAACAGAGATTTTGCGGATTAGTCAATCCGTTCGCGAGATATGGCAGTTTGGAGGTAAGAAAGGCTTGAGAAACTCAAAATTTTCGCCGTTCTGATGCTCGAAACGAATAACTAGAACGGCCTAGGGGAAAAGTACGCATACCGTTGTAATCGGGCGAGTTTCTACTTTCAGATGCAACAGAAATTTTGCGGATCGGTCAATCCGTTCGCGAGATATGGCAGTTTGGATGTAAGAAACGCTTGAGAAACTCAAAGTTTTCGCAGTTCTGATGCTCGACACGTATAACTAGAACGGCCTAGGGGAAAAGTACGAATACCGTTGTAATCGGGCGAGTTTCTACTTTCAAATGCAACAGAAATTTTGCAGATTGGTCAATGCGTTCGCGAGATATGGCAGTTTGGAGGTAGGAAACGCTTGAGAAACTCAAAATTTTCGCAGTTCTGATGCTCGAAACGAATAACTAGAACGGCCTAGGGGAAAAGTTCGCATACCGTTGTAATCGGGCGAGTTTCTACTTTCAGATGCAACAGAAATTTTGCGGATTGATCAATCCGTTCGCGAAATATGGCAGTTTGGAGGTAAGAAACGCTTGAGCAACTCAAAATTTTCGCAGTTCTGATGCTCGAAACGAATAACTAGAACGGCCTAGGGGAAAAGTGCCCATACCGTTGTAATCGGGCGAGTTTCTACTTTCAAATGCAACAGAAATTTTGCGGATTGGTCAATGCGTTCGCGAGATATGGCAGTTTGGAGGTAAGAAACGCTTGAGAAACTCAAAACTTTCGCAGTTCTGATGCTCGAAACGAATAACTAGAACGGCCAAGGGGAAAAGTACGCATACCGTTGTAATCGGGCGCGTTTCTACTTTCAGATGCAACAGAAATTTTGTGGATTGGTCAATCCGTTCCCGAGATATGGCAGTTTGGAGGTAAGAAACGCTTGAGAAACTCAAAATTTTCGCAGTTCTGATGCTCGCCACGAATAACTAGAACGGCCTAGGGGAAAAGTACGCATACCGTTGTAATCGGGCGAGTTTTTACTTTCAGATGCAACAGAAATTTTGCGGATTGATCATTCCGTTCGCGAGATATGACAGTTTGGAGATAAGAAACGCTTGAGAAACTCAAAATTTTCGCAGTTCTGATGCTCGAAACGAGTAACTAGAACGGCCTAGGGGAAAAGTACGCATACCGTTGTAATCGGGCGAGTTTCTACTTTCAGATGCAACAGAGATTTTGCGGATTAGTCAATCCGTTCGCGAGATATGGCAGTTTGGAGGTAAGAAAGGCTTGAGAAACTCAAAATTTTCGCCGTTCTGATGCTCGAAACGAATAACTAGAACGGCCTAGGGGAAAAGTACGCATACCGTTGTAATCGGGCGAGTTTCTACTTTCAGATGCAACAGAAATTTTGCGGATCGGTCAATCCGTTCGCGAGATATGGCAGTTTGGATGTAAGAAACGCTTGAGAAACTCAAAGTTTTCGCAGTTCTGATGCTCGACACGTATAACTAGAACGGCCTAGGGGAAAAGTACGAATACCGTTGTAATCGGGCGAGTTTCTACTTTCAAATGCAACAGAAATTTTGCAGATTGGTCAATGCGTTCGCGAGATATGGCAGTTTGGAGGTAGGAAACGCTTGAGAAACTCAAAATTTTCGCAGTTCTGATGCTCGAAACGAATAACTAGAACGGCCTAGGGGAAAAGTTCGCATACCGTTGTAATCGGGCGAGTTTCTACTTTCAGATGCAACAGAAATTTTGCGGATTGATCAATCCGTTCGCGAAATATGGCAGTTTGGAGGTAAGAAACGCTTGAGCAACTCAAAATTTTCGCAGTTCTGATGCTCGAAACGAATAACTAGAACGGCCTAGGGGAAAAGTGCCCATACCGTTGTAATCGGGCGAGTTTCTACTTTCAAATGCAACAGAAATTTTGCGGATTGGTCAATGCGTTCGCGAGATATGGCAGTTTGGAGGTAAGAAACGCTTGAGAAACTCAAAACTTTCGCAGTTCTGATGCTCGAAACGAATAACTAGAACGGCCAAGGGGAGAAGTACGCATACCGTTGTAATCGGGCGAGTTTCTACTTTCAGATGCAACGGAAATTTTGCGGATTGGTGAATCCGTTCGCAAGATATGGCAGTTTGGATGTAAGAAACGCTTGAGAAACTCAAAATTTTCGCAGTTCTGATGCTCGAAACGAGTAACTGGAACGGCCTAGTGGAAAACTACACATACCGCTGTAATCGGGCGAGTTTCTACTTTCAGATGCAACAGAAATTTTGCGGATTGGTCAATCCGTTCGCGAGATATGGCAGTTTGGAGGTAAGAAACGCTTGAGAAACACAAAATTTGCGCAGTTCTGATGCTCGAAACGAATAACTAGAACGGCCTAGGGGAAAAGTGCGCATACCGTTGTAATCGGGCGAGTTTCTACTTTCAGATGCAACAGAAATTTTGCGGATTAGTCGATCCGTTCGCGAGATATGGCAGTTTGGATGTAAGAAACGCTTGAGAAACTCAAAGTTTTCGCAGTTCTGATTCTCGAAACGAATAACTAGAACGGCCTAGGGGAAAACTACACCCACCGTTGTAATCGGGCGGGTTTCTACTTTCAGATGCAATAGAAATTTTGCGGATTGATCAATCCGTTCGCCAAATATGGCAGTTTGGAGGTAAGAAACGCTTGAGAAACTCAAAATTTTCGCTCTTCTGATGCTCGAAAGGAGTAACTAGAACGGCCTAGGGGAAAAGTGCGCATACCGTTGTAATCGGGCGAGTTTCTACTTTCAGGTGCAACAGAAATTTTGCGGATTGATCAACCCGTTCGCGAGATATGGCAGTTTGGATGTAAGAAACGCTTGAGAAACTCAAAATCTTCGCGGTTCTGATGCTCGAAACGAGTAACTAGAACGGCCTAGGGGAAAACTACAACTACCGTTGTAATCGGGCGAGTTTCCACTTTCAGATGCAACAGAAATTTTGAGGATTGATCAATCCGTTCGCGAGATATGGCAGTTTGGAGATAAGAAACGCTTGAGAAACTCAAAATTTTCGAAGTTCTGATGCTCGAAACGAGTAACTAGAACGGCCAAGGGGAAAAGTACGCATACCGCTGTAATCGGGCGAGTTTCTACTTTCAGATGTAACAGAAATTTTGCGGATTGGTTAATCCGTTCGCGAGATATGGCAGTTTGGAGGTAAGAAACGCTTGAGAAACTCAAAATCTTCGCGGTTCTGATGCTCGAAACGAGTAACTAGAACGGCCTAGGGGAAAACTACAACTACCGTTGTAATCGGGCGAGTTTCCACTTTCAGATGCAACAGAAATTTTGAGGATTGATCAATCCGTTCGCGAGATATGGCAGTTTGGAGATAAGAAACGCTTGAGAAACTCAAAATTTTCGAAGTTCTGATGCTCGAAACGAGTAACTAGAACGGCCAAGGGGAAAAGTACGCATACCGCTGTAATCGGGCGAGTTTCTACTTTCAGATGTAACAGAAATTTTGCGGATTGGTTAATCCGTTCGCGAGATATGGCAGTTTGGAGGTAAGAAACGCTTGAGAAACTCAAAGTTTTCGCAGTTCTGATGCTCGACACGTATAACTAGAACGGCCTAGGGGAAAAGTACGCATACCGTTGTAATCGGGCGAGATTCTACTTTCAAATGCAACAGAAATTTTGCAGATTGGTCAATGCGTTCGCGAGATATGGCAGTTTGGAGGTAAGAAACGCTTGAGAAACTCAAAATTTTCGCAGTTCTGATGCTCGAAACGAATAACTAGAACGGCCTAGGGGAAAAGTGCGCATACCGTTGTAATCGGGCGAGTTTCTACTTTCAGATGCAACAGAAATTTTGCGGATTGATCAATCCGTTCGCGAAATATGGCAGTTTGGAGGTAAGAAACGCTTGAGAAACTCAAAATTTTCGCAGTTCTGCTGCTCGAAACGAATAACTAGAACGGCCTAGGGGAAAAGTGCGCATACCGTTGTAATCGGGCGAGTTTCTACTTTCAGATGCAACAGAAATTTTGCGGATTGATCGACCCGTTCGCGAGATATGGCAGTTTGGAGATAAGAAACGCTTTAGAAACTCAAAATTTTCGCAGTTCTGATGCTCGAAACGAATAACTAGAACGGCCCAGGGGAAAAGTGCGCATACCGTTGTAATCGGGCGCGTTTCCACTTTCAGATGCAACAGAAATTTTGTGGATTGGTCAATCCGTTCCCGAGATATGACAGTTTGGAGGTAAGAAACGCTTGAGAAACTCAAAATTTTCGCAGTTCTGATGCTCGCCACGAATAACTAGAACGGCCTAGGGGAAAAGTACGCATACCGTTGTAATCGGGCGAGTTTTTACTTTCAGATGCAACAGAAATTTTGCGGATTGATCATTCCGTTCGCGAGATATGACAGTTTGGAGATAAGAAACGCTTGAGAAACTCAAAATTTTCGCAGTTCTGATGCTCGAAACGAATAACTGGAACGGCCTAGTGGAAAACTACACATACCGCTGTAATCGGGCGAGTCTCTACTTTCAGATGCAACAGAAATTTTGCGGATTGGTCAATCCGTTCGCGAGATATGGCAGTTTGGAGGTAAGAAACGCTTGAGAAACTCAAAATTTTCGCAGTTCTGATGCTCGAAACGAATGACTAGAACGGCCTAGGGGAAAAGTACGCATACCGTTGTAATCGGGCGAGTTTCTACTTTCAGATGCAACGGAAATTTTGCGGATTGGTGAATCCGTTCGCAAGATATGGCAGTTTGGATGTAAGAAACGCTTGAGAAACTCAAAATTTTCGCAGTTCTGATGCTCGAAACGAGTAACTGGAACGGCCTAGGGGGAAAGTACGCATACCGTTGTAATCGGGCGAGTTTCTACTTTCAGATGCAACAGAGATTTTGCGGATTAGTCATTCCGTTCTCGAGATATGGCAGTTTGGAGGTAAGAAACGCTTGAGAAACTCAAAATTTTCGCCGTTCTGATGCTCGAAACGAATAACTAGAACGTCCTAGGGTAAAGTACGCATACCGTTGTAATCGGGCGAGTTTCTACTTTCAGATGCAACAGAAATTTTGCGGATTGGTCAATCCGTTCGCGAGATATGGCAGTTTGGAGGTAAGAAACGCTTGAGAAACTCAAAATTTTCGCAGTTCTGATGCTCGAAACGAATGACTAGAACGGCCTAGGGGAAAAGTACGCATACCGTTGTAATCGGGCGAGTTTCTACTTTCAGATGCAACGGAAATTTTGCGGATTGGTGAATCCGTTCGCAAGATATGGCAGTTTGGATGTAAGAAACGCTTGAGAAACTCAAAATTTTCGCAGTTCTGATGCTCGAAACGAATAACTAGACCGGCCTAGGGAGAAAGTGCGCATACCGTTGTAATCGGGCGAGTTTCTACTTTCAGATGCAACAGAAATTTTGCGGATTGATCAACCCGTTCGCGAGATATGGCAGTTTGGAGATAAGAAACGCTTTAGAAACTCAAAATTTTCGCAGTTCTGATGCTCGAAACGAATAACTAGAACGGCCCAGGGGAAAAGTGCGCATACCGTTGTAATCGGGCGAGTTTCTACTTTCAGATGCAACAGAAATTTTGCGGATTGGTCAATCCGTTCCCGAGATATGGCAGTTTGGAGGTAAGAAACGCTTGAGAAACTCAAAATTTTCGCAGTTCTGATGCTTGCCACGAATAACTAGAACGGCCTAGGGGATAAGTACGCATACCGTTGTAATCGGGCGAGTTTTTACTTTCAGATGCAACAGAAATTTTGCGGATTGATCAATCCGTTCGCGAGATATGACAGTTTGGAGATAAGAAACGCTTGAGAAACTCAAAATTTTCGCAGTTCTGATGCTCGAAACGAGTAACTGGAACGGCCTAGGGGGAAAGTACGCATACCGTTGTAATCGGGCGAGTTTCTACTTTCAGATGCAACAGAGATTTTGCGGATTAGTCATTCCGTTCTCGAGATATGGCAGTTTGGAGGTAAGAAACGCTTGAGAAACTCAAAATTTTCGCCGTTCTGATGCTCGAAACGAATAACTAGAACGTCCTAGGGTAAAGTACGCATACCGTTGTAATCGGGCGAGTTTCTACTTTCAGATGCAACAGAAATTTTGCGGATTGGTCAATCCGTTCGCGAGATATGGCAGTTTGGAGGTAAGAAACGCTTGAGAAACTCAAAATTTGCGCAGTTCTGATGCTCGAAACGAATAACTAGAACGGCCTAGGGGAAAAGTGCGCATGCCGTTGTAATCGGGCGAGTTTCTACTTTCAGATGCAACAGAAATTTTGCGGATCGGTCAATCCGTTCGCGAGATATGGCAGTTTGGAGGTAAGAAACGCTTGAGAAACTCAAAATTTTCGCAGTTCTGATGCTCGAAACGAATGACTAGAACGGCCTAGGGGAAAAGTACGCATACCGTTGTAATCGGGCGAGTTTCTACTTTCAGATGCAACAGAAATTTTGCGGATTGGTCAATCCGTTCGCGAGATATGGCAGTTTGGAGGTAAGAAACGCTTGAGAAACTTAAAATTTTCGCAGTTCTGATGCTCGAAACGAATAACTAGAACGGCCTAGGGGAAAAGTGCGCATACCGTTGTAATCGGGCGAGTTTCTACTTTCAGATGCAACAGAAATTTTGCGGATTGATCAATCCGTTCGAGAAATATGGCAGTTTGGAGGTAAGAAACGCTTGAGAAACTCAAAATTTTCGCAGTTCTGATGCTCGAAACGAATAACTGGAACGGCCCAGTGGAAAACTACCCATACCGCTGTAATCGGGCGAGTCTCTACTTTCAGATGCAACAGAAATTTTGCGGATTGGTCAATCCGTTCGCGAGATATGGCAGTTTGGAGGTAAGAAACGCTTGAGAAACTCAAAATTTTCGCAGTTCTGATGCTCGAAACGAATGACTAGAACGGCCTAGGGGAGAAGAACGCATACCGCTGTAATCGGGCGAGTTTCTACTTTCAGATGCAACAGAAATTTTGCGGATTGGTCAATCCGTTCGCGAGATATGGCAGTTTGGAGATAAGAAACGCTTGAGAAACTCAAAATTTTCGCAGTTCTGATGCTCGAAACGAATGACTAGGACGGCCTAGGGGAGAAGTACGCATACCGTTGTAATCGGGCGAGTTCCTACTTTCAGATGCAACAGAAATTTTGCGGATTGGTCAATCCGTTCGCGAGATATGGCCGTTTGGATGTAAGAAACGCTTTAGAAACTCAAAATTTTCGCAGTTCTGATGCTCGAAACGAATAACTAGAACGACCCAGGGGAAAAGTGCGCATACCGTTGTAATCGAGCGAGTTTCTACTTTCAAATGCAACAGAAATTTTGCGGATTGGTCAATGCGTTCGCGAGATATGGCAGTTTGGAGGTAAGAAACGCTTGAGAAACTCAAAATTTTCGCAGTTCTGATGCTCGAAACGAGTACCTAGAACGGCCTTGGGGAAAAGTACGCATACCGTTGTAATCGGGCGAGTTTCTACTTTCAGATGCAACAGAAATTTTGCGGATTGGTCAATCCGTTCGCGAGATATGGCAGTTTGGAGGTAAGATACGCTTGAGAAACTCAAAATTTTCGCAGTTCTGATGCTCGAAACGAATAACTAGAACGGCCCAGGGGAAAAGTGCGCATACCGTTGTAATCGGGGGAGTTTCTACTTTCAAATGCAACAGAAATTTTGCGGATTGGTCAATGCGTTCGCGAGATATGGCAGTTTGGAGGTAAGAAACGCTTGAGAAACTCAAAATTTTCGCAGTTCTGATGCTCGAAACGAGTAACTAGAACGGCCTAGGGGAAAAGTACGCCTACCGTTGTAATCGGGCGAGTTTCTACTTTCAGATGCAACAGAAATTTTGCGGATTGGTCAATCCGTTCGCGAGATATGGCAGTTTGGAAGTAAGATACGCTTGAGAAACTCAAAATTTTCGCAGTTCTGATGCTCAACACGAATAACTAGAACGGCCTAGGGGAAAAGTGCCCATACCGTTGTAATCGGGCGAGTTTCTACTTTCAGATGCAACAAAAACCTTGCGGATTGATCAATCCGTTCGCGAGATATGGTAGTTTGGAGATAAGAAACGCTTGAGAAACTCAAAATTTTCGCAGTTCTGATGCTCGAAACGAATAACTAGAACGGCCTAGGGGGAAAGTGCGCATACCGTTGTAATCGGGCGAGTTTCTACTTTCAGATGCAACAGAAATTTTGCGGATTGGTCAATCCGTTCGCGAGATATGGCAGTTTGGATGTAAGAAACGCTTGAGAAACTCAAAGTTTTCGCAGTTCTGATGCTCGACACGTATAACTAGAACGGCCTAGGGGAAAAGTACGCATACCGTTGTAATCGGGCGAGTTTCTACTTTCAAATGCAACAGAAATTTTGCAGATTGGTCAATGCGTTCGCGAGATATGGCAGTTTGGAGGTAAGAAACGCTTGAGAAACTCAAAATTTTCGCAGTTCTGATGCTCGAAACGAAAAACTAGAACGGCCTAGGGGAAAAGTGCGCATACCGTTGTAATCGGGCGAGTTTCTACTTTCACATGCAACAGAAATTTTGCGGATTGATCAATCCGTTCGCGAAATATGGCAGTTTGGAGGTAAGAAACGCTTGAGAAACTCAAAATTTTCGCAGTTCTAATGCTCGAAACGAATAACTAGAACGGCCTAGGGGAAAAGTGCGCATACCGTTGTAATCGGGCGAGTTTCTACTTTCAGATGCAACAGAAATTTTGCGGATCGGTCAATCCGTTCGCGAGATATGGCAGTTTGGAGGTAAGAAACGCTTGAGAAACTCAAAATTTTCGCAGTTCTGATGCTCGAAACGAATGACTAGAACGGCCTAGGGGAAAAGTACGCATACCGTTGTAATCGGGCGAGTTTCTACTTTCAGATGCAACAGAAATTTTGCGGATTGGTCAATCCGTTCGCGAGATATGGCAGTTTGGAGGTAAGAAACGCTTGAGAAACTCAAAATTTTCGCAGTTCTGATGCTCGAAACGAATAACTAGAACGGCCTAGGGGAAAAGTGCGCATACCGTTGTAATCGGGCGAGTTTCTACTTTCAGATGCAACAGAAATTTTGCGGATTGATCAATCCGTTCGAGAAATATGGCAGTTTGGAGGTAAGAAACGCTTGAGAAACTCAAAATTTTCGCAGTTCTGATGCTCGAAACGAATAACTGGAACGGCCCAGTGGAAAACTACCCATACCGCTGTAATCGGGCGAGTCTCTACTTTCAGATGCAACAGAAATTTTGCGGATTGGTCAATCCGTTCGCGAGATATGGCAGTTTGGAGGTAAGAAACGCTTGAGAAACTCAAAATTTTCGCAGTTCTGATGCTCGAAACGAATGACTAGAACGGCCTAGGGGAGGAGAACACATACCGCTGTAATCGGGCGAGTTTCTACTTTCAGATGCAACAGAAATTTTGCGGATTGGTCAATCCGTTCGCGAGATATGGCAGTTTGGAGATAAGAAACGCTTGAGAAACTCTAAATTTTCGCAGTTCTGATGCTCGAAACGAATGACTAGGACGGCCTAGGGGAGAAGTACGCATACCGTTGTAATCGGGCGAGTTTCTACTTTCAGATGCAACAGAAATTTTGCGGATTGGTCAATCCGTTCGCGAGATATGGCCGTTTGGATGTAAGAAACGCTTTAGAAACTCAAAATTTTCGCAGTTCTGATGCTCGAAACGAATAACTAGAACGGCCTAGGGGAAAAGTGCGCATACCGTTGTAATCGGGCGAGTTTCTACTTTCAGATGCAACAGAAATTTTGCGGATCGGTCAATCCGTTCGCGAGATATGGCAGTTTGGAGGTAAGAAACGCTTGAGAAACTCAAAATTTTCGCAGTTCTGATGCTCGAAACGAATGACTAGAACGGCCTAGGGGAAAAGTACGCATACCGTTGTAATCGGGCGAGTTTCTACTTTCAGATGCAACAGAAATTTTGCGGATCGGTCAATCCGTTCGCGAGATATGGCAGTTTGGATGTAAGAAACGCTTGAGAAACTCAAAATTTTCGCAGTTCTGATGCTCGAAACGAATAACTAGAACGGCCTAGGGGAAAAGTGCGCATACCGTTGTAATCGGGCGAGTTTCTACTTTCAGATGCAACAGAAATTTTGCGGATTGATCAATCCGTTCGAGAAATATGGCAGTTTGGAGGTAAGAAACGCTTGAGAAACTCAAAATTTTCGCAGTTCTGATGCTCGAAACGAATAACTAGAACGGCCTAGGGGAAAAGTGCCCATACCGTTGTAATCGGGCGAGTTTCTACTTTCAGATGCAACAAAAACCTTGCGGATTGATCAATCCGTTCGCGAGATATGGCAGTTTGGAGATAAGAAACGCTTGAGAAACTCAAAATTTTCGCAGTTCTGATGCTCGAAACGAGTAACCAGAACGGCCTAGGGGAAAAGTACGCATACCGTTGTAATCGGGCGAGTTTCTATTTTCAGATGCAACAGAAATTTTGCGGATTGGTCAATCCGTTCGCGAGATATGGCAGTTTGGATGTAAGAAACGCTTGAGAAACTCAAAATTTTCGCGGTTCTGATGCACGAAACGAATAACTAGAACGGCCTAGGGGAAAACTACAACTACCGTTGTAATCGGGCGAGATTCCACTTTCAGATGCAACAGAAATTTTGCGGATTGATCAATCCGTTCGCGAGATATGGCAGTTTGGAGATAATAAACGCTTGAGAAACTCAAAATTTTCGCAGTTCTGATGCTCGAAACGAGTAACTAGAACGGCCTAGGGGAAAAGTACAACTACCGTTGTAATCGGGCGAGTTTCCACTTTCAGATGGAACAGAAATTTTGCGGATCGGTCAGTCCGTTCGCGAGATATGTCAGTTTGGATGTAAGAAACGCTTGAGAAACTCAAAATTTTCGCAGTTCTGATGCTCGAAACGAATGACTAGGACGGCCTAGGGGAGAAGTACGCATACCGTTGTAATCGGGCGAGTTTCTACTTTCAGATGCAACAGAAATTTTGCGGATTGGTCAATCCGTTCGCGAGATATGGCAGTTTGGAGGTAAGAAACGCTTGAGAAACTCAAAATTTTCGCAGTTCTGATGCTCGAAACGAATGACTAGAACGGCCTAGGGGAGAAGAACGCATACCGCTGTAATCGGGCGAGTTTCTACTTTCAGATGCAACAGAAATTTTGCGGATTGGTCAATCCGTTCGCGAGATATGGCAGTTTGGAGATAAGAAACGCTTGAGAAACTCAAAATTTTCGCAGTTCTGATGCTCGAAACGAATGACTAGGACGGCCTAGGGGAGAAGTACGCATACCGTTGTAATCGGGCGAGTTTCTACTTTCAAATGCAACAGAAATTTTGCGGATTGGTCAATGCGTTCGCGAGATATGGCAGTTTGGAGGTAAGAAACGCTTGAGAAACTCAAAATTTTCGCAGTTCTGATGCTCGAAACGAGTAACTAGAACGGCCTTGGGGAAAAGTACGCATACCGTTGTAATCGGGCGAGTTTCTACTTTCAGATGCAACAGAAATTTTGCGGATTGGTCAATCCGTTCGCGAGATATGGCAGTTTGGAGGTAAGATACGCTTGAGAAACTCAAAATTTTCGCAGTTCTGATGCTCGAAACGAATAACTAGAACGGCCCAGGGGAAAAGTGCGCATACCGTTGTAATCGGGGGAGTTTCTACTTTCAAATGCAACAGAAATTTTGCGGATTGGTCAATGCGTTCGCGAGATATGGCAGTTTGGAGGTAAGAAACGCTTGAGAAACTCAAAATTTTCGCAGTTCTGATGCTCGAAACGAGTAACTAGAACGGCCTAGGGGAAAAGTACGCATACCGTTGTAATCGGGCGAGTTTCTACTTTCAGATGCAACAGAAATTTTGCGGATTGGTCAATCCGTTCGCGAGATATGGCAGTTTGGAAGTAAGATACGCTTGAGAAACTCAAAATTTTCGCAGTTCTGATGCTCAACACGAATAACTAGAACGGCCTAGGGGAAAAGTGCCCATACCGTTGTAATCGGGCGAGTTTCTACTTTCAGATGCAACAAAAACCTTGCGGATTGATCAATCCGTTCGCGAGATATGGTAGTTTGGAGATAAGAAACGCTTGAGAAACTCAAAATTTTCGCAGTTACTGATGCTCGAAACGAATAACTAGAACGGCCTAGGGGGAAAGTGCGCATACCGTTGTAATCGGGCGAGTTTCTACTTTCAGATGCAACAGAAATTTTGCGGATTGGTCAATCCGTTCGCGAGATATGGCAGTTTGGATGTAAGAAACGCTTGAGAAACTCAAAGTTTTCGCAGTTCTGATGCTCGACACGTATAACTAGAACGGCCTAGGGGAAAAGTACGCATACCGTTGTAATCGGGCGAGTTTCTACTTTCAAATGCAACAGAAATTTTGCAGATTGGTCAATGCGTTCGCGAGATATGGCAGTTTGGAGGTAAGAAACGCTTGAGAAACTCAAAATTTTCGCAGTTCTGATGCTCGAAACGAAAAACTAGAACGGCCTAGGGGAAAAGTGCGCATACCGTTGTAATCGGGCGAGTTTCTACTTTCACATGCAACAGAAATTTTGCGGATTGATCAATCCGTTCGCGAAATATGGCAGTTTGGAGGTAAGAAACGCTTGAGAAACTCAAAATTTTCGCAGTTCTAATGCTCGAAACGAATAACTAGAACGGCCTAGGGGAAAAGTGCGCATACCGTTGTAATCGGGCGAGTTTCTACTTTCAGATGCAACAGAAATTTTGCGGATCGGTCAATCCGTTCGCGAGATATGGCAGTTTGGAGGTAAGAAACGCTTGAGAAACTCAAAATTTTCGCAGTTCTGATGCTCGAAACGAATGACTAGAACGGCCTAGGGGAAAAGTACGCATACCGTTGTAATCGGGCGAGTTTCTACTTTCAGATGCAACAGAAATTTTGCGGATTGGTCAATCCGTTCGCGAGATATGGCAGTTTGGAGGTAAGAAACGCTTGAGAAACTCAAAATTTTCGCAGTTCTGATGCTCGAAACGAATAACTAGAACGGCCTAGGGGAAAAGTGCGCATACCGTTGTAATCGGGCGAGTTTCTACTTTCAGATGCAACAGAAATTTTGCGGATTGATCAATCCGTTCGAGAAATATGGCAGTTTGGAGGTAAGAAACGCTTGAGAAACTCAAAATTTTCGCAGTTCTGATGCTCGAAACGAATAACTGGAACGGCCCAGTGGAAAACTACCCATACCGCTGTAATCGGGCGAGTCTCTACTTTCAGATGCAACAGAAATTTTGCGGATTGGTCAATCCGTTCGCGAGATATGGCAGTTTGGAGGTAAGAAACGCTTGAGAAACTCAAAATTTTCGCAGTTCTGATGCTCGAAACGAATGACTAGAACGGCCTAGGGGAGGAGAACACATACCGCTGTAATCGGGCGAGTTTCTACTTTCAGATGCAACAGAAATTTTGCGGATTGGTCAATCCGTTCGCGAGATATGGCAGTTTGGAGATAAGAAACGCTTGAGAAACTCTAAATTTTCGCAGTTCTGATGCTCGAAACGAATGACTAGGACGGCCTAGGGGAGAAGTACGCATACCGTTGTAATCGGGCGAGTTTCTACTTTCAGATGCAACAGAAATTTTGCGGATTGGTCAATCCGTTCGCGAGATATGGCCGTTTGGATGTAAGAAACGCTTTAGAAACTCAAAATTTTCGCAGTTCTGATGCTCGAAACGAATAACTAGAACGGCCTAGGGGAAAAGTGCGCATACCGTTGTAATCGGGCGAGTTTCTACTTTCAGATGCAACAGAAATTTTGCGGATCGGTCAATCCGTTCGCGAGATATGGCAGTTTGGAGGTAAGAAACGCTTGAGAAACTCAAAGTTTTCGCAGTTCTGATGCTCGACACGTATAACTAGAACGGCCTAGGGGAAAAGTACGCATACCGTTGTAATCGGGCGAGATTCTACTTTCAAATGCAACAGAAATTTTGCAGATTGGTCAATGCGTTCGCGAGATATGGCAGTTTGGAGGTAAGAAACGCTTGAGAAACTCAAAATTTTCGCAGTTCTGATGCTCGAAACGAATAACTAGAACGGCCTAGGGGAAAAGTGCGCATACCGTTGTAATCGGGCGAGTTTCTACTTTCAGATGCAACAGAAATTTTGCGGATTGATCAATCCGTTCGCGAAATATGGCAGTTTGGAGGTAAGAAACGCTTGAGAAACTCAAAATTTTCGCAGTTCTGCTGCTCGAAACGAATAACTAGAACGGCCTAGGGGAAAAGTGCGCATACCGTTGTAATCGGGCGAGTTTCTACTTTCAGATGCAACAGAAATTTTGCGGATTGATCGACCCGTTCGCGAGATATGGCAGTTTGGAGATAAGAAACGCTTTAGAAACTCAAAATTTTCGCAGTTCTGATGCTCGAAACGAATAACTAGAACGGCCCAGGGGAAAAGTGCGCATACCGTTGTAATCGGGCGCGTTTCCACTTTCAGATGCAACAGAAATTTTGTGGATTGGTCAATCCGTTCCCGAGATATGACAGTTTGGAGGTAAGAAACGCTTGAGAAACTCAAAATTTTCGCAGTTCTGATGCTCGCCACGAATAACTAGAACGGCCTAGGGGAAAAGTACGCATACCGTTGTAATCGGGCGAGTTTTTACTTTCAGATGCAACAGAAATTTTGCGGATTGATCATTCCGTTCGCGAGATATGACAGTTTGGAGATAAGAAACGCTTGAGAAACTCAAAATTTTCGCAGTTCTGATGCTCGAAACGAGTAACTAGAACGGCCTAGGGGAAAAGTACGCATACCGTTGTAATCGGGCGAGTTTCTACTTTCAGATGCAACAGAGATTTTGCGGATTAGTCAATCCGTTCGCGAGATATGGCAGTTTGGAGGTAAGAAAGGCTTGAGAAACTCAAAATTTTCGCCGTTCTGATGCTCGAAACGAATAACTAGAACGGCCTAGGGGAAAAGTACGCATACCGTTGTAATCGGGCGAGTTTCTACTTTCAGATGCAACAGAAATTTTGCGGATCGGTCAATCCGTTCGCGAGATATGGCAGTTTGAATGTAAGAAACGCTTGAGAAACTCAAAGTTTTCGCAGTTCTGATGCTCGACACGTATAACTAGAACGGCCTAGGGGAAAAGTACGCATACCGTTGTAATCGGGCGAGTTTCTACTTTCAAACGCAACAGAAATTTTGCAGATTGGTCAATGCGTTCGCGAGATATGGCAGTTTGGAGGCAAGAAACGCTTGAGAAACTCAAAATTTTCGCCGTTCTGATGCTCGAAACGAATAACTAGAACGTCCTAGGGGAAAAGTACGCATACCGTTGTAATCGGGCGAGTTTCTACTTTCAGATGCAACAGAGATTTTGCGGATTAGTCATTCCGTTCTCGAGATATGGCAGTTTGGAGGTAAGAAACGCTTGAGAAACTCAAAATTTTCGCAGTTCTGATGCTCGAAACGAATAACTGGAACGGCCTAGTGGAAAACTACACATACCGCTGTAATCGGGCGAGTCTCTACTTTCAGATGCAACAGAAATTTTGCGGATTGGTCAATCCGTTCGCGAGATATGGCAGTTTGGAGGTAAGAAACGCTTGAGAAACTCAAAATTTTCGCAGTTCTGATGCTCGAAACGAATGACTAGAACGGCCTAGGGGAAAAGTACGCATACCGTTGTAATCGGGCGAGTTTCTACTTTCAGATGCAACGGAAATTTTGCGGATTGGTGAATCCGTTCGCAAGATATGGCAGTTTGGATGTAAGAAACGCTTGAGAAACTCAAAATTTTCGCAGTTCTGATGCTCGAAACGAGTAACTGGAACGGCCTAGGGGGAAAGTACGCATACCGTTGTAATCGGGCGAGTTTCTACTTTCAGATGCAACAGAGATTTTGCGGATTAGTCATTCCGTTCTCGAGATATGGCAGTTTGGAGGTAAGAAACGCTTGAGAAACTCAAAATTTTCGCCGTTCTGATGCTCGAAACGAATAACTAGAACGTCCTAGGGTAAAGTACGCATACCGTTGTAATCGGGCGAGTTTCTACTTTCAGATGCAACAGAAATTTTGCGGATTGGTCAATCCGTTCGCGAGATATGGCAGTTTGGAGGTAAGAAACGCTTGAGAAACTCAAAACTTTCGCAGTTCTGATGCTCGAAACGAATGACTAGAACGGCCTAGGGGAAAAGTACGCATACCGTTGTAATCGGGCGAGTTTCTACTTTCAGATGCAACGGAAATTTTGCGGATTGGTGAATCCGTTCGCAAGATATGGCAGTTTGGATGTAAGAAACGCTTGAGAAACTCAAAATTTTCGCAGTTCTGATGCTCGAAACGAATAACTAGACCGGCCTAGGGAGAAAGTGCGCATACCGTTGTAATCGGGCGAGTTTCTACTTTCAGATGCAACAGAAATTTTGCGGATTGATCAACCCGTTCGCGAGATATGGCAGTTTGGAGATAAGAAACGCTTTAGAAACTCAAAATTTTCGCAGTTCTGATGCTCGAAACGAATAACTAGAACGGCCCAGGGGAAAAGTGCGCATACCGTTGTAATCGGGCGAGTTTCTACTTTCAGATGCAACAGAAATTTTGCGGATTGGTCAATCCGTTCCCGAGATATGGCAGTTTGGAGGTAAGAAACGCTTGAGAAACTCAAAATTTTCGCAGTTCTGATGCTTGCCACGAATAACTAGAACGGCCTAGGGGATAAGTACGCATACCGTTGTAATCGGGCGAGTTTTTACTTTCAGATGCAACAGAAATTTTGCGGATTGATCAATCCGTTCGCGAGATATGACAGTTTGGAGATAAGAAACGCTTGAGAAACTCAAAATTTTCGCAGTTCTGATGCTCGAAACGAGTAACTGGAACGGCCTAGGGGGAAAGTACGCATACCGTTGTAATCGGGCGAGTTTCTACTTTCAGATGCAACAGAGATTTTGCGGATTAGTCATTCCGTTCTCGAGATATGGCAGTTTGGAGGTAAGAAACGCTTGAGAAACTCAAAATTTTCGCCGTTCTGATGCTCGAAACGAATAACTAGAACGTCCTAGGGTAAAGTACGCATACCGTTGTAATCGGGCGAGTTTCTACTTTCAGATGCAACAGAAATTTTGCGGATTGGTCAATCCGTTCGCGAGATATGGCAGTTTGGAGGTAAGAAACGCTTGAGAAACTCAAAATTTGCGCAGTTCTGATGCTCGAAACGAATAACTAGAACGGCCTAGGGGAAAAGTGCGCATGCCGTTGTAATCGGGCGAGTTTCTACTTTCAGATGCAACAGAAATTTTGCGGATCGGTCAATCCGTTCGCGAGATATGGCAGTTTGGAGGTAAGAAACGCTTGAGAAACTCAAAATTTTCGCAGTTCTGATGCTCGAAACGAATGACTAGAACGGCCTAGGGGAAAAGTACGCATACCGTTGTAATCGGGCGAGTTTCTACTTTCAGATGCAACAGAAATTTTGCGGATTGGTCAATCCGTTCGCGAGATATGGCAGTTTGGAGGTAAGAAACGCTTGAGAAACTTAAAATTTTCGCAGTTCTGATGCTCGAAACGAATAACTAGAACGGCCTAGGGGAAAAGTGCGCATACCGTTGTAATCGGGCGAGTTTCTACTTTCAGATGCAACAGAAATTTTGCGGATTGATCAATCCGTTCGAGAAATATGGCAGTTTGGAGGTAAGAAACGCTTGAGAAACTCAAAATTTTCGCAGTTCTGATGCTCGAAACGAATAACTGGAACGGCCCAGTGGAAAACTACCCATACCGCTGTAATCGGGCGAGTCTCTACTTTCAGATGCAACAGAAATTTTGCGGATTGGTCAATCCGTTCGCGAGATATGGCAGTTTGGAGGTAAGAAACGCTTGAGAAACTCAAAATTTTCGCAGTTCTGATGCTCGAAACGAATGACTAGAACGGCCTAGGGGAGAAGAACGCATACCGCTGTAATCGGGCGAGTTTCTACTTTCAGATGCAACAGAAATTTTGCGGATTGGTCAATCCGTTCGCGAGATATGGCAGTTTGGAGATAAGAAACGCTTGAGAAACTCAAAATTTTCGCAGTTCTGATGCTCGAAACGAATGACTAGGACGGCCTAGGGGAGAAGTACGCATACCGTTGTAATCGGGCGAGTTCCTACTTTCAGATGCAACAGAAATTTTGCGGATTGGTCAATCCGTTCGCGAGATATGGCCGTTTGGATGTAAGAAACGCTTTAGAAACTCAAAATTTTCGCAGTTCTGATGCTCGAAACGAATAACTAGAACGACCCAGGGGAAAAGTGCGCATACCGTTGTAATCGAGCGAGTTTCTACTTTCAAATGCAACAGAAATTTTGCGGATTGGTCAATGCGTTCGCGAGATATGGCAGTTTGGAGGTAAGAAACGCTTGAGAAACTCAAAATTTTCGCAGTTCTGATGCTCGAAACGAGTAACTAGAACGGCCTTGGGGAAAAGTACGCCTACCGTTGTAATCGGGCGAGTTTCTACTTTCAGATGCAACAGAAATTTTGCGGATTGGTCAATCCGTTCGCGAGATATGGCAGTTTGGAAGTAAGATACGCTTGAGAAACTCAAAATTTTCGCAGTTCTGATGCTCAACACGAATAACTAGAACGGCCTAGGGGAAAAGTGCCCATACCGTTGTAATCGGGCGAGTTTCTACTTTCAGATGCAACAAAAACCTTGCGGATTCATCAATCCGTTCGCGAGATATGGTAGTTTGGAGATAAGAAACGCTTGAGAAACTCAAAATTTTCGCAGTTCTGATGCTCGAAACGAATAACTAGAACGGCCTAGGGGGAAAGTGCGCATACCGTTGTAATCGGGCGAGTTTCTACTTTCAGATGCAACAGAAATTTTGCGGATTGGTCAATCCGTTCGCGAGATATGGCAGTTTGGATGTAAGAAACGCTTGAGAAACTCAAAGTTTTCGCAGTTCTGATGCTCGACACGTATAACTAGAACGGCCTAGGGGAAAAGTACGCATACCGTTGTAATCGGGCGAGTTTCTACTTTCAAATGCAACAGAAATTTTGCAGATTGGTCAATGCGTTCGCGAGATATGGCAGTTTGGAGGTAAGAAACGCTTGAGAAACTCAAAATTTTCGCAGTTCTGATGCTCGAAACGAAAAACTAGAACGGCCTAGGGGAAAAGTGCGCATACCGTTGTAATCGGGCGAGTTTCTACTTTCACATGCAACAGAAATTTTGCGGATTGATCAATCCGTTCGCGAAATATGGCAGTTTGGAGGTAAGAAACGCTTGAGAAACTCAAAATTTTCGCAGTTCTGATGCTCGAAACGAATGACTAGAACGGCCTAGGGGAAAAGTACGCATACCGTTGTAATCGGGCGAGTTTCTACTTTCAGATGCAACAGAAATTTTGCGGATTGGTCAATCCGTTCGCGAGATATGGCAGTTTGGAGGTAAGATACGCTTGAGAAACTCAAAATTTTCGCAGTTCTGATGCTCGAAACGAATAACTAGAACGGCCCAGGGGAAAAGTGCGCATACCGTTGTAATCGGGGGAGTTTCTACTTTCAAATGCAACAGAAATTTTGCGGATTGGTCAATGCGTTCGCGAGATATGGCAGTTTGGAGGTAAGAAACGCTTGAGAAACTCAAAATTTTCGCAGTTCTGATGCTCGAAACGAGTAACTAGAACGGCCTAGGGGAAAAGTACGCCTACCGTTGTAATCGGGCGAGTTTCTACTTTCAGATGCAACAGAAATTTTGCGGATTGGTCAATCCGTTCGCGAGATATGGCAGTTTGGAAGTAAGATACGCTTGAGAAACTCAAAATTTTCGCAGTTCTGATGCTCAACACGAATAACTAGAACGGCCTAGGGGAAAAGTGCCCATACCGTTGTAATCGGGCGAGTTTCTACTTTCAGATGCAACAAAAACCTTGCGGATTGATCAATCCGTTCGCGAGATATGGTAGTTTGGAGATAAGAAACGCTTGAGAAACTCAAAATTTTCGCAGTTCTGATGCTCGAAACGAATAACTAGAACGGCCTAGGGGGAAAGTGCGCATACCGTTGTAATCGGGCGAGTTTCTACTTTCAGATGCAACAGAAATTTTGCGGATTGGTCAATCCGTTCGCGAGATATGGCAGTTTGGATGTAAGAAACGCTTGAGAAACTCAAAGTTTTCGCAGTTCTGATGCTCGACACGTATAACTAGAACGGCCTAGGGGAAAAGTACGCATACCGTTGTAATCGGGCGAGTTTCTACTTTCAAATGCAACAGAAATTTTGCAGATTGGTCAATGCGTTCGCGAGATATGGCAGTTTGGAGGTAAGAAACGCTTGAGAAACTCAAAATTTTCGCAGTTCTGATGCTCGAAACGAAAAACTAGAACGGCCTAGGGGAAAAGTGCGCATACCGTTGTAATCGGGCGAGTTTCTACTTTCACATGCAACAGAAATTTTGCGGATTGATCAATCCGTTCGCGAAATATGGCAGTTTGGAGGTAAGAAACGCTTGAGAAACTCAAAATTTTCGCAGTTCTAATGCTCGAAACGAATAACTAGAACGGCCTAGGGGAAAAGTGCGCATACCGTTGTAATCGGGCGAGTTTCTACTTTCAGATGCAACAGAAATTTTGCGGATCGGTCAATCCGTTCGCGAGATATGGCAGTTTGGAGGTAAGAAACGCTTGAGAAACTCAAAATTTTCGCAGTTCTGATGCTCGAAACGAATGACTAGAACGGCCTAGGGGAAAAGTACGCATACCGTTGTAATCGGGCGAGTTTCTACTTTCAGATGCAACAGAAATTTTGCGGATTGGTCAATCCGTTCGCGAGATATGGCAGTTTGGAGGTAAGAAACGCTTGAGAAACTCAAAATTTTCGCAGTTCTGATGCTCGAAACGAATAACTAGAACGGCCTAGGGGAAAAGTGCGCATACCGTTGTAATCGGGCGAGTTTCTACTTTCAGATGCAACAGAAATTTTGCGGATTGATCAATCCGTTCGAGAAATATGGCAGTTTGGAGGTAAGAAACGCTTGAGAAACTCAAAATTTTCGCAGTTCTGATGCTCGAAACGAATAACTGGAACGGCCCAGTGGAAAACTACCCATACCGCTGTAATCGGGCGAGTCTCTACTTTCAGATGCAACAGAAATTTTGCGGATTGGTCAATCCGTTCGCGAGATATGGCAGTTTGGAGGTAAGAAACGCTTGAGAAACTCAAAATTTTCGCAGTTCTGATGCTCGAAACGAATGACTAGAACGGCCTAGGGGAGGAGAACACATACCGCTGTAATCGGGCGAGTTTCTACTTTCAGATGCAACAGAAATTTTGCGGATTGGTCAATCCGTTCGCGAGATATGGCAGTTTGGAGATAAGAAACGCTTGAGAAACTCTAAATTTTCGCAGTTCTGATGCTCGAAACGAATGACTAGGACGGCCTAGGGGAGAAGTACGCATACCGTTGTAATCGGGCGAGTTTCTACTTTCAGATGCAACAGAAATTTTGCGGATTGGTCAATCCGTTCGCGAGATATGGCCGTTTGGATGTAAGAAACGCTTTAGAAACTCAAAATTTTCGCAGTTCTGATGCTCGAAACGAATAACTAGAACGGCCTAGGGGAAAAGTGCGCATACCGTTGTAATCGGGCGAGTTTCTACTTTCAGATGCAACAGAAATTTTGCGGATCGGTCAATCCGTTCGCGAGATATGGCAGTTTGGAGGTAAGAAACGCTTGAGAAACTCAAAATTTTCGCAGTTCTGATGCTCGAAACGAATGACTAGAACGGCCTAGGGGAAAAGTACGCATACCGTTGTAATCGGGCGAGTTTCTACTTTCAGATGCAACAGAAATTTTGCGGATCGGTCAATCCGTTCGCGAGATATGGCAGTTTGGATGTAAGAAACGCTTGAGAAACTCAAAATTTTCGCAGTTCTGATGCTCGAAACGAATAACTAGAACGGCCTAGGGGAAAAGTGCGCATACCGTTGTAATCGGGCGAGTTTCTACTTTCAGATGCAACAGAAATTTTGCGGATTGATCAATCCGTTCGAGAAATATGGCAGTTTGGAGGTAAGAAACGCTTGAGAAACTCAAAATTTTCGCAGTTCTGATGCTCGAAACGAATAACTAGAACGGCCTAGGGGAAAAGTGCCCATACCGTTGTAATCGGGCGAGTTTCTACTTTCAGATGCAACAAAAACCTTGCGGATTGATCAATCCGTTCGCGAGATATGGCAGTTTGGAGATAAGAAACGCTTGAGAAACTCAAAATTTTCGCAGTTCTGATGCTCGAAACGAGTAACCAGAACGGCCTAGGGGAAAAGTACGCATACCGTTGTAATCGGGCGAGTTTCTATTTTCAGATGCAACAGAAATTTTGCGGATTGGTCAATCCGTTCGCGAGATATGGCAGTTTGGATGTAAGAAACGCTTGAGAAACTCAAAATTTTCGCGGTTCTGATGCACGAAACGAATAACTAGAACGGCCTAGGGGAAAACTACAACTACCGTTGTAATCGGGCGAGATTCCACTTTCAGATGCAACAGAAATTTTGCGGATTGATCAATCCGTTCGCGAGATATGGCAGTTTGGAGATAATAAACGCTTGAGAAACTCAAAATTTTCGCAGTTCTGATGCTCGAAACGAGTAACTAGAACGGCCTAGGGGAAAAGTACAACTACCGTTGTAATCGGGCGAGTTTCCACTTTCAGATGGAACAGAAATTTTGCGGATCGGTCAGTCCGTTCGCGAGATATGTCAGTTTGGATGTAAGAAACGCTTGAGAAACTCAAAATTTTCGCAGTTCTGATGCTCGAAACGAATGACTAGGACGGCCTAGGGGAGAAGTACGCATACCGTTGTAATCGGGCGAGTTTCTACTTTCAGATGCAACAGAAATTTTGCGGATTGGTCAATCCGTTCGCGAGATATGGCAGTTTGGAGGTAAGAAACGCTTGAGAAACTCAAAATTTTCGCAGTTCTGATGCTCGAAACGAATGACTAGAACGGCCTAGGGGAGAAGAACGCATACCGCTGTAATCGGGCGAGTTTCTACTTTCAGATGCAACAGAAATTTTGCGGATTGGTCAATCCGTTCGCGAGATATGGCAGTTTGGAGATAAGAAACGCTTGAGAAACTCAAAATTTTCGCAGTTCTGATGCTCGAAACGAATGACTAGGACGGCCTAGGGGAGAAGTACGCATACCGTTGTAATCGGGCGAGTTTCTACTTTCAAATGCAACAGAAATTTTGCGGATTGGTCAATGCGTTCGCGAGATATGGCAGTTTGGAGGTAAGAAACGCTTGAGAAACTCAAAATTTTCGCAGTTCTGATGCTCGAAACGAGTAACTAGAACGGCCTTGGGGAAAAGTACGCATACCGTTGTAATCGGGCGAGTTTCTACTTTCAGATGCAACAGAAATTTTGCGGATTGGTCAATCCGTTCGCGAGATATGGCAGTTTGGAGGTAAGATACGCTTGAGAAACTCAAAATTTTCGCAGTTCTGATGCTCGAAACGAATAACTAGAACGGCCCAGGGGAAAAGTGCGCATACCGTTGTAATCGGGGGAGTTTCTACTTTCAAATGCAACAGAAATTTTGCGGATTGGTCAATGCGTTCGCGAGATATGGCAGTTTGGAGGTAAGAAACGCTTGAGAAACTCAAAATTTTCGCAGTTCTGATGCTCGAAACGAGTAACTAGAACGGCCTAGGGGAAAAGTACGCATACCGTTGTAATCGGGCGAGTTTCTACTTTCAGATGCAACAGAAATTTTGCGGATTGGTCAATCCGTTCGCGAGATATGGCAGTTTGGAAGTAAGATACGCTTGAGAAACTCAAAATTTTCGCAGTTCTGATGCTCAACACGAATAACTAGAACGGCCTAGGGGAAAAGTGCCCATACCGTTGTAATCGGGCGAGTTTCTACTTTCAGATGCAACAAAAACCTTGCGGATTGATCAATCCGTTCGCGAGATATGGTAGTTTGGAGATAAGAAACGCTTGAGAAACTCAAAATTTTCGCAGTTACTGATGCTCGAACCGAATAACTAGAACGGCCTAGGGGGAAAGTGCGCATACCGTTGTAATCGGGCGAGTTTCTACTTTCAGATGCAACAGAAATTTTGCGGATTGGTCAATCCGTTCGCGAGATATGGCAGTTTGGATGTAAGAAACGCTTGAGAAACTCAAAGTTTTCGCAGTTCTGATGCTCGACACGTATAACTAGAACGGCCTAGGGGAAAAGTACGCATACCGTTGTAATCGGGCGAGTTTCTACTTTCAAATGCAACAGAAATTTTGCAGATTGGTCAATGCGTTCGCGAGATATGGCAGTTTGGAGGTAAGAAACGCTTGAGAAACTCAAAATTTTCGCAGTTCTGATGCTCGAAACGAAAAACTAGAACGGCCTAGGGGAAAAGTGCGCATACCGTTGTAATCGGGCGAGTTTCTACTTTCACATGCAACAGAAATTTTGCGGATTGATCAATCCGTTCGCGAAATATGGCAGTTTGGAGGTAAGAAACGCTTGAGAAACTCAAAATTTTCGCAGTTCTAATGCTCGAAACGAATAACTAGAACGGCCTAGGGGAAAAGTGCGCATACCGTTGTAATCGGGCGAGTTTCTACTTTCAGATGCAACAGAAATTTTGCGGATCGGTCAATCCGTTCGCGAGATATGGCAGTTTGGAGGTAAGAAACGCTTGAGAAACTCAAAATTTTCGCAGTTCTGATGCTCGAAACGAATGACTAGAACGGCCTAGGGGAAAAGTACGCATACCGTTGTAATCGGGCGAGTTTCTACTTTCAGATGCAACAGAAATTTTGCGGATTGGTCAATCCGTTCGCGAGATATGGCAGTTTGGAGGTAAGAAACGCTTGAGAAACTCAAAATTTTCGCAGTTCTGATGCTCGAAACGAATAACTAGAACGGCCTAGGGGAAAAGTGCGCATACCGTTGTAATCGGGCGAGTTTCTACTTTCAGATGCAACAGAAATTTTGCGGATTGATCAATCCGTTCGAGAAATATGGCAGTTTGGAGGTAAGAAACGCTTGAGAAACTCAAAATTTTCGCAGTTCTGATGCTCGAAACGAATAACTGGAACGGCCCAGTGGAAAACTACCCATACCGCTGTAATCGGGCGAGTCTCTACTTTCAGATGCAACAGAAATTTTGCGGATTGGTCAATCCGTTCGCGAGATATGGCAGTTTGGAGGTAAGAAACGCTTGAGAAACTCAAAATTTTCGCAGTTCTGATGCTCGAAACGAATGACTAGAACGGCCTAGGGGAGGAGAACACATACCGCTGTAATCGGGCGAGTTTCTACTTTCAGATGCAACAGAAATTTTGCGGATTGGTCAATCCGTTCGCGAGATATGGCAGTTTGGAGATAAGAAACGCTTGAGAAACTCTAAATTTTCGCAGTTCTGATGCTCGAAACGAATGACTAGGACGGCCTAGGGGAGAAGTACGCATACCGTTGTAATCGGGCGAGTTTCTACTTTCAGATGCAACAGAAATTTTGCGGATTGGTCAATCCGTTCGCGAGATATGGCCGTTTGGATGTAAGAAACGCTTTAGAAACTCAAAATTTTCGCAGTTCTGATGCTCGAAACGAATAACTAGAACGGCCTAGGGGAAAAGTGCGCATACCGTTGTAATCGGGCGAGTTTCTACTTTCAGATGCAACAGAAATTTTGCGGATCGGTCAATCCGTTCGCGAGATATGGCAGTTTGGAGGTAAGAAACGCTTGAGAAACTCAAAATTTTCGCAGTTCTGATGCTCGAAACGAATGACTAGAACGGCCAAGGGGAAAAGTACGCATACCGTTGTAATCGGGCGAGTTTCTACTTTCAGATGCAACAGAAATTTTGCGGATCGGTCAATCCGTTCGCGAGATATGGCAGTTTGGATGTAAGAAACGCTTGAGAAACTCAAAATTTTCGCAGTTCTGATGCTCGAAACGAATAACTAGAACGGCCTAGGGGAAAAGTGCGCATACCGTTGTAATCGGGCGAGTTTCTACTTTCAGATGCAACAGAAATTTTGCGGATTGATCAATCCGTTCGAGAAATATGGCAGTTTGGAGGTAAGAAACGCTTGAGAAACTCAAAATTTTCGCAGTTCTGATGCTCGAAACGAATAACTAGAACGGCCTAGGGGAAAAGTGCCCATACCGTTGTAATCGGGCGAGTTTCTACTTTCAGATGCAACAAAAACCTTGCGGATTGATCAATCCGTTCGCGAGATATGGCAGTTTGGAGATAAGAAACGCTTGAGAAACTCAAAATTTTCGCAGTTCTGATGCTCGAAACGAGTAACCAGAACGGCCTAGGGGAAAAGTACGCATACCGTTGTAATCGGGCGAGTTTCTATTTTCAGATGCAACAGAAATTTTGCGGATTGGTCAATCCGTTCGCGAGATATGGCAGTTTGGATGTAAGAAACGCTTGAGAAACTCAAAATTTTCGCGGTTCTGATGCACGAAACGAATAACTAGAACGGCCTAGGGGAAAACTACAACTACCGTTGTAATCGGGCGAGATTCCACTTTCAGATGCAACAGAAATTTTGCGGATTGATCAATCCGTTCGCGAGATATGGCAGTTTGGAGATAATAAACGCTTGAGAAACTCAAAATTTTCGCAGTTCTGATGCTCGAAACGAGTAACTAGAACGGCCTAGGGGAAAAGTACAACTACCGTTGTAATCGGGCGAGTTTCCACTTTCAGATGGAACAGAAATTTTGCGGATCGGTCAGTCCGTTCGCGAGATATGTCAGTTTGGATGTAAGAAACGCTTGAGAAACTCAAAATTTTCGCAGTTCTGATGCTCGAAACGAATGACTAGGACGGCCTAGGGGAGAAGTACTCATACCGTTGTAATCGGGCGAGTTTCTACTTTCAGATGCAACAGAAATTTTGCGGATTGGTCAATCCGTTCGCGAGATATGGCCGTTTGGATGTAAGAAACGCTTTAGAAACTCAAAATTTTCGCAGTTCTGATGCTCGAAACGAATAACTAGAACGACCCAGGGGAAAAGTGCGCATACCGTTGTAATCGGGCGAGTTTCTACTTTCAGATGCAACAGAAATTTTGCGGATTGGTCAATCCGTTCGCGAGATATGGCAGTTTGGAGGTAAGAAACGCTTGAGAAACTCAAAATTTTCGCAGTTCTGATGCTCGAAACGAATAACTAGAACGGCCTAGGGGAAAAGTGCGCATACCGTTGTAATCGGGCGAGTTTCTACTTTCAGATGCAACAGAAATTTTGCGGATTGATCAATCCGTTCGAGAAATATGGCAGTTTGGAGGTAAGAAACGCTTGAGAAACTCAAAATTTTCGCAGTTCTGATGCTCGAAACGAATAACTGGAACGGCCCAGTGGAAAACTACCCATACCGCTGTAATCGGGCGAGTCTCTACTTTCAGATGCAACAGAAATTTTGCGGATTGGTCAATCCGTTCGCGAGATATGGCAGTTTGGAGGTAAGAAACGCTTGAGAAACTCAAAATTTTCGCAGTTCTGATGCTCGAAACGAATGACTAGAACGGCCTAGGGGAGGAGAACACATACCGCTGTAATCGGGCGAGTTTCTACTTTCAGATGCAACAGAAATTTTGCGGATTGGTCAATCCGTTCGCGAGATATGGCAGTTTGGAGATAAGAAACGCTTGAGAAACTCTAAATTTTCGCAGTTCTGATGCTCGAAACGAATGACTAGGACGGCCTAGGGGAGAAGTACGCATACCGTTGTAATCGGGCGAGTTTCTACTTTCAGATGCAACAGAAATTTTGCGGATTGGTCAATCCGTTCGCGAGATATGGCCGTTTGGATGTAAGAAACGCTTTAGAAACTCAAAATTTTCGCAGTTCTGATGCTCGAAACGAATAACTAGAACGGCCTAGGGGAAAAGTGCGCATACCGTTGTAATCGGGCGAGTTTCTACTTTCAGATGCAACAGAAATTTTGCGGATCGGTCAATCCGTTCGCGAGATATGGCAGTTTGGAGGTAAGAAACGCTTGAGAAACTCAAAATTTTCGCAGTTCTGATGCTCGAAACGAATGACTAGAACGGCCTAGGGGAAAAGTACGCATACCGTTGTAATCGGGCGAGTTTCTACTTTCAGATGCAACAGAAATTTTGCGGATCGGTCAATCCGTTCGCGAGATATGGCAGTTTGGATGTAAGAAACGCTTGAGAAACTCAAAATTTTCGCAGTTCTGATGCTCGAAACGAATAACTAGAACGGCCTAGGGGAAAAGTGCGCATACCGTTGTAATCGGGCGAGTTTCTACTTTCAGATGCAACAGAAATTTTGCGGATTGATCAATCCGTTCGAGAAATATGGCAGTTTGGAGGTAAGAAACGCTTGAGAAACTCAAAATTTTCGCAGTTCTGATGCTCGAAACGAATAACTAGAACGGCCTAGGGGAAAAGTGCCCATACCGTTGTAATCGGGCGAGTTTCTACTTTCAGATGCAACAAAAACCTTGCGGATTGATCAATCCGTTCGCGAGATATGGCAGTTTGGAGATAAGAAACGCTTGAGAAACTCAAAATTTTCGCAGTTCTGATGCTCGAAACGAGTAACCAGAACGGCCTAGGGGAAAAGTACGCATACCGTTGTAATCGGGCGAGTTTCTATTTTCAGATGCAACCGAAATTTTGCGGATTGGTCAATCCGTTCGCGAGATATGGCAGTTTGGATGTAAGAAACGCTTGAGAAACTCAAAATTTTCGCGGTTCTGATGCACGAAACGAATAACTAGAACGGCCTAGGGGAAAACTACAACTACCGTTGTAATCGGGCGAGATTCCACTTTCAGATGCAACAGAAATTTTGCGGATTGATCAATCCGTTCGCGAGATATGGCAGTTTGGAGATAATAAACGCTTGAGAAACTCAAAATTTTCGCAGTTCTGATGCTCGAAACGAGTAACTAGAACGGCCTAGGGGAAAAGTACAACTACCGTTGTAATCGGGCGAGTTTCCACTTTCAGATGGAACAGAAATTTTGCGGATCGGTCAGTCCGTTCGCGAGATATGTCAGTTTGGATGTAAGAAACGCTTGAGAAACTCAAAATTTTCGCAGTTCTGATGCTCGAAACGAATGACTAGGACGGCCTAGGGGAGAAGTAAGCATACCGTTGTAATCGGGCGAGTTTCTACTTTCAGATGCAACAGAAATTTTGCGGATTGGTCAATCCGTTCGCGAGATATGGCCGTTTGGATGTAAGAAACGCTTTAGAAACTCAAAATTTTCGCAGTTCTGATGCTCGAAACGAATAACTAGAACGACCCAGGGGAAAAGTGCGCATACCGTTGTAATCGGGCGAGTTTCTACTTTCAAATGCAACAGAAATTTTGCGGATTGGTCAATGCGTTCGCGAGATATGGCAGTTTGGAGGTAAGAAACGCTTGAGAAACTCAAAATTTTCGCAGTTCTGATGCTCGAAACGAGTAACTAGAACGGCCTAGGGGAAAAGTACGCATACCGTTGTAATCGGGCGAGTTTCTACTTTCAGATGCAACAGAAATTTTGCGGATTGGTCAATCCGTTCGCGAGATATGGCAGTTTGGAGGTAAGATACGCTTGAGAAACTCAAAATTTTCGCAGTTCTGATGCTCGAAACGAATAACTAGAACGGCCCAGGGGAAAAGTGCGCATACCGTTGTAATCGGGGGAGTTTCTACTTTCAAATGCAACAGAAATTTTGCGGATTGGTCAATGCGTTCGCGAGATATGGCAGTTTGGAGGTAAGAAACGCTTGAGAAACTCAAAATTTTCGCAGTTCTGATGCTCGAAACGAGTAACTAGAACGGCCTAGGGGAAAAGTACGCATACCGTTGTAATCGGGCGAGTTTCTACTTTCAGATGCAACAGAAATTTTGCGGATTGGTCAATCCGTTCGCGAGATATGGCAGTTTGGAGGTAAGATACGCTTGAGAAACTCAAAATTTTCGCAGTTCTGATGCTCAACACGAATAACTAGAACGGCCTAGGGGAAAAGTGCCCATACCGTTGTAATCGGGCGAGTTTCTACTTTCAGATGCAACAAAAACCTTGCGGATTGATCAATCCGTTCGCGAGATATGGTAGTTTGGAGATAAGAAACGCTTGAGAAACTCAAAATTTTCGCAGTTCTGATGCTCGAAACGAATAACTAGAACGGCCTAGGGGGAAAGTGCGCATACCGTTGTAATCGGGCGAGTTTCTACTTTCAGATGCAACAGAAATTTTGCGGATTGGTCAATCCGTTCGCGAGATATGGCAGTTTGGATGTAAGAAACGCTTGAGAAACTCAAAGTTTTCGCAGTTCTGATGCTCGACACGTATAACTAGAACGGCCTAGGGGAAAGGTACGCATACCGTTGTAATCGGGCGAGTTTCTACTTTCAAATGCAACAGAAATTTTGCAGATTGGTCAATGCGTTCGCGAGATATGGCAGTTTGGAGGTAAGAAACGCTTGAGAAACTCAAAATTTTCGCAGTTCTGATGCTCGAAACGAATAACTAGAACGGCCTAGGGGAAAAGTGCGCATACCGTTGTAATCGGGCGAGTTTCTACTTTCAGATGCAACAGAAATTTTGCGGATTGATCAATCCGTTCGCGAAATATGGCAGTTTGGAGGTAAGAAACGCTTGAGAAACTCAAAATTTTCGCAGTTCTGATGCTCGAAACGAATAACTAGAACGGCCTAGGGGAAAAGTGCCCATACCGTTGTAATCGGGCGAGTTTCTACTTTCAAATGCAACAGAAATTTTGCGGATTGGTCAATGCGTTCGCGAGATATGGCAGTTTGGATGTAAGAAACGCTTGAGAAACTCAAAATTTTCGCAGTTCTGATGCTCGAAACGAATAACTAGAACGGCCTAGGGGGAAAGTGCGCATACCGTTGTAATCGGGCGAGTTTCTACTTTCAGATGCAACAGAAATTTTGCGGATTGATCAACCCGTTCGCGAGATATGGCAGTTTGGAGATAAGAAACGCTTTAGAAACTCAAAATTTTCGCAGTTCTGATGCTCGAAACGAATAACTAGAACGGCCCAGGGGAAAAGTGCGCATATCGTTGTAATCGGGCGAGTTTCTACTTTCAGATGCAACTGAAATTTTGCGGATTGGCCAATCCCTTCCCGAGATATGGCAGTTTGGAGGTAAGAAACGCTTGAGAAACTCAAAATTTTCGCAGTTCTGATGCTCGCCACGAATAACTAGAACGGCCTAGGGGGAAAGTACGCATACCGTTGTAATCGGGCGAGTTTCTACTTTCAGATGCAACAGAGATTTTGCGGATTAGTCATTCCGTTCTCGAGATATGGCAGTTTGGAGGTAAGAAACGCTTGAGAAACTCAAAATTTTCGCCGTTCTGATGCTCGAAACGAATAACTAGAACGTCCTAGGGGAAAAGTACGCATACCGTTGTAATCGGGCGAGTTTCTACTTTCAGATGCAACAGAAATTTTGCGGATTGGTCAATCCGTTCGCGAGATATGGCAGTTTGGAGGTAAGAAACGCTTGAGAAACTCAAAATTTGCGCAGTTCTGATGCTCGAAACGAATAACTAGAACGGCCTAGGGGAAAAGTGCGCATACCGTTGTAATCGGGCGAGTTTCTACTTTCAGATGCAACAGAAATTTTGCGGAACGGTCAATCCGTTCGCGAGATATGGCAGTTTGGATGTAAGAAACGCTTGAGAAACTCAAAATTTTCGCAGTTCTGATGCTCGAAACGAATAACTGGAACGGCCTAGTGGAAAACTACACATACCGCTGTAATCGGGCGAGTCTCTACTTTCAGATGCAACGGAAATTTTGCGGATTGGTGAATCCGTTCGCAAGATATGGCAGTTTGGATGTAAGAAACGCTTGAGAAACTCAAAATTTTCGCAGTTCTGATGCTCGAAACGAATAACTAGAACGGCCTAGGGGGAAAGTGCGCATACCGTTGTATTCGGGCGAGTTTCTACTTTCAGATGCAACAGAAATTATGCGGATTGATCAACCCGTTCGCGAGATATGGCAGTTTGGAGATAAGAAACGCTTTAGAAACTCAAAATTTTCGCAGTTCTGATGCTCGAAACGAATAACTAGAACGGCCCAGGGGAAAAGTGCGCACACCGTTGTAATCGGGCGAGTTTCTACTTTCAGATGCAACAGAAATTTTGCGGATTGGTCAATCCGTTCCCGAGACATGGCAGTTTGGAGGTAAGAAACGCTTGAGAAACTCAAAATTTTCGCAGTTCTGATGCTCGAAACGAGTAACTAGAACGGCCTAGGGGAAAAGTACGCATACCGTTGTAATCGGGCGAGTTTCTACTTTCAGATGCAACAGAAATTTTGCGGATTGGTCAATCCGTTCGCGAGATATGGCAGTTTGGAGGTAAGATACGCTTGAGAAACTCAAAATTTTCGCAGTTCTGATGCTCGAAACGAATAACTAGAACGGCCCAGGGGAAAAGTGCGCATACCGTTGTAATCGGGGGAGTTTCTACTTTCAAATGCAACAAAAATTTTGCGGATTGGTCAATGTGTTCGCGAGATATGGCAGTTTGGAGGGAAGAAACGCTTGAGAAACTCAAAATTTTCGCAGTTCTGATTCTCGAAACGAGTAACTAGAACGGCCTAGGGGAAAAGTACGCATACCGTTGTAATCGGGCGAGTTTCTACTTTCAGATGCAACAGAAATTTTGCGGATTGGTCAATCCGTTCGCGAGATATGGCAGTTTGGAGGTAAGATACGCTTGAGAAACTCAAAATTTTCGCAGTTCTGATGCTCAACACGAATAACTAGAACGGCCTAGGGGAAAAGTGCCCATACCGTTGTAATCGGGCGAGTTTCTACTTTCAGATGCAACAAAAACCTTGCGGATTGATCAATCCGTTCGCGAGATATGGTAGTTTGGAGATAAGAAACGCTTGAGAAACTCAAAATTTTCGCAGTTCTGATGCTCGAAACGAGTAACTAGAACGGCCTAGGGGAAAAGTACGCATCCCGTTGTAATCCGGCGAGTTTCTATTTCCAGATGCAACAGAAATTTTGCGGATTGGTCAATCCGTTCGCGAAATATGGCAGTTTGGATGTAAGAAACGCTTGAGAAACTCAAAATTTTCGCAGTTCTGATGCTCGAAACGAATAACTAGAACGGCCTAGGGGAAAACTACAACTACTGTTGTAATCGGGCGAGTTTCCACTTTCAGATGCAACAGAAATTTTGCGGATTGATCAATCCGTTCGCGAGATATGGCAGTTTGGAGATAAGAAACGCTTGAGAAACTCAAAATTTTCGCAGTTCTGATGCTCGAAACGAGTAACTAGAACGGCCTAGGGGAAAAGTACGCATACCGTTGTAATCGGGCGAGTTTCTACTTTCAGATGCAACAAAAACCTTGCGGATTGATCAATCCGTTCGCGAGATATGGCAGTTTGGAGATAAGAAACGCTTGAGAAACTCAAAATTTTCGCAGTTCTGATGCTCGAAACGAGTAACTAGAACGGCCTAGGGGAAAAGTACGCATACCGTTGTAATCGGGCGAGTTTCTATTTTCAGATGCAACAGAAATTTTGCGGATTGGTCAATCCGTTCGCGAGATATGGCAGTTTGGATGTAAGAAACGCTTGAGAAACTCAAAATTTTCGCAGTTCTGATGCTCGAAACGAATAACTAGAACGGCCTAGGGGAAAAGTACGCATACCGTTGTAATCGGGCGAGTTTCTACTTTCAGATGCAACAGAAATTTTGCGGATTGGTAAATCCGTTCGCAAAATATGGCAGTTTGGATGTAAGAAACGCTTGAGAAACTCAAAGTTTTCGCAGTTCTGATTCTCGAAACGAATAACTAGAACGGCCTAGGGGAAAACTACACCCACCGTTGTAATCGGGCGGGTTTCTACTTTCAGATGCAACAGAAATTTTGCGGATTGATCAATCCGTTCGCCAAATATGGCAGCTTGGAGGTAAGAAACGCTTGAGAAACTCAAAATTTTCGCTCTTCTGATGCTCGAAACGAATAACTAGAACGGCCTAGGGGAAAAGTGCGCATACCGTTGTAATCGGGCGAGTTTCTACTTTCAGGTGCAACAGAAATTTTGCGGATTGATCAACCCGTTCGCGAGATATGGCAGTTTGGATGTAAGAAACGCTTGAGAAACTCAAAATCTTCGCGGTTCTGATGCTCGAAACGAGTAACTAGAACGGCCTAGGGGAAAACTACAACTACCGTTGTAATCGGGCGAGTTTCCACTTTCAGATGCAACAGAAATTTTGAGGATTGATCAATCCGTTCGCGAGATATGGCAGTTTGGAGATAAGAAACGCTTGAGAAACTCAAAATTTTCGAAGTTCTGATGCTCGAAACGAGTAACTAGAACGGCCAAGGGGAAAAGTACGCATACCGTTGTAATCGGGCGAGTTTCTACTTTCAGATGCAACAGAAATTTTGCGGATTGGTTAATCCGTTCGCGAGATATGGCAGTTTGGAGGTAAGAAACGCTTGAGAAACTCAAAGTTTTCGCAGTTCTGATGCTCGACACGTATAACTAGAACGGCCTAGGGGAAAAGTACGCATACCGTTGTAATCGGGCGAGTTTCTACTTTCAAATGCAACAGAAATTTTGCAGATTGGTCAATGCGTTCGCGAGATATGGCAGTTTGGAGGTAAGAAACGCTTGAGAAACTCAAAATTTTCGCAGTTCTGATGCTCGAAACGAATAACTAGAACGGCCTAGGGGAAAAGTGCGCATACCGTTGTAATCGGGCGAGTTTCTACTTTCAGATGCAACAGAAATTTTGCGGATTGGTCAATGCGTTCGCGAGATATGGCAGTTTGGAGGTAAGAAACGCTTGAGAAACTCAAAATTTTCCCAGTTCTGATGCTCGAAACGAATAACTAGAACGGCCAAGGGGAAAAGTACGCATACCGTTGTAATCGGGCGAGTTTCTACTTTCAGATGCAACGGAAATTTTGCGGATTGGTGAATCCGTTCGCAAGATATGGCAGTTTGGATGTAAGAAACGCTTGAGAAACTCAAAATTTTCGCAGTTCTGATGCTCGAAACGAGTAACTAGAACGGCCTAGGGGAAAAGTACGCATCCCGTTGTAATCGGGCGAGTTTCTATTTCCAGATGCAACAGAAATTTTGCGGATTGGTCAATCCGTTAAAGAAATATGGCAGTTTGGATGTAAGAAACGCTTGAGAAACGCAAAATTTTCGCAGTTCTGATGCTCGAAACGAATAACTAGAACGGCCTAGGGGAAAACTACAACTACCGTTGTAATCGGGCGAGTTTCCACTTTCAGATGCAACAGAATTTTTGCGGATTGATCAATCCGTTCGCGAGATATGGCAGTTTGGAGATAAGAAACGCTTGAGAAACTCAAAATTTTCGCAGTTCTGATGCTCAAAACGAGTAACTAGAACGGCCTAGGGGAAAAGTACGCATACCGTTGTAATCGGGCGAGTTTCTACTTTCAGATGCAACAGAAATTTTGCGGATTGGTCAATCCGTTCGCGAGATATGGCAGTTTGGAGATAAGAAACGCTTGAGAAACTCAAAATTTTCGCAGTTCTGATGCTCGAAACGAATGACTAGGACGGCCTAGGGGAGAAGTACGCATACCGTTGCAATCGGGCGAGTTTCTACTTTCAGATGCAACAGAAATTTTGCGGATTGGTCAATCCGTTCGCGAGATATGGCCGTTTGGATGTAAGAAACGCTTTAGAAACTCAAAATTTTCGCAGTTCTGCAGCTCGAAACGAATAACTAGAACGGCCCAGGGGAAAAGTGCGCATACTGTTGTAATCGAGCGAGTTTCTACTTTCAAATGCAACAGAAATTTTGCGGATTGATCAATCCGTTCGCCAAATATGGCTACTTGGAGGTAAGAAACGCTTGAGAAACTCAAAATTTTCGCTCTTCTGATGCTCGAAACGAATAACTAGAACGGCCTAGGGGAAAAGTGCGCATACCGTTGTAATCGGGCGAGTTTCTACTTTCAGGTGCAACAGAAATTTTGCGGATTGATCAACCCGTTCGCGAGATATGGCAGTTTGGATGTAAGAAACGCTTGAGAAACTCAAAATCTTCGCGGTTCTGATGCTCGAAACGAGTAACTAGAACGGCCTAGGGGAAAACTACAACGACCGTTGTAATCGGGCGAGTTTCCACTTTCAGATGCAACAGAAATTTTGAGGATTGATCAATCCGTTCGCGAGATATGGCAGTTTGGAGATAAGAAACGCTTGAGAAACTCAAAATTTTCGAAGTTCTGATGCTCGAAACGAGTAACTAGAACGGCCAAGGGGAAAAGTACGCATACCGTTGTAATCGGGCGAGTTTCTACTTTCAGATGCAACAGAAATTTTGCGGATTGGTTAATCCGTTCGCGAGATATGGCAGTTTGGAGGTAAGAAACGCTTGAGAAACTCAAAGTTTTCGCAGTTCTGATGCTCGACACGTATAACTAGAACGGCCTAGGGGAAAAGTACGCATACCGTTGTAATCGGGCGAGTTTCTACTTTCAAATGCAACAGAAATTTTGCAGATTGGTCAATGCGTTCGCGAGATATGGCAGTTTGGAGGTAAGAAACGCTTGAGAAACTCAAAATTTTCGCAGTTCTGATGCTCGAAACGAATAACTAGAACGGCCTAGGGGAAAAGTGCCCATACCGTTGTAATCGGGCGAGTTTCTACTTTCAGATGCAACCGAAATTTTGCGGATTGATCAATGCGTTCGCGAGATATGGCAGTTTGGAGGTAAGAAACGCTTGAGAAACTCAAAACTTTCGCAGTTCTGATGCTCGAAACGAATAACTAGAACGGCCAAGGGGAAAAGTACGCATACCGTTGTAATCGGGCGAGTTTCTACTTTCAAATGCAACAGAAATTTTGCGGATTGGTCAATGCGTTCGCGAGATATGGCAGTTTGGAGGTAAGAAACGCTTGAGAAACTCAAAATTTTCCCAGTTCTGATGCTCGAAACGAATAACTAGAACGGCCAAGGGGAAAAGTACGCATACCGTTGTAATCGGGCGAGTTTCTACTTTCAGATGCAACGGAAATTTTGCGGATTGGTGAATCCGTTCGCAAGATATGGCAGTTTGGATGTAAGAAACGCTTGAGAAACTCAAAATTTTCGCAGTTCTGATGCTCGAAACGAGTAACTAGAACGGCCTAGGGGAAAAGTACGCATCCCGTTGTAATCGGGCGAGTTTCTATTTCCAGATGCAACAGAAATTTTGCGGATTGGTCAATCCGTTCGCGAAATATGGCAGTTTGGATGTAAGAAACGCTTGAGAAACTCAAAATTTTCGCAGTTCTGATGCTCGAAACGAATGACTAGGACGGCCTAGGGGAGAAGTACGCATACCGTTGCAATCGGGCGAGTTTCTACTTTCAGATGCAACAGAAATTTTGCGGATTGGTCAATCCGTTCGCGAGATATGGCCGTTTGGATGTAAGAAACGCTTTAGAAACTCAAAATTTTCGCAGTTCTGCAGCTCGAAACGAATAACTAGAACGGCCCAGGGGAAAAGTGCGCATACTGTTGTAATCGAGCGAGTTTCTACTTTCAAATGCAACAGAAATTTTGCGGATTGATCAATCCGTTCGCCAAATATGGCAGCTTGGAGGTAAGAAACGCTTGAGAAACTCAAAATTTTCGCTCTTCTGATGCTCGAAACGAATAACTAGAACGGCCTAGGGGAAAAGTGCGCATACCGTTGTAATCGGGCGAGTTTCTACTTTCAGGTGCAACAGAAATTTTGCGGATTGATCAACCCGTTCGCGAGATATGGCAGTTTGGATGTAAGAAACGCTTGAGAAACTCAAAATCTTCGCGGTTCTGATGCTCGAAACGAGTAACTAGAACGGCCTAGGGGAAAACTACAACGACCGTTGTAATCGGGCGAGTTTCCACTTTCAGATGCAACAGAAATTTTGAGGATTGATCAATCCGTTCGCGAGATATGGCAGTTTGGAGATAAGAAACGCTTGAGAAACTCAAAATTTTCGAAGTTCTGATGCTCGAAACGAGTAACTAGAACGGCCAAGGGGAAAAGTACGCATACCGTTGTAATCGGGCGAGTTTCTACTTTCAGATGCAACAGAAATTTTGCGGATTGGTTAATCCGTTCGCGAGATATGGCAGTTTGGAGGTAAGAAACGCTTGAGAAACTCAAAGTTTTCGCAGTTCTGATGCTCGACACGTATAACTAGAACGGCCTAGGGGAAAAGTACGCATACCGTTGTAATCGGGCGAGTTTCTACTTTCAAATGCAACAGAAATTTTGCAGATTGGTCAATGCGTTCGCGAGATATGGCAGTTTGGAGGTAAGAAACGCTTGAGAAACTCAAAATTTTCGCAGTTCTGATGCTCGAAACGAATAACTAGAACGGCCTAGGGGAAAAGTGCCCATACCGTTGTAATCGGGCGAGTTTCTACTTTCAGATGCAACCGAAATTTTGCGGATTGGTCAATGCGTTCGCGAGATATGGCAGTTTGGAGGTAAGAAACGCTTGAGAAACTCAAAATTTTCCCAGTTCTGATGCTCGAAACGAATAACTAGAACGGCCAAGGGGAAAAGTACGCATACCGTTGTAATCGGGCGAGTTTCTACTTTCAGATGCAACGGAAATTTTGCGGATTGGTGAATCCGTTCGCAAGATATGGCAGTTTGGATGTAAGAAACGCTTGAGAAACTCAAAATTTTCGCAGTTCTGATGCTCGAAACGAGTAACTAGAACGGCCTAGGGGAAAAGTACGCATCCCGTTGTAATCGGGCGAGTTTCTATTTCCAGATGCAACAGAAATTTTGCGGATTGGTCAATCCGTTCGCGAAATATGGCAGTTTGGATGTAAGAAACGCTTGAGAAACTCAAAATTTTCGCAGTTCTGATGCTCGAAACGAATAACTAGAACGGCCTAGGGGAAAACTACAACTACCGTTGTAATCGGGCGAGTTTCCACTTTCAGATGCAACAGAATTTTTGCGGATTGATCAATCCGTTCGCGAGATATGGCAGTTTGGAGATAAGAAACGCTTGAGAAACTCAAAATTTTCGCAGTTCTGATGCTCAAAACGAGTAACTAGAACGGCCTAGGGGAAAAGTACGCATACCGTTGTAATCGGGCGAGTTTCTACTTTCAGATGCAACAGAAATTTTGCGGATTGGTCAATCCGTTCGCGAGATATGGCAGTTTGGAGATAAGAAACGCTTGAGAAACTCAAAATTTTCGCAGTTCTGATGCTCGAAACGAATGACTAGGACGGCCTAGGGGAGAAGTACGCATACCGTTGCAATCGGGCGAGTTTCTACTTTCAGATGCAACAGAAATTTTGCGGATTGGTCAATCCGTTCGCGAGATATGGCCGTTTGGATGTAAGAAACGCTTTAGAAACTCAAAATTTTCGCAGTTCTGCAGCTCGAAACGAATAACTAGAACGGCCCAGGGGAAAAGTGCGCATACCGTTGTAATCGAGCGAGTTTCTACTTTCAAATGCAACAGAAATTTTGCGGATTGGTCAATGCGTTCGCGAGATATGGCAGTTTGGAGGTAAGAAACGCTTGAGAAACTCAAAATTTTCGCAGTTCTGATGCTCGAAACGAATAACTAGAACGGCCTAGGGGAAAAGTACGCATACCGTTGTAATCGGGCGAGTTTCTACTTTCAGATGCAACAGAAATTTTGCGGATTGGTGAATCCGTTCGCAAAATATGGCAGTTTGGATGTAAGAAACGCTTGAGAAACTCAAAGTTTTCGCAGTTCTGATTCTCGAAACGAATAACTAGAACGGCCTAGGGGAAAACTACACCCACCGTTGTAATCGGGCGGGTTTCTACTTTCAGATGCAACAGAAATTTTGCGGATTGATCAATCCGTTCGCCAAATATGGCAGCTTGGAGGTAAGAAACGCTTGAGAAACTCAAAATTTTCGCTCTTCTGATGCTCGAAACGAATAACTAGAACGGCCTAGGGGAAAAGTGCGCATACCGTTGTAATCGGGCGAGTTTCTACTTTCAGGTGCAACAGAAATTTTGCGGATTGATCAACCCGTTCGCGAGATATGGCAGTTTGGATGTAAGAAACGCTTGAGAAACTCAAAATCTTCGCGGTTCTGATGCTCGAAACGAGTAACTAGAACGGCCTAGGGGAAAACTACAACTACCGTTGTAATCGGGCGAGTTTCCACTTTCAGATGCAACAGAAATTTTGAGGATTGATCAATCCGTTCGCGAGATATGGCAGTTTGGAGATAAGAAACGCTTGAGAAACTCAAAATTTTCGAAGTTCTGATGCTCGAAACGAGTAACTAGAACGGCCAAGGGGAAAAGTACGCATACCGTTGTAATCGGGCGAGTTTCTACTTTCAGATGCAACAGAAATTTTGCGGATTGGTTAATCCGTTCGCGAGATATGGCAGTTTGGAGGTAAGAAACGCTTGAGAAACTCAAAGTTTTCGCAGTTCTGATGCTCGACACGTATAACTAGAACGGCCTAGGGGAAAAGTACGCATACCGTTGTAATCGGGCGAGTTTCTACTTTCAAATGCAACAGAAATTTTGCAGATTGGTCAATGCGTTCGCGAGATATGGCAGTTTGGAGGTAAGAAACGCTTGAGAAACTCAAAATTTTCGCAGTTCTGATGCTCGAAACGAATAACTAGAACGGCCTAGGGGAAAAGTGCGCATACCGTTGTAATCGGGCGAGTTTCTACTTTCAGATGCAACAGAAATTTTGCGGATTGATCAATCCGTTCGCGAAATATGGCAGTTTGGAGGTAAGAAACGCTTGAGAAACTCAAAATTTTCGCAGTTCTGATGCTCGAAACGAATAACTAGAACGGCCTAGGGGAAAAGTGCCCATACCGTTGTAATCGGGCGAGTTTCTACTTTCAAATGCAACAGAAATTTTGCGGATTGGTCAATGCGTTCGCAAGATATGGCAGTTTGGATGTAAGAAACGCTTGAGAAACTCAAAATTTTCGCAGTTCTGATGCTCGAAACGAATAACTAGAACGGCCTAGGGGGAAAGTGCGCATACCGTTGTAATCGGGCGAGTTTCTACTTTCAGATGCAACAGAAATTTTGCGGATTGATCAACTCGTTCGCGAGATATGGCAGTTTGGAGATAAGAAACGCTTTAGAAACTCAAAATTTTCGCAGTTCTGATGCTCGAAACGAATAACTAGAACGGCCTAGGGGAAAACTACACCCACCGTTGTAATCGGGCGGGTTTCTACTTTCAGATGCAACAGAAATTTTGCGGATTGATCAATCCGTCCGCCAAATATGGCAGCTTGGAGGTAAGAAACGCTTGAGAAACTCAAAATTTTCGCTCTTCTGATGCTCGAAACGAATAACTAGAACGGCCTAGGGGAAAAGTGCGCATACCGTTGTAATCGGGCGAGTTTCTACTTTCAGGTGCAACAGAAATTTTGCGGATTGATCAACCCGTTCGCGAGATATGGCAGTTTGGATGTAAGAAACGCTTGAGAAACTCAAAATCTTCGCGGTTCTGATGCTCGAAACGAGTAACTAGAACGGCCTAGGGGAAAACTACAACTACCGTTGTAATCGGGCGAGTTTCCACTTTCAGATGCAACAGAAATTTTGAGGATTGATCAATCCGTTCGCGAGATATGGCAGTTTGGAGATAAGAAACGCTTGAGAAACTCAAAATTTTCGAAGTTCTGATGCTCGAAACGAGTAACTAGAACGGCCAAGGGGAAAAGTACGCATACCGTTGTAATCGGGCGAGTTTCTACTTTCAGATGCAACAGAAATTTTGCGGATTGGTTAATCCGTTCGCGAGATATGGCAGTTTGGAGGTAAGAAACGCTTGAGAAACTCAAAGTTTTCGCAGTTCTGATGCTCGACACGTATAACTAGAACGGCCTAGGGGAAAAGTACGCATACCGTTGTAATCGGGCGAGTTTCTACTTTCAAATGCAACAGAAATTTTGCAGATTGGTCAATGCGTTCGCGAGATATGGCAGTTTGGAGGTAAGAAACGCTTGAGAAACTCAAAATTTTCGCAGTTCTGATGCTCGAAACGAATAACTAGAACGGCCTAGGGGAAAAGTGCGCATACCGTTGTAATCGGGCGAGTTTCTACTTTCAGATGCAACAGAAATTTTGCGGATTGATCAATCCGTTCGCGAAATATGGCAGTTTGGAGGTAAGAAACGCTTGAGAAACTCAAAATTTTCGCAGTTCTGATGCTCGAAACGAATAACTAGAACGGCCTAGGGGAAAAGTGCCCATACCGTTGTAATCGGGCGAGTTTCTACTTTCAAATGCAACAGAAATTTTGCGGATTGGTCAATGCGTTCGCGAGATATGGCAGTTTGGATGTAAGAAACGCTTGAGAAACTCAAAATTTTCGCAGTTCTGATGCTCGAAACGAATAACTAGAACGGCCTAGGGGGAAAGTGCGCATACCGTTGTAATCGGGCGAGTTTCTACTTTCAGATGCAACAGAAATTTTGCGGATTGATCAACTCGTTCGCGAGATATGGCAGTTTGGAGATAAGAAACGCTTTAGAAACTCAAAATTTTCGCAGTTCTGATGCTCGAAACGAATAACTAGAACGGCCCAGGGGAAAAGTGCGCATACCGTTGTAATCGGGCGAGTTTCTACTTTCAGATGCAACAGAAATTTTGCGGATTGGTCAATCCGTTCCCGAGATATGGCAGTTTGGAGGTAAGAAACGCTTGAGAAACTCAAAATTTTCGCAGTTCTGATGCTCGCCACGAATAACTAGAACGGCCTAGGGGAAAAGTACGCATACCGTTGTAATCGGGCGAGTTTTTACTTTCAGATGCAACAGAAATTTTGCGGATTGATCAATCCGTTCGCGAGATATGACAGTTTGGAGATAAGAAACGCTTGAGAATCTCAAAATTTTCGCAGTTCTGATGCTCGAAACGAGTAACTAGAACGGCCTAGGGGGAAAGTACGCATACCGTTGTAATCGGGCGAGTTTCTACTTTCAGATGCAACAGAGATTTTGCGGATTAGTCATTCCGTTCTCGAGATATGGCAGTTTGGAGGTAAGAAACGCTTGAGAAACTCAAAATTTTCGCCGTTCTGATGCTCGAAACGAATAACTGGAACGTCCTAGGGGAACAGTACGCATACCGTTGTAATCGGGCGAGTTTCTACTTTCAGATGCAACAGAAATTTTGCGGATTGGTCAATCCGTTCGCGAGATATGGCAGTTTGGAGGTAAGAAACGCTTGAGAAACTCAAAATTTTCGCAGTTCTGATGCTCGAAACGAATAACTGGAACGGCCTAGTGGAAAACTACACATACCGCTGTAATCGGGCGAGTCTCTACTTTCAGATGCAACAGAAATTTTGCGGATTGGTCAATCCGTTCGCGAGATATGGCAGTTTGGAGGTAAGAAACGCTTAAGAAACTCAAAATTTTCGCAGTTCTGATGCTCGAAACGAATGACTAGAACGGCCTAGGGGAAAAGTACGCATACCGTTGTAATCGGGCGAGTTTCTACTTTCAGATGCAACAGAAATTTTGCGGATTGGTCAATCCGTTCGCGAGATATGGCAGTTTGGAGGTAAGAAACGCTTGAGAAACTCAAAATTTTCGCAGTTCTGATGCTCGAAACGAATAACTAGAACGGCCTAGAGGAAAAGTGCGCATACCGTTGTAATCGGGCGAGTTTCTACTTTCAGATGCAACAGAAATTTTGCGGATTGATCAATCCGTTCGAGAAATATGGCAGTTTGGAGGTAAGAAACGCTTGAGAAACTCAAAATTTTCGCAGTTCTGATGCTCGAAACGAATAACTAGAACGGCCTAGGGGAAAAGTGCCCATACCGTTGTAATCGGGCGAGTTTCTACTTTCAGATGCAACAAAAACCTTGCGGATTGATCAATCCGTTCGCGAGATATGGCAGTTTGGAGATAAGAAACGCTTGAGAAACTCAAAATTTTCGCAGTTCTGATGCTCGAAACGAGTAACCAGAACGGCCTAGGGGAAAAGTACGCATACCGTTGTAATCGGGCGAGTTTCTATTTTCAGATGCAACAGAAATTTTGCGGATTGGTCAATCCGTTCGCGAGATATGGCAGTTTGGATGTAAGAAACGCTTGAGAAACTCAAAATTTTCGCAGTTCTGATGCTCGAAACGAATGACTAGAACGGCCTAGGGGAGAAGAACGCATACCGCTGTAATCGGGCGAGTTTCTACTTTCAGATGCAACAGAAATTTTGCGGATTGGTCAATCCGTTCGCGAGATATGGCAGTTTGGAGATAAGAAACGCTTGAGAAACTCAAAATTTTCGCAGTTCTGATGCTCGAAACGAATGACTAGGACGGCCTAGGGGAGAAGTACGCATACCGTTGTAATCGGGCGAGTTTCTACTTTCAGATGCAACAGAAATTTTGCGGATTGATCAACTCGTTCGCGAGATATGGCAGTTTGGAGATAAGAAACGCTTTAGAAACTCAAAATTTTCGCAGTTCTGATGCTCGAAACGAATAACTAGAACGGCCCAGGGGAAAAGTGCGCATACCGTTGTAATCGGGCGAGTTTCTACTTTCAGATGCAACAGAAATTTTGCGGATTGGTCAATCCGTTCCCGAGATATGGCAGTTTGGAGGTAAGAAACGCTTGAGAAACTCAAAATTTTCGCAGTTCTGATGCTCGCCACGAATAACTAGAACGGCCTAGGGGAAAAGTACGCATACCGTTGTAATCGGGCGAGTTTTTACTTTCAGATGCAACAGAAATTTTGCGGATTGATCAATCCGTTCGCGAGATATGACAGTTTGGAGATAAGAAACGCTTGAGAATCTCAAAATTTTCGCAGTTCTGATGCTCGAAACGAGTAACTAGAACGGCCTAGGGGGAAAGTACGCATACCGTTGTAATCGGGCGAGTTTCTACTTTCAGATGCAACAGAGATTTTGCGGATTAGTCATTCCGTTCTCGAGATATGGCAGTTTGGAGGTAAGAAACGCTTGAGAAACTCAAAATTTTCGCCGTTCTGATGCTCGAAACGAATAACTGGAACGTCCTAGGGGAACAGTACGCATACCGTTGTAATCGGGCGAGTTTCTACTTTCAGATGCAACAGAAATTTTGCGGATTGGTCAATCCGTTCGCGAGATATGGCAGTTTGGAGGTAAGAAACGCTTGAGAAACTCAAAATTTTCGCAGTTCTGATGCTCGAAACGAATAACTGGAACGGCCTAGTGGAAAACTACACATACCGCTGTAATCGGGCGAGTCTCTACTTTCAGATGCAACAGAAATTTTGCGGATTGGTCAATCCGTTCGCGAGATATGGCAGTTTGGAGGTAAGAAACGCTTAAGAAACTCAAAATTTTCGCAGTTCTGATGCTCGAAACGAATGACTAGAACGGCCTAGGGGAAAAGTACGCATACCGTTGTAATCGGGCGAGTTTCTACTTTCAGATGCAACAGAAATTTTGCGGATTGGTCAATCCGTTCGCGAGATATGGCAGTTTGGAGGTAAGAAACGCTTGAGAAACTCAAAATTTTCGCAGTTCTGATGCTCGAAACGAATAACTAGAACGGCCTAGAGGAAAAGTGCGCATACCGTTGTAATCGGGCGAGTTTCTACTTTCAGATGCAACAGAAATTTTGCGGATTGATCAATCCGTTCGAGAAATATGGCAGTTTGGAGGTAAGAAACGCTTGAGAAACTCAAAATTTTCGCAGTTCTGATGCTCGAAACGAATAACTAGAACGGCCTAGGGGAAAAGTGCCCATACCGTTGTAATCGGGCGAGTTTCTACTTTCAGATGCAACAAAAACCTTGCGGATTGATCAATCCGTTCGCGAGATATGGCAGTTTGGAGATAAGAAACGCTTGAGAAACTCAAAATTTTCGCAGTTCTGATGCTCGAAACGAGTAACCAGAACGGCCTAGGGGAAAAGTACGCATACCGTTGTAATCGGGCGAGTTTCTATTTTCAGATGCAACAGAAATTTTGCGGATTGGTCAATCCGTTCGCGAGATATGGCAGTTTGGATGTAAGAAACGCTTGAGAAACTCAAAATTTTCGCAGTTCTGATGCTCGAAACGAATGACTAGAACGGCCTAGGGGAGAAGAACGCATACCGCTGTAATCGGGCGAGTTTCTACTTTCAGATGCAACAGAAATTTTGCGGATTGGTCAATCCGTTCGCGAGATATGGCAGTTTGGAGATAAGAAACGCTTGAGAAACTCAAAATTTTCGCAGTTCTGATGCTCGAAACGAATGACTAGGACGGCCTAGGGGAGAAGTACGCATACCGTTGTAATCGGGCGAGTTTCTACTTTCAGATGCAACAGAAATTTTGCGGATTGGTCAATCCGTTCGCGAGATATGGCCGTTTGGATGTAAGAAACGCTTTAGAAACTCAAAATTTTCGCAGTTCTGATGCTCGAAACGAATAACTAGAACGGCCTAGGGGAAAAGTACGCATACCGTTGTAATCGGGCGCGTTTCTACTTTCAGATGCAACAGAAATTTTGCGGATTGATCAATCCGTTCGCGAGATATGGCAGTTTGGAGATAAGAAACGCTTGAGAAACTCAAAATTTTCGCAGTTCTGAAGCTCGAAACGAGTAACTAGAACGGCCTAGGGGAAAAGTACGCATACCGTTGTAATCGGGCGAGTTTCTACTTTCAGATGCAACAAAAACCTTGCGGATTGATCAATCCGTTCGCGAGATATGGCAGTTTGGATGTAAGAAACGCTTGAGAAACTCAAAATTTTCGCAGTTCTGATGCTCGAAACGAATAACTAGAACGGCCTAGGGGAAAACTACAACTACCGTTGTAATCGGGCGAGTTTCCACTTTCAGATGCAACAGAAATTTTGCGGATTGATCAATCCGTTCGCGAGATATGGCAGTTTGGAGATAAGAAACGCTTGAGAAACTCAAAATTTTCGCAGTTCTGATGCTCGAAACGAGTAACTAGAACGGCCTAGGGGAAAAGTACGCATACCGTTGTAATCGGGCGAGTTTCTACTTTCAGATGCAACAAAAACCTTGCGGATTGATTAATCCGTTCGCGAGATATGGCAGTTTGGAGATAAGAAACGCTTGAGAAACTCAAAATTTTCGCAGTTCTGATGCTCGAAACGAGTAACTAGAACGGCCTAGGGGAAAAGTACGCATACCGTTGTAATCGGGCGAGTTTCTATTTTCAGATGCAACAGAAATTTTGCGGATTGGTCAATCCGTTCGCGAGATATGGCAGTTTGGATGTAAGAAACGCTTGAGAAACTCAAAATTTTCGCAGTTCTGTTGCTCGAAACGAATAACTAGAACGGCCTAGGGGAAAACTACAACTACCGTTGTAATCGGGCGAGTTTCCACTTTCAGATGCAACAGAATTTTTGCGGATTGATCAATCCGTTCGCGAGATATGGCAGTTTGGAGATAAGAAACGCTTGAGAAACTCAAAATTTTCGCAGTTCTGATGCTCAAAACGAGTAACTAGAACGGCCTAGGGGAAAAGTACGCATACCGTTGTAATCGGGCGAGTTTCTACTTTCAGATGCAACAGAAATTTTGCGGATTGGTCAATCCGTTCGCGAGATATGGCAGTTTGGAGATAAGAAACGCTTGAGAAACTCAAAATTTTCGCAGTTCTGATGCTCGAAACGAATGACTAGGACGGCCTAGGGGAGAAGTACGCATACCGTTGCAATCGGGCGAGTTTCTACTTTCAGATGCAACAGAAATTTTGCGGATTGGTCAATCCGTTCGCGAGATATGGCCGTTTGGATGTAAGAAACGCTTTAGAAACTCAAAATTTTCGCAGTTCTGCAGCTCGAAACGAATAACTAGAACGGCCCAGGGGAAAAGTGCGCATACCGTTGTAATCGAGCGAGCTTCTACTTTCAAATGCAACAGAAATTTTGCGGATTGGTCAATGCGTTCGCGAGATATGGCAGTTTGGAGGTAAGAAACGCTTGAGAAACTCAAAATTTTCGCAGTTCTGATGCTCGAAACGAATAACTAGAACGGCCTAGGGGAAAAGTACGCATACCGTTGTAATCGGGCGAGTTTCTACTTTCAGATGCAACAGAAATTTTGCGGATTGGTGTATCCGTTCGCAAAATATGGCAGTTTGGATGTAAGAAACGCTTGAGAAACTCAAAGTTTTCGCAGTTCTGATTCTCGAAACGAATAACTAGAACGGCCTAGGGGAAAACTACACCCACCGTTGTAATCGGGCGGGTTTCTACTTTCAGATGCAACAGAAATTTTGCGGATTGATCAATCCGTTCGCCAAATATGGCAGCTTGGAGGTAAGAAACGCTTGAGAAACTCAAAATTTTCGCTCTTCTGATGCTCGAAACGAATAACTAGAACGGCCTAGGGGAAAAGTGCGCATACCGTTGTAATCGGGCGAGTTTCTACTTTCAGGTGCAACAGAAATTTTGCGGATTGATCAACCCGTTCGCGAGATATGGCAGTTTGGATGTAAGAAACGCTTGAGAAACTCAAAATCTTCGCGGTTCTGATGCTCGAAACGAGTAACTAGAACGGCCTAGGGGAAAACTACAACTACCGTTGTAATCGGGCGAGTTTCCACTTTCAGATGCAACAGAAATTTTGAGGATTGATCAATCCGTTCGCGAGATATGGCAGTTTGGAGATAAGAAACGCTTGAGAAACTCAAAATTTTCGAAGTTCTGATGCTCGAAACGAGTAACTAGAACGGCCAAGGGGAAAAGTACGCATACCGTTGTAATCGGGCGAGTTTCTACTTTCAGATGCAACAGAAATTTTGCGGATTGGTTAATCCGTTCGCGAGATATGGCAGTTTGGAGGTAAGAAACGCTTGAGAAACTCAAAGTTTTCGCAGTTCTGATGCTCGACACGTATAACTAGAACGGCCTAGGGGAAAAGTACGCATACCGTTGTAATCGGGCGAGTTTCTACTTTCAAATGCAACAGAAATTTTGCAGATTGGTCAATGCGTTCGCGAGATATGGCAGTTTGGAGGTAAGAAACGCTTGAGAAACTCAAAATTTTCGCAGTTCTGATGCTCGAAACGAATAACTAGAACGGCCTAGGGGAAAAGTGCGCATACCGTTGTAATCGGCCGAGTTTCTACTTTCAGATGCAACAGAAATTTTGCGGATTGATCAATGCGTTCGCGAGATATGGCAGTTTGGAGGTAAGAAACGCTTGAGAAACTCAAAACTTTCGCAGTTCTGATGCTCGAAACGAATAACTAGAACGGCCAAGGGGAAAAGTACGCATACCGTTGTAATCGGGCGAGTTTCTACTTTCAAATGCAACAGAAATTTTGCGGATTGGTCAATGCGTTCGCGAGATATGGCAGTTTGGAGGTAAGAAACGCTTGAGAAACTCAAAATTTTCCCAGTTCTGATGCTCGAAACGAATAACTAGAACGGCCAAGGGGAAAAGTACGCATACCGTTGTAATCGGGCGAGTTTCTACTTTCAGATGCAACGGAAATTTTGCGGATTGGTGAATCCGTTCGCAAGATATGGCAGTTTGGATGTAAGAAACGCTTGAGAAACTCAAAATTTTCGCAGTTCTGATGCTCGCCACGAATAACTAGAACGGCCTAGGGGAAAAGTACGCATACCGTTGTAATCGGGCGAGTTTTTACTTTCAGATGCAACAGAAATTTTGCGGATTGATCAATCCGTTCGCGAGATATGACAGTTTGGAGATAAGAAACGCTTGAGAAACTCAAAATTTTCGCGGTTCTGATGCTCGAAACGAATAACTAGAACGGCCTAGGGGATAAGTACGCATACCGTTGTAATCGGGCGAGTTTCTACTTTCAGATGCAACAGAAATTTTGCGGATCGGTCAATCCGTTCGCGAGATATGGCAGTTTGGATGTAAGAAACGCTTGAGAAACTCAAAGTTTTCGCAGTTCTGATGCTCGACACGTATAACTAGAACGGCCTAGGGGAAAAGTACGCATACCGTTGTAATCGGGCGAGTTTCTACTTTCAAATGCAACAGAAATTTTGCAGATTGGTCAATGCGTTCGCGAGATATGGCAGTTTGGAGGTAGGAAACGCTTGATAAACTCAAAATTTTCGCAGTTCTGATGCTCGAAACGAATAACTAGAACGGCCTAGGGGAAAAGTGCGCATACCGTTGTAATCGGGCGAGTTTCTACTTTCAGATGCAACAGAAATTTTGCGGATTGATCAATCCGTTCGCGAAATATGGCAGTTTGGAGGTAAGAAACGCTTGAGAAACTCAAAATTTTCGCAGTTCTGATGCTCGAAACGAATAACTAGAACGGCCTAGGGGAAAAGTGCCCATACCGTTGTAATCGGGCGAGTTTCTACTTTCAAATGCAACAGAAATTTTGCGGATTGGTCAATGCGTTCGCGAGATATGGCAGTTTGGAGGTAAGAAACGCTTGAGAAACTCAAAATTTTCGCAGTTCTGATGCTCGAAACGAATAACTAGAACGGCCAAGGGGAAAAGTACGCATACCGTTGTAATCGGGCGAGTTTCTACTTTCAGATGCAACGGAAATTTTGCGGATTGGTGAATCCGTTCGCAAGATATGGCAGTTTGGATGTAAGAAACGCTTGAGAAACTCAAAATTTTCGCAGTTCTGATGCTCGAAACGAATAACTAGAACGGCCTAGGGGAAAAGTGCGCATACCGTTGTAATCGGGCGAGTTTCTACTTTCAGATGCAAGAGAAATTTTGCGGATTGATCAACCCGTTCGCGAGATATGGCAGTTTGGAGATAAGAAACGCTTTAGAAACTCAAAATTTTCGCAGTTCTGATGCTCGAAACGAATAACTAGAACGGCCCAGGGGAAAAGTGCGCATACCGTTGTAATCGGGCGCGTTTCTACTTTCAGATGCAACAGAAATTTTGTGGATTGGTCAATCCGTTCCCGAGATATGGCAGTTTGGAGGTAAGAAACGCTTGAGAAACTCAAAATTTTCGCAGTTCTGATGCTCGCCACGAATAACTAGAACGGCCTAGGGGAAAAGTACGCATACCGTTGTAATCGGGCGAGTTTTTACTTTCAGATGCAACAGAAATTTTGCGGATTGATCAATCCGTTCGCGAGATATGACAGTTTGGAGATAAGAAACGCTTGAGAAACTCAAAATTTTCGCGGTTCTGATGCTCGAAACGAATAACTAGAACGGCCTAGGGGAAAACTACAACTACCGTTGTAATCGGGCGAGATTCCACTTTCAGATGCAACAGAAATTTTGCGGATTGATCAATCCGTTCGCGAGATATGGCAGTTTGGAGATAATAAACGCTTGAGAAACTCAAAATTTTCGCAGTTCTGATGCTCGAAACGAGTAACTAGAACGGCCTAGGGGAAAAGTACAACTACCGTTGTAATCGGGCGAGTTTCCACTTTCAGATGGAACAGAAATTTTGCGGATCGGTCAGTCCGTTCGCGAGATATGGCAGTTTGGATGTAAGAAACGCTTGAGAAACTCAAAATTTTCGCAGTTCTGATGCTCGAAACGAATAACTGGAACGGCCCAGTGGAAAACTACCCATACCGCTGTAATCGGGCGAGTCTCTACTTTCAGATGCAACAGAAATTTTGCGGATTGGTCAATCCGTTCGCGAGATATGGCAGTTTGGAGGTAAGAAACGCTTGAGAAACTCAAAATTTTCGCAGTTCTGATGCTCGAAACGAATGACTAGAACGGCCTAGGGGAGAAGAACGCATACCGCTGTAATCGGGCGAGTTTCTACTTTCAGATGCAACAGAAATTTTGCGGATTGGTCAATCCGTTCGCGAGATATGGCAGTTTGGAGATAAGAAACGCTTGAGAAACTCAAAATTTTCGCAGTTCTGATGCTCGAAACGAATGACTAGGACGGCCTAGGGGAGAAGTACGCATATCGTTGTAATCGGGCGAGTTTCTACTTTCAGATGCAACAGAAATTTTGCGGATTGGTCAATCCGTTCGCGAGATATGGCCGTTTGGATGTAAGATACGCTTTAGAAACTCAAAATTTTCGCAGTTCTGATGCTCGAAACGAATAACTAGAACGACCCAGGGGAAAAGTGTGCATACCGTTGTAATCGGGCGAGTTTCTACTTTCAAATGCAACAGAAATTTTGCGGATTGGTCAATGCGTTCGCGAGATATGGCAGTTTGGAGGTAGGAAACGCTTGAGAAACTCAAAATTTTCGCAGTTCTGATGCTCGAAACGAGTAACTAGAACGGCCTAGGGGAAAAGTACGCATACCGTTGTAATCGGGCGAGTTTCTACTTTCAGATGCAACAGAAATTTTGCGGATTGGTCAATCCGTTCGCGAGATATGGCAGTTTGGAGGTAAGATACGCTTGAGAAACTCAAAATTTTCGCAGTTCTGATGCTCGAAACGAATAACTAGAACGGCCCAGGGGAAAAGTGCGCATACCGTTGTAATCGGGGGAGTTTCTACTTTCAAATGCAACAGAAATTTTGCGGATTGGTCAATGCGTTCGCGAGATATGGCAGTTTGGAGGTAAGAAACGCTTGAGAAACTCAAAATTTTCGCAGTTCTGATGCTCGAAACGAGTAACTATTACGGCCTAGGGGAAAAGTACGCATACCGTTGTAATCGGGCGAGTTTCTACTTTCAGATGCAACAGAAATTTTGCGGATTGGTCAATCCGTTCGCGAGATATGGCAGTTTGGAGGTAAGATACGCTTGAGAAACTCAAAATTTTCGCAGTTCTGATGCTCAACACGAATAACTAGAACGGCCTAGGGGAAAAGTGCCCATACCGTTGTGATCGGGCGAGTTTCTACTTTCAGATGCAACAAAAACCTTGCGGATTGATCAATCCGTTCGCGAGATATGGTAGTTTGGAGATAAGAAACGCTTGAGAAACTCAAAATTTTCGCAGTTCTGATGCTCGAAACGAGTAACTAGAACGGCCTAGGGGAAAAGTACGCATCCCGTTGTAATCGGGCGAGTTTCTATTTCCAGATGCAACAGAAATTTTGCGGATTGGTCAATCCGTTCGCGAAATATGGCAGTTTGGATGTAAGAAACGCTTGAGAAACTCAAAATTTTCGCAGTTCTGATGCTCGAAACGAATAACTACAACGGCCTAGGGGAAAACTACAACTACCGTTGTAATCGGGCGAGTTTCCACTTTCAGATGCAACAGAAATTTTGCGGATTGATCAATCCGTTCGCGAGATATGGCAGTTTGGAGATAAGAAACGCTTGAGAAACTCAAAATTTTCGCAGTTCTGATGCTCGAAACGAGTAACTAGAACGGCCTAGGGGAAAAGTACGCATACCGTTGTAATCGGGCGAGTTTCTACTTTCAGATGCAACAAAAACCTTGCGGATTGATCAATCCGTTCGCGAGATATGGCAGTTTGGAGATAAGAAACGCTTGAGAAACTCAAAATTTTCGCAGTTCTGATGCTCGAAACGAGTAACTAGAACGGCCTAGGGGAAAAGTACGCTTACCGTTGTAATCGGGCGAGTTTCTATTTTCAGATGCAACAGAAATTTTGCGGATTGGTCAATCCGTTCGCGAGATATGGCAGTTTGGATGTAAGAAACGCTTGAGAAACTCAAAATTTTCGCAGTTCTGATGCTCGAAACGAATAACTAGAACGGCCTAGGGGAAAACTACAACTACCGTTGTAATCGGGCGAGTTTCCACTTTCAGATGCAACAGAATTTTTGCGGATTGATCATTCCGTTCGCGAGATATGGCAGTTTGGAGATAAGAAACGCTTGAGAAACTCAAAATTTTCGCAGTTCTGATGCTCAAAACGAGTAACTAGAACGGCCTAGGGGAAAAGTACGCATACCGTTGTAATCGGGCGCGTTTCTACTTTCAGATGCAACAGAAATTTTGCGGATTGGTGAATCCGTTCGCAAAATATGGCAGTTTGGATGTAAGAAACGCTTGAGAAACTCAAAGTTTTCGCAGTTCTGATTCTCGAAACGAATAACTAGAACGGCCTAGGGGAGAAGTACGCATACCGTTGCAATCGGGCGAGTTTCTACTTTCAGATGCAACAGAAATTTTGCGGATTGGTCAATCCGTTCGCGAGATATGGCCGTTTGGATGTAAGAAACGTTTTAGAAACTCAAAATTTTCGCAGTTCTGCAGCTCGAAACGAATAACTAGAACGGCCCAGGGGAAAAGTGCGCATACCGTTGTAATCGAGCGAGTTTCTACTTTCAAATGCAACAGAAATTTTGCGGATTGGTCAATCCGTTCGCGAGATATGGCAGTTTGGAGATAAGAAACGCTTGAGAAACTCAAAATTTTCGCAGTTCTGATGCTCGAAACGAATGACTAGGACGGCCTAGGGGAGAAGTACGCATACCGTTGCAATCGGGCGAGTTTCTACTTTCAGATGCAACAGAAATTTTGCGGATTGGTCAATCCGTTCGCGAGATATGGCCGTTTGGATGTAAGAAACGTTTTAGAAACTCAAAATTTTCGCAGTTCTGCAGCTCGAAACGAATAACTAGAACGGCCCAGGGGAAAAGTGCGCATACCGTTGTAATCGAGCGAGTTTCTACTTTCAAATGCAACAGAAATTTTGCGGATTGGTCAATGCGTTCGCGAGATATGGCAGTTTGGAGGTAAGAAACGCTTGAGAAACTCAAAATTTTCGCAGTTCTGATGCTCGAAACGAATAACTAGAACGGCCTAGGGGAAAAGTACGCATACCGTTGTAATCGGGCGCGTTTCTACTTTCAGATGCAACAGAAATTTTGCGGATTGGTGAATCCGTTCGCAAAATATGGCAGTTTGGATGTAAGAAACGCTTGAGAAACTCAAAGTTTTCGCAGTTCTGATTCTCGAAACGAATAACTAGAACGGCCTAGGGGAAAACTACACCCACCGTTGTAATCGGGCGGGTTTCTACTTTCAGATGCAACAGAAATTTTGCGGATTGATCAATCCGTTCGCCAAATATGGCAGCTTGGAGGTAAGAAACGCTTGAGAAACTCAAAATTTTCGCTCTTCTGATGCTCGAAACGAATAACTAGAACGGCCTAGGGGAAAAGTGCGCATACCGTTGTAATCGGGCGAGTTTCTACTTTCAGGTGCAACAGAAATTTTGCGGATTGATCAACCCGTTCGCGAGATATGGCAGTTTGGATGTAAGAAACGCTTGAGAAACTCAAAATCTTCGCGGTTCTGATGCTCGAAACGAGTAACTAGAACGGCCTAGGGGAAAACTACAACTACCGTTGTAATCGGGCGAGTTTCCACTTTCAGATGCAACAGAAATTTTGAGGATTGATCAATCCGTTCGCGAGATATGGCAGTTTGGAGATAAGAAACGCATGAGAAACTCAAAATTTTCGAAGTTCTGATGCTCGAAACGAGTAACTAGAACGGCCAAGGGGAAAAGTACGCATACCGTTGTAATCGGGCGAGTTTCTACTTTCAGATGCAACAGAAATTTTGCGGATTGGTTAATCCGTTCGCGAGATATGGCAGTTTGGAGGTAAGAAACGCTTGAGAAACTCAAAGTTTTCGCAGTTCTGATGCTCGACACGTATAACTAGAACGGCCTAGGGGAAAAGTACGCATACCGTTGTAATCGGGCGAGTTTCTACTTTCAAATGCAATAGAAATTTTGCAGATTGGTCAATGCGTTCGCGAGATATGGCAGTTTGGAGGTAAGAAACGCTTGAGAAACTCAAAATTTTCGCAGTTCTGATGCTCGAAACGAATAACTAGAACGGCCTAGGGGAAAAGTGCGCATACCGTTGTAATCGGGCGAGTTTCTACTTTCAGATGCAACAGAAATTTTGCGGATTGATCAATCCGTTCGCGAAATATGGCAGTTTGGAGGTAAGAAACGCTTGAGAAACTCAAAATTTTCGCAGTTCTGATGCTCGAAACGAATAACTAGAACGGCCTAGGGGAAAAGTGCCCATACCGTTGTAATCGGGCGAGTTTCTACTTTCAAATGCAACAGAAATTTTGCGGATTGGTCAATGCGTTCGCGAGATATGGCAGTTTGGAGGTAAGAAACGCTTGAGAAACTCATAACTTTCGCAGTTCTGATGCTCGAAACGAATAACTAGAACGGCCAAGGGGAAAAGTACGCATACCGTTGTAATCGGGCGAGTTTCTACTTTCAGATGCAACGGAAATTTTGCGGATTGGTGAATCCGTTCGCAAGATATGGCAGTTTGGATGTAAGAAACGCTTGAGAAACTCAAAATTTTCGCAGTTCTGATGCTCGAAACGAATAACTAGAACGGCCTAGGGGAAAAGTGCGCATACCGTTGTAATCGGGCGAGTTTCTACTTTCAGGTGCAACAGAAATTTTGCGGATTGATCAACCCGTTCGCGAGATATGGCAGTTTGGAGATAAGAAACGCTTTAGAAACTCAAAATTTTCGCAGTTCTGATGCTCGAAACGAATAACTAGAACGGCCCAGGGGAAAAGTGCGCATACCGTTGTAATCGGGCGAGTTTCTACTTTCAGATGCAACAGAAATTTTGTGGATTGGTCAATCCGTTCCCGAGATATGGCAGTTTGGATGTAAGAAACGCTTGAGAAACTCAAAATTTTCGCAGTTCTGATGCTCGAAACGAATGACTAGGACGGCCTAGGGGAGAAGTACGCATACCGTTGCAATCGGGCGAGTTTCTACTTTCAGATGCAACAGAAATTTTGCGGATTGGTCAATCCGTTCGCGAGATATGGCCGTTTGGATGTAAGAAACGTTTTAGAAACTCAAAATTTTCGCAGTTCTGCAGCTCGAAACGAATAACTAGAACGGCCCAGGGGAAAAGTGCGCATACCGTTGTAATCGAGCGAGTTTCTACTTTCAAATGCAACAGAAATTTTGCGGATTGGTCAATGCGTTCGCGAGATATGGCAGTTTGGAGGTAAGAAACGCTTGAGAAACTCAAAATTTTCGCAGTTCTGATGCTCGAAACGAATAACTAGAACGGCCTAGGGGAAAAGTACGCATACCGTTGTAATCGGGCGCGTTTCTACTTTCAGATGCAACAGAAATTTTGCGGATTGGTGAATCCGTTCGCAAAATATGGCAGTTTGGATGTAAGAAACGCTTGAGAAACTCAAAGTTTTCGCAGTTCTGATTCTCGAAACGAATAACTAGAACGGCCTAGGGGAAAACTACACCCACCGTTGTAATCGGGCGGGTTTCTACTTTCAGATGCAACAGAAATTTTGCGGATTGATCAATCCGTTCGCCAAATATGGCAGCTTGGAGGTAAGAAACGCTTGAGAAACTCAAAATTTTCGCTCTTCTGATGCTCGAAACGAATAACTAGAACGGCCTAGGGGAAAAGTGCGCATACCGTTGTAATCGGGCGAGTTTCTACTTTCAGGTGCAACAGAAATTTTGCGGATTGATCAACCCGTTCGCGAGATATGGCAGTTTGGATGTAAGAAACGCTTGAGAAACTCAAAATCTTCGCGGTTCTGATGCTCGAAACGAGTAACTAGAACGGCCTAGGGGAAAACTACAACTACCGTTGTAATCGGGCGAGTTTCCACTTTCAGATGCAACAGAAATTTTGAGGATTGATCAATCCGTTCGCGAGATATGGCAGTTTGGAGATAAGAAACGCATGAGAAACTCAAAATTTTCGAAGTTCTGATGCTCGAAACGAGTAACTAGAACGGCCAAGGGGAAAAGTACGCATACCGTTGTAATCGGGCGAGTTTCTACTTTCAGATGCAACAGAAATTTTGCGGATTGGTTAATCCGTTCGCGAGATATGGCAGTTTGGAGGTAAGAAACGCTTGAGAAACTCAAAGTTTTCGCAGTTCTGATGCTCGACACGTATAACTAGAACGGCCTAGGGGAAAAGTACGCATACCGTTGTAATCGGGCGAGTTTCTACTTTCAAATGCAATAGAAATTTTGCAGATTGGTCAATGCGTTCGCGAGATATGGCAGTTTGGAGGTAAGAAACGCTTGAGAAACTCAAAATTTTCGCAGTTCTGATGCTCGAAACGAATAACTAGAACGGCCTAGGGGAAAAGTGCGCATACCGTTGTAATCGGGCGAGTTTCTACTTTCAGATGCAACAGAAATTTTGCGGATTGATCAATCCGTTCGCGAAATATGGCAGTTTGGAGGTAAGAAACGCTTGAGAAACTCAAAATTTTCGCAGTTCTGATGCTCGAAACGAATAACTAGAACGGCCTAGGGGAAAAGTGCCCATACCGTTGTAATCGGGCGAGTTTCTACTTTCAAATGCAACAGAAATTTTGCGGATTGGTCAATGCGTTCGCGAGATATGGCAGTTTGGAGGTAAGAAACGCTTGAGAAACTCATAACTTTCGCAGTTCTGATGCTCGAAACGAATAACTAGAACGGCCAAGGGGAAAAGTACGCATACCGTTGTAATCGGGCGAGTTTCTACTTTCAGATGCAACGGAAATTTTGCGGATTGGTGAATCCGTTCGCAAGATATGGCAGTTTGGATGTAAGAAACGCTTGAGAAACTCAAAATTTTCGCAGTTCTGATGCTCGAAACGAATAACTAGAACGGCCTAGGGGAAAAGTGCGCATACCGTTGTAATCGGGCGAGTTTCTACTTTCAGATGCAACAGAAATTTTGCGGATTGATCAACCCGTTCGCGAGATATGGCAGTTTGGAGATAAGAAACGCTTTAGAAACTCAAAATTTTCGCAGTTCTGATGCTCGAAACGAATAACTAGAACGGCCCAGGGGAAAAGTGCGCATACCGTTGTAATCGGGCGCGTTTCTACTTTCAGATGCAACAGAAATTTTGTGGATTGGTCAATCCGTTCCCGAGATATGGCAGTTTGGATGTAAGAAACGCTTGAGAAACTCAAAATTTTCGCAGTTCTGATGCTCGTCACGAATAACTAGAACGGCCTAGGGGAAAAGTACGCATACCGTTGTAATCGGGCGAGTTTTTACTTTTAGATGCAACAGAAATTTTGCGGATTGATCAATCCGTTCGCGAGATATGACAGTTTGGAGATAAGAAACGCTTGAGAAACTCAAAATTTTCGCAGTTCTGATGCTCGAAACGAGTAACTAGAACGGCCTAGGGGAAAAGTACGCATACCGTTGTAATCGGGCGAGTTTCTACTTTCAGATGCAACAGAGATTTTGCGGATTAGTCAATCCGTTCGCGAGATATGGCAGTTTGGAGGTAAGAAAGGCTTGAGAAACTCAAAATTTTCGCAGTTCTGATGCTCGAAACGAATAACTAGAACGGCCTAGGGGAAAAGTGCCCATACCGTTGTAATCGGGCGAGTTTCTACTTTCAAATGCAACAGAAATTTTGCGGATTGGTCAATGCGTTCGCGAGATATGGCAGTTTGGAGGTAAGAAACGCTTGAGAAACTCAAAACTTTCGCAGTTCTGATGCTCGAAACGAATAACTAGAACGGCCAAGGGGAAAAGTACGCATACCGTTGTAATCGGGCGAGTTTCTACTTTCAGATGCAACGGAAATTTTGCGGATTGGTGAATCCGTTCGCAAGATATGGCAGTTTGGATGTAAGAAACGCTTGAGAAACTCAAAATTTTCGCAGTTCTGATGCTCGAAACGAATAACTAGAACGGCCTAGGGGAAAAGTGCGCATACCGTTGTAATCGGGCGAGTTTCTACTTTCAGATGCAACAGAAATTTTGCGGATTGATCAACCCGTTCGCGAGATATGGCAGTTTGGAGATAAGAAACGCTTTAGAAACTCAAAATTTTCGCAGTTCTGATGCTCGAAACGAATAACTAGAACGGCCCAGGGGAAAAGTGCGCATACCGTTGTAATCGGGCGCGTTTCTACTTTCAGATGCAACAGAAATTTTGTGGATTGGTCAATCCGTTCCCGAGATATGGCAGTTTGGATGTAAGAAACGCTTGAGAAACTCAAAATTTTCGCAGTTCTGATGCTCGTCACGAATAACTAGAACGGCCTAGGGGAAAAGTACGCATACCGTTGTAATCGGGCGAGTTTTTACTTTTAGATGCAACAGAAATTTTGCGGATTGATCAATCCGTTCGCGAGATATGACAGTTTGGAGATAAGAAACGCTTGAGAAACTCAAAATTTTCGCAGTTCTGATGCTCGAAACGAGTAACTAGAACGGCCTAGGGGAAAAGTACGCATACCGTTGTAATCGGGCGAGTTTCTACTTTCAGATGCAACAGAGATTTTGCGGATTAGTCAATCCGTTCGCGAGATATGGCAGTTTGGAGGTAAGAAAGGCTTGAGAAACTCAAAATTTTCGCCGTTCTGATGCTCGAAACGAATAACTAGAACGGCCTAGGGGAAAAGTACGCATACCGTTGTAATCGGGCGAGTTTCTACTTTCAGATGCAACAGAAATTTTGCGGATCGGTCAATCCGTTCGCGAGATATGGCAGTTTGGATGTAAGAAACGCTTGATAAACTCAAAATTTTCGCAGTTCTGATGCTCGAAACGAATAACTAGAACGGCCTAGGGGAAAAGTGCGCATACCGTTGTAATCGGGCGAGTTTCTACTTTCAGATGCAATAGAAATTCTGCGGATTGATCAATCCGTTCGCGAAATATGGCAGTTTGGAGGTAAGAAACGCTTGAGAAACTCAAAATTTTCGCAGTTCTGATGCTCGAAACGAATAACTAGAACGGCCTAGGGGAAAAGTGCCCATACCGTTGTAATCGGGCGAGTTTCTACTTTCAAATGCAACAGAAATTTTGCGGATTGGTCAATCCGTTCGCGAGATATGGCAGTTTGGATGTAAGAAACGCTTGAGAAACTCAAAATTTTCGCAGTTCTGATGCTCGAAACGAATAACTAGAACGGCCTAGGGGAAAACTACAACTACCGTTGTAATCGGGCGAGTTTCCACTTTCAGATGCAACAGAATTTTTGCGGATTGATCATTCCGTTCGCGAGATATGGCAGTTTGGAGATAAGAAACGCTTGAGAAACTCAAAATTTTCGCAGTTCTGATGCTCGAAACGAATGACTAGGACGGCCTAGGGGAGAAGTACGCATACCGTTGCAATCGGGCGAGTTTCTACTTTCAGATGCAACAGAAATTTTGCGGATTGGTCAATCCGTTCGCGAGATATGGCCGTTTGGATGTAAGAAACGTTTTAGAAACTCAAAATTTTCGCAGTTCTGCAGCTCGAAACGAATAACTAGAACGGCCCAGGGGAAAAGTGCGCATACCGTTGTAATCGAGCGAGTTTCTACTTTCAAATGCAACAGAAATTTTGCGGATTGGTCAATGCGTTCGCGAGATATGGCAGTTTGGAGGTAAGAAACGCTTGAGAAACTCAAAATTTTCGCAGTTCTGATGCTCGAAACGAATAACTAGAACGGCCTAGGGGAAAAGTACGCATACCGTTGTAATCGGGCGCGTTTCTACTTTCAGATGCAACAGAAATTTTGCGGATTGGTGAATCCGTTCGCAAAATATGGCAGTTTGGATGTAAGAAACGCTTGAGAAACTCAAAGTTTTCGCAGTTCTGATTCTCGAAACGAATAACTAGAACGGCCTAGGGGAAAACTACACCCACCGTTGTAATCGGGCGGGTTTCTACTTTCAGATGCAACAGAAATTTTGCGGATTGATCAATCCGTTCGCCAAATATGGCAGCTTGGAGGTAAGAAACGCTTGAGAAACTCAAAATTTTCGCTCTTCTGATGCTCGAAACGAATAACTAGAACGGCCTAGGGGAAAAGTGCGCATACCGTTGTAATCGGGCGAGTTTCTACTTTCAGGTGCAACAGAAATTTTGCGGATTGATCAACCCGTTCGCGAGATATGGCAGTTTGGATGTAAGAAACGCTTGAGAAACTCAAAATCTTCGCGGTTCTGATGCTCGAAACGAGTAACTAGAACGGCCTAGGGGAAAACTACAACCACCGTTGTAATCGGGCGAGTTTCCACTTTCAGATGCAACAGAAATTTTGAGGATTGATCAATCCGTTCGCGAGATATGGCAGTTTGGAGATAAGAAACGCATGAGAAACTCAAAATTTTCGAAGTTCTGATGCTCGAAACGAGTAACTAGAACGGCCAAGGGGAAAAGTACGCATACCGTTGTAATCGGGCGAGTTTCTACTTTCAGATGCAACAGAAATTTTGCGGATTGGTTAATCCGTTCGCGAGATATGGCAGTTTGGAGGTAAGAAACGCTTGAGAAACTCAAAGTTTTCGCAGTTCTGATGCTCGACACGTATAACTAGAACGGCCTAGGGGAAAAGTACGCATACCGTTGTAATCGGGCGAGTTTCTACTTTCAAATGCAACAGAAATTTTGCAGATTGGTCAATGCGTTCGCGAGATATGGCAGTTTGGAGGTAAGAAACGCTTGAGAAACTCAAAATTTTCGCAGTTCTGATGCTCGAAACGAATAACTAGAACGGCCTAGGGGAAAAGTGCGCATACCGTTGTAATCGGGCGAGTTTCTACTTTCAGATGCAACAGAAATTTTGCGGATTGATCAATCCGTTCGCGAAATATGGCAGTTTGGAGGTAAGAAACGCTTGAGAAACTCAAAATTTTCGCAGTTCTGATGCTCGAAACGAATAACTAGAACGGCCTAGGGGAAAAGTGCCCATACCGTTGTAATCGGGCGAGTTTCTACTTTCAAATGCAACAGAAATTTTGCGGATTGGTCAATGCGTTCGCGAGATATGGCAGTTTGGAGGTAAGAAACGCTTGAGAAACTCATAACTTTCGCAGTTCTGATGCTCGAAACGAATAACTAGAACGGCCAAGGGGAAAAGTACGCATACCGTTGTAATCGGGCGAGTTTCTACTTTCAGATGCAACGGAAATTTTGCGGATTGGTGAATCCGTTCGCAAGATATGGCAGTTTGGATGTAAGAAACGCTTGAGAAACTCAAAATTTTCGCAGTTCTGATGCTCGAAACGAATAACTAGAACGGCCTAGGGGAAAAGTGCGCATACCGTTGTAATCGGGCGAGTTTCTACTTTCAGATGCAACAGAAATTTTGCGGATTGATCAACCCGTTCGCGAGATATGGCAGTTTGGAGATAAGAAACGCTTTAGAAACTCAAAATTTTCGCAGTTCTGATGCTCGAAACGAATAACTAGAACGGCCCAGGGGAAAAGTGCGCATACCGTTGTAATCGGGCGCGTTTCTACTTTCAGATGCAACAGAAATTTTGTGGATTGGTCAATCCGTTCCCGAGATATGGCAGTTTGGATGTAAGAAACGCTTGAGAAACTCAAAATTTTCGCAGTTCTGATGCTCGTCACGAATAACTAGAACGGCCTAGGGGAAAAGTACGCATACCGTTGTAATCGGGCGAGTTTTTACTTTTAGATGCAACAGAAATTTTGCGGATTGATCAATCCGTTCGCGAGATATGACAGTTTGGAGATAAGAAACGCTTGAGAAACTCAAAATTTTCGCAGTTCTGATGCTCGAAACGAGTAACTAGAACGGCCTAGGGGAAAAGTACGCATACCGTTGTAATCGGGCGAGTTTCTACTTTCAGATGCAACAGAGATTTTGCGGATTAGTCAATCCGTTCGCGAGATATGGCAGTTTGGAGGTAAGAAAGGCTTGAGAAACTCAAAATTTTCGCAGTTCTGATGCTCGAAACGAATAACTAGAACGGCCTAGGGGAAAAGTGCCCATACCGTTGTAATCGGGCGAGTTTCTACTTTCAAATGCAACAGAAATTTTGCGGATTGGTCAATGCGTTCGCGAGATATGGCAGTTTGGAGGTAAGAAACGCTTGAGAAACTCAAAACTTTCGCAGTTCTGATGCTCGAAACGAATAACTAGAACGGCCAAGGGGAAAAGTACGCATACCGTTGTAATCGGGCGAGTTTCTACTTTCAGATGCAACGGAAATTTTGCGGATTGGTGAATCCGTTCGCAAGATATGGCAGTTTGGATGTAAGAAACGCTTGAGAAACTCAAAATTTTCGCAGTTCTGATGCTCGAAACGAATAACTAGAACGGCCTAGGGGAAAAGTGCGCATACCGTTGTAATCGGGCGAGTTTCTACTTTCAGATGCAACAGAAATTTTGCGGATTGATCAACCCGTTCGCGAGATATGGCAGTTTGGAGATAAGAAACGCTTTAGAAACTCAAAATTTTCGCAGTTCTGATGCTCGAAACGAATAACTAGAACGGCCCAGGGGAAAAGTGCGCATACCGTTGTAATCGGGCGCGTTTCTACTTTCAGATGCAACAGAAATTTTGTGGATTGGTCAATCCGTTCCCGAGATATGGCAGTTTGGATGTAAGAAACGCTTGAGAAACTCAAAATTTTCGCAGTTCTGATGCTCGTCACGAATAACTAGAACGGCCTAGGGGAAAAGTACGCATACCGTTGTAATCGGGCGAGTTTTTACTTTTAGATGCAACAGAAATTTTGCGGATTGATCAATCCGTTCGCGAGATATGACAGTTTGGAGATAAGAAACGCTTGAGAAACTCAAAATTTTCGCAGTTCTGATGCTCGAAACGAGTAACTAGAACGGCCTAGGGGAAAAGTACGCATACCGTTGTAATCGGGCGAGTTTCTACTTTCAGATGCAACAGAGATTTTGCGGATTAGTCAATCCGTTCGCGAGATATGGCAGTTTGGAGGTAAGAAAGGCTTGAGAAACTCAAAATTTTCGCCGTTCTGATGCTCGAAACGAATAACTAGAACGGCCTAGGGGAAAAGTACGCATACCGTTGTAATCGGGCGAGTTTCTACTTTCAGATGCAACAGAAATTTTGCGGATCGGTCAATCCGTTCGCGAGATATGGCAGTTTGGATGTAAGAAACGCTTGATAAACTCAAAATTTTCGCAGTTCTGATGCTCGAAACGAATAACTAGAACGGCCTAGGGGAAAAGTGCGCATACCGTTGTAATCGGGCGAGTTTCTACTTTCAGATGCAATAGAAATTCTGCGGATTGATCAATCCGTTCGCGAAATATGGCAGTTTGGAGGTAAGAAACGCTTGAGAAACTCAAAATTTTCGCAGTTCTGATGCTCGAAACGAATAACTAGAACGGCCTAGGGGAAAAGTGCCCATACCGTTGTAATCGGGCGAGTTTCTACTTTCAAATGCAACAGAAATTTTGCGGATTGGTCAATGCGTTCGCGAGATATGGCAGTTTGGAGGTAAGAAACGCTTGAGAAACTCAAAATTTTCCCAGTTCCGATGCTCGAAACGAATAACTAGAACGGCCAAGGGGAAAAGTACGCATACCGTTGTAATCGGGCGAGTTTTTACTTTTAGATGCAACAGAAATTTTGCGGATTGATCAACCCGTTCGCGAGATATGGCAGTTTGGAGATAAGAAACGCTTTAGAAACTCAAAATTTTCGCAGTTCTGATGCTCGAAACGAATAACTAGAACGGCCCAGGGGAAAAGTGCGCATACCGTTGTAATCGGGCGAGTTTCTACTTTCAAATGCAACAGAAATTTTGCAGATTGGTCAATGCGTTCGCGAGATATGGCAGTTTGGAGGTAGGAAACGCTTGATAAACTCAAAATTTTCGCAGTTCTGATGCTCGAAACGAATAACTAGAACGGCCTAGGGGAAAAGTGCGCATACCGTTGTAATCGGGCGAGTTTCTACTTTCAGATGCAACAGAAATTTTGCGGATTGATCAATCCGTTCGCGAAATATGGCAGTTTGGAGGTAAAAAACGCTTGAGAAACTCAAAATTTTCGCAGTTCTGATGCTCGAAACGAATAACTAGAACGGCCTAGGGGAAAAGTGCCCATACCGTTGTAATCGGGCGAGTTTCTACTTTCAAATGCAACAGAAATTTTGCGGATTGGTCAATGCGTTCGCGAGATATGGCAGTTTGGAGGTAAGAAACGCTTGAGAAACTCAAAATTTTCCCAGTTCTGATGCTCGAAACGAATAACTAGAACGGCCAAGGGGAAAAGTACGCATACCGTTGTAATCGGGCGAGTTTCTACTTTCAGATGCAACGGAAATTTTGCGGATTGGTGAATCCGTTCGCAAGATATGGCAGTTTGGATGTAAGAAACGCTTGAGAAACTCAAAATTTTCGCAGTTCTGATGCTCGAAACGAATAACTAGAACGGCCTAGGGGAAAAGTGCGCATACCGTTGTAATCGGGCGAGTTTCTACTTTCAGATGCAACAGAAATTTTGCGGATTGATCAACCCGTTCGCGAGATATGGCAGTTTGGAGATAAGAAACGCTTTAGAAACTCAAAATTTTCGCAGTTCTGATGCTCGAAACGAATAACTAGAACGGCCCAGGGGAAAAGTGCGCATACCGTTGTAATCGGGCGCGTTTCTACTTTCAGATGCAACAGAAATTTTGTGGATTGGTCAATCCGTTCCCGAGATATGGCAGTTTGGAGGTAAGAAACGCTTGAGAAACTCAAAATTTTCGCAGTTCTGATGCTCGCCACGAATAACTAGAACGGCCTAGGGGAAAAGTACGCATACCGTTGTAATCGGGCGAGTTTTTACTTTCAGATGCAACAGAAATTTTGCGGATTGATCAATCCGTTCGCGAGATATGACAGTTTGGAGATAAGAAACGCTTGAGAAACTCAAAATTTTCGCAGTTCTGATGCTCGAAACGAGTAACTAGAACGGCCTAGGGGAAAAGTACGCATACCGTTGTAATCGGGCGAGTTTCTACTTTCAGATGCAACAGAGATTTTGCGGATTAGTCAATCCGTTCGCGAGATATGGCAGTTTGGAGGTAAGAAAGGCTTGAGAAACTCAAAATTTTCGCCGTTCTGATGCTCGAAACGAATAACTAGAACGGCCTAGGGGAAAAGTACGCATACCGTTGTAATCGGGCGAGTTTCTACTTTCAGATGCAACAGAAATTTTGCGGATCGGTCAATCCGTTCGCGAGATATGGCAGTTTGGATGTAAGAAACGCTTGAGAAACTCAAAATTTTCGCAGTTCTGATGCTCGAAACGAATAACTGGAACGGCCTAGTGGAAAACTACACATACCGCTGTAATCGGGCGAGTTTCTACTTTCAGATGCAACAGAAATTTTGCGGATTGGTCAATCCGTTCGCGAGATATGGCAGTTTGGAGGTAAGAAACGCTTGAGAAACACAAAATTTGCGCAGTTCTGATGCTCGAAACGAATAACTAGAACGGCCTAGGGGAAAAGTGCGCATACCGTTGTAATCGGGCGAGTTTCTACTTTCAGATGCAACAGAAATTTTGCGGATTAGTCGATCCGTTCGCGAGATATGGCAGTTTGGATGTAAGAAACGCTTGAGAAACTCAAAGTTTTCGCAGTTCTGATTCTCGAAACGAATAACTAGAACGGCCTAGGGGAAAACTACACCCACCGTTGTAATCGGGCGGGTTTCTACTTTCAGATGCAACAGAAATTTTGCGGATTGATCAATCCGTTCGCCAAATATGGCAGTTTGGAGGTAAGAAACGCTTGAGAAACTCAAAATTTTCGCTCTTCTGATGCTCGAAACGAATATCTAGAACGGCCTAGGGGAAAAGTGCGCATACCGTTGTAATCGGGCGAGTTTCTCCTTTCAGGTGCAACAGAAATTTTGCGGATTGATCAACCCGTTCGCGAGATATGGCCGTTTGTATGTAAGAAACGCTTGAGAAACTCAAAATCTTCGCGGTTCTGATGCTCGAAACGAGTAACTAGAACGGCCTAGGGGAAAACTACAACTACCGTTGTAATCGGGCGAGTTTCCACTTTCAGATGCAACAGAAATTTTGAGGATTGATCAGTCCTTTCGCGAGATATGGCAGTTTGGAGATAAGAAACGCTTGAGAAACTCAAAATTTTCGAAGTTCTGATGCTCGAAACGAGTAACTAGAACGGCCAAAGGGAAAAGTACGCATACCGTTGTAATCGGGCGAGTTTCTACTTTCAGATGTAACAGTAATTTTGCGGATTGGTTAATCCGTTCGCGAGATATGGCAGTTTGGAGGTAAGAAACGCTTGAGAAACTCAAAGTTTTCGCAGTTCTGATGCTCGACACGTATAACTAGAACGGCCTAGGGGAAAAGTACGCATACCGTTGTAATCGGGCGAGTTTCTACTTTCAAATGCAACAGAAATTTTGCAGATTGGTCAATGCGTTCGCGAGATATGGCAGTTTGGAGGTAAGAAACGCTTGAGAAACTCAAAATTTTCGCAGTTCTGATGCTCGAAACGAATAACTAGAACGGCCTAGGGGAAAAGTGCGCATACCGTTGTAATCGGGCGAGCTTCTACTTTCAGATGCAACAGAAATTTTGCGGATTGATCAATCCGTTCGCGAAATATGGCAGTTTGGAGGTAAGAAACGCTTGAGAAACTCAAAATTTTCGCAGTTCTGATGCTCGAAACGAATAACTAGAACGGCCTAGGGGAAAAGTGCCCATACCGTTGTAATCGGGCGAGTTTCTACTTTCAAATGCAACAGAAATTTTGCGGATTGGTCAATGCGTTCGCGAGATATGGCAGTTTGGAGGTAAGAAACGCTTGAGAAACTCAAAACTTTCGCAGTTCTGATGCTCGAAACGAATAACTAGAACGGCCAAGGGGAAAAGTACGCATACCGTTGTAATCGGGCGAGTTTCTACTTTCAGATGCAACGGAAATTTTGCGGATTGGTGAATCCGTTCGCAAGATATGGCAGTTTGGATGTAAGAAACGCTTGAGAAACTCAAAATTTTCGCAGTTCTGATGCTCGAAACGAATAACTAGAACGGCCTAGGGGAAAAGTGCGCATACCGTTGTAATCGGGCGAGTTTCTACTTTCAGATGCAACAGAAATTTTGCGGATTGATCAACCCGTTCGCGAGATATGGCAGTTTGGAGATAAGAAACGTTTTAGAAACTCAAAATTTTCGCAGTTCTGATGCTCGAAACGAATAACTAGAACGGCCCAGGGGAAAAGTGCGCATACCGTTGTAATCGGGCGCGTTTCTACTTTCAGATGCAACAGAAATTTTGTGGATTGGTCAATCCGTTCCCGAGATATGGCAGTTTGGATGTAAGAAACGCTTGAGAAACTCAAAATTTTCGCAGTTCTGATGCTCGTCACGAATAACTAGAACGGCCTAGGGGAAAAGTACGCATACCGTTGTAATCGGGCGAGTTTTTACTTTTAGATGCAACAGAAATTTTGCGGATTGATCAATCCGTTCGCGAGATATGACAGTTTGGAGATAAGAAACGCTTGAGAAACTCAAAATTTTCGCAGTTCTGATGCTCGAAACGAGTAACTAGAACGGCCTAGGGGAAAAGTACGCATACCGTTGTAATCGGGCGAGTTTCTACTTTCAGATGCAACAGAGATTTTGCGGATTAGTCAATCCGTTCGCGAGATATGGCAGTTTGGAGGTAAGAAAGGCTTGAGAAACTCAAAATTTTCGCCGTTCTGATGCTCGAAACGAATAACTAGAACGGCCTAGGGGAAAAGTACGCATACCGTTGTAATCGGGCGAGTTTCTACTTTCAGATGCAACAGAAATTTTGCGGATCGGTCAATCCGTTCGCGAGATATGGCAGTTTGGATGTAAGAAACGCTTGATAAACTCAAAATTTTCGCTCTTCTGATGCTCGAAACGAATATCTAGAACGGCCTAGGGGAAAAGTGCGCATACCGTTGTAATCGGGCGAGTTTCTCCTTTCAGGTGCAACAGAAATTTTGCGGATTGATCAACCCGTTCGCGAGATATGGCCGTTTGTATGTAAGAAACGCTTGAGAAACTCAAAATCTTCGCGGTTCTGATGCTCGAAACGAGTAACTAGAACGGCCTAGGGGAAAACTACAACTACCGTTGTAATCGGGCGAGTTTCCACTTTCAGATGCAACAGAAATTTTGAGGATTGATCAGTCCTTTCGCGAGATATGGCAGTTTGGAGATAAGAAACGCTTGAGAAACTCAAAATTTTCGAAGTTCTGATGCTCGAAACGAGTAACTAGAACGGCCAAAGGGAAAAGTACGCATACCGTTGTAATCGGGCGAGTTTCTACTTTCAGATGTAACAGAAATTTTGCGGATTGGTTAATCCGTTCGCGAGATATGGCAGTTTGGAGGTAAGAAACGCTTGAGAAACTCAAAGTTTTCGCAGTTCTGATGCTCGACACGTATAACTAGAACGGCCTAGGGGAAAAGTACGCATACCGTTGTAATCGGGCGAGTTTCTACTTTCAAATGCAACAGAAATTTTGCAGATTGGTCAATGCGTTCGCGAGATATGGCAGTTTGGAGGTAAGAAACGCTTGAGAAACTCAAAATTTTCGCAGTTCTGATGCTCGAAACGAATAACTAGAACGGCCTAGGGGAAAAGTGCGCATACCGTTGTAATCGGGCGAGCTTCTACTTTCAGATGCAACAGAAATTTTGCGGATTGATCAATCCGTTCGCGAAATATGGCAGTTTGGAGGTAAGAAACGCTTGAGAAACTCAAAATTTTCGCAGTTCTGATGCTCGAAACGAATAACTAGAACGGCCTAGGGGAAAAGTGCCCATACCGTTGTAATCGGGCGAGTTTCTACTTTCAAATGCAACAGAAATTTTGCGGATTGGTCAATGCGTTCGCGAGATATGGCAGTTTGGAGGTAAGAAACGCTTGAGAAACTCAAAACTTTCGCAGTTCTGATGCTCGAAACGAATAACTAGAACGGCCAAGGGGAAAAGTACGCATACCGTTGTAATCGGGCGAGTTTCTACTTTCAGATGCAACGGAAATTTTGCGGATTGGTGAATCCGTTCGCAAGATATGGCAGTTTGGATGTAAGAAACGCTTGAGAAACTCAAAATTTTCGCAGTTCTGATGCTCGAAACGAATAACTAGAACGGCCTAGGGGAAAAGTGCGCATACCGTTGTAATCGGGCGAGTTTCTACTTTCAGATGCAACAGAAATTTTGCGGATTGATCAACCCGTTCGCGAGATATGGCAGTTTGGAGATAAGAAACGTTTTAGAAACTCAAAATTTTCGCAGTTCTGATGCTCGAAACGAATAACTAGAACGGCCCAGGGGAAAAGTGCGCATACCGTTGTAATCGGGCGCGTTTCTACTTTCAGATGCAACAGAAATTTTGTGGATTGGTCAATCCGTTCCCGAGATATGGCAGTTTGGATGTAAGAAACGCTTGAGAAACTCAAAATTTTCGCAGTTCTGATGCTCGTCACGAATAACTAGAACGGCCTAGGGGAAAAGTACGCATACCGTTGTAATCGGGCGAGTTTTTACTTTTAGATGCAACAGAAATTTTGCGGATTGATCAATCCGTTCGCGAGATATGACAGTTTGGAGATAAGAAACGCTTGAGAAACTCAAAATTTTCGCAGTTCTGATGCTCGAAACGAGTAACTAGAACGGCCTAGGGGAAAAGTACGCATACCGTTGTAATCGGGCGAGTTTCTACTTTCAGATGCAACAGAGATTTTGCGGATTAGTCAATCCGTTCGCGAGATATGGCAGTTTGGAGGTAAGAAAGGCTTGAGAAACTCAAAATTTTCGCCGTTCTGATGCTCGAAACGAATAACTAGAACGGCCTAGGGGAAAAGTACGCATACCGTTGTAATCGGGCGAGTTTCTACTTTCAGATGCAACAGAAATTTTGCGGATCGGTCAATCCGTTCGCGAGATATGGCAGTTTGGATGTAAGAAACGCTTGATAAACTCAAAATTTTCGCAGTTCTGATGCTCGAAACGAATAACTAGAACGGCCTAGGGGAAAAGTGCGCATACCGTTGTAATCGGGCGAGTTTCTACTTTCAGATGCAACAGAAATTCTGCGGATTGATCAATCCGTTCGCGAAATATGGCAGTTTGGAGGTAAGAAACGCTTGAGAAACTCAAAATTTTCGCAGTTCTGATGCTCGAAACGAATAACTAGAACGGCCTAGGGGAAAAGTGCCCATACCGTTGTAATCGGGCGAGTTTCTACTTTCAAATGCAACAGAAATTTTGCGGATTGGTCAATGCGTTCGCGAGATATGGCAGTTTGGAGGTAAGAAACGCTTGAGAAACTCAAAATTTTCCCAGTTCTGATGCTCGAAACGAATAACTAGAACGGCCAAGGGGAAAAGTAGGCATACCGTTGTAATCGGGCGAGTTTTTACTTTTAGATGCAACAGAAATTTTGCGGATTGATCAACCCGTTCGCGAGATATGGCAGTTTGGAGATAAGAAACGCTTTAGAAACTCAAAATTTTCGCAGTTCTGATGCTCGAAACGAATAACTAGAACGGCCCAGGGGAAAAGTGCGCATACCGTTGTAATCGGGCGCGTTTCTACTTTCAGATGCAACAGAAATTTTGTGGATTGGTCAATCCGTTCCCGAGATATGGCAGTTTGGATGTAAGAAACGCTTGAGAAACTCAAAATTTTCGCAGTTCTGATGCTCGTCACGAATAACTAGAACGGCCTAGGGGAAAAGTACGCATACCGTTGTAATCGGGCGAGTTTTTACTTTTAGATGCAACAGAAATTTTGCGGATTGATCAATCCGTTCGCGAGATATGACAGTTTGGAGATAAGAAACGCTTGAGAAACTCAAAATTTTCGCAGTTCTGATGCTCGAAACGAGTAACTAGAACGGCCTAGGGGAAAAGTACGCATACCGTTGTAATCGGGCGAGTTTCTGCTTTCTGATGCAACAGAGATTTTGCGGATTAGTCAATCCGTTCGCGAGATATGGCAGTTTGGAGGTAAGAAAGGCTTGAGAAACTCAAAATTTTCGCCGTTCTGATGCTCGAAACGAATAACTAGAACGGCCTAGGGGAAAAGTACGCATACCGTTGTAATCGGGCGAGTTTCTACTTTCAGATGCAACAGAAATTTTCCGGATCGGTCAATCCGTTCGCGAGATATGGCAGTTTGGATGTAAGAAACGCTTGAGAAACTCAAAGTTTTCGCAGTTCTGATGCTCGACACGTATAACTAGAACGGCCTAGGGGAAAAGTACGCATACCGTTGTAATCGGGCGAGTTTCTACTTTCAAATGCAACAGAAATTTTGCAGATTGGTCAATGCGTTCGCGAGATATGGCAGTTTGGAGGTAGGAAACGCTTGATAAACTCAAAATTTTCGCAGTTCTGATGCTCGAAACGAATAACTAGAACGGCCTAGGGGAAAAGTGCGCATACCGTTGTAATCGGGCGAGTTTCTACTTTCAGATGCAACAGAAATTTTGCGGATTGATCAATCCGTTCGCGAAATATGGCAGTTTGGAGGTAAGAAACGCTTGAGAAACTCAAAATTTTCGCAGTTCTGATGCTCGAAACGAATAACTAGAACGGCCTAGGGGAAAAGTGCCCATACCGTTGTAATCGGGCGAGTTTCTACTTTCAAATGCAACAGAAATTTTGCGGATTGGTCAATGCGTTCGCGAGATATGGCAGTTTGGAGGTAAGAAACGCTTGAGAAACTCAAAATTTTCCCAGTTCTGATGCTCGAAACGAATAACTAGAACGGCCAAGGGGAAAAGTACGCATACCGTTGTAATCGGGCGAGTTTCTACTTTCAGATGCAACGGAAATTTTGCGGATTGGTGAATCCGTTCGCAAGATATGGCAGTTTGGATGTAAGAAACGCATGAGAAACTCAAAATTTTCGCAGTTCTGATGCTCGAAACGAATAACTAGAACGGCCTAGGGGAAAAGTGCGCATACCGTTGTAATCGGGCGAGTTTCTACTTTCAGATGCAACAGAAATTTTGCGGATTGATCAACCCGTTCGCGAGATATGGCAGTTTGGAGATAAGAAACGCTTTAGAAACTCAAAATTTTCGCAGTTCTGATGCTCGAAACGAATAACTAGAACGGCCCAGGGGAAAAGTGCGCATACCGTTGTAATCGGGCGCGTTTCTACTTTCAGATGCAACAGAAATTTTGTGGATTGGTCAATCCGTTCCCGAGATATGGCAGTTTGGAGGTAAGAAACGCTTGAGAAACTCAAAATTTTCGCAGTTCTGATGCTCGCCACGAATAACTAGAACGGCCTAGGGGAAAAGTACGCACACCGTTGTAATCGGGCGAGTTTTTACTTTCAGATGCAACAGAAATTTTGCGGATTGATCAATCCGTTCGCGAGATATGACAGTTTGGAGATAAGAAACGCTTGAGAAACTCAAAATTTTCGCAGTTCTGATGCTCGAAACGAGTAGCTAGAACGGCCTAGGGGAAAAGTACGCATACCGTTGTAATCGGGCGAGTTTCTACTTTCAGATGCAACAGAGATTTTGCGGATTAGTCAATCCGTTCGCGAGATATGGCAGTTTGGAGGTAAGAAAGGCTTGAGAAACTCAAAATTTTCGCCGTTCTGATGCTCGAAACGAATAACTAGAACGGCCTAGGGGAAAAGTACGCATACCGTTGTAATCGGGCGAGTTTCTACTTTCAGATGCAACAGAAATTTTGCGGATCGGTCAATCCGTTCGCGAGATATGGCAGTTTGGATGTAAGAAACGCTTGAGAAACTCAAAATTTTCGCAGTTCTGATGCTCGAAACGAATAACTGGAACGGCCTAGTGGAAAACTACACATACCGCTGTAATCGGGCGAGTTTCTACTTTCAGATGCAACAGAAATTTTGCGGATTGGTCAATCCGTTCGCGAGATATGGCAGTTTGGAGGTAAGAAACGCTTGAGAAACACAAAATTTGCGCAGTTCTGATGCTCGAAACGAATAACTAGAACGGCCTAGGGGAAAAGTGCGCATACCGTTGTAATCGGGCGAGTTTCTACTTTCAGATGCAACAGAAATTTTGCGGATTAGTCGATCCGTTCGCGAGATATGGCAGTTTGGATGTAAGAAACGCTTGAGAAACTCAAAGTTTTCGCAGTTCTGATTCTCGAAACGAATAACTAGAACGGCCTAGGGGAAAACTACACCCACCGTTGTAATCGGGCGGGTTTCTACTTTCAGATGCAACAGAAATTTTGCGGATTGATCAATCCGTTCGCCAAATATGGCAGTTTGGAGGTAAGAAACGCTTGAGAAACTCAAAATTTTCGCTCTTCTGATGCTCGAAACGAATATCTAGAACGGCCTAGGGGAAAAGTGCGCATACCGTTGTAATCGGGCGAGTTTCTCCTTTCAGGTGCAACAGAAATTTTGCGGATTGATCAACCCGTTCGCGAGATATGGCCGTTTGTATGTAAGAAACGCTTGAGAAACTCAAAATCTTCGCGGTTCTGATGCTCGAAACGAGTAACTAGAACGGCCTAGGGGAAAACTACAACTACCGTTGTAATCGGGCGAGTTTCCACTTTCAGATGCAACAGAAATTTTGAGGATTGATCAGTCCTTTCGCGAGATATGGCAGTTTGGAGATAAGAAACGCTTGAGAAACTCAAAATTTTCGAAGTTCTGATGCTCGAAACGAGTAACTAGAACGGCCAAGGGGAAAAGTACGCATACCGTTGTAATCGGGCGAGTTTCTACTTTCAGATGTAACAGAAATTTTGCGGATTGGTTAATCCGTTCGCGAGATATGGCAGTTTGGAGGTAAGAAACGCTTGAGAAACTCAAAGTTTTCGCAGTTCTGATGCTCGACACGTATAACTAGAACGGCCTAGGGGAAAAGTACGCATACCGTTGTAATCGGGCGAGTTTCTACTTTCAAATGCAACAGAAATTTTGCAGATTGGTCAATGCGTTCGCGAGATATGGCAGTTTGGAGGTAAGAAACGCTTGAGAAACTCAAAATTTTCGCAGTTCTGATGCTCGAAACGAATAACTAGAACGGCCTAGGGGAAAAGTGCGCATACCGTTGTAATCGGGCGAGCTTCTACTTTCAGATGCAACAGAAATTTTGCGGATTGATCAATCCGTTCGCGAAATATGGCAGTTTGGAGGTAAGAAACGCTTGAGAAACTCAAAATTTTCGCAGTTCTGATGCTCGAAACGAATAACTAGAACGGCCTAGGGGAAAAGTGCCCATACCGTTGTAATCGGGCGAGTTTCTACTTTCAAATGCAACAGAAATTTTCCGGATTGGTCAATGCGTTCGCGAGATATGGCAGTTTGGATGTAAGAAACGCTTGAGAAACTCAATATTTTCGCAGTTCTGATGCTCGAAACGAATAACTAGAACGGCCAAGGGGAAAAGTACGCATACCGTTGTAATCGGGCGAGTTTCTACTTTCAGATGCAACGGAAATTTTGCGGATTGGTGAATCCGTTCGCAAGATATGGCAGTTTGGATGTAAGAAACGCTTGAGAAACTCAAAATTTTCGCAGTTCTGATGCTCGAAACGAATAACTAGAACGGCCTAGGGGAAAAGTGCGCATACCGTTGTAATCGGTCGAGTTTCTACTTTCAGATGCAACAGAAATTTTGCGGATTGATCAACCCGTTCGCGAGATATGGCAGTTTGGAGATAAGAAACGCTTTAGAAACTCAAAATTTTCGCAGTTCTGATGCTCGAAACGAATAACTAGAACGGCCCAGGGGAAAAGTGCGCGTACCGTTGTAATCGGGCGCGTTTCTACTTTCAGATGCAACAGAAATTTTGTGGATTGGTCAATCCGTTCCCGAGATATGGCAGTTTGGAGGTAAGAAACGCTTGAGAAACTGAAAATTTTCGCAGTTCTGATGCTCGAAACGAATAACTGGAACGGCCTAGTGGAAAACTACACATACCGCTGTAATCGGGCGGGTTTCTACTTTCAGATGCAACAGAAATTTTCCGGATTGGTCAATGCGTTCGCGAGATATGGCAGTTTGGAGGTAAGAAAGGCTTGAGAAACTCAAAATTTTCGCCGTTCTGATGCTCGAAACGAATAACTAGAACGGCCTAGGGGAAAAGTACGCATACCGTTGTAATCGGGCGAGTTTCTACTTTCAGATGCAACAGAAATTTTCCGGATCGGTCAATCCGTTCGCGAGATATGGCAGTTTGGATGTAAGAAACGCTTGAGAAACTCAAAGTTTTCGCAGTTCTGATGCTCGACACGTATAACTAGAACGGCCTAGGGGAAAAGTACGCATACCGTTGTAATCGGGCGAGTTTCTACTTTCAAATGCAACAGAAATTTTGCAGATTGGTCAATGCGTTCGCGAGATATGGCAGTTTGGAGGTAGGAAACGCTTGATAAACTCAAAATTTTCGCAGTTCTGATGCTCGAAACGAATAACTAGAACGGCCTAGGGGAAAAGTGCGCATACCGTTGTAATCGGGCGAGTTTCTACTTTCAGATGCAACAGAAATTTTGCGGATTGATCAATCCGTTCGCGAAATATGGCAGTTTGGAGGTAAGAAACGCTTGAGAAACTCAAAATTTTCGCAGTTCTGATGCTCGAAACGAATAACTAGAACGGCCTAGGGGAAAAGTGCCCATACCGTTGTAATCGGGCGAGTTTCTACTTTCAAATGCAACAGAAATTTTGCGGATTGGTCAATGCGTTCGCGAGATATGGCAGTTTGGAGGTAAGAAACGCTTGAGAAACTCAAAATTTTCCCAGTTCTGATGCTCGAAACGAATAACTAGAACGGCCAAGGGGAAAAGTACGCATACCGTTGTAATCGGGCGAGTTTCTACTTTCAGATGCAACGGAAATTTTGCGGATTGGTGAATCCGTTCGCAAGATATGGCAGTTTGGATGTAAGAAACGCTTGAGAAACTCAAAATTTTCGCAGTTCTGATGCTCGAAACGAATAACTAGAACGGCCTAGGGGAAAAGTGCGCATACCGTTGTAATCGGGCGAGTTTCTACTTTCAGATGCAACAGAAATTTTGCGGATTGATCAACCCGTTCGCGAGATATGGCAGTTTGGAGATAAGAAACGCTTTAGAAACTCAAAATTTTCGCAGTTCTGATGCTCGAAACGAATAACTAGAACGGCCCAGGGGAAAAGTGCGCATACCGTTGTAATCGGGCGCGTTTCTACTTTCAGATGCAACAGAAATTTTGTGGATTGGTCAATCCGTTCCCGAGATATGGCAGTTTGGAGGTAAGAAACGCTTGAGAAACTCAAAATTTTCGCAGTTCTGATGCTCGCCACGAATAACTAGAACGGCCTAGGGGAAAAGTACGCACACCGTTGTAATCGGGCGAGTTTTTACTTTCAGATGCAACAGAAATTTTGCGGATTGATCAATCCGTTCGCGAGATATGACAGTTTGGAGATAAGAAACGCTTGAGAAACTCAAAATTTTCGCAGTTCTGATGCTCGAAACGAGTAGCTAGAACGGCCTAGGGGAAAAGTACGCATACCGTTGTAATCGGGCGAGTTTCTACTTTCAGATGCAACAGAGATTTTGCGGATTAGTCAATCCGTTCGCGAGATATGGCAGTTTGGAGGTAAGAAAGGCTTGAGAAACTCAAAATTTTCGCCGTTCTGATGCTCGAAACGAATAACTAGAACGGCCTAGGGGAAAAGTACGCATACCGTTGTAATCGGGCGAGTTTCTACTTTCAGATGCAACAGAAATTTTGCGGATCGGTCAATCCGTTCGCGAGATATGGCAGTTTGGATGTAAGAAACGCTTGAGAAACTCAAAATTTTCGCAGTTCTGATGCTCGAAACGAATAACTGGAACGGCCTAGTGGAAAACTACACATACCGCTGTAATCGGGCGAGTTTCTACTTTCAGATGCAACAGAAATTTTGCGGATTGGTCAATCCGTTCGCGAGATATGGCAGTTTGGAGGTAAGAAACGCTTGAGAAACACAAAATTTGCGCAGTTCTGATGCTCGAAACGAATAACTAGAACGGCCTAGGGGAAAAGTGCGCATACCGTTGTAATCGGGCGAGTTTCTACTTTCAGATGCAACAGAAATTTTGCGGATTAGTCGATCCGTTCGCGAGATATGGCAGTTTGGATGTAAGAAACGCTTGAGAAACTCAAAGTTTTCGCAGTTCTGATTCTCGAAACGAATAACTAGAACGGCCTAGGGGAAAACTACACCCACCGTTGTAATCGGGCGGGTTTCTACTTTCAGATGCAACAGAAATTTTGCGGATTGATCAATCCGTTCGCCAAATATGGCAGTTTGGAGGTAAGAAACGATTGAGAAACTCAAAATTTTCGCTCTTCTGATGCTCGAAACGAATATCTAGAACGGCCTAGGGGAAAAGTGCGCATACCGTTGTAATCGGGCGAGTTTCTCCTTTCAGGTGCAACAGAAATTTTGCGGATTGATCAACCCGTTCGCGAGATATGGCCGTTTGTATGTAAGAAACGCTTGAGAAACTCAAAATCTTCGCGGTTCTGATGCTCGAAACGAGTAACTAGAACGGCCTAGGGGAAAACTACAACTACCGTTGTAATCGGGCGAGTTTCCACTTTCAGATGCAACAGAAATTTTGAGGATTGATCAGTCCTTTCGCGAGATATGGCAGTTTGGAGATAAGAAACGCTTGAGAAACTCAAAATTTTCGAAGTTCTGATGCTCGAAACGAGTAACTAGAACGGCCAAGGGGAAAAGTACGCATACCGTTGTAATCGGGCGAGTTTCTACTTTCAGATGTAACAGAAATTTTGCGGATTGGTTAATCCGTTCGCGAGATATGGCAGTTTGGAGGTAAGAAACGCTTGAGAAACTCAAAGTTTTCGCAGTTCTGATGCTCGACACGTATAACTAGAACGGCCTAGGGGAAAAGTACGCATACCGTTGTAATCGGGCGAGTTTCTACTTTCAAATGCAACAGAAATTTTGCAGATTGGTCAATGCGTTCGCGAGATATGGCAGTTTGGAGGTAAGAAACGCTTGAGAAACTCAAAATTTTCGCAGTTCTGATGCTCGAAACGAATAACTAGAACGGCCTAGGGGAAAAGTGCGCATACCGTTGTAATCGGGCGAGCTTCTACTTTCAGATGCAACAGAAATTTTGCGGATTGATCAATCCGTTCGCGAAATATGGCAGTTTGGAGGTAAGAAACGCTTGAGAAACTCAAAATTTTCGCAGTTCTGATGCTCGAAACGAATAACTAGAACGGCCTAGGGGAAAAGTGCCCATACCGTTGTAATCGGGCGAGTTTCTACTTTCAAATGCAACAGAAATTTTCCGGATTGGTCAATGCGTTCGCGAGATATGGCAGTTTGGATGTAAGAAACGCTTGAGAAACTCAATATTTTCGCAGTTCTGATGCTCGAAACGAATAACTAGAACGGCCAAGGGGAAAAGTACGCATACCGTTGTAATCGGGCGAGTTTCTACTTTCAGATGCAACGGAAATTTTGCGGATTGGTGAATCCGTTCGCAAGATATGGCAGTTTGGATGTAAGAAACGCTTGAGAAACTCAAAATTTTCGCAGTTCTGATGCTCGAAACGAATAACTAGAACGGCCTAGGGGAAAAGTGCGCATACCGTTGTAATCGGTCGAGTTTCTACTTTCAGATGCAACAGAAATTTTGCGGATTGATCAACCCGTTCGCGAGATATGGCAGTTTGGAGATAAGAAACGCTTTAGAAACTCAAAATTTTCGCAGTTCTGATGCTCGAAACGAATAACTAGAACGGCCCAGGGGAAAAGTGCGCGTACCGTTGTAATCGGGCGCGTTTCTACTTTCAGATGCAACAGAAATTTTGTGGATTGGTCAATCCGTTCCCGAGATATGGCAGTTTGGAGGTAAGAAACGCTTGAGAAACTGAAAATTTTCGCAGTTCTGATGCTCGAAACGAATAACTGGAACGGCCTAGTGGAAAACTACACATACCGCTGTAATCGGGCGGGTTTCTACTTTCAGATGCAACAGAAATTTTGCGGATTGGTCAATCCGTTCGCGAGATATGGCAGTTTGGAGGTAAGAAACGCTTGAGAAACACAAAATTTGCGCAGTTCTGATGCTCGAAACGAATAACTAGAACGGCCTACGGGAAAAGTGCGCATACCGTTGTAATCGGGCGAGTTTCTACTTTCAGATGCAACAGAAATTTTGCGGATCGGTCAATCCGTTCGCGAGATATGGCAGTTTGGATGTAAGAAACGCTTGAGAAACTCAAAATTTTCGCAGTTCTGATGCTCGAAACGAATAACTGGAACGGCCTAGTGGAAAACTACACATACCGCTGTAATCGGGCGAGTCTCTACTTTCAGATGCAACAGAAATTTTGCGGATCTGTCAATCCGTTCGCGAGATATGGCAGTTTGGATGTAAGAAACGCTTGAGAAACTCAAAATTTTCGCAGTTCTGATGCTCGAAACGAATAACTGGAACGGCCTAGTGGAAAACTACACATACCGCTGTAATCGGGCGAGTTTCTACTTTCAGATGCAACAGAAATTTTGCGGATTGGTCAATCCGTTCGCGAGATATGGCAGTTTGGAGGTAAGAAACGCTTGAGAAACACAAAATTTGCGCAGTTCTGATGCTCGAAACGAATAACTAGAACGGCCTAGGGGAAATGTGCGCATACCGTTGTAATCGGGCGAGTTTCTACTTTCAGATGCAACAGAAATTTTGCGGATTAGTCGATCCGTTCGCGAGATATGGCAGTTTGGATGTAAGAAACGCTTGAGAAACTCAAAGTTTTCGCAGTTCTGATTCTCGAAACGAATAACTAGAACGGCCTAGGGGAAAACTACACCCACCGTTGTAATCGGGCGGGTTTCTACTTTCAGATGCAACAGAAATTTTGCGGATTGATCAATCCGTTCGCCAAATATGGCAGTTTGGAGGTAAGAAACGCTTGAGAAACTCAAAATTTTCGCTCTTCTGATGCTCGAAACGAATATCTAGAACGGCCTAGGGGAAAAGTGCGCATACCGTTGTAATCGGGCGAGTTTCTCCTTTCAGGTGCAACAGAAATTTTGCGGATTGATCAACCCGTTCGCGAGATATGGCCGTTTGTATGTAAGAAACGCTTGAGAAACTCAAAATCTTCGCGGTTCTGATGCTCGAAACGAGTAACTAGAACGGCCTAGGGGAAAACTACAACTACCGTTGTAATCGGGCGAGTTTCCACTTTCAGATGCAACAGAAATTTTGAGGATTGATCAGTCCTTTCGCGAGATATGGCAGTTTGGATGTAAGAAACGCTTGAGAAACTCAAAATTTTCGCAGTTCTGATGCTCGAAACGAATAACTGGAACGGCCTAGGGGAGAAGTACGCATACCGTTGTAATCGGGCGAGTTTCTACTTTCAGATGCAACGGAAATTTTGCGGATTGGTGAATCCGTTCGCAAGATATGGCAGTTTGGATGTAAGAAACGCTTGAGAAACTCAAAATTTTCGCAGTTCTGATGCTCGAAACGAATAACTAGAACGGCCTAGGGGAAAAGTGCGCATACCGTTGTAATCGGGCGAGTTTCTACTTTCAGATGCAACAGAAATTTTGCGGATTGATCAACCCGTTCGCGAGATATGGCAGTTTGGAGATAAGAAACGCTTTAGAAACTCAAAATTTTCGCAGTTCTGATGCTCGAAACGAATAACTAGAACGGCCCAGGGGAAAAGTGCGCATACCGTTGTAATCGGGCGCGTTTCTACTTTCAGATGCAACAGAAATTTTGTGGATTGGTCAATCCGTTCCCGAGATATGGCAGTTTGGATGTAAGAAACGCTTGAGAAACTCAAAATTTTCGCAGTTCTGATGCTCGTCACGAATAACTAGAACGGCCTAGGGGAAAAGTACGCATACCGTTGTAATCGGGCGAGTTTTTACTTTTAGATGCAACAGAAATTTTGCGGATTGATCAATCCGTTCGCGAGATATGACAGTTTGGAGATAAGAAACGCTTGAGAAACTCAAAATTTTCGCAGTTCTGATGCTCGAAACGAGTAACTAGAACGGCCTAGGGGAAAAGTACGCATACCGTTGTAATCGGGCGAGTTTCTACTTTCAAATGCAACAGAGATTTTGCGGATTAGTCAATCCGTTCGCGAGATATGGCAGTTTGGAGGTAAGAAAGGCTTGAGAAACTCAAAATTTTCGCCGTTCTGATGCTCGAAACGAATAACTAGAACGGCCTAGGGGAAAAGTACGCATACCGTTGTAATCGGGCGAGTTTCTACGTTCAGATGCAACAGAAATTTTGCGGATCGGTCAATCCGTTCGCGAGATATGGCAGTTTGGATGTAAGAAACGCTTGATAAACTCAAAATTTTCGCAGTTCTGATGCTCGAAACGAATAACTAGAACGGCCTAGGGGAAAAGTGCGCATACCGTTGTAATCGGGCGAGTTTCTACTTTCAGATGCAACAGAAATTCTGCGGATTGATCAATCCGTTCGCGAAATATGGCAGTTTGGAGGTAAGAAACGCTTGAGAAACTCAAAATTTTCGCAGTTCTGATGCTCGAAACGAATAACTAGAACGGCCTAGGGGAAAAGTGCCCATACCGTTGTAATCGGGCGAGTTTCTACTTTCAAATGCAACAGAAATTTTGCGGATTGGTCAATGCGTTCGCGAGATATGGCAGTTTGGAGGTAAGAAACGCTTGAGAAACTCAAAATTTTCCCAGTTCTGATGCTCGAAACGAATAACTAGAACGGCCAAGGGGAAAAGTAGGCATACCGTTGTAATCGGGCGAGTCTTTACTTTTAGATGCAACAGAAATTTTGCGGATTGATCAACCCGTTCGCGAGATATGGCAGTTTGGAGATAAGAAACGCTTTAGAAACTCAAAATTTTCGCAGTTCTGATGCTCGAAACGAATAACTAGAACGGCCCAGGGGAAAAGTGCGCATACCGTTGTAATCGGGCGCGTTTCTACTTTCAGATGCAACAGAAATTTTGTGGATTGGTCAATCCGTTCCCGAGATATGGCAGTTTGGATGTAAGAAACGCTTGAGAAACTCAAAATTTTCGCAGTTCTGATGCTCGTCACGAATAACTAGAACGGCCTAGGGGAAAAGTACGCATACCGTTGTAATCGGGCGAGTTTTTACTTTTAGATGCAACAGAAATTTTGCGGATTGATCAATCCGTTCGCGAGATATGACAGTTTGGAGATAACAAACGCTTGAGAAACTCAAAATTTTCGCAGTTCTGATGCTCGAAACGAGTAACTAGAACGGCCTAGGGGAAAAGTACGCATACCGTTGTAATCGGGCGAGTTTCTACTTTCAAATGCAACAGAAATTTTGCAGATTGGTCAATGCGTTCGCGAGATATGGCAGTTTGGAGGTAGGAAACGCTTGATAAACTCAAAATTTTCGCAGTTCTGATGCTCGAAACGAATAACTAGAACGGCCTAGGGGAAAAGTGCGCATACCGTTGTAATCGGGCGAGTTTCTACTTTCAGATGCAACAGAAATTTTGCGGATTGATAAATCCGTTCGCGAAATATGGCAGTTTGGAGGTAAGAAACGCTTGAGAAACTCAAAATTTTCGCAGTTCTGATGCTCGAAACGAATAACTAGAACGGCCTAGGGGAAAAGTGCCCATACCGTTGTAATCGGGCGAGTTTCTACTTTCAAATGCAACAGAAATTTTGCGGATTGGTCAATGCGTTCGCGAGATATGGCAGTTTGGAGGTAAGAAACGCTTGAGAAACTCAAAATTTTCCCAGTTCTGATGCTCGAAACGAATAACTAGAACGGCCAAGGGGAAAAGTACGCATACCGTTGTAATCGGGCGAGTTTCTACTTTCAGATGCAACGGAAATTTTGCGGATTGATCAACCCGTTCGCGAGATATGGCAGTTTGGAGATAAGAAACGCTTTAGAAACTCAAAATTTTCGCAGTTCTGATGCTCGAAACGAATAACTAGAACGGCCCAGGGGAAAAGTGCGCATACCGTTGTAATCGGGCGCGTTTCTACTTTCAGATGCAACAGAAATTTTGTGGATTGGTCAATCCGTTCCCGAGATATGGCAGTTTGGAGGTAAGAAACGCTTGAGAAACTCAAAATTTTCGCAGTTCTGATGCTCGCCACGAATAACTAGAACGGCCTAGGGGAAAAGTACGCATACCGTTGTAATCGGGCGAGTTTTTACTTTCAGATGCAACAGAAATTTTGCGGATTGATCAATCCGTTCGCGAGATATGACAGTTTGGAGATAAGAAACGCTTGAGAAACTCAAAATTTTCGCAGTTCTGATGCTCGAAACGAGTAACTAGAACGGCCTAGGGGAAAAGTACGCATACCGTTGTAATCGGGCGAGTTTCTACTTTCAGATGCAACAGAGATTTTGCGGATTAGTCAATCCGTTCGCGAGATATGGCAGTTTGGAGGTAAGAAAGGCTTGAGAAACTCAAAATTTTCGCCGTTCTGATGCTCGAAACGAATAACTAGAACGGCCTAGGGGAAAAGTACGCATACCGTTGTAATCGGGCGAGTTTCTACTTTCAGATGCAACAGAAATTTTGCGGATCGGTCAATCCGTTCGCGAGATACGGCAGTTTGGATGTAAGAAACGCTTGAGAAACTCAAAATTTTCGCAGTTCTGATGCTCGAAACGAATAACTGGAACGGCCTAGTGGAAAACTACACATACCGCTGTAATCGGGCGAGTTTCTACTTTCAGATGCAACAGAAATTTTGCGGATTGGTCAATCCGTTCGCGAGATATGGCAGTTTGGAGGTAAGAAACGCTTGAGAAACACAAAATTTGCGCAGTTCTGATGCTCGAAACGAATAACTAGAACGGCCTAGGGGAAAAGTGCGCATACCGTTGTAATCGGGCGAGTTTCTACTTTCAGATGCAACAGAAATTTTGCGGATTAGTCGATCCGTTCGCGAGATATGGCAGTTTGGATGTAAGAAACGCTTGAGAAACTCAAAGTTTTCGCAGTTCTGATTCTCGAAACGAATAACTAGAACGGCCTAGGGGAAAACTACACCCACCGTTGTAATCGGGCGGGTTTCTCCTTTCAGGTGCAACAGAAATTTTGCGGATTGATCAACCCGTTCGCGAGATATGGCCGTTTGTATGTAAGAAACGCTTGAGAAACTCAAAATCTTCGCGGTTCTGATGCTCGAAACGAGTAACTAGAACGGCCTAGGGGAAAACTACAACTACCGTTGTAATCGGGCGAGTTTCCACTTTCAGATGCAACAGAAATTTTGAGGATTGATCAGTCCTTTCGCGAGATATGGCAGTTTGGAGATAAGAAACGCTTGAGAAACTCAAAATTTTCGAAGTTCTGATGCTCGAAACGAGTAACTAGAACGGCCAAGGGGAAAAGTACGCATACCGTTGTAATCGGGCGAGTTTCTACTTTCAGATGTAACAGAAATTTTGCGGATTGGTTAATCCGTTCGCGAGATATGGCAGTTTGGAGGTAAGAAACGCTTGAGAAACTCAAAGTTTTCGCAGTTCTGATGCTCGACACGTATAACTAGAACGGCCTAGGGGAAAAGTACGCATACCGTTGTAATCGGGCGAGTTTCTACTTTCAAATGCAACAGAAATTTTGCAGATTGGTCAATGCGTTCGCGAGATATGGCAGTTTGGAGGTAAGAAACGCTTGAGAAACTCAAAATTTTCGCAGTTCTGATGCTCGAAACGAATAACTAGAACGGCCTAGGGGAAAAGTGCGCATACCGTTGTAATCGGGCGAGCTTCTACTTTCAGATGCAACAGAAATTTTGCGGATTGATCAATCCGTTCGCGAAATATGGCAGTTTGGAGGTAAGAAACGCTTGAGAAACTCAAAATTTTCGCAGTTCTGATGCTCGAAACGAATAACTAGAACGGCCTAGGGGAAAAGTGCCCATACCGTTGTAATCGGGCGAGTTTCTACTTTCAAATGCAACAGAAATTTTGCGGATTGGTCAATGCGTTCGCGAGATATGGCAGTTTGGAGGTAAGAAACGCTTGAGAAACTCAAAATTTTCCCAGTTCTGATGCTCGAAACGAATAACTAGAACGGCCAAGGGGAAAAGTACGCATACCGTTGTAATCGGGCGAGTTTCTACTTTCAGATGCAACGGAAATTTTGCGGATTGGTGAATCCGTTCGCAAGATATGGCAGTTTGGATGTAAGAAACGCTTGAGAAACTCAAAATTTTCGCAGTTCTGATGCTCGAAACGAATAACTAGAACGGCCTAGGGGAAAAGTGCGCATACCGTTGTAATCGGGCGAGTTTCTACTTTCAGATGCAACAGAAATTTTGCGGATTGATCAACCCGTTCGCGAGATATGGCAGTTTGGAGATAAGAAACGCTTTAGAAACTCAAAATTTTCGCAGTTCTGATGCTCGAAACGAATAACTAGAACGGCCCAGGGGAAAAGTGCGCATACCGTTGTAATCGGGCGCGTTTCTACTTTCAGATGCAACAGAAATTTTGTGGATTGGTCAATCCGTTCCCGAGATATGGCAGTTTGGAGGTAAGAAACGCTTGAGAAACTCAAAATTTTCGCAGTTCTGATGCTCGAAACGAATAACTAGAACGGCCTAGGGGAAAAGTGCGCATACCGTTGTAATCGGGCGAGCTTCTACTTTCAGATGCAACAGAAATTTTGCGGATTGGTCAATCCGTTCGCGAGATATGGCAGTTTGGAGGTAAGAAACGCTTGAGAAACACAAAATTTGCGCAGTTCTGATGCTCGAAACGAATAACTAGAACGGCCTAGGGGAAAAGTGCGCATACCGTTGTAATCGGGCGAGTTTCTACTTTCAGATGCAACAGAAATTTTGCGGATTAGTCGATCCGTTCGCGAGATATGGCAGTTTGGATGTAAGAAACGCTTGAGAAACTCAAAGTTTTCGCAGTTCTGATTCTCGAAACGAATAACTAGAACGGCCTAGGGGAAAACTACACCCACCGTTGTAATCGGGCGGGTTTCTACTTTCAGATGCAACAGAAATTTTGCGGATTGATCAATCCGTTCGCCAAATATGGCAGTTTGGAGGTAAGAAACGCTTGAGAAACTCAAAATTTTCGCTCTTCTGATGCTCGAAACGAATATCTAGAACGGCCTAGGGGAAAAGTGCGCATACCGTTGTAATCGGGCGAGTTTCTCCTTTCAGGTGCAACAGAAATTTTGCGGATTGATCAACCCGTTCGCGAGATATGGCCGTTTGTATGTAAGAAACGCTTGAGAAACTCAAAATCTTCGCGGTTCTGATGCTCGAAACGAGTAACTAGAACGGCCTAGGGGAAAACTACAACTACCGTTGTAATCGGGCGAGTTTCCACTTTCAGATGCAACAGAAATTTTGAGGATTGATCAGTCCTTTCGCGAGATATGGCAGTTTGGAGATAAGAAACGCTTGAGAAACTCAAAATTTTCGAAGTTCTGATGCTCGAAACGAGTAACTAGAACGGCCAAGGGGAAAAGTACGCATACCGTTGTAATCGGGCGAGTTTCTACTTTCAGATGTAACAGAAATTTTGCGGATTGGTTAATCCGTTCGCGAGATATGGCAGTTTGGAGGTAAGAAACGCTTGAGAAACTCAAAGTTTTCGCAGTTCTGATGCTCGACACGTATAACTAGAACGGCCTAGGGGAAAAGTACGCATACCGTTGTAATCGGGCGAGTTTCTACTTTCAAATGCAACAGAAATTTTGCAGATTGGTCAATGCGTTCGCGAGATATGGCAGTTTGGAGGTAAGAAACGCTTGAGAAACTCAAAATTTTCGCAGTTCTGATGCTCGAAACGAATAACTAGAACGGCCTAGGGGAAAAGTGCGCATACCGTTGTAATCGGGCGAGCTTCTACTTTCAGATGCAACAGAAATTTTGCGGATTGATCAATCCGTTCGCGAAATATGGCAGTTTGGAGGTAAGAAACGCTTGAGAAACTCAAAATTTTCGCAGTTCTGATGCTCGAAACGAATAACTAGAACGGCCTAGGGGAAAAGTGCCCATACCGTTGTAATCGGGCGAGTTTCTACTTTCAAATGCAACAGAAATTTTCCGGATTGGTCAATGCGTTCGCGAGATATGGCAGTTTGGATGTAAGAAACGCTTGAGAAACTCAAAATTTTCGCAGTTCTGATGCTCGAAACGAATAACTAGAACGGCCAAGGGGAAAAGTACGCATACCGTTGTAATCGGGCGAGTTTCTACTTTCAGATGCAACGGAAATTTTGCGGATTGGTGAATCCGTTCGCAAGATATGGCAGTTTGGATGTAAGAAACGCTTGAGAAACTCAAAATTTTCGCAGTTCTGATGCTCGAAACGAATAACTAGAACGGCCTAGGGGAAAAGTGCGCATACCGTTGTAATCGGTCGAGCTTCTACTTTCAGATGCAACAGAAATTTTGCGGATTGATCAACCCGTTCGCGAGATATGGCAGTTTGGAGATAAGAAACGCTTTAGAAACTCAAAATTTTCGCAGTTCTGATGCTCGAAACGAATAACTAGAACGGCCCAGGGGAAAAGTGCGCGTACCGTTGTAATCGGGCGCGTTTCTACTTTCAGATGCAACAGAAATTTTGTGGATTGGTCAATCCGTTCCCGAGATATGGCAGTTTGGAGGTAAGAAACGCTTGAGAAACTCAAAATTTTCGCAGTTCTGATGCTCGAAACGAATAACTGGAACGGCCTAGTGGAAAACTACACATATCGCTGTAATCGGGCGGGTTTCTACTTTCAGATGCAACAGAAATTTTGCGGATTGGTCAATCCGTTCGCGAGATATGGCAGTTTGGAGGTAAGAAACGCTTGAGAAACACAAAATTTGCGCAGTTCTGATGCTCGAAACGAATAACTAGAACGGCCTAGGGGAAAAGTGCGCATACCGTTGTAATCGGGCGAGTTTCTACTTTCAGATGCAACAGAAATTTTGCGGATCGGTCAATCCGTTCGCGAGATATGGCAGTTTGGATGTAAGAAACGCTTGAGAAACTCAAAATTTTCGCAGTTCTGATGCTCGAAACGAATAACTGGAACGGCCTAGTGGAAAACTACACATACCGCTGTAATCGGGCGAGTCTCTACTTTCAGATGCAACAGAAATTTTGCGGATTGGTCAATCCGTTCGCGAGATATGGCAGTTTGGAGGTAAGAAACGCTTGAGAAACTCAAAATTTTCGCAGTTCTGATGCTCGAAACGAATGACTAGAACGGCCTAGGGAGAAGAACGCATACCGTTGTAATCGGGCGAGTTTCTACGTTCAGATGCAACAGAAATTTTGCGGATTGGTCAATCCGTTCGCGAGATATGGCAGTTTGGAGATAAGAAACGCTTGAGAAACACAAAATTTGCGCAGTTCTGATGCTCGAAACGAATAACTAGAACGGCCTAGGGGAAAAGTGCGCATACCGTTGTAATCGGGCGAGTTTCTACTTTCAGATGCAACAGAAATTTTGCGGATCGGTCAATCCGTTCGCGAGATATGGCAGTTTGGATGTAAGAAACGCTTGAGAAACTCAAAATTTTCGCAGTTCTGATGCTCGAAACGAATAACTAGAACGGCCTAGGGGAAAAGTGCCCATACCGTTGTAATCGGGCGAGTTTCTACTTTCAAATGCAACAGAAATTTTGCGGATTGGTCAATGCGTTCGCGAGATATGGCAGTTTGGAGGTAAGAAACGCTTGAGAAACTCAAAATTTTCCCAGTTCTGATGCTCGAAACGAATAACTAGAACGGCCAAGGGGAAAAGTACGCATACCGTTGTAATCGGGCGAGTTTCTACTTTCAGATGCAACGGAAATTTTGCGGATTGGTGAATCCGTTCGCAAGATATGGCAGTTTGGATGTAAGAAACGCTTGAGAAACTCAAAATTTTCGCAGTTCTGATGCTCGAAACGAATAACTAGAACGGCCTAGGGGAAAAGTGCGCATACCGTTGTAATCGGGCGAGTTTCTACTTTCAGATGCAACAGAAATTTTGCGGATTGATCAACCCGTTCGCGAGATATGGCAGTTTGGAGATAAGAAACGCTTTAGAAACTCAAAATTTTCGCAGTTCTGATGCTCGAAACGAATAACTAGAACGGCCCAGGGGAAAAGTGCGCATACCGTTGTAATCGGGCGCGTTTCTACTTTCAGATGCAACAGAAATTTTGTGGATTGGTCAATCCGTTCCCGAGATATGGCAGTTTGGAGGTAAGAAACGCTTGAGAAACTCAAAATTTTCGCAGTTCTGATGCTCGCCACGAATAACTAGAACGGCCTAGGGGAAAAGTACGCATACCGTTGTAATCGGGCGAGTTTTTACTTTCAGATGCAACAGAAATTTTGCGGATTGATCAATCCGTTCGCGAGATATGACAGTTTGGAGATAAGAAACGCTTGAGAAACTCAAAATTTTCGCAGTTCTGATGCTCGAAACGAGTAACTAGAACGGCCTAGGGGAAAAGTACGCATACCGTTGTAATCGGGCGAGTTTCTACTTTCAGATGCAACAGAGATTTTGCGGATTAGTCAATCCGTTCGCGAGATATGGCAGTTTGGAGGTAAGAAAGGCTTGAGAAACTCAAAATTTTCGCCGTTCTGATGCTCGAAACGAATAACTAGAACGGCCTAGGGGAAAAGTGCGCATACCGTTGTAATCGGTCGAGTTTCTACGTTCAGATGCAACAGAAATTTTGCGGATTGGTCAATCCGTTCGCGAGATATGGCAGTTTGGAGATAAGAAACGCTTGAGAAACTCAAAATTTTCGAAGTTCTGATGCTCGAAACGAGTAACTAGAACGGCCAAGGGGAAAAGTACGCATACCGTTGTAATCGGGCGAGTTTCTACTTTCAGATGTAACAGAAATTTTGCGGATTGGTTAATCCGTTCGCGAGATATGGCAGTTTGGAGGTAAGAAACGCTTGAGAAACTCAAAATTTTCGCAGTTCTGATGCTCGAAACGAATAACTAGAACGGCCTAGGGGAAAAGTGCCCATACCGTTGTAATCGGGCGAGTTTCTACTTTCAAATGCAACAGAAATTTTGCGGATTGGTCAATGCGTTCGCGAGATATGGCAGTTTGGAGGTAAGAAACGCTTGAGAAACTCAAAACTTTCGCAGTTCTGATGCTCGAAACGAATAACTAGAACGGCCAAGGGGAAAAGTACGCATACCGTTGTAATCGGGCGAGTTTCTACTTTCAGATGCAACGGAAATTTTGCGGATTGGTGAATCCGTTCGCAAGATATGGCAGTTTGGATGTAAGAAACGCTTGAGAAACTCAAAATTTTCGCAGTTCTGATGCTCGAAACGAATAACTAGAACGGCCTAGGGGAAAAGTGCGCATACCGTTGTAATCGGGCGAGTTTCTACTTTCAGATGCAACAGAAATTTTGCGGATTGATCAACCCGTTCGCGAGATATGGCAGTTTGGAGATAAGAAACGCTTTAGAAACTCAAAATTTTCGCAGTTCTGATGCTCGAAACGAATAACTAGAACGGCCCAGGGGAAAAGTGCGCATACCGTTGTAATCGGGCGCGTTTCTACTTTCAGATGCAACAGAAATTTTGTGGATTGGTCAATCCGTTCCCGAGATATGGCAGTTTGGATGTAAGAAACGCTTGAGAAACTCAAAATTTTCGCAGTTCTGATGCTCGTCACGAATAACTAGAACGGCCTAGGGGAAAAGTACGCATACCGTTGTAATCGGGCGAGTTTTTACTTTTAGATGCAACAGAAATTTTGCGGATTGATCAATCCGTTCGCGAGATATGACAGTTTGGAGATAAGAAACGCTTGAGAAACTCAAAATTTTCGCAGTTCTGATGCTCGAAACGAGTAACTAGAACGGCCTAGGGGAAAAGTACGCATACCGTTGTAATCGGGCGAGTTTCTACTTTCAGATGCAACAGAGATTTTGCGGATTAGTCAATCCGTTCGCGAGATATGGCAGTTTGGAGGTAAGAAAGGCTTGAGAAACTCAAAATTTTCGCCGTTCTGATGCTCGAAACGAATAACTAGAACGGCCTAGGGGAAAAGTACGCATACCGTTGTAATCGGGCGAGTTTCTACTTTCAGATGCAACAGAAATTTTGCGGATCGGTCAATCCGTTCGCGAGATATGGCAGTTTGGATGTAAGAAACGCTTGATAAACTCAAAATTTTCGCAGTTCTGATGCTCGAAACGAATAACTAGAACGGCCTAGGGGAAAAGTGCGCATACCGTTGTAATCGGGCGAGTTTCTACTTTCAGATGCAACAGAAATTCTGCGGATTGATCAATCCGTTCGCGAAATATGGCAGTTTGGAGGTAAGAAACGCTTGAGAAACTCAAAATTTTCGCAGTTCTGATGCTCGTCACGAATAACTAGAACGGCCTAGGGGAAAAGTACGCATACCGTTGTAATCGGGCGAGTTTTTACTTTTAGATGCAACAGAAATTTTGCGGATTGATCAATCCGTTCGCGAGATATGGCAGTTTGGATGTAAGAAACGCTTGAGAAACTCAAAGTTTTCGCAGTTCTGATGCTCGACACGTATAACTAGAACGGCCTAGGGGAAAAGTACGCATACCGTTGTAATCGGGCGAGTTTCTACTTTCAAATGCAACAGAAATTTTGCAGATTGGTCAATGCGTTCGCGAGATATGGCAGTTTGGAGGTAGGAAACGCTTGATAAACTCAAAATTTTCGCAGTTCTGATGCTCGAAACGAATAACTAGAACGGCCTAGGGGAAAAGTGCGCATACCGTTGTAATCGGGCGAGTTTCTACTTTCAGATGCAACAGAAATTTTGCGGATTGATCAATCCGTTCGCGAAATATGGCAGTTTGGAGGTAAGAAACGCTTGAGAAACTCAAAATTTTCGCAGTTCTGATGCTCGAAACGAATAACTAGAACGGCCTAGGGGAAAAGTGCCCATACCGTTGTAATCGGGCGAGTTTCTACTTTCAAATGCAACAGAAATTTTGCGGATTGGTCAATGCGTTCGCGAGATATGGCAGTTTGGAGGTAAGAAACGCTTGAGAAACTCAAAATTTTCCCAGTTCTGATGCTCGAAACGAATAACTAGAACGGCCAAGGGGAAAAGTACGCATACCGTTGTAATCGGGCGAGTTTCTACTTTCAGATGCAACGGAAATTTTGCGGATTGGTGAATCCGTTCGCAAGATATGGCAGTTTGGATGTAAGAAACGCTTGAGAAACTCAAAATTTTCGCAGTTCTGATGCTCGAAACGAGTAACTAGAACGGCCTAGGGGAAAAGTACGCATACCGTTGTAATCGGGCGAGTTTCTACTTTCAGATGCAACAGAGATTTTGCGGATTAGTCAATCCGTTCGCGAGATATGGCAGTTTGGAGGTAAGAAAGGCTTGAGAAACTCAAAATTTTCGCCGTTCTGATGCTCGAAACGAATAACTAGAACGGCCTAGGGGAAAAGTGCGCATACCGTTGTAATCGGTCGAGTTTCTACGTTCAGATGCAACAGAAATTTTGCGGATTGGTCAATCCGTTCGCGAGATATGGCAGTTTGGAGATAAGAAACGCTTGAGAAACTCAAAATTTTCGAAGTTCTGATGCTCGAAACGAGTAACTAGAACGGCCAAGGGGAAAAGTACGCATACCGTTGTAATCGGGCGAGTTTCTACTTTCAGATGTAACAGAAATTTTGCGGATTGATCAATCCGTTCGCGAGATATGGCAGTTTGGATGTAAGAAACGCTTGAGAAACTCAAAGTTTTCGCAGTTCTGATGCTCGACACGTATAACTAGAACGGCCTAGGGGAAAAGTACGCATACCGTTGTAATCGGGCGAGTTTCTACTTTCAAATGCAACAGAAATTTTGCAGATTGGTCAATGCGTTCGCGAGATATGGCAGTTTGGAGGTAGGAAACGCTTGATAAACTCAAAATTTTCGCAGTTCTGATGCTCGAAACGAATAACTAGAACGGCCTAGGGGAAAAGTGCGCATACCGTTGTAATCGGGCGAGTTTCTACTTTCAGATGCAACAGAAATTTTGCGGATTGATCAATCCGTTCGCGAAATATGGCAGTTTGGAGGTAAGAAACGCTTGAGAAACTCAAAATTTTCGCAGTTCTGATGCTCGAAACGAATAACTAGAACGGCCTAGGGGAAAAGTGCCCATACCGTTGTAATCGGGCGAGTTTCTACTTTCAAATGCAACAGAAATTTTGCGGATTGGTCAATGCGTTCGCGAGATATGGCAGTTTGGAGGTAAGAAACGCTTGAGAAACTCAAAATTTTCCCAGTTCTGATGCTCGAAACGAATAACTAGAACGGCCAAGGGGAAAAGTACGCATACCGTTGTAATCGGGCGAGTTTCTACTTTCAGATGCAACGGAAATTTTGCGGATTGGTGAATCCGTTCGCAAGATATGGCAGTTTGGATGTAAGAAACGCTTGAGAAACTCAAAATTTTCGCAGTTCTGATGCTCGAAACGAGTAACTAGAACGGCCTAGGGGAAAAGTACGCATACCGTTGTAATCGGGCGAGTTTCTACTTTCAGATGCAACAGAGATTTTGCGGATTAGTCAATCCGTTCGCGAGATATGGCAGTTTGGAGGTAAGAAAGGCTTGAGAAACTCAAAATTTTCGCCGTTCTGATGCTCGAAACGAATAACTAGAACGGCCTAGGGGAAAAGTGCGCATACCGTTGTAATCGGTCGAGTTTCTACGTTCAGATGCAACAGAAATTTTGCGGATTGGTCAATCCGTTCGCGAGATATGGCAGTTTGGAGATAAGAAACGCTTGAGAAACTCAAAATTTTCGAAGTTCTGATGCTCGAAACGAGTAACTAGAACGGCCAAGGGGAAAAGTACGCATACCGTTGTAATCGGGCGAGTTTCTACTTTCAGATGTAACAGAAATTTTGCGGATTGGTTAATCCGTTCGCGAGATATGGCAGTTTGGAGGTAAGAAACGCTTGAGAAACTCAAAGTTTTCGCAGTTCTGATGCTCGACACGTATAACTAGAACGGCCTAGGGGAAAAGTACGCATACCGTTGTAATCGGGCGAGTTTCTACTTTCAAATGCAACAGAAATTTTGCAGATTGGTCAATGCGTTCGCGAGATATGGCAGTTTGGAGGTAAGAAACGCTTGAGAAACTCAAAATTTTCGCAGTTCTGATGCTCGAAACGAATAACTAGAACGGCCTAGGGGAAAAGTGCGCATACCGTTGTAATCGGGCGAGCTTCTACTTTCAGATGCAACAGAAATTTTGCGGATTGATCAATCCGTTCGCGAAATATGGCAGTTTGGAGGTAAGAAACGCTTGAGAAACTCAAAATTTTCGCAGTTCTGATGCTCGAAACGAATAACTAGAACGGCCTAGGGGAAAAGTGCCCATACCGTTGTAATCGGGCGAGTTTCTACTTTCAAATGCAACAGAAATTTTGCGGATTGGTCAATGCGTTCGCGAGATATGGCAGTTTGGAGGTAAGAAACGCTTGAGAAACTCAAAATTTTCCCAGTTCTGATGCTCGAAACGAATAACTAGAACGGCCAAGGGGAAAAGTACGCATACCGTTGTAATCGGGCGAGTTTCTACTTTCAGATGCAACGGAAATTTTGCGGATTGGTGAATCCGTTCGCAAGATATGGCAGTTTGGATGTAAGAAACGCTTGAGAAACTCAAAATTTTCGCAGTTCTGATGCTCGAAACGAGTAACTAGAACGGCCTAGGGGAAAAGTACGCATACCGTTGTAATCGGGCGAGTTTCTACTTTCAGATGCAACAGAGATTTTGCGGATTAGTCAATCCGTTCGCGAGATATGGCAGTTTGGAGGTAAGAAAGGCTTGAGAAACTCAAAATTTTCGCCGTTCTGATGCTCGAAACGAATAACTAGAACGGCCTAGGGGAAAAGTGCGCATACCGTTGTAATCGGTCGAGTTTCTACGTTCAGATGCAACAGAAATTTTGCGGATTGGTCAATCCGTTCGCGAGATATGGCAGTTTGGAGATAAGAAACGCTTGAGAAACTCAAAATTTTCGAAGTTCTGATGCTCGAAACGAGTAACTAGAACGGCCAAGGGGAAAAGTACGCATACCGTTGTAATCGGGCGAGTTTCTACTTTCAGATGTAACAGAAATTTTGCGGATTGGTTAATCCGTTCGCGAGATATGGCAGTTTGGAGGTAAGAAACGCTTGAGAAACTCAAAGTTTTCGCAGTTCTGATGCTCGACACGTATAACTAGAACGGCCTAGGGGAAAAGTACGCATACCGTTGTAATCGGGCGAGTTTCTACTTTCAAATGCAACAGAAATTTTGCAGATTGGTCAATGCGTTCGCGAGATATGGCAGTTTGGAGGTAAGAAACGCTTGAGAAACTCAAAATTTTCGCAGTTCTGATGCTCGAAACGAATAACTAGAACGGCCTAGGGGAAAAGTGCGCATACCGTTGTAATCGGGCGAGCTTCTACTTTCAGATGCAACAGAAATTTTGCGGATTGATCAATCCGTTCGCGAAATATGGCAGTTTGGAGGTAAGAAACGCTTGAGAAACTCAAAATTTTCGCAGTTCTGATGCTCGAAACGAATAACTAGAACGGCCTAGGGGAAAAGTGCCCATACCGTTGTAATCGGGCGAGTTTCTACTTTCAAATGCAACAGAAATTTTGCGGATTGGTCAATGCGTTCGCGAGATATGGCAGTTTGGAGGTAAGAAACGCTTGAGAAACTCAAAACTTTCGCAGTTCTGATGCTCGAAACGAATAACTAGAACGGCCAAGGGGAAAAGTACGCATACCGTTGTAATCGGGCGAGTTTCTACTTTCAGATGCAACGGAAATTTTGCGGATTGGTGAATCCGTTCGCAAGATATGGCAGTTTGGATGTAAGAAACGCTTGAGAAACTCAAAATTTTCGCAGTTCTGATGCTCGAAACGAATAACTAGAACGGCCTAGGGGAAAAGTGCGCATACCGTTGTAATCGGGCGAGTTTCTACTTTCAGATGCAACAGAAATTTTGCGGATTGATCAACCCGTTCGCGAGATATGGCAGTTTGGAGATAAGAAACGCTTTAGAAACTCAAAATTTTCGCAGTTCTGATGCTCGAAACGAATAACTAGAACGGCCCAGGGGAAAAGTGCGCATACCGTTGTAATCGGGCGCGTTTCTACTTTCAGATGCAACAGAAATTTTGTGGATTGGTCAATCCGTTCCCGAGATATGGCAGTTTGGATGTAAGAAACGCTTGAGAAACTCAAAATTTTCGCAGTTCTGATGCTCGTCACGAATAACTAGAACGGCCTAGGGGAAAAGTACGCATACCGTTGTAATCGGGCGAGTTTTTACTTTTAGATGCAACAGAAATTTTGCGGATTGATCAATCCGTTCGCGAGATATGACAGTTTGGAGATAAGAAACGCTTGAGAAACTCAAAATTTTCGCAGTTCTGATGCTCGAAACGAGTAACTAGAACGGCCTAGGGGAAAAGTACGCATACCGTTGTAATCGGGCGAGTTTCTACTTTCAGATGCAACAGAGATTTTGCGGATTAGTCAATCCGTTCGCGAGATATGGCAGTTTGGAGGTAAGAAAGGCTTGAGAAACTCAAAATTTTCGCCGTTCTGATGCTCGAAACGAATAACTAGAACGGCCTAGGGGAAAAGTACGCATACCGTTGTAATCGGGCGAGTTTCTACTTTCAGATGCAACAGAAATTTTGCGGATCGGTCAATCCGTTCGCGAGATATGGCAGTTTGGATGTAAGAAACGCTTGATAAACTCAAAATTTTCGCAGTTCTGATGCTCGAAACGAATAACTAGAACGGCCTAGGGGAAAAGTGCGCATACCGTTGTAATCGGGCGAGTTTCTACTTTCAGATGCAACAGAAATTCTGCGGATTGATCAATCCGTTCGCGAAATATGGCAGTTTGGAGGTAAGAAACGCTTGAGAAACTCAAAATTTTCGCAGTTCTGATGCTCGAAACGAATAACTAGAACGGCCTAGGGGAGAAGTGCCCATACCGTTGTAATCGGGCGAGTTTCTACTTTCAAATGCAACAGAAATTTTGCGGATTGGTCAATGCGTTCGCGAGATATGGCAGTTTGGAGGTAAGAAACGCTTGAGAAACTCAAAATTTTCCCAGTTCTGATGCTCGAAACGAATAACTAGAACGGCCAAGGGGAAAAGTACGCATACCGTTGTAATCGGGCGAGTTTTTACTTTTAGATGCAACAGAAATTTTGCGGATTGATCAACCCGTTCGCGAGATATGGCAGTTTGGAGATAAGAAACGCTTTAGAAACTCAAAATTTTCGCAGTTCTGATGCTCGAAACGAATAACTAGAACGGCCCAGGGGAAAAGTGCGCATACCGTTGTAATCGGGCGCGTTTCTACTTTCAGATGCAACAGAAATTTTGTGGATTGGTCAATCCGTTCCCGAGATATGGCAGTTTGGATGTAAGAAACGCTTGAGAAACTCAAAATTTTCGCAGTTCTGATGCTCGTCACGAATAACTAGAACGGCCTAGGGGAAAAGTACGCATACCGTTGTAATCGGGCGAGTTTTTACTTTTAGATGCAACAGAAATTTTGCGGATTGATCAATCCGTTCGCGAGATATGACAGTTTGGAGATAAGAAACGCTTGAGAAACTCAAAATTTTCGCAGTTCTGATGCTCGAAACGAGTAACTAGAACGGCCTAGGGGAAAAGTACGCATACCGTTGTAATCGGGCGAGTTTCTGCTTTCTGATGCAACAGAGATTTTGCGGATTAGTCAATCCGTTCGCGAGATATGGCAGTTTGGAGGTAAGAAAGGCTTGAGAAACTCAAAATTTTCGGCGTTCTGATGCTCGAAACGAATAACTAGAACGGCCTAGGGGAAAAGTACGCATACCGTTGTAATCGGGCGAGTTTCTACTTTCAGATGCAACAGAAATTTTCCGGATCGGTCAATCCGTTCGCGAGATATGGCAGTTTGGATGTAAGAAACGCTTGAGAAACTCAAAGTTTTCGCAGTTCTGATGCTCGACACGTATAACTAGAACGGCCTAGGGGAAAAGTACGCATACCGTTGTAATCGGGCGAGTTTCTACTTTCAAATGCAACAGAAATTTTGCAGATTGGTCAATGCGTTCGCGAGATATGGCAGTTTGGAGGTAGGAAACGCTTGATAAACTCAAAATTTTCGCAGTTCTGATGCTCGAAACGAATAACTAGAACGGCCTAGGGGAAAAGTGCGCATACCGTTGTAATCGGGCGAGTTTCTACTTTCAGATGCAACAGAAATTTTGCGGATTGGTCAATGCGTTCGCGAGATATGGCAGTTTGGAGGTAAGAAACGCTTGAGAAACTCAAAATTTTCCCAGTTCTGATGCTCGAAACGAATAACTAGAACGGCCAAGGGGAAAAGTACGCATACCGTTGTAATCGGGCGAGTTTCTACTTTCAGATGCAACGGAAATTTTGCGGATTGGTGAATCCGTTCGCAAGATATGGCAGTTTGGATGTAAGAAACGCTTGAGAAACTCAAAATTTTCGCAGTTCTGATGCTCGAAACGAATAACTAGAACGGCCTAGGGGAAAAGTGCGCATACCGTTGTAATCGGGCGAGTTTCTACTTTCAGATGCAACAGAAATTTTGCGGATTGATCAACCCGTTCGCGAGATATGGCAGTTTGGAGATAAGAAACGCTTTAGAAACTCAAAATTTTCGCAGTTCTGATGCTCGTCACGAATAACTAGAACGGCCAAGGGGAAAAGTACGCATACCGTTGTAATCGGGCGAGTTTCTACTTTCAGATGCAACGGAAATTTTGCGGATTGGTGAATCCGTTCGCAAGATATGGCAGTTTGGATGTAAGAAACGCTTGAGAAACTCAAAATTTTCGCAGTTCTGATGCTCGAAACGAATAACTAGAACGGCCTAGGGGAAAAGTGCGCATACCGTTGTAATCGGGCGAGTTTCTACTTTCAGATGCAACGGAAATTTTGCGGATTGGTGAATCCGTTCGCAAGATATGGCAGTTTGGATGTAAGAAACGCTTGAGAAACTCAAAATTTTCGCAGTTCTGATGCTCGAAACGAATAACTAGAACGGCCTAGGGGAAAAGTGCGCATACCGTTGTAATCGGGCGAGTTTCTACTTTCAGATGCAACAGAAATTTTGCGGATTGATCAACCCGTTCGCGAGATATGACAGTTTGGAGATAAGAAACGCTTGAGAAACTCAAAATTTTCGCAGTTCTGATGCTCGAAACGAGTAACTAGAACGGCCTAGGGGAAAAGTACGCATACCGTTGTAATCGGGCGAGTTTCTACTTTCAGATGCAACAGAGATTTTGCGGATTAGTCAATCCGTTCGCGAGATATGGCAGTTTGGAGGTAAGAAAGGCTTGAGAAACTCAAAATTTTCGCCGTTCTGATGCTCGAAACGAATAACTAGAACGGCCTAGGGGAAAAGTGCGCATACCGTTGTAATCGGTCGAGTTTCTACGTTCAGATGCAACAGAAATTTTGCGGATTGGTCAATCCGTTCGCGAGATATGGCAGTTTGGAGATAAGAAACGCTTGAGAAACTCAAAATTTTCGAAGTTCTGATGCTCGAAACGAGTAACTAGAACGGCCAAGGGGAAAAGTACGCATACCGTTGTAATCGGGCGAGTTTCTACTTTCAGATGCAACAGAGATTTTGCGGATTAGTCAATCCGTTCGCGAGATATGCCAGTTTGGAGGTAAGAAAGGCTTGAGAAACTCAAAATTTTCGCCGTTCTGATGCTCGAAACGAATAACTAGAACGGCCTAGGGGAAAAGTACGCATACCGTTGTAATCGGGCGAGTTTCTACTTTCAGATGCAACAGAAATTTTGCGGATCGGTCAATCCGTTCGCGAGATATGGCAGTTTGGATGTAAGAAACGCTTGATAAACTCAAAATTTTCGCAGTTCTGATGCTCGAAACGAATAACTAGAACGGCCTAGGGGAAAAGTGCGCATACCGTTGTAATCGGGCGAGTTTCTACTTTCAGATGCAACAGAAATTCTGCGGATTGATCAATCCGTTCGCGAAATATGGCAGTTTGGAGGTAAGAAACGCTTGAGAAACTCAAAATTTTCGCAGTTCTGATGCTCGAAACGAATAACTAGAACGGCCTAGGGGAAAAGTGCCCATACCGTTGTAATCGGGCGAGTTTCTACTTTCAAATGCAACAGAAATTTTGCGGATTGGTCAATGCGTTCGCGAGATATGGCAGTTTGGAGGTAAGAAACGCTTGAGAAACTCAAAATTTTCCCAGTTCTGATGCTCGAAACGAATAACTAGAACGGCCAAGGGGAAAAGTACGCATACCGTTGTAATCGGGCGAGTTTTTACTTTTAGATGCAACAGAAATTTTGCGGATTGATCAACCCGTTCGCGAGATATGGCAGTTTGGAGATAAGAAACGCTTTAGAAACTCAAAATTTTCACAGTTCTGATGCTCGAAACGAATAACTAGAACGGCCCAGGGGAAAAGTGCGCATACCGTTGTAATCGGGCGCGTTTCTACTTTCAGATGCAACAGAAATTTTGTGGATTGGTCAATCCGTTCCCGAGATATGGCAGTTTGGATGTAAGAAACGCTTGAGAAACTCAAAATTTTCGCAGTTCTGATGCTCGTCACGAATAACTAGAACGGCCTAGGGGAAAAGTACGCATACCGTTGTAATCGGGCGAGTTTTTACTTTTAGATGCAACAGAAATTTTGCGGATTGATCAATCCGTTCGCGAGATATGACAGTTTGGAGATAAGAAACGCTTGAGAAACTCAAAATTTTCGCAGTTCTGATGCTCGAAACGAGTAACTAGAACGGCCTAGGGGAAAAGTACGCATACCGTTGTAATCGGGCGAGTTTCTACTTTCAGATGCAACAGAAATTTTGCGGATTGGTCATTCCGTTCGCGAGATATGGCAGTTTGGAGGTAAGAAACGCTTGAGAAACTCAAAATTTTCGCAGTTCTGATGCTCGAAACGAATAACTAAGAAGGCCTAGGGGAAAAGTACGCATACCGATGTAATCGGGCGAGTTTCTACTTTCAGATGCAACAGAAATTTTGCGGATTGATCAATCCGTTCGCGAGATATGGCAGTTTGGAGATAAGAAACGCTTGAGAAACTAAAAATTTTCGCAGTTCTGATGCTCGAAACGAGTAACTAGAACGGCCTAGGGGAAAAGTACGCATACCGTTGTAATGGGGCGAGTTTCTACTTTCAGATGCAACAGAAATTTTGCGGATTGGTCAATCCATTCGCGAGATATGGCGGTTTGGACGTGAGAAACGCTTGAGAAACTCAAAATTTTCGCAGTTCTGATGCTCGAAACGAATGACTAGAACGGCCTAGGGGAGAAGTACGCATACCGTTGTAATCGGGCGAGTTTCTACTTTCAGATGCAACAGAAATTATGCGGATTGGTCAATCCGTTCGCGAGATATGGCAGTTTGGAGGTAAGAAACGCTTGAGGAACTCAAAATTTTCGCAGTTCTGATGCTCGAAACGAATAACTAGAACGGCCTAGGGGAAAACTACACATACCGCTGTAATCGGGCGAGTTTCTTCTTTCAGATGCAACAGAAATTTTGCGGATCGGTCAATCCGTTCGCGAGATATGGCAGTTTGGATGTAAGAAACGCTTGAGGAACTCAAAATTTTCGCAGGTCTGATGCTCGAAACGAGTGACTAGAACGGCCTAGGGGAGAAGTACGCATACCGTTGTAACCGAGCGGGGTTCTACTTTCAAATGCAACAGAAATGTTGCGGATTGGTCAATCCGTTCGCGAGATATGGCAGTTTGGAGGTAAGAAACGCTTGAGAAACTAAAAATTTTCCCAGTTCTGATGCTCGAAACGAATAACTAGAACGGCCAAGGGGAAAAGTACGCATACCGTTGTAATCGGGCGAGTTTCTACTTTCAAATGCAACAGAAATTTTGCAGATTGGTCAATGCGTTCGCGAGATATGGCAGTTTGGAGGTAGGAAACGCTTGATAAACTCAAAATTTTCGCAGTTCTGATGCTCGAAACGAATAACTAGAACGGCCTAGGGGAAAAGTGCGCATACCGTTGTAATCGGGCGAGTTTCTACTTTCAGATGCAACAGAAATTTTGCGGATTGGTCAATGCGTTCGCGAGATATGGCAGTTTGGAGGTAAGAAACGCTTGAGAAACTCAAAATTTTCCCAGTTCTGATGCTCGAAACGAATAACTAGAACGGCCAAGGGGAAAAGTACGCATACCGTTGTAATCGGGCGAGTTTCTACTTTCAGATGCAACGGAAATTTTGCGGATTGGTGAATCCGTTCGCAAGATATGGCAGTTTGGATGTAAGAAACGCTTGAGAAACTCAAAATTTTCGCAGTTCTGATGCTCGAAACGAATAACTAGAACGGCCTAGGGGAAAAGTGCGCATACCGTTGTAATCGGGCGAGTTTCTACTTTCAGATGCAACAGAAATTTTGCGGATTGATCAACCCGTTCGCGAGATATGGCAGTTTGGAGATAAGAAACGCTTTAGAAACTCAAAATTTTCGCAGTTCTGATGCTCGAAACGAATAACTAGAACGGCCCAGGGGAAAAGTGCGCATACCGTTGTAATCGGGCGCGTTTCTACTTTCAGATGCAACAGAAATTTTGTGGATTGGTCAATCCGTTCCCGAGATATGGCAGTTTGGAGGTAAGAAACGCTTGAGAAACTCAAAATTTTCGCAGTTCTGATGCTCGCCACGAATAACTAGAACGGCCTAGGGGAAAAGTACGCATACCGTTGTAATCGGGCGAGTTTTTACTTTCAGATGCAACAGAAATTTTGCGGATTGATCAATCCGTTCGCGAGATATGACAGTTTGGAGATAAGAAACGCTTGAGAAACTCAAAATTTTCGCAGTTCTGATGCTCGAAACGAGTAACTAGAACGGCCTAGGGGAAAAGTACGCATACCGTTGTAATCGGGCGAGTTTCTACTTTCAGATGCAACAGAGATTTTGCGGATTAGTCAATCCGTTCGCGAGATATGGCAGTTTGGAGGTAAGAAAGGCTTGAGAAACTCCAAATTTTCGCCGTTCTGATGCTCGAAACGAATAACTAGAACGGCCTAGGGGAAAAGTGCGCATACCGTTGTAATCGGTCGAGTTTCTACGTTCAGATGCAACAGAAATTTTGCGGATTGGTCAATCCGTTCGCGAGATATGGCAGTTTGGAGATAAGAAACGCTTGAGAAACTCAAAATTTTCGAAGTTCTGATGCTCGAAACGAGTAACTAGAACGGCCAAGGGGAAAAGTACGCATACCGTTGTAATCGGGCGAGTTTCTACTTTCAGATGTAACAGAAATTTTGCGGATTGGTTAATCCGTTCGCGAGATATGGCAGTTTGGAGGTAAGAAACGCTTGAGAAACTCAAAGTTTTCGCAGTTCTGATGCTCGACACGTATAACTAGAACGGCCTAGGGGAAAAGTACGCATACCGTTGTAATCGGGCGAGTTTCTACTTTCAAATGCAACAGAAATTTTGCAGATTGGTCAATGCGTTCGCGAGATATGGCAGTTTGGAGGTAAGAAACGCTTGAGAAACTCAAAATTTTCGCAGTTCTGATGCTCGAAACGAATAACTAGAACGGCCTAGGGGAAAAGTGCGCATACCGTTGTAATCGGGCGAGCTTCTACTTTCAGATGCAACAGAAATTTTGCGGATTGATCAATCCGTTCGCGAAATATGGCAGTTTGGAGGTAAGAAACGCTTGAGAAACTCAAAATTTTCGCAGTTCTGATGCTCGAAACGAATAACTAGAACGGCCTAGGGGAAAAGTGCCCATACCGTTGTAATCGGGCGAGTTTCTACTTTCAAATGCAACAGAAATTTTGCGGATTGGTCAATGCGTTCGCGAGATATGGCAGTTTGGAGGTAAGAAACGCTTGAGAAACTCAAAACTTTCGCAGTTCTGATGCTCGAAACGAATAACTAGAACGGCCAAGGGGAAAAGTACGCATACCGTTGTAATCGGGCGAGTTTCTACTTTCAGATGCAACGGAAATTTTGCGGATTGGTGAATCCGTTCGCAAGATATGGCAGTTTGGATGTAAGAAACGCTTGAGAAACTCAAAATTTTCGCAGTTCTGATGCTCGAAACGAATAACTAGAACGGCCTAGGGGAAAAGTGCGCATACCGTTGTAATCGGGCGAGTTTCTACTTTCAGATGCAACAGAAATTTTGCGGATTGATCAACCCGTTCGCGAGATATGGCAGTTTGGAGATAAGAAACGCTTTAGAAACTCAAAATTTTCGCAGTTCTGATGCTCGAAACGAATAACTAGAACGGCCCAGGGGAAAAGTGCGCATACCGTTGTAATCGGGCGCGTTTCTACTTTCAGATGCAACAGAAATTTTGTGGATTGGTCAATCCGTTCCCGAGATATGGCAGTTTGGATGTAAGAAACGCTTGAGAAACTCAAAATTTTCGCAGTTCTGATGCTCGTCACGAATAACTAGAACGGCCTAGGGGAAAAGTACGCATACCGTTGTAATCGGGCGAGTTTTTACTTTTAGATGCAACAGAAATTTTGCGGATTGATCAATCCGTTCGCGAGATATGACAGTTTGGAGATAAGAAACGCTTGAGAAACTCAAAATTTTCGCAGTTCTGATGCTCGAAACGAGTAACTAGAACGGCCTAGGGGAAAAGTACGCATACCGTTGTAATCGGGCGAGTTTCTACTTTCAGATGCAACAGAGATTTTGCGGATTAGTCAATCCGTTCGCGAGATATGGCAGTTTGGAGGTAAGAAAGGCTTGAGAAACTCAAAATTTTCGCCGTTCTGATGCTCGAAACGAATAACTAGAACGGCCTAGGGGAAAAGTACGCATACCGTTGTAATCGGGCGAGTTTCTACTTTCAGATGCAACAGAAATTTTGCGGATCGGTCAATCCGTTCGCGAGATATGGCAGTTTGGATGTAAGAAACGCTTGATAAACTCAAAATTTTCGCAGTTCTGATGCTCGAAACGAATAACTAGAACGGCCTAGGGGAAAAGTGCGCATACCGTTGTAATCGGGCGAGTTTCTACTTTCAGATGCAACAGAAATTCTGCGGATTGATCAATCCGTTCGCGAAATATGGCAGTTTGGAGGTAAGAAACGCTTGAGAAACTCAAAATTTTCGCAGTTCTGATGCTCGAAACGAATAACTAGAACGGCCTAGGGGAGAAGTGCCCATACCGTTGTAATCGGGCGAGTTTCTACTTTCAAATGCAACAGAAATTTTGCGGATTGGTCAATGCGTTCGCGAGATATGGCAGTTTGGAGGTAAGAAACGCTTGAGAAACTCAAAATTTTCCCAGTTCTGATGCTCGAAACGAATAACTAGAACGGCCAAGGGGAAAAGTACGCATACCGTTGTAATCGGGCGAGTTTTTACTTTTAGATGCAACAGAAATTTTGCGGATTGATCAACCCGTTCGCGAGATATGGCAGTTTGGAGATAAGAAACGCTTTAGAAACTCAAAATTTTCGCAGTTCTGATGCTCGAAACGAATAACTAGAACGGCCCAGGGGAAAAGTGCGCATACCGTTGTAATCGGGCGCGTTTCTACTTTCAGATGCAACAGAAATTTTGTGGATTGGTCAATCCGTTCCCGAGATATGGCAGTTTGGATGTAAGAAACGCTTGAGAAACTCAAAATTTTCGCAGTTCTGATGCTCGTCACGAATAACTAGAACGGCCTAGGGGAAAAGTACGCATACCGTTGTAATCGGGCGAGTTTTTACTTTTAGATGCAACAGAAATTTTGCGGATTGATCAATCCGTTCGCGAGATATGACAGTTTGGAGATAAGAAACGCTTGAGAAACTCAAAATTTTCGCAGTTCTGATGCTCGAAACGAGTAACTAGAACGGCCTAGGGGAAAAGTACGCATACCGTTGTAATCGGGCGAGTTTCTGCTTTCTGATGCAACAGAGATTTTGCGGATTAGTCAATCCGTTCGCGAGATATGGCAGTTTGGAGGTAAGAAAGGCTTGAGAAACTCAAAATTTTCGGCGTTCTGATGCTCGAAACGAATAACTAGAACGGCCTAGGGGAAAAGTACGCATACCGTTGTAATCGGGCGAGTTTCTACTTTCAGATGCAACAGAAATTTTCCGGATCGGTCAATCCGTTCGCGAGATATGGCAGTTTGGATGTAAGAAACGCTTGAGAAACTCAAAGTTTTCGCAGTTCTGATGCTCGACACGTATAACTAGAACGGCCTAGGGGAAAAGTACGCATACCGTTGTAATCGGGCGAGTTTCTACTTTCAAATGCAACAGAAATTTTGCAGATTGGTCAATGCGTTCGCGAGATATGGCAGTTTGGAGGTAGGAAACGCTTGATAAACTCAAAATTTTCGCAGTTCTGATGCTCGAAACGAATAACTAGAACGGCCTAGGGGAAAAGTGCGCATACCGTTGTAATCGGGCGAGTTTCTACTTTCAGATGCAACAGAAATTTTGCGGATTGGTCAATGCGTTCGCGAGATATGGCAGTTTGGAGGTAAGAAACGCTTGAGAAACTCAAAATTTTCCCAGTTCTGATGCTCGAAACGAATAACTAGAACGGCCAAGGGGAAAAGTACGCATACCGTTGTAATCGGGCGAGTTTCTACTTTCAGATGCAACGGAAATTTTGCGGATTGGTGAATCCGTTCGCAAGATATGGCAGTTTGGATGTAAGAAACGCTTGAGAAACTCAAAATTTTCGCAGTTCTGATGCTCGAAACGAATAACTAGAACGGCCTAGGGGAAAAGTGCGCATACCGTTGTAATCGGGCGAGTTTCTACTTTCAGATGCAACAGAAATTTTGCGGATTGATCAACCCGTTCGCGAGATATGGCAGTTTGGAGATAAGAAACGCTTTAGAAACTCAAAATTTTCGCAGTTCTGATGCTCGTCACGAATAACTAGAACGGCCAAGGGGAAAAGTACGCATACCGTTGTAATCGGGCGAGTTTCTACTTTCAGATGCAACGGAAATTTTGCGGATTGGTGAATCCGTTCGCAAGATATGGCAGTTTGGATGTAAGAAACGCTTGAGAAACTCAAAATTTTCGCAGTTCTGATGCTCGTCACGAATAACTAGAACGGCCTAGGGGAAAAGTACGCATACCGTTGTAATCGGGCGAGTTTTTACTTTTAGATGCAACAGAAATTTTGCGGATTGATCAATCCGTTCGCGAGATATGACAGTTTGGAGATAAGAAACGCTTGAGAAACTCAAAATTTTCGCAGTTCTGATGCTCGAAACGAGTAACTAGAACGGCCTAGGGGAAAAGTACGCATACCGTTGTAATCGGGCGAGTTTCTGCTTTCTGATGCAACAGAGATTTTGCGGATTAGTCAATCCGTTCGCGAGATATGGCAGTTTGGAGGTAAGAAAGGCTTGAGAAACTCAAAATTTTCGCCGTTCTGATGCTCGAAACGAATAACTAGAATGGCCTAGGGGAAAAGTACGCATACCGTTGTAATCGGGCGAGTTTCTACTTTCAGATGCAACAGAAATTTTCCGGATCGGTCAATCCGTTCGCGAGATATGGCAGTTTGGATGTAAGAAACGCTTGAGAAACTCAAAGTTTTCGCAGTTCTGATGCTCGACACGTATAACTAGAACGGCCTAGGGGAAAAGTACGCATACCGTTGTAATCGGGCGAGTTTCTACTTTCAAATGCAACAGAAATTTTGCAGATTGGTCAATGCGTTCGCGAGATATGGCAGTTTGGAGGTAGGAAACGCTTGATAAACTCAAAATTTTCGCAGTTCTGATGCTCGAAACGAATAACTAGAACGGCCTAGGGGAAAAGTGCGCATACCGTTGTAATCGGGCGAGTTTCTACTTTCAGATGCAACAGAAATTTTGCGGATTGGTCAATGCGTTCGCGAGATATGGCAGTTTGGAGGTAAGAAACGCTTGAGAAACTCAAAATTTTCCCAGTTCTGATGCTCGAAACGAATAACTAGAACGGCCAAGGGGAAAAGTACGCATACCGTTGTAATCGGGCGAGTTTCTACTTTCAGATGCAACGGAAATTTTGCGGATTGGTGAATCCGTTCGCAAGATATGGCAGTTTGGATGTAAGAAACGCTTGAGAAACTCAAAATTTTCGCAGTTCTGATGCTCGAAACGAATAACTAGAACGGCCTAGGGGAAAAGTGCGCATACCGTTGTAATCGGGCGAGTTTCTACTTTCAGATGCAACAGAAATTTTGCGGATTGGTCAATGCGTTCGCGAGATATGGCAGTTTGGAGGTAAGAAACGCTTGAGAAACTCAAAATTTTCCCAGTTCTGATGCTCGAAACGAATAACTAGAACGGCCAAGGGGAAAAGTACGCATACCGTTGTAATCGGGCGAGATTCTACTTTCAGATGCAACAGAAATTTTGTGGATTGGTCAATCCGTTCGCGAGATGTGGCAGTTTGGAGGTCAGAAACGCTTGAGAAACTCAAAATTTTCGCAGTTCTGATGCTCGAAACGAATAACTAGAACGGCCTAGGGGAGAAGTACGCATACCGTTGTAATCGGGCGAGTTTCTACTTTCAAATGCAACAGAAATTTTGCAGATTGGTCAATGCGTTCGCGAGATATGGCAGTTTGGAGGTAGGAAACGCTTGATAAACTCAAAATTTTCGCAGTTCTGATGCTCGAAACGAATAACTAGAACGGCCTAGGGGAAAAGTGCGCATACCGTTGTAATCGGGCGAGTTTCTACTTTCAGATGCAACAGAAATTTTGCGGATTGGTCAATGCGTTCGCGAGATATGGCAGTTTGGAGGTAAGAAACGCTTGAGAAACTCAAAATTTTCCCAGTTCTGATGCTCGAAACGAATAACTAGAACGGCCAAGGGGAAAAGTACGCATACCGTTGTAATCGGGCGAGTTTCTACTTTCAGATGCAACGGAAATTTTGCGGATTGGTGAATCCGTTCGCAAGATATGGCAGTTTGGATGTAAGAAACGCTTGAGAAACTCAAAATTTTCGCAGTTCTGATGCTCGAAACGAATAACTAGAACGGCCTAGGGGAAAAGTGCGCATACCGTTGTAATCGGGCGAGTTTCTACTTTCAGATGCAACAGAAATTTTGCGGATTGATCAACCCGTTCGCGAGATATGGCAGTTTGGAGATAAGAAACGCTTTAGAAACTCAAAATTTTCGCAGTTCTGATGCTCGAAACGAATAACTAGAACGGCCCAGGGGAAAAGTGCGCATACCGTTGTAATCGGGCGCGTTTCTACTTTCAGATGCAACAGAAATTTTGTGGATTGGTCAATCCGTTCCCGAGATATGGCAGTTTGGAGGTAAGAAACGCTTGAGAAACTCAAAATTTTCGCAGTTCTGATGCTCGCCACGAATAACTAGAACGGCCTAGGGGAAAAGTACGCATACCGTTGTAATCGGGCGAGTTTTTACTTTCAGATGCAACAGAAATTTTGCGGATTGATCAATCCGTTCGCGAGATATGACAGTTTGGAGATAAGAAACGCTTGAGAAACTCAAAATTTTCGCAGTTCTGATGCTCGAAACGAGTAACTAGAACGGCCTAGGGGAAAAGTACGCATACCGTTGTAATCGGGCGAGTTTCTACTTTCAGATGCAACAGAGATTTTGCGGATTAGTCAATCCGTTCGCGAGATATGGCAGTTTGGAGGTAAGAAAGGCTTGAGAAACTCCAAATTTTCGCCGTTCTGATGCTCGAAACGAATAACTAGAACGGCCTAGGGGAAAAGTGCGCATACCGTTGTAATCGGTCGAGTTTCTACGTTCAGATGCAACAGAAATTTTGCGGATTGGTCAATCCGTTCGCGAGATATGGCAGTTTGGAGATAAGAAACGCTTGAGAAACTCAAAATTTTCGAAGTTCTGATGCTCGAAACGAGTAACTAGAACGGCCAAGGGGAAAAGTACGCATACCGTTGTAATCGGGCGAGTTTCTACTTTCAGATGTAACAGAAATTTTGCGGATTGGTTAATCCGTTCGCGAGATATGGCAGTTTGGAGGTAAGAAACGCTTGAGAAACTCAAAGTTTTCGCAGTTCTGATGCTCGACACGTATAACTAGAACGGCCTAGGGGAAAAGTACGCATACCGTTGTAATCGGGCGAGTTTCTACTTTCAAATGCAACAGAAATTTTGCAGATTGGTCAATGCGTTCGCGAGATATGGCAGTTTGGAGGTAAGAAACGCTTGAGAAACTCAAAATTTTCGCAGTTCTGATGCTCGAAACGAATAACTAGAACGGCCTAGGGGAAAAGTGCGCATACCGTTGTAATCGGGCGAGCTTCTACTTTCAGATGCAACAGAAATTTTGCGGATTGATCAATCCGTTCGCGAAATATGGCAGTTTGGAGGTAAGAAACGCTTGAGAAACTCAAAATTTTCGCAGTTCTGATGCTCGAAACGAATAACTAGAACGGCCTAGGGGAAAAGTGCCCATACCGTTGTAATCGGGCGAGTTTCTACTTTCAAATGCAACAGAAATTTTGCGGATTGGTCAATGCGTTCGCGAGATATGGCAGTTTGGAGGTAAGAAACGCTTGAGAAACTCAAAACTTTCGCAGTTCTGATGCTCGAAACGAATAACTAGAACGGCCAAGGGGAAAAGTACGCATACCGTTGTAATCGGGCGAGTTTCTACTTTCAGATGCAACGGAAATTTTGCGGATTGGTGAATCCGTTCGCAAGATATGGCAGTTTGGATGTAAGAAACGCTTGAGAAACTCAAAATTTTCGCAGTTCTGATGCTCGAAACGAATAACTAGAACGGCCTAGGGGAAAAGTGCGCATACCGTTGTAATCGGGCGAGTTTCTACTTTCAGATGCAACAGAAATTTTGCGGATTGATCAACCCGTTCGCGAGATATGGCAGTTTGGAGATAAGAAACGCTTTAGAAACTCAAAATTTTCGCAGTTCTGATGCTCGAAACGAATAACTAGAACGGCCCAGGGGAAAAGTGCGCATACCGTTGTAATCGGGCGCGTTTCTACTTTCAGATGCAACAGAAATTTTGTGGATTGGTCAATCCGTTCCCGAGATATGGCAGTTTGGAGGTAAGAAACGCTTGAGAAACTCAAAATTTTCGCAGTTCTGATGCTCGCCACGAATAACTAGAACGGCCTAGGGGAAAAGTACGCATACCGTTGTAATCGGGCGAGTTTTTACTTTCAGATGCAACAGAAATTTTGCGGATTGATCAATCCGTTCGCGAGATATGACAGTTTGGAGATAAGAAACGCTTGAGAAACTCAAAATTTTCGCAGTTCTGATGCTCGAAACGAGTAACTAGAACGGCCTAGGGGAAAAGTACGCATACCGTTGTAATCGGGCGAGTTTCTACTTTCAGATGCAACAGAGATTTTGCGGATTAGTCAATCCGTTCGCGAGATATGGCAGTTTGGAGGTAAGAAAGGCTTGAGAAACTCCAAATTTTCGCCGTTCTGATGCTCGAAACGAATAACTAGAACGGCCTAGGGGAAAAGTGCGCATACCGTTGTAATCGGTCGAGTTTCTACGTTCAGATGCAACAGAAATTTTGCGGATTGGTCAATCCGTTCGCGAGATATGGCAGTTTGGAGATAAGAAACGCTTGAGAAACTCAAAATTTTCGAAGTTCTGATGCTCGAAACGAGTAACTAGAACGGCCAAGGGGAAAAGTACGCATACCGTTGTAATCGGGCGAGTTTCTACTTTCAGATGTAACAGAAATTTTGCGGATTGGTTAATCCGTTCGCGAGATATGGCAGTTTGGAGGTAAGAAACGCTTGAGAAACTCAAAGTTTTCGCAGTTCTGATGCTCGACACGTATAACTAGAACGGCCTAGGGGAAAAGTACGCATACCGTTGTAATCGGGCGAGTTTCTACTTTCAAATGCAACAGAAATTTTGCAGATTGGTCAATGCGTTCGCGAGATATGGCAGTTTGGAGGTAAGAAACGCTTGAGAAACTCAAAATTTTCGCAGTTCTGATGCTCGAAACGAATAACTAGAACGGCCTAGGGGAAAAGTGCGCATACCGTTGTAATCGGGCGAGCTTCTACTTTCAGATGCAACAGAAATTTTGCGGATTGATCAATCCGTTCGCGAAATATGGCAGTTTGGAGGTAAGAAACGCTTGAGAAACTCAAAATTTTCGCAGTTCTGATGCTCGAAACGAATAACTAGAACGGCCTAGGGGAAAAGTGCCCATACCGTTGTAATCGGGCGAGTTTCTACTTTCAAATGCAACAGAAATTTTGCGGATTGGTCAATGCGTTCGCGAGATATGGCAGTTTGGAGGTAAGAAACGCTTGAGAAACTCAAAACTTTCGCAGTTCTGATGCTCGAAACGAATAACTAGAACGGCCAAGGGGAAAAGTACGCATACCGTTGTAATCGGGCGAGTTTCTACTTTCAGATGCAACGGAAATTTTGCGGATTGGTGAATCCGTTCGCAAGATATGGCAGTTTGGATGTAAGAAACGCTTGAGAAACTCAAAATTTTCGCAGTTCTGATGCTCGAAACGAATAACTAGAACGGCCTAGGGGAAAAGTGCGCATACCGTTGTAATCGGGCGAGTTTCTACTTTCAGATGCAACAGAAATTTTGCGGATTGATCAACCCGTTCGCGAGATATGGCAGTTTGGAGATAAGAAACGCTTTAGAAACTCAAAATTTTCGCAGTTCTGATGCTCGAAACGAATAACTAGAACGGCCCAGGGGAAAAGTGCGCATACCGTTGTAATCGGGCGCGTTTCTACTTTCAGATGCAACAGAAATTTTGTGGATTGGTCAATCCGTTCCCGAGATATGGCAGTTTGGATGTAAGAAACGCTTGAGAAACTCAAAATTTTCGCAGTTCTGATGCTCGTCACGAATAACTAGAACGGCCTAGGGGAAAAGTACGCATACCGTTGTAATCGGGCGAGTTTTTACTTTTAGATGCAACAGAAATTTTGCGGATTGATCAATCCGTTCGCGAGATATGACAGTTTGGAGATAAGAAACGCTTGAGAAACTCAAAATTTTCGCAGTTCTGATGCTCGAAACGAGTAACTAGAACGGCCTAGGGGAAAAGTACGCATACCGTTGTAATCGGGCGAGTTTCTACTTTCAGATGCAACAGAGATTTTGCGGATTAGTCAATCCGTTCGCGAGATATGGCAGTTTGGAGGTAAGAAAGGCTTGATAAACTCAAAATTTTCGCAGTTCTGATGCTCGAAACGAATAACTAGAACGGCCTAGGGGAAAAGTGCGCATACCGTTGTAATCGGGCGAGTTTCTACTTTCAGATGCAACAGAAATTCTGCGGATTGATCAATCCGTTCGCGAAATATGGCAGTTTGGAGGTAAGAAACGCTTGAGAAACTCAAAATTTTCGCAGTTCTGATGCTCGAAACGAATAACTAGAACGGCCTAGGGGAAAAGTGCCCATACCGTTGTAATCGGGCGAGTTTCTACTTTCAAATGCAACAGAAATTTTGCGGATTGGTCAATGCGTTCGCGAGATATGGCAGTTTGGAGGTAAGAAACGCTTGAGAAACTCAAAATTTTCCCAGTTCTGATGCTCGAAACGAATAACTAGAACGGCCAAGGGGAAAAGTACGCATACCGTTGTAATCGGGCGAGTTTTTACTTTTAGATGCAACAGAAATTTTGCGGATTGATCAACCCGTTCGCGAGATATGGCAGTTTGGAGATAAGAAACGCTTTAGAAACTCAAAATTTTCGCAGTTCTGATGCTCGAAACGAATAACTAGAACGGCCCAGGGGAAAAGTGCGCATACCGTTGTAATCGGGCGCGTTTCTACTTTCAGATGCAACAGAAATTTTGTGGATTGGTCAATCCGTTCCCGAGATATGGCAGTTTGGATGTAAGAAACGCTTGAGAAACTCAAAATTTTCGCAGTTCTGATGCTCGTCACGAATAACTAGAACGGCCTAGGGGAAAAGTACGCATACCGTTGTAATCGGGCGAGTCTTTACTTTTAGATGCAACAGAAATTTTGCGGATTGATCAATCCGTTCGCGAGATATGACAGTTTGGAGATAAGAAACGCTTGAGAAACTCAAAATTTTCGCAGTTCTGATGCTCGAAACGAGTAACTAGAACGGCCTAGGGGAAAAGTACGCATACCGTTGTAATCGGGCGAGTTTCTGCTTTCTGATGCAACAGAGATTTTGCGGATTAGTCAATCCGTTCGCGAGATATGGCAGTTTGGAGGTAAGAAAGGCTTGAGAAACTCAAAATTTTCGCCGTTCTGATGCTCGAAACGAATAACTAGAACGGCCTAGGGGAAAAGTACGCATACCGTTGTAATAGGGCGAGTTTCTACTTTCAGATGCAACAGAAATTTTCCGGATCGGTCAATCCGTTCGCGAGATATGGCAGTTTGGATGTAAGAAACGCTTGAGAAACTCAAAGTTTTCGCAGTTCTGATGCTCGACACGTATAACTAGAACGGCCTAGGGGAAAAGTACGCATACCGTTGTAATCGGGCGAGTTTCTACTTTCAAATGCAACAGAAATTTTGCAGATTGGTCAATGCGTTCGCGAGATATGGCAGTTTGGAGGTAGGAAACGCTTGATAAACTCAAAATTTTCGCAGTTCTGATGCTCGAAACGAATAACTAGAACGGCCTAGGGGAAAAGTGCGCATACCGTTGTAATCGGGCGAGTTTCTACTTTCAGATGCAACAGAAATTTTGCGGATTGATCAACCCGTTCGCGAGATATGGCAGTTTGGAGATAAGAAACGCTTTAGAAACTCAAAATTTTCGCAGTTCTGATGCTCGAAACGAATAACTAGAACGGCCCAGGGGAAAAGTGCGCATACCGTTGTAATCGGGCGCGTTTCTACTTTCAGATGCAACAGAAATTTTGTGGATTGGTCAATCCGTTCCCGAGATATGGCAGTTTGGAGGTAAGAAACGCTTGAGAAACTCAAAATTTTCGCAGTTCTGATGCTCGCCACGAATAACTAGAACGGCCTAGGGGAAAAGTACGCATACCGTTGTAATCGGGCGAGTTTTTACTTTCAGATGCAACAGAAATTTTGCGGATTGATCAATCCGTTCGCGAGATATGACAGTTTGGAGATAAGAAACGCTTGAGAAACTCAAAATTTTCGCAGTTCTGATGCTCGAAACGAGTAACTAGAACGGCCTAGGGGAAAAGTACGCATACCGTTGTAATCGGGCGAGTTTCTACTTTCAGATGCAACAGAGATTTTGCGGATTAGTCAATCCGTTCGCGAGATATGGCAGTTTGGAGGTAAGAAAGGCTTGAGAAACTCAAAATTTTCGCCGTTCTGATGCTCGAAACGCATAACTAGAACGGCCTAGGGGAAAAGTGCGCATACCGTTGTAATCGGTCGAGTTTCTACGTTCAGATGCAACAGAAATTTTGCGGATTGGTCAATCCGTTCGCGAGATATGGCAGTTTGGAGATAAGAAACGCTTGAGAAACTCAAAATTTTCGAAGTTCTGATGCTCGAAACGAGTAACTAGAACGGCCAAGGGGAAAAGTACGCATACCGTTGTAATCGGGCGAGTTTCTACTTTCAGATGTAACAGAAATTTTGCGGATTGGTTAATCCGTTCGCGAGATATGGCAGTTTGGAGGTAAGAAACGCTTGAGAAACTCAAAGTTTTCGCAGTTCTGATGCTCGACACGTATAACTAGAACGGCCTAGGGGAAAAGTACGCATACCGTTGTAATCGGGCGAGTTTCTACTTTCAAATGCAACAGAAATTTTGCAGATTGGTCAATGCGTTCGCGAGATATGGCAGTTTGGAGGTAAGAAACGCTTGAGAAACTCAAAATTTTCGCAGTTCTGATGCTCGAAACGAATAACTAGAACGGCCTAGGGGAAAAGTGCGCATACCGTTGTAATCGGGCGAGCTTCTACTTTCAGATGCAACAGAAATTTTGCGGATTGATCAATCCGTTCGCGAAATATGGCAGTTTGGAGGTAAGAAACGCTTGAGAAACTCAAAATTTTCGCAGTTCTGATGCTCGAAACGAATAACTAGAACGGCCTAGGGGAAAAGTGCCCATACCGTTGTAATCGGGCGAGTTTCTACTTTCAAATGCAACAGAAATTTTGCGGATTGGTCAATGCGTTCGCGAGATATGGCAGTTTGGAGGTAAGAAACGCTTGAGAAACTCAAAACTTTCGCAGTTCTGATGCTCGAAACGAATAACTAGAACGGCCAAGGGGAAAAGTACGCATACCGTTGTAATCGGGCGAGTTTCTACTTTCAGATGCAACGGAAATTTTGCGGATTGGTGAATCCGTTCGCAAGATATGGCAGTTTGGATGTAAGAAACGCTTGAGAAAAAATCAAAATTTTCGCAGTTCTGATGCTCGAAACGAATAACTAGAACGGCCTAGGGGAAAAGTGCGCATACCGTTGTAATCGGGCGAGTTTCTACTTTCAGATGCAACAGAAATTTTGCGGATTGATCAACCCGTTCGCGAGATATGGCAGTTTGGAGATAAGAAACGCTTTAGAAACTCAAAATTTTCGCAGTTCTGATGCTCGAAACGAATAACTAGAACGGCCCAGGGGAAAAGTGCGCATACCGTTGTAATCGGGCGCGTTTCTACTTTCAGATGCAACAGAAATTTTGTGGATTGGTCAATCCGTTCCCGAGATATGGCAGTTTGGATGTAAGAAACGCTTGAGAAACTCAAAATTTTCGCAGTTCTGATGCTCGAAACGAGTAACTAGAACGGCCTAGGGGAAAAGTACGCATACCGTTGTAATCGGGCGAGTTTCTACTTTCAGATGCAACAGAGATTTTGCGGATTAGTCAATCCGTTCGCGAGATATGGCAGTTTGGAGGTAAGAAAGGCTTGAGAAACTCAAAATTTTCGCCGTTCTGATGCTCGAAACGCATAACTAGAACGGCCTAGGGGAAAAGTGCGCATACCGTTGTAATCGGTCGAGTTTCTACGTTCAGATGCAACAGAAATTTTGCGGATTGGTCAATCCGTTCGCGAGATATGGCAGTTTGGAGATAAGAAACGCTTGAGAAACTCAAAATTTTCGAAGTTCTGATGCTCGAAACGAGTAACTAGAACGGCCAAGGGGAAAAGTACGCATACCGTTGTAATCGGGCGAGTTTCTACTTTCAGATGTAACAGAAATTTTGCGGATTGGTTAATCCGTTCGCGAGATATGGCAGTTTGGAGGTAAGAAACGCTTGAGAAACTCAAAGTTTTCGCAGTTCTGATGCTCGACACGTATAACTAGAACGGCCTAGGGGAAAAGTACGCATACCGTTGTAATCGGGCGAGTTTCTACTTTCAAATGCAACAGAAATTTTGCAGATTGGTCAATGCGTTCGCGAGATATGGCAGTTTGGAGGTAAGAAACGCTTGAGAAACTCAAAATTTTCGCAGTTCTGATGCTCGAAACGAATAACTAGAACGGCCTAGGGGAAAAGTGCGCATACCGTTGTAATCGGGCGAGCTTCTACTTTCAGATGCAACAGAAATTTTGCGGATTGATCAATCCGTTCGCGAAATATGGCAGTTTGGAGGTAAGAAACGCTTGAGAAACTCAAAATTTTCGCAGTTCTGATGCTCGAAACGAATAACTAGAACGGCCTAGGGGAAAAGTGCCCATACCGTTGTAATCGGGCGAGTTTCTACTTTCAAATGCAACAGAAATTTTGCGGATTGGTCAATGCGTTCGCGAGATATGGCAGTTTGGAGGTAAGAAACGCTTGAGAAACTCAAAACTTTCGCAGTTCTGATGCTCGAAACGAATAACTAGAACGGCCAAGGGGAAAAGTACGCATACCGTTGTAATCGGGCGAGTTTCTACTTTCAGATGCAACGGAAATTTTGCGGATTGGTGAATCCGTTCGCAAGATATGGCAGTTTGGATGTAAGAAACGCTTGAGAAAAAATCAAAATTTTCGCAGTTCTGATGCTCGAAACGAATAACTAGAACGGCCTAGGGGAAAAGTGCGCATACCGTTGTAATCGGGCGAGTTTCTACTTTCAGATGCAACAGAAATTTTGCGGATTGATCAACCCGTTCGCGAGATATGGCAGTTTGGAGATAAGAAACGCTTTAGAAACTCAAAATTTTCGCAGTTCTGATGCTCGAAACGAATAACTAGAACGGCCCAGGGGAAAAGTGCGCATACCGTTGTAATCGGGCGCGTTTCTACTTTCAGATGCAACAGAAATTTTGTGGATTGGTCAATCCGTTCCCGAGATATGGCAGTTTGGATGTAAGAAACGCTTGAGAAACTCAAAATTTTCGCAGTTCTGATGCTCGTCACGAATAACTAGAACGGCCTAGGGGAAAAGTACGCATACCGTTGTAATCGGGCGAGTTTTTACTTTTAGATGCAACAGAAATTTTGCGGATTGATCAATCCGTTCGCGAGATATGACAGTTTGGAGATAAGAAACGCTTGAGAAACTCAAAATTTTCGCAGTTCTGATGCTCGAAACGAGTAACTAGAACGGCCTAGGGGAAAAGTACGCATACCGTTGTAATCGGGCGAGTTTCTACTTTCAGATGCAACAGAGATTTTGCGGATTAGTCAATCCGTTCGCGAGATATGGCAGTTTGGAGGTAAGAAAGGCTTGAGAAACTCAAAATTTTCGCCGTTCTGATGCTCGAAACGAATAACTAGAACGGCCTAGGGGAAAAGTACGCATACCGTTGTAATCGGGCGAGTTTCTACTTTCAGATGCAACAGAAATTTTGCGGATCGGTCAATCCGTTCGCGAGATATGGCAGTTTGGATGTAAGAAACGCTTGAGAAACTCAAAATTTTCGCAGTTCTGATGCTCGAAACGAATAACTGGAACGGCCTAGTGGAAAACTACACATACTGCTGTAATCGGGCGAGTCTCTACTTTCAGATGCAACAGAAATTTTGCGGATTGGTCAATCCGTTCGCGAGATATGGCAGTTTGGAGGTAAGAAACGCTTGAGAAACTCAAAATTTTCGCAGTTCTGATGCTCGAAACGAGTAACTAGAACGGCCTAGGGGAAAAGTACGCATTCCGTTGTAATCGGGCGAGTTTCTACTTTCAGATGCAACCGAAATTTTGCGGATTAGTCAATCCGTTCGCGAGATATGGCAGTTCGGATGTAAGAAACGCTTGAGAAACTCAAAATTTTCGCCGTTCTGATGCTCGAAACGAATAACTAGAACGGCCTAGGGGAAAAGTACGCATACCGTTGTAATCGGGCGAGTTTCTACTTTCAGATGCAACAGAAATTTTGCGGATCGGTCAATCCGTTCGCGAGATATGGCAGTTTGGATGTAAGAAACGCTTGAGAAACTCAAAATTTTCGCAGTTCTGATGCTCGAAACGAATAACTGGAACGGCCTAGGGGAAAAGTACGCACACCGTTGTAATCGGGCGAGTTTCTACTTTCAGATGCAACAGAAATTTTGCGGATCGGTCAATCCGTTCGCGAGATATGGCAGTTTGGATGTAAGAAACGCTTGATAAACTCAAAATTTTCGCAGTTCTGATGCTCGAAACGAATAACTAGAACGGCCTAGGGGAAAAGTGCGCATACCGTTGTAATCGGGCGAGTTTCTACTTTCAGATGCAACAGAAATTCTGCGGATTGATCAATCCGTTCGCGAAATATGGCAGTTTGGAGGTAAGAAACGCTTGAGAAACTCAAAATTTTCGCAGTTCTGATGCTCGAAACGAATAACTAGAACGGCCTAGGGGAAAAGTGCCCATACCGTTGTAATCGGGCGAGTTTCTACTTTCAAATGCAACAGAAATTTTGCGGATTGGTCTATGCGTTCGCGAGATATGGCAGTTTGGAGGTAAGAAACGCTTGAGAAACTCAAAATTTTCCCAGTTCTGATGCTCGAAACGAATAACTAGAACGGCCAAGGGGAAAAGTACGCATACCGTTGTAATCGGGCGAGTTTTTACTTTTAGATGCAACAGAAATTTTGCGGATTGATCAACCCGTTCGCGAGATATGGCAGTTTGGAGATAAGAAACGCTTTAGAAACTCAAAATTTTCGCAGTTCTGATGCTCGAAACGAATAACTAGAACGGCCCAGGGGAAAAGTGCGCATACCGTTGTAATCGGGCGCGTTTCTACTTTCAGATGCAACAGAAATTTTGTGGATTGGTCAATCCGTTCCCGAGATATGGCAGTTTGGATGTAAGAAACGCTTGAGAAACTCAAAATTTTCGCAGTTCTGATGCTCGTCACGAATAACTAGAACGGCCTAGGGGAAAAGTACGCATACCGTTGTAATCGGGCGAGTTTTTACTTTTAGATGCAACAGAAATTTTGCGGATTGATCAATCCGTTCGCGAGATATGACAGTTTGGAGATAAGAAACGCTTGAGAAACTCAAAATTTTCGCAGTTCTGATGCTCGAAACGAGTAACTAGAACGGCCTAGGGGAAAAGTACGCATACCGTTGTAATCGGGCGAGTTTCTGCTTTCTGATGCAACAGAGATTTTGCGGATTAGTCAATCCGTTCGCGAGATATGGCAGTTTGGAGGTAAGAAAGGCTTGAGAAACTCAAAATTTTCGCCGTTCTGATGCTCGAAACGAATAACTAGAACGGCCTAGGGGAAAAGTACGCATACCGTTGTAATCGGGCGAGTTTCTACTTTCAGATGCAACAGAAATTTTCCGGATCGGTCAATCCGTTCGCGAGATATGGCAGTTTGGATGTAAGAAACGCTTGAGAAACTCAAAGTTTTCGCAGTTCTGATGCTCGACACGTATAACTAGAACGGCCTAGGGGAAAAGTACGCATACCGTTGTAATCGGGCGAGTTTCTACTTTCAAATGCAACAGAAATTTTGCAGATTGGTCAATGCGTTCGCGAGATATGGCAGTTTGGAGGTAGGAAACGCTTGATAAACTCAAAATTTTCGCAGTTCTGATGCTCGAAACGAATAACTAGAACGGCCTAGGGGAAAAGTGCGCATACCGTTGTAATCGGGCGAGTTTCTACTTTCAGATGCAACAGAAATTTTGCGGATTGATCAATCCGTTCGCGAAATATGGCAGTTTGGAGGTAAGAAACGCTTGAGAAACTCAAAATTTTCGCAGTTCTGATGCTCGAAACGAATAACTAGAACGGCCTAGGGGAAAAGTGCCCATACCGTTGTAATCGGGCGAGTTTCTACTTTCAAATGCAACAGAAATTTTGCGGATTGGTCAATGCGTTCGCGAGATATGGCAGTTTGGAGGTAAGAAACGCTTGAGAAACTCAAAATTTTCCCAGTTCTGATGCTCGAAACGAATAACTAGAACGGCCAAGGGGAAAAGTACGCATACCGTTGTAATCGGGCGAGTTTCTACTTTCAGATGCAACGGAAATTTTGCGGATTGGTGAATCCGTTCGCAAGATATGGCAGTTTGGATGTAAGAAACGCTTGAGAAACTCAAAATTTTCGCAGTTCTGATGCTCGAAACGAATAACTAGAACGGCCTAGGGGAAAAGTGCGCATACCGTTGTAATCGGGCGAGTTTCTACTTTCAGATGCAACAGAAATTTTGCGGATTGATCAACCCGTTCGCGAGATATGGCAGTTTGGAGATAAGAAACGCTTTAGAAACTCAAAATTTTCGCAGTTCTGATGCTCGAAACGAATAACTAGAACGGCCCAGGGGAAAAGTGCGCATACCGTTGTAATCGGGCGCGTTTCTACTTTCAGATGCAACAGAAATTTTGTGGATTGGTCAATCCGTTCCCGAGATATGGCAGTTTGGAGGTAAGAAACGCTTGAGAAACTCAAAATTTTCGCAGTTCTGATGCTCGCCACGAATAACTAGAACGGCCTAGGGGAAAAGTACGCATACCGTTGTAATCGGGCGAGTTTTTACTTTCAGATGCAACAGAAATTTTGCGGATTGATCAATCCGTTCGCGAGATATGACAGTTTGGAGATAAGAAACGCTTGAGAAACTCAAAATTTTCGCAGTTCTGATGCTCGAAACGAGTAACTAGAACGGCCTAGGGGAAAAGTACGCATACCGTTGTAATCGGGCGAGTTTCTACTTTCAGATGCAACAGAGATTTTGCGGATTAGTCAATCCGTTCGCGAGATATGGCAGTTTGGAGGTAAGAAAGGCTTGAGAAACTCAAAATTTTCGCCGTTCTGATGCTCGAAACGAATAACTAGAACGGCCTAGGGGAAAAGTACGCATACCGTTGTAATCGGGCGAGTTTCTACTTTCAGATGCAACAGAAATTTTGCGGATCGGTCAATCCGTTCGCGAGATATGGCAGTTTGGATGTAAGAAACGCTTGAGAAACTCAAAATTTTCGCAGTTCTGATGCTCGAAACGAATAACTGGAACGGCCTAGTGGAAAACTACACATACCGCTGTAATCGGGCGAGTTTCTACTTTCAGATGCAACAGAAATTTTGCGGATTGGTCAATCCGTTCGCGAGATATGGCAGTTTGGAGGTAAGAAACGCTTGAGAAACACAAAATTTGCGCAGTTCTGATGCTCGAAACGAATAACTAGAACGGCCTAGGGGAAAAGTGCGCATACCGTTGTAATCGGGCGAGTTTCTACTTTCAGATGCAACAGAAATTTTGCGGATTAGTCGATCCGTTCGCGAGATATGGCAGTTTGGATGTAAGAAACGCTTGAGAAACTCAAAATTTTCGCAGTTCTGATGCTCGAAACGAATAACTGGAACGGCCTAGTGGAAAACTACACATACCGCTGTAATCGGGCGAGTTTCTACTTTCAGATGTAACAGAAATTTTGCGGATTGGTTAATCCGTTCGCGAGATATGGCAGTTTGGAGGTAAGAAACGCTTGAGAAACTCAAAGTTTTCGCAGTTCTGATGCTCGACACGTATAACTAGAACGGCCTAGGGGAAAAGTACGCATACCGTTGTAATCGGGCGAGTTTCTACTTTCAAATGCAACAGAAATTTTGCAGATTGGTCAATGCGTTCGCGAGATATGGCAGTTTGGAGGTAAGAAACGCTTGAGAAACTCAAAATTTTCGCAGTTCTGATGCTCGAAACGAATAACTAGAACGGCCTAGGGGAAAAGTGCGCATACCGTTGTAATCGGGCGAGCTTCTACTTTCAGATGCAACAGAAATTTTGCGGATTGATCAATCCGTTCGCGAAATATGGCAGTTTGGAGGTAAGAAACGCTTGAGAAACTCAAAATTTTCGCAGTTCTGATGCTCGAAACGAATAACTAGAACGGCCTAGGGGAAAAGTACGCATACCGTTGTAATCGGGCGAGTTTTTACTTTTAGATGCAACAGAAATTTTGCGGATTGATCAATCCGTTCGCGAGATATGACAGTTTGGAGATAAGAAACGCTTGAGAAACTCAAAATTTTCGCAGTTCTGATGCTCGAAACGAGTAACTAGAACGGCCTAGGGGAAAAGTACGCATACCGTTGTAATCGGGCGAGTTTCTGCTTTCTGATGCAACAGAGATTTTGCGGATTAGTCAATCCGTTCGCGAGATATGGCAGTTTGGAGGTAAGAAAGGCTTGAGAAACTCAAAATTTTCGCCGTTCTGATGCTCGAAACGAATAACTAGAACGGCCTAGGGGAAAAGTACGCATACCGTTGTAATCGGGCGAGTTTCTACTTTCAGATGCAACAGAAATTTTCCGGATCGGTCAATCCGTTCGCGAGATATGGCAGTTTGGATGTAAGAAACGCTTGAGAAACTCAAAGTTTTCGCAGTTCTGATGCTCGACACGTATAACTAGAACGGCCTAGGGGAAAAGTACGCATACCGTTGTAATCGGGCGAGTTTCTACTTTCAAATGCAACAGAAATTTTGCAGATTGGTCAATGCGTTCGCGAGATATGGCAGTTTGGAGGTAGGAAACGCTTGATAAACTCAAAATTTTCGCAGTTCTGATGCTCGAAACGAATAACTAGAACGGCCTAGGGGAAAAGTGCGCATACCGTTGTAATCGGGCGAGTTTCTACTTTCAGATGCAACAGAAATTTTGCGGATTGATCAATCCGTTCGCGAAATATGGCAGTTTGGAGGTAAGAAACGCTTGAGAAACTCAAAATTTTCGCAGTTCTGATGCTCGAAACGAATAACTAGAACGGCCTAGGGGAAAAGTGCCCATACCGTTGTAATCGGGCGAGTTTCTACTTTCAAATGCAACAGAAATTTTGCGGATTGGTCAATGCGTTCGCGAGATATGGCAGTTTGGAGGTAAGAAACGCTTGAGAAACTCAAAATTTTCCCAGTTCTGATGCTCGAAACGAATAACTAGAACGGCCAAGGGGAAAAGTACGCATACCGTTGTAATCGGGCGAGTTTCTACTTTCAGATGCAACGGAAATTTTGCGGATTGGTGAATCCGTTCGCAAGATATGGCAGTTTGGATGTAAGAAACGCTTGAGAAACTCAAAATTTTCGCAGTTCTGATGCTCGAAACGAATAACTAGAACGGCCTAGGGGAAAAGTGCGCATACCGTTGTAATCGGGCGAGTTTCTACTTTCAGATGCAACAGAAATTTTGCGGATTGATCAACCCGTTCGCGAGATATGGCAGTTTGGAGATAAGAAACGCTTTAGAAACTCAAAATTTTCGCAGTTCTGATGCTCGAAACGAATAACTAGAACGGCCCAGGGGAAAAGTGCGCATACCGTTGTAATCGGGCGCGTTTCTACTTTCAGATGCAACAGAAATTTTGTGGATTGGTCAATCCGTTCCCGAGATATGGCAGTTTGGAGGTAAGAAACGCTTGAGAAACTCAAAATTTTCGCAGTTCTGATGCTCGCCACGAATAACTAGAACGGCCTAGGGGAAAAGTACGCATACCGTTGTAATCGGGCGAGTTTTTACTTTCAGATGCAACAGAAATTTTGCGGATTGATCAATCCGTTCGCGAGATATGACAGTTTGGAGATAAGAAACGCTTGAGAAACTCAAAATTTTCGCAGTTCTGATGCTCGAAACGAGTAACTAGAACGGCCTAGGGGAAAAGTACGCATACCGTTGTAATCGGGCGAGTTTCTACTTTCAGATGCAACAGAGATTTTGCGGATTAGTCAATCCGTTCGCGAGATATGGCAGTTTGGAGGTAAGAAAGGCTTGAGAAACTCAAAATTTTCGCCGTTCTGATGCTCGAAACGAATAACTAGAACGGCCTAGGGGAAAAGTACGCATACCGTTGTAATCGGGCGAGTTTCTACTTTCAGATGCAACAGAAATTTTGCGGATCGGTCAATCCGTTCGCGAGATATGGCAGTTTGGATGTAAGAAACGCTTGAGAAACTCAAAATTTTCGCAGTTCTGATGCTCGAAACGAATAACTGGAACGGCCTAGTGGAAAACTACACATACCGCTGTAATCGGGCGAGTTTCTACTTTCAGATGCAACAGAAATTTTGCGGATTGGTCAATCCGTTCGCGAGATATGGCAGTTTGGAGGTAAGAAACGCTTGAGAAACACAAAATTTGCGCAGTTCTGATGCTCGAAACGAATAACTAGAACGGCCTAGGGGAAAAGTGCGCATACCGTTGTAATCGGGCGAGTTTCTACTTTCAGATGCAACAGAAATTTTGCGGATTAGTCGATCCGTTCGCGAGATATGGCAGTTTGGATGTAAGAAACGCTTGAGAAACTCAAAATTTTCGCAGTTCTGATGCTCGAAACGAATAACTGGAACGGCCTAGTGGAAAACTACACATACCGCTGTAATCGGGCGAGTTTCTACTTTCAGATGTAACAGAAATTTTGCGGATTGGTTAATCCGTTCGCGAGATATGGCAGTTTGGAGGTAAGAAACGCTTGAGAAACTCAAAGTTTTCGCAGTTCTGATGCTCGACACGTATAACTAGAACGGCCTAGGGGAAAAGTACGCATACCGTTGTAATCGGGCGAGTTTCTACTTTCAAATGCAACAGAAATTTTGCAGATTGGTCAATGCGTTCGCGAGATATGGCAGTTTGGAGGTAAGAAACGCTTGAGAAACTCAAAATTTTCGCAGTTCTGATGCTCGAAACGAATAACTAGAACGGCCTAGGGGAAAAGTGCGCATACCGTTGTAATCGGGCGAGCTTCTACTTTCAGATGCAACAGAAATTTTGCGGATTGATCAATCCGTTCGCGAAATATGGCAGTTTGGAGGTAAGAAACGCTTGAGAAACTCAAAATTTTCGCAGTTCTGATGCTCGAAACGAATAACTAGAACGGCCTAGGGGAAAAGTGCCCATACCGTTGTAATCGGGCGAGTTTCTACTTTCAAATGCAACAGAAATTTTGCGGATTGGTCAATGCGTTCGCGAGATATGGCAGTTTGGAGGTAAGAAACGCTTGAGAAACTCAAAACTTTCGCAGTTCTGATGCTCGAAACGAATAACTAGAACGGCCAAGGGGAAAAGTACGCATACCGTTGTAATCGGGCGAGTTTCTACTTTCAGATGCAACGGAAATTTTGCGGATTGGTGAATCCGTTCGCAAGATATGGCAGTTTGGATGTAAGAAACGCTTGAGAAACTCAAAATTTTCGCAGTTCTGATGCTCGAAACGAATAACTAGAACGGCCTAGGGGAAAAGTGCGCATACCGTTGTAATCGGGCGAGTTTCTACTTTCAGATGCAACAGAAATTTTGCGGATTGATCAACCCGTTCGCGAGATATGGCAGTTTGGAGATAAGAAACGCTTTAGAAACTCAAAATTTTCGCAGTTCTGATGCTCGAAACGAATAACTAGAACGGCCCAGGGGAAAAGTGCGCATACCGTTGTAATCGGGCGCGTTTCTACTTTCAGATGCAACAGAAATTTTGTGGATTGGTCAATCCGTTCCCGAGATATGGCAGTTTGGATGTAAGAAACGCTTGAGAAACTCAAAATTTTCGCAGTTCTGATGCTCGTCACGAATAACTAGAACGGCCTAGGGGAAAAGTACGCATACCGTTGTAATCGGGCGAGTTTTTACTTTTAGATGCAACAGAAATTTTGCGGATTGATCAATCCGTTCGCGAGATATGACAGTTTGGAGATAAGAAACGCTTGAGAAACTCAAAATTTTCGCAGTTCTGATGCTCGAAACGAGTAACTAGAACGGCCTAGGGGAAAAGTACGCATACCGTTGTAATCGGGCGAGTTTCTACTTTCAGATGCAACAGAGATTTTGCGGATTAGTCAATCCGTTCGCGAGATATGGCAGTTTGGAGGTAAGAAAGGCTTGAGAAACTCAAAATTTTCGCCGTTCTGATGCTCGAAACGAATAACTAGAACGGCCTAGGGGAAAAGTACGCATACCGTTGTAATCGGGCGAGTTTCTACTTTCAGATGCAACAGAAATTTTGCGGATCGGTCAATCCGTTCGCGAGATATGGCAGTTTGGATGTAAGAAACGCTTGATAAACTCAAAATTTTCGCAGTTCTGATGCTCGAAACGAATAACTAGAACGGCCTAGGGGAAAAGTGCGCATACCGTTGTAATCGGGCGAGTTTCTACTTTCAGATGCAACAGAAATTCTGCGGATTGATCAATCCGTTCGCGAAATATGGCAGTTTGGAGGTAAGAAACGCTTGAGAAACTCAAAATTTTCGCAGTTCTGATGCTCGAAACGAATAACTAGAACGGCCTAGGGGAAAAGTGCCCATACCGTTGTAATCGGGCGAGTTTCTACTTTCAGATGCAACAGAAATTTTGCGGATCGGTCAATCCGTTCGCGAGATATGGCAGTTTGGATGTAAGAAACGCTTGAGAAACTCAAAATTTTCGCAGTTCTGATGCTCGAAACGAATAACTGGAACGGCCTAGTGGAAAACTACACATACTGCTGTAATCGGGCGAGTCTCTACTTTCAGATGCAACAGAAATTTTGCGGATTGGTCAATCCGTTCGCGAGATATGGCAGTTTGGAGGTAAGAAACGCTTGAGAAACTCAAAATTTTCGCAGTTCTGATGCTCGAAACGAGTAACTAGAACGGCCTAGGGGAAAAGTACGCATTCCGTTGTAATCGGGCGAGTTTCTACTTTCAGATGCAACCGAAATTTTGCGGATTAGTCAATCCGTTCGCGAGATATGGCAGTTCGGATGTAAGAAACGCTTGAGAAACTCAAAATTTTCGCCGTTCTGATGCTCGAAACGAATAACTAGAACGGCCTAGGGGAAAAGTACGCATACCGTTGTAATCGGGCGAGTTTCTACTTTCAGATGCAACAGAAATTTTGCGGATCGGTCAATCCGTTCGCGAGATATGGCAGTTTGGATGTAAGAAACGCTTGAGAAACTCAAAATTTTCGCAGTTCTGATGCTCGAAACGAATAACTGGAACGGCCTAGGGGAAAAGTACGCATACCGTTGTAATCGGGCGAGTTTCTACTTTCAGATGCAACAGAAATTTTGCGGATCGGTCAATCCGTTCGCGAGATATGGCAGTTTGGATGTAAGAAACGCTTGATAAACTCAAAATTTTCGCAGTTCTGATGCTCGAAACGAATAACTAGAACGGCCTAGGGGAAAAGTGCGCATACCGTTGTAATCGGGCGAGTTTCTACTTTCAGATGCAACAGAAATTCTGCGGATTGATCAATCCGTTCGCGAAATATGGCAGTTTGGAGGTAAGAAACGCTTGAGAAACTCAAAATTTTCGCAGTTCTGATGCTCGAAACGAATAACTAGAACGGCCTAGGGGAAAAGTGCCCATACCGTTGTAATCGGGCGAGTTTCTACTTTCAAATGCAACAGAAATTTTGCGGATTGGTCAATGCGTTCGCGAGATATGGCAGTTTGGAGGTAAGAAACGCTTGAGAAACTCAAAATTTTCCCAGTTCTGATGCTCGAAACGAATAACTAGAACGGCCAAGGGGAAAAGTACGCATACCGTTGTAATCGGGCGAGTTTTTACTTTTAGATGCAACAGAAATTTTGCGGATTGATCAACCCGTTCGCGAGATATGGCAGTTTGGAGATAAGAAACGCTTTAGAAACTCAAAATTTTCGCAGTTCTGATGCTCGAAACGAATAACTAGAACGGCCCAGGGGAAAAGTGCGCATACCGTTGTAATCGGGCGCGTTTCTACTTTCAGATGCAACAGAAATTTTGTGGATTGGTCAATCCGTTCCCGAGATATGGCAGTTTGGATGTAAGAAACGCTTGAGAAACTCAAAATTTTCGCAGTTCTGATGCTCGTCACGAATAACTAGAACGGCCTAGGGGAAAAGTACGCATACCGTTGTAATCGGGCGAGTTTTTACTTTTAGATGCAACAGAAATTTTGCGGATTGATCAATCCGTTCGCGAGATATGACAGTTTGGAGATAAGAAACGCTTGAGAAACTCAAAATTTTCGCAGTTCTGATGCTCGAAACGAGTAACTAGAACGGTCTAGGGGAAAAGTACGCATACCGTTGTAATCGGGCGAGTTTCTGCTTTCTGATGCAACAGAGATTTTGCGGATTAGTCAATCCGTTCGCGAGATATGGCAGTTTGGAGGTAAGAAAGGCTTGAGAAACTCAAAATTTTCGCCGTTCTGATGCTCGAAACGAATAACTAGAACGGCCTAGGGGAAAAGTACGCATACCGTTGTAATCGGGCGAGTTTCTACTTTCAGATGCAACAGAAATTTTCCGGATCGGTCAATCCGTTCGCGAGATATGGCAGTTTGGATGTAAGAAACGCTTGAGAAACTCAAAGTTTTCGCAGTTCTGATGCTCGACACGTATAACTAGAACGGCCTAGGGGAAAAGTACGCATACCGTTGTAATCGGGCGAGTTTCTACTTTCAAATGCAACAGAAATTTTGCAGATTGGTCAATGCGTTCGCGAGATATGGCAGTTTGGAGGTAGGAAACGCTTGATAAACTCAAAATTTTCGCAGTTCTGATGCTCGAAACGAATAACTAGAACGGCCTAGGGGAAAAGTGCGCATACCGTTGTAATCGGGCGAGTTTCTACTTTCAGATGCAACAGAAATTTTGCGGATTGATCAATCCGTTCGCGAAATATGGCAGTTTGGAGGTAAGAAACGCTTGAGAAACTCAAAATTTTCGCAGTTCTGATGCTCGAAACGAATAACTAGAACGGCCTAGGGGAAAAGTGCCCATACCGTTGTAATCGGGCGAGTTTCTACTTTCAAATGCAACAGAAATTTTGCGGATTGGTCAATGCGTTCGCGAGATATGGCAGTTTGGAGGTAAGAAACGCTTGAGAAACTCAAAATTTTCCCAGTTCTGATGCTCGAAACGAATAACTAGAACGGCCAAGGGGAAAAGTACGCATACCGTTGTAATCGGGCGAGTTTCTACTTTCAGATGCAACGGAAATTTTGCGGATTGGTGAATCCGTTCGCAAGATATGGCAGTTTGGATGTAAGAAACGCTTGAGAAACTCAAAATTTTCGCAGTTCTGATGCTCGAAACGAATAACTAGAACGGCCTAGGGGAAAAGTGCGCATACCGTTGTAATCGGGCGAGTTTCTACTTTCAGATGCAACAGAAATTTTGCGGATTGATCAACCCGTTCGCGAGATATGGCAGTTTGGAGATAAGAAACGCTTTAGAAACTCAAAATTTTCGCAGTTCTGATGCTCGAAACGAATAACTAGAACGGCCCAGGGGAAAAGTGCGCATACCGTTGTAATCGGGCGCGTTTCTACTTTCAGATGCAACAGAAATTTTGTGGATTGGTCAATCCGTTCCCGAGATATGGCAGTTTGGAGGTAAGAAACGCTTGAGAAACTCAAAATTTTCGCAGTTCTGATGCTCGCCACGAATAACTAGAACGGCCTAGGGGAAAAGTACGCATACCGTTGTAATCGGGCGAGTTTTTACTTTCAGATGCAACAGAAATTTTGCGGATTGATCAATCCGTTCGCGAGATATGACAGTTTGGAGATAAGAAACGCTTGAGAAACTCAAAATTTTCGCAGTTCTGATGCTCGAAACGAGTAACTAGAACGGCCTAGGGGAAAAGTACGCATACCGTTGTAATCGGGCGAGTTTCTACTTTCAGATGCAACAGAGATTTTGCGGATTAGTCAATCCGTTCGCGAGATATGGCAGTTTGGAGGTAAGAAAGGCTTGAGAAACTCAAAATTTTCGCCGTTCTGATGCTCGAAACGAATAACTAGAACGGCCTAGGGGAAAAGTACGCATACCGTTGTAATCGGGCGAGTTTCTACTTTCAGATGCAACAGAAATTTTGCGGATCGGTCAATCCGTTCGCGAGATATGGCAGTTTGGATGTAAGAAACGCTTGAGAAACTCAAAGTTTTCGCAGTTCTGATTCTCGAAACGAATAACTAGAACGGCCTAGGGGAAAACTACACCCACCGTTGTAATCGGGCGGGTTTCTACTTTCAGATGCAACAGAAATTTTGCGGATTGATCAATCCGTTCGCCAAATATGGCAGTTTGGAGGTAAGAAACGCTTGAGAAACTCAAAATTTTCGCTCTTCTGATGCTCGAAACGAATATCTAGAACGGCCTAGGGGAAAAGTGCGCATACCGTTGTAATCGGGCGAGTTTCTCCTTTCAGGTGCAACAGAAATTTTGCGGATTGATCAACCCGTTCGCGAGATATGGCCGTTTGTATGTAAGAAACGCTTGAGAAACTCAAAATCTTCGCGGTTCTGATGCTCGAAACGAGTAACTAGAACGGCCTAGGGGAAAACTACAACTACCGTTGTAATCGGGCGAGTTTCCACTTTCAGATGCAACAGAAATTTTGAGGATTGATCAGTCCTTTCGCGAGATATGGCAGTTTGGAGATAAGAAACGCTTGAGAAACTCAAAATTTTCGAAGTTCTGATGCTCGAAACGAGTAACTAGAACGGCCAAGGGGAAAAGTACGCATACCGTTGTAATCGGGCGAGTTTCTACTTTCAGATGTAACAGAAATTTTGCGGATTGGTTAATCCGTTCGCGAGATATGGCAGTTTGGAGGTAAGAAACGCTTGAGAAACTCAAAGTTTTCGCAGTTCTGATGCTCGACACGTATAAGTAGAACGGCCTAGGGGAAAAGTACGCATACCGTTGTAATCGGGCGAGTTTCTACTTTCAAATGCAACAGAAATTTTGCAGATTGGTCAATGCGTTCGCGAGATATGGCAGTTTGGAGGTAAGAAACGCTTGAGAAACTCAAAATTTTCGCAGTTCTGATGCTCGAAACGAATAACTAGAACGGCCTAGGGGAAAAGTGCGCATACCGTTGTAATCGGGCGAGCTTCTACTTTCAGATGCAACAGAAATTTTGCGGATTGATCAATCCGTTCGCGAAATATGGCAGTTTGGAGGTAAGAAACGCTTGAGAAACTCAAAATTTTCGCAGTTCTGATGCTCGAAACGAATAACTAGAACGGCCTAGGGGAAAAGTGCCCATACCGTTGTAATCGGGCGAGTTTCTACTTTCAAATGCAACAGAAATTTTCCGGATTGGTCAATGCGTTCGCGAGATATGGCAGTTTGGATGTAAGAAACGCTTGAGAAACTCAAAATTTTCGCCGTTCTGATGCTCGAAACGAATAACTAGAACGGCCTAGGGGAAAAGTACGCATACCGTTGTAATCGGGCGAGTTTCTACTTTCAGATGCAACAGAAATTTTGCGGATCGGTCAATCCGTTCGCGAGATATGGCAGTTTGGATGTAAGAAACGCTTGATAAACTCAAAATTTTCGCAGTTCTGATGCTCGAAACGAATAACTAGAACGGCCTAGGGGAAAAGTGCGCAATACCGTTGTAATCGGGCGAGTTTCTACTTTCAGATGCAACAGAAATTCTGCGGATTGATCAATCCGTTCGCGAAATATGGCAGTTTGGAGGTAAGAAACGCTTGAGAAACTCAAAATTTTCGCCGTTCTGATGCTCGAAACGAATAACTAGAGCGGCCTAGGGGAAAAGTACGCATACCGTTGTAATCGGGCGAGTTTCTACTTTCAGATGCAACAGAAATTTTGCGGATCGGTCAATCCGTTCGCGAGATATGGCAGTTTGGATGTAAGAAACGCTTGAGAAACTCAAAATTTTCGCAGTTCTGATGCTCGAAACGAATAACTGGAACGGCCTAGTGGAAAACTACACATACTGCTGTAATCGGGCGAGTCTCTACTTTCAGATGCAACAGAAATTTTGCGGATTGGTCAATCCGTTCGCGAGATATGGCAGTTTGGAGGTAAGAAACGCTTGAGAAACTCAAAATTTTCGCAGTTCTGATGCTCGAAACGAGTAACTAGAACGGCCTAGGGGAAAAGTACGCATTCCGTTGTAATCGGGCGAGTTTCTACTTTCAGATGCAACCGAAATTTTGCGGATTAGTCAATCCGTTCGCGAGATATGGCAGTTCGGATGTAAGAAACGCTTGAGAAACTCAAAATTTTCGCCGTTCTGATGCTCGAAACGAATAACTAGAACGGCCTAGGGGAAAAGTACGCATACCGTTGTAATCGGGCGAGTTTCTACTTTCAGATGCAACAGAAATTTTGCGGATCGGTCAATCCGTTCGCGAGATATGGCAGTTTGGATGTAAGAAACGCTTGAGAAACTCAAAATTTTCGCAGTTCTGATGCTCGAAACGAATAACTGGAACGGCCTAGGGGAAAAGTACGCATACCGTTGTAATCGGGCGAGTCTCTACTTTCAGATGCAACAGAAATTTTGCGGATTGGTCAATCCGTTCGCGAGATATGGCAGTTTGGAGGTAAGAAACGCTTGAGAAACTCAAAATTTTCGCAGTTCTGATGCTCGAAACGAGTAACTAGAACGGCCTAGGGGAAAAGTACGCATTCCGTTGTAATCGGGCGAGTTTCTACTTTCAGATGCAACCGAAATTTTGCGGATTAGTCAATCCGTTCGCGAGATATGGCAGTTCGGATGTAAGAAACGCTTGAGAAACTCAAAATTTTCGCCGTTCTGATGCTCGAAACGAATAACTAGAACGGCCTAGGGGAAAAGTACGCATACCGTTGTAATCGGGCGAGTTTCTACTTTCAGATGCAACAGAAATTTTGCGGATCGGTCAATCCGTTCGCGAGATATGGCAGTTTGGATGTAAGAAACGCTTGAGAAACTCAAAATTTTCGCAGTTCTGATGCTCGAAACGAATAACTGGAACGGCCTAGGGGAAAAGTACGCATACCGTTGTAATCGGGCGAGTTTCTACTTTCAGATGCAACAGAAATTTTGCGGATCGGTCAATCCGTTCGCGAGATATGGCAGTTTGGATGTAAGAAACGCTTGATAAACTCAAAATTTTCGCAGTTCTGATGCTCGAAACGAATAACTAGAACGGCCTAGGGGAAAAGTGCGCATACCGTTGTAATCGGGCGAGTTTCTACTTTCAGATGCAACAGAAATTCTGCGGATTGATCAATCCGTTCGCGAAATATGGCAGTTTGGAGGTAAGAAACGCTTGAGAAACTCAAAATTTTCGCAGTTCTGATGCTCGAAACGAATAACTAGAACGGCCTAGGGGAAAAGTGCCCATACCGTTGTAATGGGGCGAGTTTCTACTTTCAAATGCAACAGAAATTTTGCGGATTGGTCAATGCGTTCGCGAGATATGGCAGTTTGGAGGTAAGAAACGCTTGAGAAACTCAAAATTTTCCCAGTTCTGATGCTCGAAACGAATAACTAGAACGGCCAAGGGGGAAAGTACGCATACCGTTGTAATCGGGCGAGTTTTTACTTTTAGATGCAACAGAAATTTTGCGGATTGATCAACCCGTTCGCGAGATATGGCAGTTTGGAGATAAGAAACGCTTTAGAAACTCAAAATTTTCGCAGTTCTGATGCTCGAAACGAATAACTAGAACGGCCCAGGGGAAAAGTGCGCATACCGTTGTAATCGGGCGCGTTTCTACTTTCAGATGCAACAGAAATTTTGTGGATTGGTCAATCCGTTCCCGAGATATGGCAGTTTGGATGTAAGAAACGCTTGAGAAACTCAAAATTTTCGCAGTTCTGATGCTCGTCACGAATAACTAGAACGGCCTAGGGGAAAAGTACGCATACCGTTGTAATCGGGCGAGTTTTTACTTTTAGATGCAACAGAAATTTTGCGGATTGATCAATCCGTTCGCGAGATATGACAGTTTGGAGATAAGAAACGCTTGAGAAACTCAAAATTTTCGCAGTTCTGATGCTCGAAACGAGTAACTAGAACGGCCTAGGGGAAAAGTACGCATACCGTTGTAATCGGGCGAGTTTCTGCTTTCTGATGCAACAGAGATTTTGCGGATTAGTCAATCCGTTCGCGAGATATGGCAGTTTGGAGGTAAGAAAGGCTTGAGAAACTCAAAATTTTCGCCGTTCTGATGCTCGAAACGAATAACTAGAACGGCCTAGGGGAAAAGTACGCATACCGTTGTAATCGGGCGAGTTTCTACTTTCAGATGCAACAGAAATTTTCCGGATCGGTCAATCCGTTCGCGAGATATGGCAGTTTGGAGGTAAGAAACGCTTGAGAAACTCAAAGTTTTCGCAGTTCTGATGCTCGACACGTATAACTAGAACGGCCTAGGGGAAAAGTACGCATACCGTTGTAATCGGGCGAGTTTCTACTTTCAAATGCAACAGAAATTTTGCAGATTGGTCAATGCGTTCGCGAGATATGGCAGTTTGGAGGTAGGAAACGCTTGATAAACTCAAAATTTTCGCAGTTCTGATGCTCGAAACGAATAACTAGAACGGCCTAGGGGAAAAGTGCGCATACCGTTGTAATCGGGCGAGTTTCTACTTTCAGATGCAACAGAAATTTTGCGGATTGATCAATCCGTTCGCGAAATATGGCAGTTTGGAGGTAAGAAACGCTTGAGAAACTCAAAATTTTCGCAGTTCTGATGCTCGAAACGAATAACTAGAACGGCCTAGGGGAAAAGTGCCCATACCGTTGTAATCGGGCGAGTTTCTACTTTCAAATGCAACAGAAATTTTGCGGATTGGTCAATGCGTTCGCGAGATATGGCAGTTTGGAGGTAAGAAACGCTTGAGAAACTCAAAATTTTCCCAGTTCTGATGCTCGAAACGAATAACTAGAACGGCCAAGGGGAAAAGTACGCATACCGTTGTAATCGGGCGAGTTTCTACTTTCAGATGCAACGGAAATTTTGCGGATTGGTGAATCCGTTCGCAAGATATGGCAGTTTGGATGTAAGAAACGCTTGAGAAACTCAAAATTTTCGCAGTTCTGATGCTCGAAACGAATAACTAGAACGGCCTAGGGGAAAAGTGCGCATACCGTTGTAATCGGGCGAGTTTCTACTTTCAGATGCAACAGAAATTTTGCGGATTGATCAACCCGTTCGCGAGATATGGCAGTTTGGAGATAAGAAACGCTTCAGAAACTCAAAATTTTCGCAGTTCTGATGCTCGAAACGAATAACTAGAACGGCCCAGGGGAAAAGTGCGCATACCGTTGTAATCGGGCGCGTTTCTACTTTCAGATGCAACAGAAATTTTGTGGATTGGTCAATCCGTTCCCGAGATATGGCAGTTTGGAGGTAAGAAACGCTTGAGAAACTCAAAATTTTCGCAGTTCTGATGCTCGCCACGAATAACTAGAACGGCCTAGGGCAAAAGTACGCATACCGTTGTAATCGGGCGAGTTTTTACTTTCAGATGCAACAGAAATTTTGCGGATTGATCAATCCGTTCGCGAGATATGACAGTTTGGAGATAAGAAACGCTTGAGAAACTCAAAATTTTCGCAGTTCTGATGCTCGAAACGAGTAACTAGAACGGCCTAGGGGAAAAGTACGCATACCGTTGTAATCGGGCGAGTTTCTACTTTCAGATGCAACAGAGATTTTGCGGATTAGTCAATCCGTTCGCGAGATATGGCAGTTTGGAGGTAAGAAAGGCTTGAGAAACTCAAAATTTTCGCCGTTCTGATGCTCGAAACGAATAACTAGAACGGCCTAGGGGAAAAGTACGCATACCGTTGTAATCGGGCGAGTTTCTACTTTCAGATGCAACAGAAATTTTGCGGATCGGTCAATCCGTTCGCGAGATATGGCAGTTTGGATGTAAGAAACGCTTGAGAAACTCAAAATTTTCGCAGTTCTGATGCTCGAAACGAATAACTGGAACGGCCTAGTGGAAAACTACACATACCGCTGTAATCGGGCGAGTTTCTACTTTCAGATGCAACAGAAATTTTGCGGATTGGTCAATCCGTTCGCGAGATATGGCAGTTTGGAGGTAAGAAACGCTTGAGAAACACAAAATTTGCGCAGTTCTGATGCTCGAAACGAATAACTAGAACGGCCTAGGGGAAAAGTGCGCATACCGTTGTAATCGGGCGAGTTTCTACTTTCAGATGCAACAGAAATTTTGCGGATTAGTCGATCCGTTCGCGAGATATGGCAGTTTGGATGTAAGAAACGCTTGAGAAACTCAAAGTTTTCGCAGTTCTGATTCTCGAAACGAATAACTAGAACGGCCTAGGGGAAAACTACACCCACCGTTGTAATCGGGCGGGTTTCTACTTTCAGATGCAACAGAAATTTTGCGGATTGATCAATCCGTTCGCCAAATATGGCAGTTTGGAGGTAAGAAACGCTTGAGAAACTCAAAATTTTCGCTCTTCTGATGCTCGAAACGAATATCTAGAACGGCCTAGGGGAAAAGTGCGCATACCGTTGTAATCGGGCGAGTTTCTCCTTTCAGGTGCAACAGAAATTTTGCGGATTGATCAACCCGTTCGCGAGATATGGCCGTTTGTATGTAAGAAACGCTTGAGAAACTCAAAATCTTCGCGGTTCTGATGCTCGAAACGAGTAACTAGAACGGCCTAGGGGAAAACTACAACTACCGTTGTAATCGGGCGAGTTTCCACTTTCAGATGCAACAGAAATTTTGAGGATTGATCAGTCCTTTCGCGAGATATGGCAGTTTGGAGATAAGAAACGCTTGAGAAACTCAAAATTTTCGAAGTTCTGATGCTCGAAACGAGTAACTAGAACGGCCAAGGGGAAAAGTACGCATACCGTTGTAATCGGGCGAGTTTCTACTTTCAGATGTAACAGAAATTTTGCGGATTGGTTAATCCGTTCGCGAGATATGGCAGTTTGGAGGTAAGAAACGCTTGAGAAACTCAAAGTTTTCGCAGTTCTGATGCTCGACACGTATAACTAGAACGGCCTAGGGGAAAAGTACGCATACCGTTGTAATCGGGCGAGTTTCTACTTTCAGATGCAACGGAAATTTTGCGGATTGGTGAATCCGTTCGCAAGATATGGCAGTTTGGATGTAAGAAACGCTTGAGAAACTCAAAATTTTCGCAGTTCTGATGCTCGAAACGAATAACTAGAACGGCCTAGGGGAAAAGTGCGCATACCGTTGTAATCGGGCGAGTTTCTACTTTCAGATGCAACAGAAATTTTGCGGATTGATCAACCCGTTCGCGAGATATGGCAGTTTGGAGATAAGAAACGCTTTAGAAACTCAAAATTTTCGCAGTTCTGATGCTCGAAACGAATAACTAGAACGGCCCAGGGGAAAAGTGCGCATACCGTTGTAATCGGGCGCGTTTCTACTTTCAGATGCAACAGAAATTTTGTGGATTGGTCAATCCGTTCCCGAGATATGGCAGTTTGGAGGTAAGAAACGCTTGAGAAACTCAAAATTTTCGCAGTTCTGATGCTTGCCACGAATAACTAGAACGGCCTAGGGGAAAAGTACGCATACCGTTGTAATCGGGCGAGTTTCTACTTTCAGATGCAACAGAAATTTTGCGGATCGGTCAATCCGTTCGCGAGATATGGCAGTTTGGATGTAAGAAACGCTTGATAAACTCAAAATTTTCGCAGTTCTGATGCTCGAAACGAATAACTAGAACGGCCTAGGGGAAAAGTGCCCATACCGTTGTAATCGGGCGAGTTTCTACTTTCAAATGCAACAGAAATTTTGCGGATTGGTCAATGCGTTCGCGAGATATGGCAGTTTGGAGGTAAGAAACGCTTGAGAAACTCAAAATTTTCCCAGTTCTGATGCTCGAAACGAATAACTAGAACGGCCAAGGGGAAAAGTACGCATACCGTTGTAATCGGGCGAGTTTTTACTTTTAGATGCAACAGAAATTTTGCGGATTGATCAACCCGTTCGCGAGATATGGCAGTTTGGAGATAAGAAACGCTTTAGAAACTCAAAATTTTCGCAGTTCTGATGCTCGAAACGAATAACTAGAACGGCCCAGGGGAAAAGTGCGCATACCGTTGTAATCGGGCGCGTTTCTACTTTCAGATGCAACAGAAATTTTGTGGATTGGTCAATCCGTTCCCGAGATATGGCAGTTTGGATGTAAGAAACGCTTGAGAAACTCAAAATTTTCGCAGTTCTGATGCTCGTCACGAATAACTAGAACGGCCTAGGGGAAAAGTACGCATACCTTTGTAATCGGGCGAGTTTTTACTTTTAGATGCAACAGAAATTTTGCGGATTGATCAATCCGTTCGCGAGATATGACAGTTTGGAGATAAGAAACGCTTGAGAAACTCAAAATTTTCGCAGTTCTGATGCTCGAAACGAGTAACTAGAACGGCCTAGGGGAAAAGTACGCATACCGTTGTAATCGGGCGAGTTTCTGCTTTCTGATGCAACAGAGATTTTGCGGATTAGTCAATCCGTTCGCGAGATATGGCAGTTTGGAGGTAAGAAAGGCTTGAGAAACTCAAAATTTTCGCCGTTCTGATGCTCGAAACGAATAACTAGAACGGCCTAGGGGAAAAGTACGCATACCGTTGTAATCGGGCGAGTTTCTACTTTCAGATGCAACAGAAATTTTCCGGATCGGTCAATCCGTTCGCGAGATATGGCAGTTTGGATGTAAGAAACGCTTGAGAAACTCAAAGTTTTCGCAGTTCTGATGCTCGGCACGTATAACTAGAACGGCCTAGGGGAAAAGTACGCATACCGTTGTAATCGGGCGAGTTTCTACTTTCAAATGCAACAGAAATTTTGCAGATTGGTCAATGCGTTCGCGAGATATGGCAGTTTGGAGGTAGGAAACGCTTGATAAACTCAAAATTTTCGCAGTTCTGATGCTCGAAACGAATAACTAGAACGGCCTAGGGGAAAAGTGCGCATACCGTTGTAATCGGGCGAGTTTCTACTTTCAGATGCAACAGAAATTTTGCGGATTGATCAATCCGTTCGCGAAATATGGCAGTTTGGAGGTAAGAAACGCTTGAGAAACTCAAAATTTTCGCAGTTCTGATGCTCGAAACGAATAACTAGAACGGCCTAGGGGAAAAGTGCCCATACCGTTGTAATCGGGCGAGTTTCTACTTTCAAATGCAACAGAAATTTTGCGGATTGATCAACCCGTTCGCGAGATATGGCAGTTTGGAGATAAGAAACGCTTTAGAAACTCAAAATTTTCGCAGTTCTGATGCTCGAAACGAATAACTAGAACGGCCCAGGGGAAAAGTGCGCATACCGTTGTAATCGGGCGCGTTTCTACTTTCAGATGCAACAGAAATTTTGTGGATTGGTCAATCCGTTCCCGAGATATGGCAGTTTGGAGGTAAGAAACGCTTGAGAAACTCAAAATTTTCGCAGTTCTGATGCTCGCCACGAATAACTAGAACGGCCTAGGGGAAAAGTACGCATACCGTTGTAATCGGGCGAGTTTTTACTTTCAGATGCAACAGAAACTTTGCGGATTGATCAATCCGTTCGCGAGATATGACAGTTTGGAGATAAGAAACGCTTGAGAAACTCAAAATTTTCGCAGTTCTGATGCTCGAAACGAGTAACTAGAACGGCCTAGGGGAAAAGTACGCATACCGTTGTAATCGGGCGAGTTTCTACTTTCAGATGCAACAGAGATTTTGCGGATTAGTCAATCCGTTCGCGAGATATGGCAGTTTGGAGGTAAGAAAGGCTTGAGAAACTCAAAATTTTCGCCGTTCTGATGCTCGAAACGAATAACTAGAACGGCCTAGGGGAAAAGTACGCATACCGTTGTAATCGGGCGAGTTTCTACTTTCAGATGCAACAGAAATTTTGCGGATCGGTCAATCCGTTCGCGAGATATGGCAGTTTGGATGTAAGAAACGCTTGAGAAACTCAAAATTTTCGCAGTTCTGATGCTCGAAACGAATAACTGGAACGGCCTAGTGGAAAACTACACATACCGCTGTAATCGGGCGAGTTTCTACTTTCAGATGCAACAGAAATTTTGCGGATTGGTCAATCCGTTCGCGAGATATGGCAGTTTGGAGGTAAGAAACGCTTGAGAAACACAAAATTTGCGCAGTTCTGATGCTCGAAACGAATAACTAGAACGGCCTAGGGGAAAAGTGCGCATACCGTTGTAATCGGGCGAGTTTCTACTTTCAGATGCAACAGAAATTTTGCGGATTAGTCGATCCGTTCGCGAGATATGGCAGTTTGGATGTAAGAAACGCTTGAGAAACTCAAAGTTTTCGCAGTTCTGATTCTCGAAACGAATAACTAGAACGGCCTAGGGGAAAACTACACCCACCGTTGTAATCGGGCGGGTTTCTACTTTCAGATGCAACAGAAATTTTGCGGATTGATCAATCCGTTCGCCAAATATGGCAGTTTGGAGGTAAGAAACGCTTGAGAAACTCAAAATTTTCGCTCTTCTGATGCTCGAAACGAATATCTAGAACGGCCTAGGGGAAAAGTGCGCATACCGTTGTAATCGGGCGAGTTTCTCCTTTCAGGTGCAACAGAAATTTTGCGGATTGATCAACCCGTTCGCGAGATATGGCCGTTTGTATGTAAGAAACGCTTGAGAAACTCAAAATCTTCGCGGTTCTGATGCTCGAAACGAGTAACTAGAACGGCCTAGGGGAAAACTACAACTACCGTTGTAATCGGGCGAGTTTCCACTTTCAGATGCAACAGAAATTTTGAGGATTGATCAGTCCTTTCGCGAGATATGGCAGTTTGGAGATAAGAAACGCTTGAGAAACTCAAAATTTTCGAAGTTCTGATGCTCGAAACGAGTAACTAGAACGGCCAAGGGGAAAAGTACGCATACCGTTGTAATCGGGCGAGTTTCTACTTTCAGATGCAACAGAGATTTTGCGGATTAGTCAATCCGTTCGCGAGATATGGCAGTTTGGAGGTAAGAAAGGCTTGAGAAACTCAAAATTTTCGCAGTTCTGATGCTCGTCACGAATAACTAGAACGGCCTAGGGGAAAAGTACGCATACCGTTGTAATCGGGCGAGTTTTTACTTTTAGATGCAACAGAAATTTTGCGGATTGATCAATCCGTTCGCGAGATATGACAGTTTGGAGATAAGAAACGCTTGAGAAACTCAAAATTTTCGAAGTTCTGATGCTCGAAACGAGTAACTAGAACGGCCAAGGGGAAAAGTACGCATACCGTTGTAATCGGGCGAGTTTCTACTTTCAGATGCAACAGAGATTTTGCGGATTAGTCAATCCGTTCGCGAGATATGGCAGTTTGGAGGTAAGAAAGGCTTGAGAAACTCAAAATTTTCGCAGTTCTGATGCTCGTCACGAATAACTAGAACGGCCTAGGGGAAAAGTACGCATACCGTTGTAATCGGGCGAGTTTTTACTTTTAGATGCAACAGAAATTTTGCGGATTGATCAATCCGTTCGCGAGATATGACAGTTTGGAGATAAGAAACGCTTGAGAAACTCAAAATTTTCGCAGTTCTGATGCTCGAAACGAGTAACTAGAACGGCCTAGGGGAAAAGTACGCATACCGTTGTAATCGGGCGAGTTTCTACTTTCAGATGCAACAGAGATTTTGCGGATTAGTCAATCCGTTCGCGAGATATGGCAGTTTGGAGGTAAGAAAGGCTTGAGAAACTCAAAATTTTCGCCGTTCTGATGCTCGAAACGAATAACTAGAACGGCCTAGGGGAAAAGTACGCATACCGTTGTAATCGGGCGAGTTTCTACTTTCAGATGCAACAGAAATTTTGCGGATCGGTCAATCCGTTCGCGAGATATGGCAGTTTGGATGTAAGAAACGCTTGATAAACTCAAAATTTTCGCAGTTCTGATGCTCGAAACGAATAGAACGGCCTAGGGGAAAAGTGCGCATACCGTTGTAATCGGGCGAGTTTCTACTTTCAGATGCAACAGAAATTCTGCGGATTGATCAATCCGTTCGCGAAATATGGCAGTTTGGAGGTAAGAAACGCTTGAGAAACTCAAAATTTTCGCAGTTCTGATGCTCGAAACGAATAACTAGAACGGCCTAGGGGAAAAGTGCCCATACCGTTGTAATCGGGCGAGTTTCTACTTTCAAATGCAACAGAAATTTTGCGGATTGGTCAATGCGTTCGCGAGATATGGCAGTTTGGAGGTAAGAAACGCTTGAGAAACTCAAAATTTTCCCAGTTCTGATGCTCGAAACGAATAACCAGAACGGCCAAGGGGAAAAGTAGGCATACCGTTGTAATCGGGCGAGTTTTTACTTTTAGATGCAACAGAAATTTTGCGGATTGATCAACCCGTTCGCGAGATATGGCAGTTTGGAGATAAGAAACGCTTTAGAAACTCAAAATTTTCGCAGTTCTGATGCTCGAAACGAATAACTAGAACGGCCCAGGGGAAAAGTGCGCATACCGTTGTAATCGGGCGCGTTTCTACTTTCAGATGCAACAGAAATTTTGTGGATTGGTCAATCCGTTCCCGAGATATGGCAGTTTGGATGTAAGAAACGCTTGAGAAACTCAAAATTTTCGCAGTTCTGATGCTCGTCACGAATAACTAGAACGGCCTAGGGGAAAAGTACGCATACCGTTGTAATCGGGCGAGTTTTTACTTTTAGATGCAACAGAAATTTTGCGGATTGATCAATCCGTTCGCGAGATATGACAGTTTGGAGATAAGAAACGCTTGAGAAACTCAAAATTTTCGCAGTTCTGATGCTCGAAACGAGTAACTAGAACGGCCTAGGGGAAAAGTACGCATACCGTTGTAATCGGGCGAGTTTCTGCTTTCTGATGCAACAGAGATTTTGCGGATTAGTCAATCCGTTCGCGAGATATGGCAGTTTGGAGGTAAGAAAGGCTTGAGAAACTCAAAATTTTCGCCGTTCTGATGCTCGAAACGAATAACTAGAACGGCCTAGGGGAAAAGTACGCATACCGTTGTAATCGGGCGAGTTTCTACTTTCAGATGCAACAGAAATTTTGCGGATTGATCAATCCGTTCGCGAAATATGGCAGTTTGGAGGTAAGAAACGCTTGAGAAACTCAAAATTTTCGCAGTTCTGATGCTCGAAACGAATAACTAGAACGGCCTAGGGGAAAAGTGCCCATACCGTTGTAATCGGGCGAGTTTCTACTTTCAAATGCAACAGAAATTTTGCGGATTGATCAACCCGTTCGCGAGATATGGCAGTTTGGAGATAAGAAACGCTTTAGAAACTCAAAATTTTCGCAGTTCTGATGCTCGAAACGAATAACTAGAACGGCCCAGGGGAAAAGTGCGCATACCGTTGTAATCGGGCGCGTTTCTACTTTCAGATGCAACAGAAATTTTGTGGATTGGTCAATCCGTTCCCGAGATATGGCAGTTTGGAGGTAAGAAACGCTTGAGAAACTCAAAATTTTCGCAGTTCTGATGCTCGCCACGAATAACTAGAACGGCCTAGGGGAAAAGTACGCATACCGTTGTAATCGGGCGAGTTTTTACTTTCAGATGCAACAGAAATTTTGCGGATTGATCAATCCGTTCGCGAGATATGACAGTTTGGAGATAAGAAACGCTTGAGAAACTCAAAATTTTCGCAGTTCTGATGCTCGAAACGAGTAACTAGAACGGCCTAGGGGAAAAGTACGCATACCGTTGTAATCGGGCGAGTTTCTACTTTCAGATGCAACAGAGATTTTGCGGATTAGTCAATCCGTTCGCGAGATATGGCAGTTTGGAGGTAAGAAAGGCTTGAGAAACTCAAAATTTTCGCCGTTCTGATGCTCGAAACGAATAACTAGAACGGCCTAGGGGAAAAGTACGCATACCGTTGTAATCGGGCGAGTTTCTACTTTCAGATGCAACAGAAATTTTGCGGATCGGTCAATCCGTTCGCGAGATATGGCAGTTTGGATGTAAGAAACGCTTGAGAAACTCAAAATTTTCGCAGTTCTGATGCTCGAAACGAATAACTGGAACGGCCTAGTGGAAAACTACACATACCGCTGTAATCGGGCGAGTTTCTACTTTCAGATGCAACAGAAATTTTGCGGATTGGTCAATCCGTTCGCGAGATATGGCAGTTTGGAGGTAAGAAACGCTTGAGAAACACAAAATTTGCGCAGTTCTGATGCTCGAAACGAATAACTAGAACGGCCTAGGGGAAAAGTGCGCATACCGTTGTAATCGGGCGAGTTTCTACTTTCAGATGCAACAGAAATTTTGCGGATTAGTCGATCCGTTCGCGAGATATGGCAGTTTGGATGTAAGAAACGCTTGAGAAACTCAAAGTTTTCGCAGTTCTGATTCTCGAAACGAATAACTAGAACGGCCTAGGGGAAAACTACACCCACCGTTGTAATCGGGCGGGTTTCTACTTTCAGATGCAACAGAAATTTTGCGGATTGATCAATCCGTTCGCCAAATATGGCAGTTTGGAGGTAAGAAACGCTTGAGAAACTCAAAATTTTCGCTCTTCTGATGCTCGAAACGAATATCTAGAACGGCCTAGGGGAAAAGTGCGCATACCGTTGTAATCGGGCGAGTTTCTCCTTTCAGGTGCAACAGAAATTTTGCGGATTGATCAACCCGTTCGCGAGATATGGCCGTTTGTATGTAAGAAACGCTTGAGAAACTCAAAATCTTCGCGGTTCTGATGCTCGAAACGAGTAACTAGAACGGCCTAGGGGAAAACTACAACTACCGTTGTAATCGGGCGAGTTTCCACTTTCAGATGCAACAGAAATTTTGAGGATTGATCAGTCCTTTCGCGAGATATGGCAGTTTGGAGATAAGAAACGCTTGAGAAACTCAAAATTTTCGAAGTTCTGATGCTCGAAACGAGTAACTAGAACGGCCAAGGGGAAAAGTACGCATACCGTTGTAATCGGGCGAGTTTCTACTTTCAGATGCAACAGAGATTTTGCGGATTAGTCAATCCGTTCGCGAGATATGGCAGTTTGGAGGTAAGAAAGGCTTGAGAAACTCAAAATTTTCGCAGTTCTGATGCTCGTCACGAATAACTAGAACGGCCTAGGGGAAAAGTACGCATACCGTTGTAATCGGGCGAGTTTTTACTTTTAGATGCAACAGAAATTTTGCGGATTGATCAATCCGTTCGCGAGATATGACAGTTTGGAGATAAGAAACGCTTGAGAAACTCAAAATTTTCGAAGTTCTGATGCTCGAAACGAGTAACTAGAACGGCCAAGGGGAAAAGTACGCATACCGTTGTAATCGGGCGAGTTTCTACTTTCAGATGCAACAGAGATTTTGCGGATTAGTCAATCCGTTCGCGAGATATGGCAGTTTGGAGGTAAGAAAGGCTTGAGAAACTCAAAATTTTCGCAGTTCTGATGCTCGTCACGAATAACTAGAACGGCCTAGGGGAAAAGTACGCATACCGTTGTAATCGGGCGAGTTTTTACTTTTAGATGCAACAGAAATTTTGCGGATTGATCAATCCGTTCGCGAGATATGACAGTTTGGAGATAAGAAACGCTTGAGAAACTCAAAATTTTCGCAGTTCTGATGCTCGAAACGAGTAACTAGAACGGCCTAGGGGAAAAGTACGCATACCGTTGTAATCGGGCGAGTTTCTACTTTCAGATGCAACAGAGATTTTGCGGATTAGTCAATCCGTTCGCGAGATATGGCAGTTTGGAGGTAAGAAAGGCTTGAGAAACTCAAAATTTTCGCCGTTCTGATGCTCGAAACGAATAACTAGAACGGCCTAGGGGAAAAGTACGCATACCGTTGTAATCGGGCGAGTTTCTACTTTCAGATGCAACAGAAATTTTGCGGATCGGTCAATCCGTTCGCGAGATATGGCAGTTTGGATGTAAGAAACGCTTGATAAACTCAAAATTTTCGCAGTTCTGATGCTCGAAACGAATAACTAGAACGGCCTAGGGGAAAAGTGCGCATACCGTTGTAATCGGGCGAGTTTCTACTTTCAGATGCAACAGAAATTCTGCGGATTGATCAATCCGTTCGCGAAATATGGCAGTTTGGAGGTAAGAAACGCTTGAGAAACTCAAAATTTTCGCAGTTCTGATGCTCGAAACGAATAACTAGAACGGCCTAGGGGAAAAGTGCCCATACCGTTGTAATCGGGCGAGTTTCTACTTTCAAATGCAACAGAAATTTTGCGGATTGGTCAATGCGTTCGCGAGATATGGCAGTTTGGAGGTAAGAAACGCTTGAGAAACTCAAAATTTTCCCAGTTCTGATGCTCGAAACGAATAACCAGAACGGCCAAGGGGAAAAGTAGGCATACCGTTGTAATCGGGCGAGTTTTTACTTTTAGATGCAACAGAAATTTTGCGGATTGATCAACCCGTTCGCGAGATATGGCAGTTTGGAGATAAGAAACGCTTTAGAAACTCAAAATTTTCGCAGTTCTGATGCTCGAAACGAATAACTAGAACGGCCCAGGGGAAAAGTGCGCATACCGTTGTAATCGGGCGCGTTTCTACTTTCAGATGCAACAGAAATTTTGTGGATTGGTCAATCCGTTCCCGAGATATGGCAGTTTGGATGTAAGAAACGCTTGAGAAACTCAAAATTTTCGCAGTTCTGATGCTCGTCACGAATAACTAGAACGGCCTAGGGGAAAAGTACGCATACCGTTGTAATCGGGCGAGTTTTTACTTTTAGATGCAACAGAAATTTTGCGGATTGATCAATCCGTTCGCGAGATATGACAGTTTGGAGATAAGAAACGCTTGAGAAACTCAAAATTTTCGCAGTTCTGATGCTCGAAACGAGTAACTAGAACGGCCTAGGGGAAAAGTACGCATACCGTTGTAATCGGGCGAGTTTCTGCTTTCTGATGCAACAGAGATTTTGCGGATTAGTCAATCCGTTCGCGAGATATGGCAGTTTGGAGGTAAGAAAGGCTTGAGAAACTCAAAATTTTCGCCGTTCTGATGCTCGAAACGAATAACTAGAACGGCCTAGGGGAAAAGTACGCATACCGTTGTAATCGGGCGAGTTTCTACTTTCAGATGCAACAGAAATTTTCCGGATCGGTCAATCCGTTCGCGAGATATGGCAGTTTGGATGTAAGAAACGCTTGAGAAACTCAAAGTTTTCGCAGTTCTGATGCTCGACACGTATAACTAGAACGGCCTAGGGGAAAAGTACGCATACCGTTGTAATCGGGCGAGTTTCTACTTTCAAATGCAACAGAAATTTTGCAGATTGGTCAATGCGTTCGCGAGATATGGCAGTTTGGAGGTAGGAAACGCTTGATAAACTCAAAATTTTCGCAGTTCTGATGCTCGAAACGAATAACTAGAACGGCCTAGGGGAAAAGTGCGCATACCGTTGTAATCGGGCGAGTTTCTACTTTCAGATGCAACAGAAATTTTGCAGATTGGTCAATGCGTTCGCGAGATATGGCAGTTTGGAGGTAGGAAACGCTTGATAAACTCAAAATTTTCGCAGTTCTGATGCTCGAAACGAATAACTAGAACGGCCTAGGGGAAAAGTGCGCATACCGTTGTAATCGGGCGAGTTTCTACTTTCAGATGCAACAGAAATTTTGCGGATTGATCAATCCGTTCGCGAAATATGGCAGTTTGGAGGTAAGAAACGCTTGAGAAACTCAAAATTTTCGCAGTTCTGATGCTCGAAACGAATAACTAGAACGGCCTAGGGGAAAAGTGCCCATACCGTTGTAATCGGGCGAGTTTCTACTTTCAAATGCAACAGAAATTTTGCGGATTGGTCAATGCGTTCGCGAGATATGGCAGTTTGGAGGTAAGAAACGCTTGAGAAACTCAAAATTTTCCCAGTTCTGATGCTCGAAACGAATAACTAGAACGGCCAAGGGGAAAAGTACGCATACCGTTGTAATCGGGCGAGTTTCTACTTTCAGATGCAACGGAAATTTTGCGGATTGGTGAATCCGTTCGCAAGATATGGCAGTTTGGATGTAAGAAACGCTTGAGAAACTCAAAATTTTCGCAGTTCTGATGCTCGAAACGAATAACTAGAACGGCCTAGGGGAAAAGTGCGCATACCGTTGTAATCGGGCGAGTTTCTACTTTCAGATGCAACAGAAATTTTGCGGATTGATCAACCCGTTCGCGAGATATGGCAGTTTGGAGATAAGAAACGCTTTAGAAACTCAAAATTTTCGCAGTTCTGATGCTCGAAACGAATAACTAGAACGGCCCAGGGGAAAAGTGCGCATACCGTTGTAATCGGGCGCGTTTCTACTTTCAGATGCAACAGAAATTTTGTGGATTGGTCAATCCGTTCCCGAGATATGGCAGTTTGGAGGTAAGAAACGCTTGAGAAACTCAAAATTTTCGCAGTTCTGATGCTCGCCACGAATAACTAGAACGGCCTAGGGGAAAAGTACGCATACCGTTGTAATCGGGCGAGTTTTTACTTTCAGATGCAACAGAAATTTTGCGGATTGATCAATCCGTTCGCGAGATATGACAGTTTGGAGATAAGAAACGCTTGAGAAACTCAAAATTTTCGCAGTTCTGATGCTCGAAACGAGTAACTAGAACGGCCTAGGGGAAAAGTACGCATACCGTTGTAATCGGGCGAGTTTCTACTTTCAGATGCAACAGAGATTTTGCGGATTAGTCAATCCGTTCGCGAGATATGGCAGTTTGGAGGTAAGAAAGGCTTGAGAAACTCAAAATTTTCGCCGTTCTGATGCTCGAAACGAATAACTAGAACGGCCTAGGGGAAAAGTACGCATACCGTTGTAATCGGGCGAGTTTCTACTTTCAGATGCAACAGAAATTTTGCGGATCGGTCAATCCGTTCGCGAGATATGGCAGTTTGGATGTAAGAAACGCTTGAGAAACTCAAAATTTTCGCAGTTCTGATGCTCGAAACGAATAACTGGAACGGCCTAGTGGAAAACTACACATACCGCTGTAATCGGGCGAGTTTCTACTTTCAGATGCAACAGAAATTTTGCGGATTGGTCAATCCGTTCGCGAGATATGGCAGTTTGGAGGTAAGAAACGCTTGAGAAACACAAAATTTGCGCAGTTCTGATGCTCGAAACGAATAACTAGAACGGCCTAGGGGAAAAGTGCGCATACCGTTGTAATCGGGCGAGTTTCTACTTTCAGATGCAACAGAAATTTTGCGGATTAGTCGATCCGTTCGCGAGATATGGCAGTTTGGATGTAAGAAACGCTTGAGAAACTCAAAGTTTTCGCAGTTCTGATTCTCGAAACGAATAACTAGAACGGCCTAGGGGAAAACTACACCCACCGTTGTAATCGGGCGGGTTTCTACTTTCAGATGCAACAGAAATTTTGCGGATTGATCAATCCGTTCGCCAAATATGGCAGTTTGGAGGTAAGAAACGCTTGAGAAACTCAAAATTTTCGCTCTTCTGATGCTCGAAACGAATATCTAGAACGGCCTAGGGGAAAAGTGCGCATACCGTTGTAATCGGGCGAGTTTCTCCTTTCAGGTGCAACAGAAATTTTGCGGATTGATCAACCCGTTCGCGAGATATGGCCGTTTGTATGTAAGAAACGCTTGAGAAACTCAAAATCTTCGCGGTTCTGATGCTCGAAACGAGTAACTAGAACGGCCTAGGGGAAAACTACAACTACCGTTGTAATCGGGCGAGTTTCCACTTTCAGATGCAACAGAAATTTTGAGGATTGATCAGTCCTTTCGCGAGATATGGCAGTTTGGAGATAAGAAACGCTTGAGAAACTCAAAATTTTCGAAGTTCTGATGCTCGAAACGAGTAACTAGAACGGCCAAGGGGAAAAGTACGCATACCGTTGTAATCGGGCGAGTTTCTACTTTCAGATGTAACAGAAATTTTGCGGATTGGTTAATCCGTTCGCGAGATATGGCAGTTTGGAGGTAAGAAACGCTTGAGAAACTCAAAGTTTTCGCAGTTCTGATGCTCGACACGTATAACTAGAACGGCCTAGGGGAAAAGTACGCATACCGTTGTAATCGGGCGAGTTTCTACTTTCAGATGCAACGGAAATTTTGCGGATTGGTGAATCCGTTCGCAAGATATGGCAGTTTGGATGTAAGAAACGCTTGAGAAACTCAAAATTTTCGCAGTTCTGATGCTCGAAACGAATAACTAGAACGGCCTAGGGGAAAAGTGCGCATACCGTTGTAATCGGGCGAGTTTCTACTTTCAGATGCAACAGAAATTTTGCGGATTGATCAACCCGTTCGCGAGATATGGCAGTTTGGAGATAAGAAACGCTTTAGAAACTCAAAATTTTCGCAGTTCTGATGCTCGAAACGAATAACTAGAACGGCCCAGGGGAAAAGTGCGCATACCGTTGTAATCGGGCGCGTTTCTACTTTCAGATGCAACAGAAATTTTGTGGATTGGTCAATCCGTTCCCGAGATATGGCAGTTTGGAGGTAAGAAACGCTTGAGAAACTCAAAATTTTCGCAGTTCTGATGCTCGCCACGAATAACTAGAACGGCCTAGGGGAAAAGTACGCATACCGTTGTAATCGGGCGAGTTTTTACTTTCAGATGCAACAGAAATTTTGCGGATTGATCAATCCGTTCGCGAGATATGACAGTTTGGAGATAAGAAACGCTTGAGAAACTCAAAATTTTCGCAGTTCTGATGCTCGAAACGAGTAACTAGAACGGCCTAGGGGAAAAGTACGCATACCGTTGTAATCGGGCGAGTTTCTACTTTCAGATGCAACAGAGATTTTGCGGATTAGTCAATCCGTTCGCGAGATATGGCAGTTTGGAGGTAAGAAAGTCTTGAGAAACTCAAAATTTTCGCCGTTCTGATGCTCGAAACGAATAACTAGAACGGCCTAGGGGAAAAGTACGCATACCGTTGTAATCGGGCGAGTTTCTACTTTCAGATGCAACAGAAATTTTGCGGATCGGTCAATCCGTTCGCGAGATATGGCAGTTTGGATGTAAGAAACGCTTGAGAAACTCAAAATTTTCGCAGTTCTGATGCTCGAAACGAATAACTGGAACGGCCTAGTGGAAAACTACACATACCGCTGTAATCGGGCGAGTTTCTACTTTCAGATGCAACAGAAATTTTGCGGATTGGTCAATCCGTTCGCGAGATATGGCAGTTTGGAGGTAAGAAACGCTTGAGAAACACAAAATTTGCGCAGTTCTGATGCTCGAAACGAATAACTAGAACGGCCTAGGGGAAAAGTGCGCATACCGTTGTAATCGGGCGAGTTTCTACTTTCAGATGCAACAGAAATTTTGCGGATTAGTCGATCCGTTCGCGAGATATTGCAGTTTGGATGTAAGAAACGCTTGAGAAACTCAAAGTTTTCGCAGTTCTGATTCTCGAAACGAATAACTAGAACGGCCTAGGGGAAAACTACACCCACCGTTGTAATCGGGCGGGTTTCTACTTTCAGATGCAACAGAAATTTTGCGGATTGATCAATCCGTTCGCCAAATATGGCAGTTTGGAGGTAAGAAACGCTTGAGAAACTCAAAATTTTCGCTCTTCTGATGCTCGAAACGAATATCTAGAACGGCCTAGGGGAAAAGTGCGCATACCGTTGTAATCGGGCGAGTTTCTCCTTTCAGGTGCAACAGAAATTTTGCGGATTGATCAACCCGTTCGCGAGATATGGCCGTTTGTATGTAAGAAACGCTTGAGAAACTCAAAATCTTCGCGGTTCTGATGCTCGAAACGAGTAACTAGAACGGCCTAGGGGAAAACTACAACTACCGTTGTAATCGGGCGAGTTTCCACTTTCAGATGCAACAGAAATTTTGAGGATTGATCAGTCCTTTCGCGAGATATGGCAGTTTGGAGATAAGAAACGCTTGAGAAACTCAAAATTTTCGAAGTTCTGATGCTCGAAACGAGTAACTAGAACGGCCAAGGGGAAAAGTACGCATACCGTTGTAATCGGGCGAGTTTCTACTTTCAGATGTAACAGAAATTTTGCGGATTGGTTAATCCGTTCGCGAGATATGGCAGTTTGGAGGTAAGAAACGCTTGAGAAACTCAAAGTTTTCGCAGTTCTGATGCTCGACACGTATAACTAGAACGGCCTAGGGGAAAAGTACGCATACCGTTGTAATCGGGCGAGTTTCTACTTTCAAATGCAACAGAAATTTTGCAGATTGGTCAATGCGTTCGCGAGATATGGCAGTTTGGAGGTAAGAAACGCTTGAGAAACTCAAAATTTTCGCAGTTCTGATGCTCGAAACGAATAACTAGAACGGCCTAGGGGAAAAGTGCGCATACCGTTGTAATCGGGCGAGCTTCTACTTTCAGATGCAACAGAAATTTTGCGGATTGATCAATCCGTTCGCGAAATATGGCAGTTTGGAGGTAAGAAACGCTTGAGAAACTCAAAATTTTCGCAGTTCTGATGCTCGAAACGAATAACTAGAACGGCCTAGGGGAAAAGTGCCCATACCGTTGTAATCGGGCGAGTTTCTACTTTCAAATGCAACAGAAATTTTCCGGATTGGTCAATGCGTTCGCGAGATATGGCAGTTTGGATGTAAGAAACGCTTGAGAAACTCAAAATTTTCGCAGTTCTGATGCTCGAAACGAATAACTAGAACGGCCAAGGGGAAAAGTACGCATACCGTTGTAATCGGGCGAGTTTCTACTTTCAGATGCAACGGAAATTTTGCGGATTGGTGAATCCGTTCGCAAGATATGGCAGTTTGGATGTAAGAAACGCTTGGGAAACTCAAAATTTTCGCAGTTCTGATGCTCGAAACGAATAACTAGAACGGCCTAGGGGAAAAGTGCGCATACCGTTGTAATCGGTCGAGTTTCTACTTTCAGATGCAACAGAAATTTTGCGGATTGATCAACCCGTTCGCGAGATATGGCAGTTTGGAGATAAGAAACGCTTTAGAAACTCAAAATTTTCGCAGTTCTGATGCTCGAAACGAATAACTAGAACGGCCCAGGGGAAAAGTGCGCGTACCGTTGTAATCGGGCGCGTTTCTACTTTCAGATGCAACAGAAATTTTGTGGATTGGTCAATCCGTTCCCGAGATATGGCAGTTTGGAGGTAAGAAACGCTTGAGAAACTCAAAATTTTCGCAGTTCTGATGCTCGAAACGAATAACTGGAACGGCCTAGTGGAAAACTACACATACCGCTGTAATCGGGCGGGTTTCTACTTTCAGATGCAACAGAAATTTTGCGGATTGGTCAATCCGTTCGCGAGATATGGCAGTTTGGAGGTAAGAAACGCTTGAGAAACACAAAATTTGCGCAGTTCTGATGCTCGAAACGAATAACTAGAACGGCCTAGGGGAAAAGTGCGCATACCGTTGTAATCGGGCGAGTTTCTACTTTCAGATGCAACAGAAATTTTGCGGATCGGTCAATCCGTTCGCGAGATATGGCAGTTTGGATGTAAGAAACGCTTGAGAAACTCAAAATTTTCGCAGTTCTGATGCTCGAAACGAATAACTGGAACGGCCTAGTGGAAAACTACACATACCGCTGTAATCGGGCGAGTCTCTACTTTCAGATGCAACAGAAATTTTGCGGATTGGTCAATCCGTTCGCGAGATATGGCAGTTTGGAGGTAAGAAACGCTTGAGAAACTCAAAATTTTCGCAGTTCTGATGCTCGAATCGAATGACTAGAACGGCCTAGGGGAGAAGAACGCATACCGTTGTAATCGGGCGAGTTTCTACGTTCAGATGCAACAGAAATTTTGCGGATTGGTCAATCCGTTCGCGAGATATGGCAGTTTGGAGATAAGAAACGCTTGAGAAACTCAAAATTTTCGCAGTTCTGATGCTCGCCACGAATAACTAGAACGGCCTAGGGGAAAAGTACGCATACCGTTGTAATCGGGCGAGTTTCTACTTTCAGATGCAACAGATATTTTGCGGATTAGTCAATCCGTTCGCGAGATATGGCAGTTTGGAGGTAAGAAAGGCTTGAGAAACTCAAAATTTTCGCCGTTCTGATGCTCGAAACGAATAACTAGAACGGCCTAGGGGAAAACTACACATACCGCTGTAATCGGGCGAGTCTCTACTTTCAGATGCAACAGAAATTTTGCGGATTGGTCAATCCGTTCGCGAGATATGGCAGTTTGGAGGTAAGAAACGCTTGAGAAACTCAAAATTTTCGCAGTTCTGATGCTCGACACGAGTAACTAGAACGGCCTAGGGGGAAAGTACGCATTCCGTTGTAATCGGGCGAGTTTCTACTTTCAGATGCAACAGAAATTTTGCGGATTAGTCAATCCGTTCGCGAGATATGGCAGTTTGGATGTAAGAAACGCTTGAGAAACTCAAAATTTTCGCCGTTCTGATGCTCGAAACGAATAACTAGAACGGCCTAGGGGAAAAGTACGCATACCGTTGTAATCGGGCGAGTTTCTACTTTCAGATGCAACAGAAATTTTGCGGATTGGTCAATCCGTTCGCGAGATATGGCAGTTTGGAGGTAAGAAACGCTTGAGAAACACAAAATTTGCGCAGTTCTGATGCTCGAAACGAATAACTAGAACGGCCTAGGGGAAAAGTACGCATACCGTTGTAATCGGGCGAGTTTCTACTTTCAGATGCAACAGAAATTTTGCGGATTGGTCAATCCGTTCGCGAGATATGGCAGTTTGGAGGTAAGAAACGCTTGAGAAACACAAAATTTGCGCAGTTCTGATGCTCGAAACGAATAACTAGAACGGCCTAGGGGAAAAGTGCGCATACCGTTGTAATCGGGCGAGTTTCTACTTTCAGATGCAACAGAAATTTTGCGGATTAGTCAATCCGTTCGCGAGATATGGCAGTTTGGATGTAAGAAACGCTTGAGAAACTCAAAATTTTCGCCGTTCTGATGCTCGAAACGAATAACTAGAACGGCCTAGGGGAAAAGTACGCATACCGTTGTAATCGGGCGAGTTTCTACTTTCAGATGCAACAGAAATTTTGCGGATTGGTCAATCCGTTCGCGAGATATGGCAGTTTGGAGGTAAGAAACGCTTGAGAAACACAAAATTTTCGCCGTTCTGATGCTCGAAACGAATAACTGGAACGGTCTAGGGGAAAAGTACGCATACCGTTGTAATCGGGCGAGTTTCTACTTTCAGATGCAACAGAAATTTTGCGGATTGGTCAATCCGTTCGCGAGATATGGCAGTTTGGAGGTAAGAAACGCTTGAGAAACACAAAATTTGCGCAGTTCTGATGCTCGAAACGAATAACTAGAACGGCCTAGGGGAAAAGTGCGCATACCGTTGTAATCGGGCGAGTTTCTACTTTCAGATGCAACAGAAATTTTGCGGATTAGTCAATCTGTTCGCGAGATATGGCAGTTTGGATGTAAGAAACGCTTGAGAAACTCAAAATTTTCGCCGTTCTGATGCTCGAAACGAATAACTAGAACGGCCTAGGGGAAAAGTACGCATACCGTTGTAATCGGGCGAGTTTCTACTTTCAGATGCAGCAGAAATTTTGCGGATTGGTCAATCCGTTCGCGAGATATGGCAGTTTGGAGGTAAGAAACGCTTGAGAAACAGAAAATTTGCGCAGTTCTGATGCTCGAAACGAATAACTAGAACGGCCTAGGGGAAAAGTGCGCATACCGTTGTAATCGGGCGAGTTTCTACTTTCAGATGCAACAGAGATTTTGCGGATTAGTCAATCCGTTCGCGAGATATGGCAGTTTGGAGGTAAGAAACGCTTGAGAAACTCAAAATTTTCGCAGTTCTGATGCTCGAAACGAGTAACTAGAACGGCCTAGGGGAAAAGTACGCATTCCGTTGTAATCGGGCGAGTTTCTACTTTCAGATGCAACCGAAATTTTGCGGATTAGTCAATCCGTTCGCGAGATATGGCAGTTCGGATGTAAGAAACGCTTGAGAAACTCAAAATTTTCGCCGTTCTGATGCTCGAAACGAATAACTAGAACGGCCTAGGGGAAAAGTACGCATACCGTTGTAATCGGGCGAGTTTCTACTTTCAGATGCAACAGAAATTTTGCGGATCGGTCAATCCGTTCGCGAGATATGGCAGTTTGGATGTAAGAAACGCTTGAGAAACTCAAAATTTTCGCAGTTCTGATGCTCGAAACGAATAACTGGAACGGCCTAGGGGAAAAGTACGCATACCGTTGTAATCGGGCGAGTTTCTACTTTCAGATGCAACAGAAATTTTGCGGATCGGTCAATCCGTTCGCGAGATATGGCAGTTTGGATGTAAGAAACGCTTGATAAACTCAAAATTTTCGCAGTTCTGATGCTCGAAACGAATAACTAGAACGGCCTAGGGGAAAAGTGCGCATACCGTTGTAATCGGGCGAGTTTCTACTTTCAGATGCAACAGAAATTCTGCGGATTGATCAATCCGTTCGCGAAATATGGCAGTTTGGAGATAAGAAACGCTTGAGAAACTCAAAATTTTCGCAGTTCTGATGCTCGAAACGAATAACTAGAACGGCCTAGGGGAAAAGTGCCCATACCGTTGTAATCGGGCGAGTTTCTACTTTCAAATGCAACAGAAATTTTGCGGATTGGTCAATGCGTTCGCGAGATATGGCAGTTTGGAGGTAAGAAACGCTTGAGAAACTCAAAATTTTCCCAGTTCTGATGCTCGAAACGAATAACTAGAACGGCCAAGGGGAAAAGTACGCATACCGTTGTAATCGGGCGAGTTTTTTACTTTTAGATGCAACAGAAATTTTGCGGATTGATCAACCCGTTCGCGAGATATGGCAGTTTGGAGATAAGAAACGCTTTAGAAACTCAAAATTTTCGCAGTTCTGATGCTCGAAACGAATAACTAGAACGGCCCAGGGGAAAAGTGCGCATACCGTTGTAATCGGGCGCGTTTCTACTTTCAGATGCAACAGAAATTTTGCGGATTGATCAATCCGTTCGCGAAATATGGCAGTTTGGAGGTAAGAAACGCTTGAGAAACTCAAAATTTTCGCAGTTCTGATGCTCGAAACGAATAACTAGAACGGCCTAGGGGAAAAGTGCCCATACCGTTGTAATCGGGCGAGTTTCTACTTTCAAATGCAACAGAAATTTTGCGGATTGGTCAATGCGTTCGCGAGATATGGCAGTTTGGAGGTAAGAAACGCTTGAGAAACTCAAAATTTTCCCAGTTCTGATGCTCGAAACGAATAACTAGAACGGCCAAGGGGAAAAGTACGCATACCGTTGTAATCGGGCGAGTTTCTACTTTCAGATGCAACGGAAATTTTGCGGATTGGTGAATCCGTTCGCAAGATATGGCAGTTTGGATGTAAGAAACGCTTGAGAAACTCAAAATTTTCGCAGTTCTGATGCTCGAAACGAATAACTAGAACGGCCTAGGGGAAAAGTGCGCATACCGTTGTAATCGGGCGAGTTTCTACTTTCAGATGCAACAGAAATTTTGCGGATTGATCAACCCGTTCGCGAGATATGGCAGTTTGGAGATAAGAAACGCTTTAGAAACTCAAAATTTTCGCAGTTCTGATGCTCGAAACGAATAACTAGAACGGCCCAGGGGAAAAGTGCGCATACCGTTGTAATCGGACGCGTTTCTACTTTCAGATGCAACAGAAATTTTGTGGATTGGTCAATCCGTTCCCGAGATATGGCAGTTTGGAGGTAAGAAACGCTTGAGAAACTCAAAATTTTCGCAGTTCTGATGCTCGCCACGAATAACTAGAACGGCCTAGGGGAAAAGTACGCATACCGTTGTAATCGGGCGAGTTTTTACTTTCAGATGCAACAGAAATTTTGCGGATTGATCAATCCGTTCGCGAGATATGACAGTTTGGAGATAAGAAACGCTTGAGAAACTCAAAATTTTCGCAGTTCTGATGCTCGAAACGAGTAACTAGAACGGCCTAGGGGAAAAGTACGCATACCGTTGTAATCGGGCGAGTTTCTACTTTCAGATGCAACAGAGATTTTGCGGATTAGTCAATCCGTTCGCGAGATATGGCAGTTTGGAGGTAAGAAAGGCTTGAGAAACTCAAAATTTTCGCCGTTCTGATGCTCGAAACGAATAACTAGAACGGCCTAGGGGAAAAGTACGCATACCGTTGTAATCGGGCGAGTTTCTACTTTCAGATGCAACAGAAATTTTGCGGATCGGTCAATCCGTTCGCGAGATATGGCAGTTTGGATGTAAGAAACGCTTGAGAAACTCAAAATTTTCGCAGTTCTGATGCTCGAAACGAATAACTGGAACGGCCTAGTGGAAAACTACACATACCGCTGTAATCGGGCGAGTTTCTACTTTCAGATGCAACAGAAATTTTGCGGATTGGTCAATCCGTTCGCGAGATATGGCAGTTTGGAGGTAAGAAACGCTTGAGAAACACAAAATTTGCGCAGTTCTGATGCTCGAAACGAATAACTAGAACGGCCTAGGGGAAAAGTGCGCATACCGTTGTAATCGGGCGAGTTTCTACTTTCAGATGCAACAGAAATTTTGCGGATTAGTCGATCCGTTCGCGAGATATGGCAGTTTGGATGTAAGAAACGCTTGAGAAACTCAAAGTTTTCGCAGTTCTGATTCTCGAAACGAATAACTAGAACGGCCTAGGGGAAAACTACACCCACCGTTGTAATCGGGCGGGCTTCTACTTTCAGATGCAACAGAAATTTTGCGGATTGATCAATCCGTTCGCCAAATATGGCAGTTTGGAGGTAAGAAACGCTTGAGAAACTCAAAATTTTCGCTCTTCTGATGCTCGAAACGAATATCTAGAACGGCCTAGGGGAAAAGTGCGCATACCGTTGTAATCGGGCGAGTTTCTCCTTTCAGGTGCAACAGAAATTTTGCGGATTGGTCAATGCGTTCGCGAGATATGGCAGTTTGGAGGTAAGAAACGCTTGAGAAACTCAAAATTTTCCCAGTTCTGATGCTCGAAACGAATAACTAGAACGGCCAAGGGGAAAAGTACGCATACCGTTGTAATCGGGCGAGTTTTTACTTTTAGATGCAACAGAAATTTTGCGGATTGATCAACCCGTTCGCGAGATATGGCAGTTTGGAGATAAGAAACGCTTTAGAAACTCAAAATTTTCGCAGTTCTGATGCTCGAAACGAATAACTAGAACGGCCCAGGGGAAAAGTGCGCATACCGTTGTAATCGGGCGCGTTTCTACTTTCAGATGCAACAGAAATTTTGTGGATTGGTCAATCCGTTCCCGAGATATGGCAGTTTGGATGTAAGAAACGCTTGAGAAACTCAAAATTTTCGCAGTTCTGATGCTCGTCACGAATAACTAGAACGGCCTAGGGGAAAAGTACGCATACCGTTGTAATCGGGCGAGTTTTTACTTTTAGATGCAACAGAAATTTTGCGGATTGATCAATCCGTTCGCGAGATATGACAGTTTGGAGATAAGAAACGCTTGAGAAACTCAAAATTTTCGCAGTTCTGATGCTCGAAACGAGTAACTAGAACGGCCTAGGGGAAAAGTACGCATACCGTTGTAATCGGGCGAGTTTCTGCTTTCTGATGCAACAGAGATTTTGCGGATTAGTCAATCCGTTCGCGAGATATGGCAGTTTGGAGGTAAGAAAGGCTTGAGAAACTCAAAATTTTCGCCGTTCTGATGCTCGAAACGAATAACTAGAACGGCCTAGGGGAAAAGTACGCATACCGTTGTAATCGGGCGAGTTTCTACTTTCAGATGCAACAGAAATTTTCCGGATCGGTCAATCCGTTCGCGAGATATGGCAGTTTGGATGTAAGAAACGCTTGAGAAACTCAAAGTTTTCGCAGTTCTGATGCTCGACACGTATAACTAGAACGGCCTAGGGGAAAAGTACGCATACCGTTGTAATCGGGCGAGTTTCTACTTTCAAATGCAACAGAAATTTTGCAGATTGGTCAATGCGTTCGCGAGATATGGCAGTTTGGAGGTAGGAAACGCTTGATAAACTCAAAATTTTCGCAGTTCTGATGCTCGAAACGAATAACTAGAACGGCCTAGGGGAAAAGTGCGCATACCGTTGTAATCGGGCGAGTTTCTACTTTCAGATGCAACAGAAATTTTGCGGATTGATCAATCCGTTCGCGAAATATGGCAGTTTGGAGGTAAGAAACGCTTGAGAAACTCAAAATTTTCGCAGTTCTGATGCTCGAAACGAATAACTAGAACGGCCTAGGGGAAAAGTGCCCATACCGTTGTAATCGGGCGAGTTTCTACTTTCAAATGCAACAGAAATTTTGCGGATTGGTCAATGCGTTCGCGAGATATGGCAGTTTGGAGGTAAGAAACGCTTGAGAAACTCAAAATTTTCCCAGTTCTGATGCTCGAAACGAATAACTAGAACGGCCAAGGGGAAAAGTACGCATACCGTTGTAATCGGGCGAGTTTCTACTTTCAGATGCAACGGAAATTTTGCGGATTGGTGAATCCGTTCGCAAGATATGGCAGTTTGGATGTAAGAAACGCTTGAGAAACTCAAAATTTTCGCAGTTCTGATGCTCGAAACGAATAACTAGAACGGCCTAGGGGAAAAGTGCGCATACCGTTGTAATCGGGCGAGTTTCTACTTTCAGATGCAACAGAAATTTTGCGGATTGATCAACCCGTTCGCGAGATATGGCAGTTTGGAGATAAGAAACGCTTTAGAAACTCAAAATTTTCGCAGTTCTGATGCTCGAAACGAATAACTAGAACGGCCCAGGGGAAAAGTGCGCATACCGTTGTAATCGGGCGCGTTTCTACTTTCAGATGCAACAGAAATTTTGTGGATTGGTCAATCCGTTCCCGAGATATGGCAGTTTGGAGGTAAGAAACGCTTGAGAAACTCAAAATTTTCGCAGTTCTGATGCTCGCCACGAATAACTAGAACGGCCTAGGGGAAAAGTACGCATACCGTTGTAATCGGGCGAGTTTTTACTTTCAGATGCAACAGAAATTTTGCGGATTGATCAATCCGTTCGCGAGATATGACAGTTTGGAGATAAGAAACGCTTGAGAAACTCAAAATTTTCGCAGTTCTGATGCTCGAAACGAGTAACTAGAACGGCCTAGGGGAAAAGTACGCATACCGTTGTAATCGGGCGAGTTTCTACTTTCAGATGCAACAGAGATTTTGCGGATTAGTCAATCCGTTCGCGAGATATGGCAGTTTGGAGGTAAGAAAGGCTTGAGAAACTCAAAATTTTCGCCGTTCTGATGCTCGAAACGAATAACTAGAACGGCCTAGGGGAAAAGTACGCATACCGTTGTAATCGGGCGAGTTTCTACTTTCAGATGCAACAGAAATTTTGCGGATCGGTCAATCCGTTCGCGAGATATGGCAGTTTGGATGTAAGAAACGCTTGAGAAACTCAAAATTTTCGCAGTTCTGATGCTCGAAACGAATAACTGGAACGGCCTAGTGGAAAACTACACATACCGCTGTAATCGGGCGAGTTTCTACTTTCAGATGCAACAGAAATTTTGCGGATTGGTCAATCCGTTCGCGAGATATGGCAGTTTGGAGGTAAGAAACGCTTGAGAAACACAAAATTTGCGCAGTTCTGATGCTCGAAACGAATAACTAGAACGGCCTAGGGGAAAAGTGCGCATACCGTTGTAATCGGGCGAGTTTCTACTTTCAGATGCAACAGAAATTTTGCGGATTAGTCGATCCGTTCGCGAGATATGGCAGTTTGGATGTAAGAAACGCTTGAGAAACTCAAAGTTTTCGCAGTTCTGATTCTCGAAACGAATAACTAGAACGGCCTAGGGGAAAACTACACCCACCGTTGTAATCGGGCGGGTTTATACTTTCAGATGCAACAGAAATTTTGCGGATTGATCAATCCGTTCGCCAAATATGGCAGTTTGGAGGTAAGAAACGCTTGAGAAACTCAAAATTTTCGCTCTTCTGATGCTCGAAACGAATATCTAGAACGGCCTAGGGGAAAAGTGCGCATACCGTTGTAATCGGGCGAGTTTCTCCTTTCAGGTGCAACAGAAATTTTGCGGATTGATCAACCCGTTCGCGAGATATGGCCGTTTGTATGTAAGAAACGCTTGAGAAACTCAAAATCTTCGCGGTTCTGATGCTCGAAACGAGTAACTAGAACGGCCTAGGGGAAAACTACAACTACCGTTGTAATCGGGCGAGTTTCCACTTTCAGATGCAACAGAAATTTTGAGGATTGATCAGTCCTTTCGCGAGATATGGCAGTTTGGAGATAAGAAACGCTTGAGAAACTCAAAATTTTCGAAGTTCTGATGCTCGAAACGAGTAACTAGAACGGCCAAGGGGAAAAGTACGCATACCGTTGTAATCGGGCGAGTTTCTACTTTCAGATGTAACAGAAATTTTGCGGATTGGTTAATCCGTTCGCGAGATATGGCAGTTTGGAGGTAAGAAACGCTTGAGAAACTCAAAGTTTTCGCAGTTCTGATGCTCGACACGTATAACTAGAACGGCCTAGGGGAAAAGTACGCATACCGTTGTAATCGGGCGAGTTTCTACTTTCAAATGCAACAGAAATTTTGCAGATTGGTCAATGCGTTCGCGAGATATGGCAGTTTGGAGGTAAGAAACGCTTGAGAAACTCAAAATTTTCGCAGTTCTGATGCTCGAAACGAATAACTAGAACGGCCTAGGGGAAAAGTGCGCATACCGTTGTAATCGGGCGAGCTTCTACTTTCAGATGCAACAGAAATTTTGCGGATTGATCAATCCGTTCGCGAAATATGGCAGTTTGGAGGTAAGAAACGCTTGAGAAACTCAAAATTTTCGCAGTTCTGATGCTCGAAACGAATAACTAGAACGGCCTAGGGGAAAAGTGCCCATACCGTTGTAATCGGGCGAGTTTCTACTTTCAAATGCAACAGAAATTTTCCGGATTGGTCAATGCGTTCGCGAGATATGGCAGTTTGGATGTAAGAAACGCTTGAGAAACTCAAAATTTTCGCAGTTCTGATGCTCGAAACGAATAACTAGAACGGCCAAGGGGAAAAGTACGCATACCGTTGTAATCGGGCGAGTTTCTACTTTCAGATGCAACGGAAATTTTGCGGATTGGTGAATCCGTTCGCAAGATATGGCAGTTTGGATGTAAGAAACGCTTGAGAAACTCAAAATTTTCGCAGTTCTGATGCTCGAAACGAATAACTAGAACGGCCTAGGGGAAAAGTGCGCATACCGTTGTAATCGGTCGAGTTTCTACTTTCAGATGCAACAGAAATTTTGTGGATTGGTCAATCCGTTCCCGAGATATGGCAGTTTGGAGGTAAGAAACGCTTGAGAAACTCAAAATTTTCGCAGTTCTGATGCTCGAAACGAATAACTGGAACGGCCTAGTGGAAAACTACACATACCGCTGTAATCGGGCGGGTTTCTACTTTCAGATGCAACAGAAATTTTGCGGATTGGTCAATCCGTTCGCGAGATATGGCAGTTTGGAGGTAAGAAACGCTTGAGAAACACAAAATTTGCGCAGTTCTGATGCTCGAAACGAATAACTAGAACGGCCTAGGGGAAAAGTGCGCATACCGTTGTAATCGGGCGAGTTTCTACTTTCAGATGCAACAGAAATTTTGCGGATCGGTCAATCCGTTCGCGAGATATGGCAGTTTGGATGTAAGAAACGCTTGAGAAACTCAAAATTTTCGCAGTTCTGATGCTCGAAACGAATAACTGGAACGGCCTAGTGGAAAACTACACATACCGCTGTAATCGGGCGAGTCTCTACTTTCAGATGCAACAGAAATTTTGCGGATTGGTCAATCCGTTCGCGAGATATGGCAGTTTGGAGGTAAGAAACGCTTGAGAAACTCAAAATTTTCGCAGTTCTGATGCTCGAAACGAATGACTAGAACGGCCTAGGGGAGAAGAACGCATACCGTTGTAATCGGGCGAGTTTCTACGTTCAGATGCAACAGAAATTTTGCGGATTGGTCAATCCGTTCGCGAGATATGGCAGTTTGGAGATAAGAAACGCTTGAGAAACTCAAAATTTTCGCAGTTCTGATGCTCGCCACGAATAACTAGAACGGCCTAGGGGAAAAGTACGCATACCGTTGTAATCGGGCGAGTTTCTACTTTCAGATGCAACAGATATTTTGCGGATTAGTCAATCCGTTCGCGAGATATGGCAGTTTGGAGGTAAGAAAGGCTTGAGAAACTCAAAATTTTCGCCGTTCTGATGCTCGAAACGAATAACTAGAACGGCCTAGGGGAAAACTACACATACCGCTGTAATCGGGCGAGTCTCTACTTTCAGATGCAACAGAAATTTTGCGGATTGGTCAATCCGTTCGCGAGATATGGCAGTTTGGAGGTAAGAAACGCTTGAGAAACTCAAAATTTTCGCAGTTCTGATGCTCGACACGAGTAACTAGAACGGCCTAGGGGGAAAGTACGCATTCCGTTGTAATCGGGCGAGTTTCTACTTTCAGATGCAACAGAAATTTTGCGGATTAGTCAATCCGTTCGCGAGATATGGCAGTTTGGATGTAAGAAACGCTTGAGAAACTCAAAATTTTCGCCGTTCTGATGCTCGAAACGAATAACTAGAACGGCCTAGGGGAAAAGTACGCATACCGTTGTAATCGGGCGAGTTTCTACTTTCAGATGCAACAGAAATTTTGCGGATTGGTCAATCCGTTCGCGAGATATGGCAGTTTGGAGGTAAGAAACGCTTGAGAAACACAAAATTTGCGCAGTTCTGATGCTCGAAACGAATAACTAGAACGGCCTAGGGGAAAAGTGCGCATACCGTTGTAATCGGGCGAGTTTCTACTTTCAGATGCAACAGAAATTTTGCGGATTAGTCAATCCGTTCGCGAGATATGGCAGTTTGGATGTAAGAAACGCTTGAGAAACTCAAAATTTTCGCCGTTCTGATGCTCGAAACGAATAACTAGAACGGCCTAGGGGAAAAGTACGCATACCGTTGTAATCGGGCGAGTTTCTACTTTCAGATGCAACAGAAATTTTGCGGATTGGTCAATCCGTTCGCGAGATATGGCAGTTTGGAGGTAAGAAACGCTTGAGAAACACAAAATTTTCGCCGTTCTGATGCTCGAAACGAATAACTGGAACGGTCTAGGGGAAAAGTACGCATACCGTTGTAATCGGGCGAGTTTCTACTTTCAGATGCAACAGAAATTTTGCGGATTGGTCAATCCGTTCGCGAGATATGGCAGTTTGGAGGTAAGAAACGCTTGAGAAACACAAAATTTGCGCAGTTCTGATGCTCGAAACGAGTAACTAGAACGGCCTAGGGGAAAAGTGCGCATACCGTTGTAATCGGGTGAGTTTCTACTTTCAGATGCAACAGAAATTTTGCGGATTAGTCAATCTGTTCGCGAGATATGGCAGTTTGGATGTAAGAAACGCTTGAGAAACTCAAAATTTTCGCCGTTCTGATGCTCGAAACGAATAACTAGAACGGCCTAGGGGAAAAGTACGCATACCGTTGTAATCGGGCGAGTTTCTACTTTCAGATGCAGCAGAAATTTTGCGGATTGGTCAATCCGTTCGCGAGATATGGCAGTTTGGAGGTAAGAAACGCTTGAGAAACAGAAAATTTGCGCCGTTCTGATGCTCGAAACGAATAACTAGAACGGCCTAGGGGAAAAGTACGCATACCGTTGTAATCGGGCGAGTTTCTACTTTCAGATGCAACAGAAATTTTGCGGATCGGTCAATCCGTTCATGAGATATGGCAGTTTGGATGTAAGAAACGCTTGAGAAACTCAAAATTTTCGCAGTTCTGATGCTCGAAACGAATAACTGGAACGGCCTAGTGGAAAACTACACATACCGCTGTAATCGGGCGAGTTTCTACTTTCAGATGCAACAGAAATTCTGCGGATTGGTCAATCCGTTCGCGAGATATGGCAGTTTGGAGGTAAGAAACGCTTGAGAAACACAAAATTTGCGCAGTTCTGATGCTCGAAACGAATAACTAGAACGGCCTAGGGGAAAAGTGCGCATACCGTTGTAATCGGGCGAGTTTCTACTTTCAGATGCAACAGAAATTTTGCGGATTAGTCAATCCGTCCGCGAGATATGGCAGTTTGGATGTAAGAAACGCTTGAGAAACTCAAAATTTTCGCCGTTCTGATGCTAGAAACGAATAACCAGAACGGCCTAGGGGAAAAGTACGCATACCGTTGTAATCGGGCGAGTTTCTACTTTCAGATGCAACAGAGATTTTGCGGATTAGTCAATCCGTTCGCGAGATATGGCAGTTTGGAGGTAAGAAACGCTTGAGAAACTCAAAATTTTCGCCGTTCTGATGCTCGAAACGAATAACTAGAACGGCCTAGGGGAAAAGTACGCATACCGTTGTAATCGGGCGAGTTTCTACTTTCAGATGCAACAGAAATTTTGCGGATCGGTCAATCCGTTCGCGAGATATGGCAGTTTGGATGTAAGAAACGCTTGAGAAACTCAAAATTTTCGCAGTTCTGATGCTCGAAACGAATAACTGGAACGGCCTAGTGGAAAACTACACATACCGCTGTAATCGGGCGAGTCTCTACTTTCAGATGCAACAGAAATTTTGCGGATTGGTCAATCCGTTCGCGAGATATGGCAGTTTGGAGGTAAGAAACGCTTGAGAAACTCAAAATTTGCGCAGTTCTGATGCCCGAAACGAATAACTAGAACGGCCTAGGGGAAAAGTGCGCATACCGTTGTAATCGGGCGAGCTTCTACTTTCAGATGCAACAGAAATTTTGCGGATTAGTCAATCCGTTCGCGAGATATGGCAGTTCGGATGTAAGAAACGCTTGAGAAACTCAAAATTTTCGCCGTTCTGATGCTCGAAACGAATAACTAGAACGGCCTAGGGGAAAAGTACGCATACCGTTGTAATCGGGCGAGTTTCTGCTTTCAGATGCAACAGAAATTTTGCGGATTGGTCAATCCGTTCGCGAGATATGGCAGTTTGGAGGTAAGAAACGCTTGAGAAACTCAAAATTTGCGCAGTTCTGATGCCCGAAACGAATAACTAGAACGGCCTAGGGGAAAAGTGCGCATACCGTTGTAATCGGGCGAGCTTCTACTTTCAGATGCAACAGAAATTTTGCGGATTAGTCAATCCGTTCGCGAGATATGGCAGTTTGGATGTAAGAAACGCTTGAGAAACTCAAAATTTTCGCCGTTCTGATGCTCGAAACGAATAACTAGAACGGCCTAGGGGAAAAGTACGCACACCGTTGTAATCGGGCGAGTTTCTACTTTCAGATGCAACAGAAATTTTGCGGATTGGTCAATCCGTTCGCGAGATATGGCAGTTTGGAGGTAAGAAACGCTTGAGAAACACAAAATTTGCGCAGTTCTGATGCTCGAAACGAATAACTAGAACGGCCTAGGGGAAAAGTGCGCATACCGTTGTAATCGGGCGAGTTTCTACTTTCAGATGCAACAGAAATTTTGCGGATTAGTCAATCCGTTCGCGAGATATGGCAGTTTGGATGTAAGAAACGCTTGAGAAACTCAAAATTTTCGCCGTTCTGATGCTCGAAACGAATAACTAGAACGGCCTAGGGGAAAAGTACGCATACCGTTGTAATCGGGCGAGTTTCTACTTTCAGATGCAACAGAAATTTTGCGGATTGGTCAATCCGTTCGCGAGATATGGCAGTTTGGAGGTAAGAAACGCTTGAGAAACACAAAATTTTCGCCGTTCTGATGCTCGAAACGAATAACTGGAACGGTCTAGGGGAAAAGTACGCATACCGTTGTAATCGGGCGAGTTTCTACTTTCAGATGCAACAGAAATTTTGCGGATTGGTCAATCCGTTCGCGAGATATGGCAGTTTGGAGGTAAGAAACGCTTGAGAAACACAAAATTTGCGCAGTTCTGATGCTCGAAACGAGTAACTAGAACGGCCTAGGGGAAAAGTGCGCATACCGTTGTAATCGGGTGAGTTTCTACTTTCAGATGCAACAGAAATTTTGCGGATTAGTCAATCTGTTCGCGAGATATGGCAGTTTGGATGTAAGAAACGCTTGAGAAACTCAAAATTTTCGCCGTTCTGATGCTCGAAACGAATAACTAGAACGGCCTAGGGGAAAAGTACGCATACCGTTGTAATCGGGCGAGTTTCTACTTTCAGATGCAGCAGAAATTTTGCGGATTGGTCAATCCGTTCGCGAGATATGGCAGTTTGGAGGTAAGAAACGCTTGAGAAACAGAAAATTTGCGCCGTTCTGATGCTCGAAACGAATAACTAGAACGGCCTAGGGGAAAAGTACGCATACCGTTGTAATCGGGCGAGTTTCTACTTTCAGATGCAACAGAAATTTTGCGGATCGGTCAATCCGTTCATGAGATATGGCAGTTTGGATGTAAGAAACGCTTGAGAAACTCAAAATTTTCGCAGTTCTGATGCTCGAAACGAATAACTGGAACGGCCTAGTGGAAAACTACACATACCGCTGTAATCGGGCGAGTTTCTACTTTCAGATGCAACAGAAATTCTGCGGATTGGTCAATCCGTTCGCGAGATATGGCAGTTTGGAGGTAAGAAACGCTTGAGAAACACAAAATTTGCGCAGTTCTGATGCTCGAAACGAATAACTAGAACGGCCTAGGGGAAAAGTGCGCATACCGTTGTAATCGGGCGAGTTTCTACTTTCAGATGCAACAGAAATTTTGCGGATTAGTCAATCCGTCCGCGAGATATGGCAGTTTGGATGTAAGAAACGCTTGAGAAACTCAAAATTTTCGCCGTTCTGATGCTAGAAACGAATAACCAGAACGGCCTAGGGGAAAAGTACGCATACCGTTGTAATCGGGCGAGTTTCTACTTTCAGATGCAACAGAGATTTTGCGGATTAGTCAATCCGTTCGCGAGATATGGCAGTTTGGAGGTAAGAAACGCTTGAGAAACTCAAAATTTTCGCCGTTCTGATGCTCGAAACGAATAACTAGAACGGCCTAGGGGAAAAGTACGCATACCGTTGTAATCGGGCGAGTTTCTACTTTCAGATGCAACAGAAATTTTGCGGATCGGTCAATCCGTTCGCGAGATATGGCAGTTTGGATGTAAGAAACGCTTGAGAAACTCAAAATTTTCGCAGTTCTGATGCTCGAAACGAATAACTGGAACGGCCTAGTGGAAAACTACACATACCGCTGTAATCGGGCGAGTCTCTACTTTCAGATGCAACAGAAATTTTGCGGATTGGTCAATCCGTTCGCGAGATATGGCAGTTTGGAGGTAAGAAACGCTTGAGAAACTCAAAATTTGCGCAGTTCTGATGCCCGAAACGAATAACTAGAACGGCCTAGGGGAAAAGTGCGCATACCGTTGTAATCGGGCGAGCTTCTACTTTCAGATGCAACAGAAATTTTGCGGATTAGTCAATCCGTTCGCGAGATATGGCAGTTCGGATGTAAGAAACGCTTGAGAAACTCAAAATTTTCGCCGTTCTGATGCTCGAAACGAATAACTAGAACGGCCTAGGGGAAAAGTACGCATACCGTTGTAATCGGGCGAGTTTCTGCTTTCAGATGCAACAGAAATTTTGCGGATTGGTCAATCCGTTCGCGAGATATGGCAGTTTGGAGGTAAGAAACGCTTGAGAAACTCAAAATTTGCGCAGTTCTGATGCCCGAAACGAATAACTAGAACGGCCTAGGGGAAAAGTGCGCATACCGTTGTAATCGGGCGAGCTTCTACTTTCAGATGCAACAGAAATTTTGCGGATTAGTCAATCCGTTCGCGAGATATGGCAGTTTGGATGTAAGAAACGCTTGAGAAACTCAAAATTTTCGCCGTTCTGATGCTCGAAACGAATAACTAGAACGGCCTAGGGGAAAAGTACGCACACCGTTGTAATCGGGCGAGTTTCTACTTTCAGATGCAACAGAAATTTTGCGGATTGGTCAATCCGTTCGCGAGATATGGCAGTTTGGAGGTAAGAAACGCTTGAGAAACACAAAATTTTCGCCGTTCTGATGCTCGAAACGAATAACTAGAACGGTCTAGGGGAAAAGTACGCATACCGTTGTAATCGGGCGAGTTTCTACTTTCAGATGCAACAGAAATTTTGCGGATTGGTCAATCCGTTCGCGAGATATGGCAGTTTGGAGGTAAGAAACGCTTGAGAAACACAAAATTTTCGCCGTTCTGATGCTCGAAACGAATAACTGGAACGGTCTAGGGGAAAAGTACGCATACCGTTGTAATCGGGCGAGTTTCTACTTTCAGATGCAACAGAAATTTTGCGGATTGGTCAATCCGTTCGCGAGATATGGCAGTTTGGAGGTAAGAAACGCTTGAGAAACACAAAATTTGCGCAGTTCTGATGCTCGAAACGAGTAACTAGAACGGCCTAGGGGAAAAGTGCGCATACCGTTGTAATCGGGTGAGTTTCTACTTTCAGATGCAACAGAAATTTTGCGGATTAGTCAATCTGTTCGCGAGATATGGCAGTTTGGATGTAAGAAACGCTTGAGAAACTCAAAATTTTCGCCGTTCTGATGCTCGAAACGAATAACTAGAACGGCCTAGGGGAAAAGTACGCATACCGTTGTAATCGGGCGAGTTTCTACTTTCAGATGCAGCAGAAATTTTGCGGATTGGTCAATCCGTTCGCGAGATATGGCAGTTTGGAGGTAAGAAACGCTTGAGAAACAGAAAATTTGCGCCGTTCTGATGCTCGAAACGAATAACTAGAACGGCCTAGGGGAAAAGTACGCATACCGTTGTAATCGGGCGAGTTTCTACTTTCAGATGCAACAGAAATTTTGCGGATCGGTCAATCCGTTCATGAGATATGGCAGTTTGGATGTAAGAAACGCTTGAGAAACTCAAAATTTTCGCAGTTCTGATGCTCGAAACGAATAACTGGAACGGCCTAGTGGAAAACTACACATACCGCTGTAATCGGGCGAGTTTCTACTTTCAGATGCAACAGAAATTCTGCGGATTGGTCAATCCGTTCGCGAGATATGGCAGTTTGGAGGTAAGAAACGCTTGAGAAACACAAAATTTGCGCAGTTCTGATGCTCGAAACGAATAACTAGAACGGCCTAGGGGAAAAGTGCGCATACCGTTGTAATCGGGCGAGTTTCTACTTTCAGATGCAACAGAAATTTTGCGGATTAGTCAATCCGTCCGCGAGATATGGCAGTTTGGATGTAAGAAACGCTTGAGAAACTCAAAATTTTCGCCGTTCTGATGCTAGAAACGAATAACCAGAACGGCCTAGGGGAAAAGTACGCATACCGTTGTAATCGGGCGAGTTTCTACTTTCAGATGCAACAGATATTTTGCGGATTAGTCAATCCGTTCGCGAGATATGGCAGTTTGGAGGTAAGAAAGGCTTGAGAAACTCAAAATTTTCGCCGTTCTGATGCTCGAAACGAATAACTAGAACGGCCTAGGGGAAAACTACACATACCGCTGTAATCGGGCGAGTCTCTACTTTCAGATGCAACAGAAATTTTGCGGATTGGTCAATCCGTTCGCGAGATATGGCAGTTTGGAGGTAAGAAACGCTTGAGAAACTCAAAATTTTCGCAGTTCTGATGCTCGACACGAGTAACTAGAACGGCCTAGGGGGAAAGTACGCATTCCGTTGTAATCGGGCGAGTTTCTACTTTCAGATGCAACAGAAATTTTGCGGATTAGTCAATCCGTTCGCGAGATATGGCAGTTTGGATGTAAGAAACGCTTGAGAAACTCAAAATTTTCGCCGTTCTGATGCTCGAAACGAATAACTAGAACGGCCTAGGGGAAAAGTACGCATACCGTTGTAATCGGGCGAGTTTCTACTTTCAGATGCAACAGAAATTTTGCGGATTGGTCAATCCGTTCGCGAGATATGGCAGTTTGGAGGTAAGAAACGCTTGAGAAACACAAAATTTGCGCAGTTCTGATGCTCGAAACGAATAACTAGAACGGCCTAGGGGAAAAGTGCGCATACCGTTGTAATCGGGCGAGTTTCTACTTTCAGATGCAACAGAAATTTTGCGGATTAGTCAATCCGTTCGCGAGATATGGCAGTTTGGATGTAAGAAACGCTTGAGAAACTCAAAATTTTCGCCGTTCTGATGCTCGAAACGAATAACTAGAACGGCCTAGGGGAAAAGTACGCATACCGTTGTAATCGGGCGAGTTTCTACTTTCAGATGCAACAGAAATTTTGCGGATTGGTCAATCCGTTCGCGAGATATGGCAGTTTGGAGGTAAGAAACGCTTGAGAAACACAAAATTTTCGCCGTTCTGATGCTCGAAACGAATAACTGGAACGGTCTAGGGGAAAAGTACGCATACCGTTGTAATCGGGCGAGTTTCTACTTTCAGATGCAACAGAAATTTTGCGGATTGGTCAATCCGTTCGCGAGATATGGCAGTTTGGAGGTAAGAAACGCTTGAGAAACACAAAATTTGCGCAGTTCTGATGCTCGAAACGAGTAACTAGAACGGCCTAGGGGAAAAGTGCGCATACCGTTGTAATCGGGTGAGTTTCTACTTTCAGATGCAACAGAAATTTTGCGGATTAGTCAATCTGTTCGCGAGATATGGCAGTTTGGATGTAAGAAACGCTTGAGAAACTCAAAATTTTCGCCGTTCTGATGCTCGAAACGAATAACTAGAACGGCCTAGGGGAAAAGTACGCATACCGTTGTAATCGGGCGAGTTTCTACTTTCAGATGCAGCAGAAATTTTGCGGATTGGTCAATCCGTTCGCGAGATATGGCAGTTTGGAGGTAAGAAACGCTTGAGAAACAGAAAATTTGCGCCGTTCTGATGCTCGAAACGAATAACTAGAACGGCCTAGGGGAAAAGTACGCATACCGTTGTAATCGGGCGAGTTTCTACTTTCAGATGCAACAGAAATTTTGCGGATCGGTCAATCCGTTCATGAGATATGGCAGTTTGGATGTAAGAAACGCTTGAGAAACTCAAAATTTTCGCAGTTCTGATGCTCGAAACGAATAACTGGAACGGCCTAGTGGAAAACTACACATACCGCTGTAATCGGGCGAGTTTCTACTTTCAGATGCAACAGAAATTCTGCGGATTGGTCAATCCGTTCGCGAGATATGGCAGTTTGGAGGTAAGAAACGCTTGAGAAACACAAAATTTGCGCAGTTCTGATGCTCGAAACGAATAACTAGAACGGCCTAGGGGAAAAGTGCGCATACCGTTGTAATCGGGCGAGTTTCTACTTTCAGATGCAACAGAAATTTTGCGGATTAGTCAATCCGTCCGCGAGATATGGCAGTTTGGATGTAAGAAACGCTTGAGAAACTCAAAATTTTCGCCGTTCTGATGCTAGAAACGAATAACCAGAACGGCCTAGGGGAGAAGTACGCATACCGTTGTAATCGGGCGAGTTTCTACTTTCAGATGCAACAGAGATTTTGCGGATTAGTCAATCCGTTCGCGAGATATGGCAGTTTGGAGGTAAGAAACGCTTGAGAAACTCAAAATTTTCGCCGTTCTGATGCTCGAAACGAATAACTAGAACGGCCTAGGGGAAAAGTACGCATACCGTTGTAATCGGGCGAGTTTCTACTTTCAGATGCAACAGAAATTTTGCGGATCGGTCAATCCGTTCGCGAGATATGGCAGTTTGGATGTAAGAAACGCTTGAGAAACTCAAAATTTTCGCAGTTCTGATGCTCGAAACGAATAACTGGAACGGCCTAGTGGAAAACTACACATACCGCTGTAATCGGGCGAGTCTCTACTTTCAGATGCAACAGAAATTTTGCGGATTGGTCAATCCGTTCGCGAGATATGGCAGTTTGGAGGTAAGAAACGCTTGAGAAACTCAAAATTTGCGCAGTTCTGATGCCCGAAACGAATAACTAGAACGGCCTAGGGGAAAAGTGCGCATACCGTTGTAATCGGGCGAGCTTCTACTTTCAGATGCAACAGAAATTTTGCGGATTAGTCAATCCGTTCGCGAGATATGGCAGTTCGGATGTAAGAAACGCTTGAGAAACTCAAAATTTTCGCCGTTCTGATGCTCGAAACGAATAACTAGAACGGCCTAGGGGAAAAGTACGCATACCGTTGTAATCGGGCGAGTTTCTGCTTTCAGATGCAACAGAAATTTTGCGGATTGGTCAATCCGTTCGCGAGATATGGCAGTTTGGAGGTAAGAAACGCTTGAGAAACTCAAAATTTGCGCAGTTCTGATGCCCGAAACGAATAACTAGAACGGCCTAGGGGAAAAGTGCGCATACCGTTGTAATCGGGCGAGCTTCTACTTTCAGATGCAACAGAAATTTTGCGGATTAGTCAATCCGTTCGCGAGATATGGCAGTTTGGATGTAAGAAACGCTTGAGAAACTCAAAATTTTCGCCGTTCTGATGCTCGAAACGAATAACTAGAACGGCCTAGGGGAAAAGTACGCACACCGTTGTAATCGGGCGAGTTTCTACTTTCAGATGCAACAGAAATTTTGCGGATTGGTCAATCCGTTCGCGAGATATGGCAGTTTGGAGGTAAGAAACGCTTGAGAAACACAAAATTTTCGCCGTTCTGATGCTCGAAACGAATAACTAGAACGGTCTAGGGGAAAAGTACGCATACCGTTGTAATCGGGCGAGTTTCTACTTTCAGATGCAACAGAAATTTTGCGGATTGGTCAATCCGTTCGCGAGATATGGCAGTTTGGAGGTAAGAAACGCTTGAGAAACACAAAATTTGCGCAGTTCTGATGCTCGAAACGAATAACTAGAACGGCCTAGGGGAAAAGTGCGCATACCGTTGTAATCGGGCCAGTTTCTACTTTCAGATGCAACAGAAATTTTGCGGATCGGTCAATCCGTTCGCGAGATATGGCAGTTTGGATGTAAGAATCGCTTGAGAAACTCAAAATTTTCGCAGTTCTGATGCTCGAAACGAATAACTGGAACGGCCTAGTGGAAAACTACACATACCGCTGTAATCGGGCGAGTCTCTACTTTCAGATGCAACAGAAATTTTGCGGATTGGTCAATCCGTTCGCGAGATATGGCAGTTTGGAGGTAAGAAACGCTTGAGAAACTCAAAATTTTCGCCGTTCTGATGCTCGAAACGAATAACTAGAACGGCCTAGGGGAAAAGTACGCATACCCTTGTAATCGGGCGAGTTTCTACTTTCAGATGCAACAGAAATTTTGCGGATTGGTCAATCCGTTCGCGAGATATGGCAGTTTGGAGGTAAGAAACGCTTGAGAAACACAAAATTTGCGCAGTTCTGATGCTCGAAACGAATAACTAGAACGGCCTAGGGGAAAAGTGCGCATACCGTTGTAATCGGGCGAGTTTCTACTTTCAGATGCAACAGAAATTTTGCGGATCGGTCAATCCGTTCGCGAGATATGGCAGTTTGGATGTAAGTAACGCTTGAGAAACTCAAAATTTTCGCAGTTCTGATGCTCGAAACGAATAACTGGAACGGCCTAGTGGAAAACTACACATACCGCTGTAATCGGGCGAGTCTCTACTTTCAGATGCAACAGAAATTTTGCGGATTGGTCAATCCGTTCGCGAGATATGGCAGTTTGGAGGTAAGAAACGCTTGAGAAACTCAAAATTTTCGCAGTTCTGATGCTCGAAACGAATGACTAGAACGGCCTAGGGGAGAACAACGCATACCGTTGTAATCGGGCGAGTTTCTACTTTCAGATGCAACAGAAATTTTTCGGATTGGTCAATCCGTTCGCGAGATATGGCAGTTTGGAGATAAGAAACGCTTGAGAAACTCAAAATTTTCGCAGTTCTGATGCTCGAAACGAATGACTAGGACGGCCTAGGGGAGAAGTACGCATACCGTTGTAATCGGGCGAGTTTCTACTTTCAGATGCAACAGAAATTTTGCGGATTGGTCAATCCGTTCGCGAGATATGGCCGTTTGGATGTAAGAAACGCTTTCGAAACTCAAAATTTTCGCAGTTCTGATGCTCGAAACGAATAACTAGAACGGCCCAGGGGAAAAGTGCGCATACCGTTGTAATCGGGCGAGTTTCTACTTTCAAATGCAACAGAAATTTTGCGGATTGGTCAATGCGTTCGCGAGATATGGCAGTTTGGAGGTAAGAAACGCTTGAGAAACACAAAATTTTCGCAGTTCTGATGCTCGAAACGAATAACTAGAACGGCCTAGGGGGAAAGTGCGCATACCGTTGTAATCGGGCGAGTTGCTACTTTCAGATGCAACAGAAATTTTGCGGATTGATCAACCTGTTCGCGAGATATGGCAGTTTGGAGATAAGAAACGCTTTAGAAACTCAAAATTTTCGCAGTTCTGATGCTCGTAACGAATAACTAGAACGGCCCAGGGGAAAAGTGCGCATACCGTTGTAATCGGGCGAGTTTCTACTTTCAGATGCAACAGAAATTTTGCGGATTGGTCAATCCGTTCCCGAGATATGGCAGTTTGGAGGTAAGAAACGCTTGAGAAACTCAAAATTTTCGCAGTTCTGATGCTCGCCACGAATAACTAGAACGGCCTAGGGGAAAAGTACGCATACCGTTGTAATCGCGCGAGTTTTTACTTTCAGATGCAACAGAAATTTTGCAGATTGATCAATCCGTTCGCGAGATATGACCGTTTGGAGATAAGAAACGCTTGAGAAACTCAAAATTTTCGCAGTTCTGATGCTCGAAACGAGTAACTAGAACGGCCTAGGGGGAAAGTACGCATACCGTTGTAATCGGGCGAGTTTCTACTTTCAGATGCAACAGAAATTTTGCGGATTGGTCAATGCGTTCCCGAGATATGGCAGTTTGGAGGTAAGAAACGCTTGAGAAACTCAAAATTTTCGCAGTTCTGATGCTCGCCACGAATAACTAGAACGGCCTAGGGGAAAAGTACGCATACCGTTGTAATCGGGCGAGTTTTTACTTTCAGATGCAACAGAAATTTTGCAGATTGATCAATCCGTTCGCGAGATATGACAGTTTGGAGATAAGAAACGCTTGAGAAACTCAAAATTTTCGCAGTTCTGATGCTCGAAACGAGTAACTAGAACGGCCTAGGGGGAAAGTACGCATACCGTTGTAATCGGGCGAGTTTCTACTTTCAGATGCAACAGAGATTTTGCGGATTGGTCAATCCGTTCGCGAGATATGGCACTTTGGAGGAAAGAAACGCTTGAGAAACTCAAAATTTGCGCAGTTCTGATGCTCGAAACGAATAACTAGAACGGCCTAGGGGAAAAGTGCGCATACCGTTGTAATCGGGCGAGTTTCTACTTTCAGATGCAACAGAAATTTTGCGGATCGGTCAATCCGTTCGCGAGATATGGCCGTTTGGATGTAAGAAACGCTTTCGAAACTCAAAATTTTCGCAGTTCTGATGCTCGAAACGAATAACTAGAACGGCCCAGGGGAAAAGTGCGCATACCGTTGTAATCGGGCGAGTTTCTACTTTCAAATGCAACAGAAATTTTGCGGATTGGTCAATGCGTTCGCGAGATATGGCAGTTTGGATGTAAGAAACGCTTGAGAAACTCAAAATTTTCGCAGTTCTGATGCTCGAAACGAATAACTAGAACGGCCAAGGGGGAAAGTACGCATACCGTTGTAATCGGGCGAGTTTCTACTTTCAGATGCAACAGAGATTTTGCGGATTAGTCAATCCGTTCTCGAGATATGGCAGTTTGGAGGTAAGAAACGCTTGAGAAACTCAAAATTTTCGCAGTTCTGATGCTCGAAACGAATAACTGGAACGGCCTAGTGGAAAACTACACATACCGCTGTAATCGGGCGAGTCTCTACTTTCACATGCAACAGAAATTTTGCGGATTGGTCAATCCGTTCGCGAGATATGGCAGTTTGGAGGTAAGAAACGCTTGAGAAACTCAAAATTTTCTTAGTTCTGATGCTCGAAACGAATGACTAGAACGGCCTAGGGGAGAACAACGCATACCGTTGTAATCGGGCGAGTTTCTACTTTCAGATGCAACAGAAATTTTTCGGATTGGTCAATCCGTTCGCGAGATATGGCAGTTTGGAGGTAAGAAACGCTTGAGAAACTCAAAATTTTCGCAGTTCTGATGCTCGAAACGAGTAACTACAACGGCCTAGGGGAAAAGTACGCATACCGTTGTAATCGGGCGAGTTTCTACTTTCAGATGCAACAGAAATTTTGCGGATTGGTCAATCCGTTCGCGAGATATGGCAGTTTGGATGTAAGAAACGCTTGAGAAACTCAAAATTTTCGCAGTTCTGATGCTCGAAACGAATAACTAGAACGGCCTAGGGGAAAAGTGCGCATACCGTTGTAATCGGGCGAGTTTCTACTTTCAGATGCAACAGAAAATTTGCGGATTGATCAATCCGTTCGCGAGATATGGCAGTTTGGAGGTAAGAAACGCTTGAGAAACTCAAAATTTTCGCAGTTCTGATGCTCGAAACGAATAACTAGAACGGCCTAGGGGAAAAGTGCGCATACCGTTGTAATCGGGCGAGTTTCTACTTTCAGATGCAACAGAAATTTTGCGGATTAGTCAATCCGTTCGCGAGATATGGCAGTTTGGATGTAAGAAACGCTTGAGAAACTCAAAATTTTCGCCGTTCTGATGCTCGAAACGAATAACTAGAACGGCCTAGGGGAAAAGTACGCATACCGTTGTAATCGGGCGAGTTTCTACTTTCAGATGCAACAGAAATTTTGCGGATTGGTCAATCCGTTCGCGAGATGTGGCAGTTTGGATGTAAGAAACGCTTGAGAAACTCAAAATTTTCGCAGTTCTGATGCTCGAAACGAATAACCGGAACGGCCTAGTGGAAAACTACACATACCGCTGTAATCGGGCGAGTCTCTACTTTCAGATGCAACAGAAATTTTGCGGATTGGTCAATCCGTTCGCGAGATATGGCAGTTTGGAGGTAAGAAACGCTTGAGAAACTCAAAATTTTCGCAGTTCTGATGCTCGAAACGAATAACTAGAACGGCCAAGGGGAAAAGTACTCATGCCGTTGTAATCGGGCGAGTTTCTACTTTCAGATGCAACGGAAATTTTGCGGATTGGTGAATCCGTTCGCAAGATATGGCAGTTTGGATGTAAGAAACGCTTGAGAAACTCAAAATTTTCGCAGTTCTGATGCTCGAAACGAATAACTAGAACGGCCTAGGGGAAAAGTGCGCATACCGTTGTAATCGGGCGAGTTTCTACTTTCAGATGCAACAGAAAATTTGCGGATTGATCAATCCGTTCGCGAGATATGGCAGTTTGGAGGTAAGAAACGCTTGAGAAACTCAAAATTTTCGCAGTTCTGATGCTCGAAACGAATAACTAGAACGGCCTAGGGGAAAAGTGCGCATACCGTTGTAATCGGGCGAGTTTCTACTTTCAGATGCAACAGAAATTTTGCGGATTAGTCAATCCGTTCGCGAGATATGGCAGTTTGGATGTAAGAAACGCTTGAGAAACTCAAAATTTTCGCCGTTCTGATGCTCGAAACGAATAACTAGAACGGCCTAGGGGAAAAGTACGCATACCGTTGTAATCGGGCGAGTTTCTACTTTCAGATGCAACAGAAATTTTGCGGATTGGTCAATCCGTTCGCGAGATATGGCAGTTTGGATGTAAGAAACGCTTGAGAAACTCAAAATTTTCGCAGTTCTGATGCTCGAAACGAATAACCGGAACGGCCTAGTGGAAAACTACACATACCGCTGTAATCGGGCGAGTTTCTACTTTCAGATGCAACGGAAATTTTGCGGATTGGTGAATCCGTTCGCAAGATATGGCAGTTTGGATGTAAGAAACGCTTGAGAAACTCAAAATTTTCGCAGTTCTGATGCTCGAAACGAATAACTAGAACGGCCTAGGGGAAAAGTGCGCATACCGTTGTAATCGGGCGAGTTTCTACTTTCAGATGCAACAGAAAATTTGCGGATTGATCAATCCGTTCGCGAGATATGGCAGTTTGGAGGTAAGAAACGCTTGAGAAACTCAAAATTTTCGCAGTTCTGATGCTCGAAACGAATAACTAGAACGGCCTAGGGGAAAAGTGCGCATACCGTTGTAATCGGGCGAGTTTCTACTTTCAGATGCAACAGAAATTTTGCGGATTAGTCAATCCGTTCGCGAGATATGGCAGTTTGGATGTAAGAAACGCTTGAGAAACTCAAAATTTTCGCCGTTCTGATGCTCGAAACGAATAACTAGAACGGCCTAGGGGAAAAGTACGCATACCGTTGTAATCGGGCGAGTTTCTACTTTCAGATGCAACAGAAATTTTGCGGATTGGTCAATCCGTTCGCGAGATATGGCAGTTTGGATGTAAGAAACGCTTGAGAAACTCAAAATTTTCGCAGTTCTGATGCTCGAAACGAATAACTGGAACGGCCTAGTGGAAAACTACACATACCGCTGTAATCGGGCGAGTCTCTACTTTCAGATGCAACAGAAATTTTGCGGATTGGTCAATCCGTTCGCGAGATATGGCAGTTTGGAGATAAGAAACGCTTGAGAAACTCAAAATTTTCGCAGTTCTGATGCTCGAAACGAATAACCGGAACGGCCTAGTGGAAAACTACACATACCGCTGTAATCGGGCGAGTTTCTACTTTCAGATGCAACGGAAATTTTGCGGATTGGTGAATCCGTTCGCAAGATATGGCAGTTTGGATGTAAGAAACGCTTGAGAAACTCAAAATTTTCGCAGTTCTGATGCTCGAAACGAATAACTAGAACGGCCTAGGGGAAAAGTGCGCATACCGTTGTAATCGGGCGAGTTTCTACTTTCAGATGCAACAGAAAATTTGCGGATTGATCAATCCGTTCGCGAGATATGGCAGTTTGGAGGTAAGAAACGCTTGAGAAACTCAAAATTTTCGCAGTTCTGATGCTCGAAACGAATAACTAGAACGGCCTAGGGGAAAAGTGCGCATACCGTTGTAATCGGGCGAGTTTCTACTTTCAGATGCAACAGAAATTTTGCGGATTAGTCAATCCGTTCGCGAGATATGGCAGTTTGGATGTAAGAAACGCTTGAGAAACTCAAAATTTTCGCCGTTCTGATGCTCGAAACGAATAACTAGAACGGCCTAGGGGAAAAGTACGCATACCGTTGTAATCGGGCGAGTTTCTACTTTCAGATGCAACAGAAATTTTGCGGATTGGTCAATCCGTTCGCGAGATATGGCAGTTTGGATGTAAGAAACGCTTGAGAAACTCAAAATTTTCGCAGTTCTGATGCTCGAAACGAATAACTGGAACGGCCTAGTGGAAAACTACACATACCGCTGTAATCGGGCGAGTCTCTACTTTCAGATGCAACAGAAATTTTGCGGATTGGTCAATCCGTTCGCGAGATATGGCAGTTTGGAGATAAGAAACGCTTGAGAAACTCAAAATTTTCGCAGTTCTGATGCTCGAAACGAATGACTAGGACGGCCTAGGGGAGAAATACGCATACCGTTGTAATCGGGCGAGTTTCTACTTTCAGATGCAACAGAAATTTTGCGGATTGGTCAATCCGTTCGCGAGATATGGCCGTTTGGATGTAAGAAACGCTTTCGAAACTCAAAATTTTCGCAGTTCTGATGCTCGAAACGAATAACTAGAACGGCCCAGGGGAAAAGTGCGCATACCGTTGTAATCGGGCGAGTTTCTACTTTCAAATGCAACAGAAATTTTGCGGATTGGTCAATGCGTTCGCGAGATATGGCAGTTTGGAGGTAAGAAACGCTTGAGAAACTCAAAATTTTCGCAGTTCTGATGCTCGAAACGAATAACTAGAACGGCCAAGGGGAAAAGTACTCATGCCGTTGTAATCGGGCGAGTTTCTACTTTCAGATGCAACGGAAATTTTGCGGATTGGTGAATCCGTTCGCAAGATATGGCAGTTTGGATGTAAGAAACGCTTGAGAAACTCAAAATTTTCGCAGTTCTGATGCTCGAAACGAATAACTAGAACGGCCTAGGGGAAAAGTGCGCATACCGTTGTAATCGGGCGAGTTTCTACTTTCAGATGCAACAGAAAATTTGCGGATTGATCAATCCGTTCGCGAGATATGGCAGTTTGGAGGTAAGAAACGCTTGAGAAACTCAAAATTTTCGCAGTTCTGATGCTCGAAACGAATAACTAGAACGGCCTAGGGGAAAAGTGCGCATACCGTTGTAATCGGGCGAGTTTCTACTTTCAGATGCAACAGAAATTTTGCGGATTAGTCAATCCGTTCGCGAGATATGGCAGTTTGGATGTAAGAAACGCTTGAGAAACTCAAAATTTTCGCCGTTCTGATGCTCGAAACGAATAACTAGGACGGCCTAGGGGAGAAATACGCATACCGTTGTAATCGGGCGAGTTTCTACTTTCAGATGCAACAGAAATTTTGCGGATTGGTCAATCCGTTCGCGAGATATGGCAGTTTGGATGTAAGAAACGCTTTCGAAACTCAAAATTTTCGCAGTTCTGATGCTCGAAACGAATAACTAGAACGGCCTAGGGGGAAAGTGCGCATACCGTTGTAATCGGGCGAGTTGCTACTTTCAGATGCAACAGAAATTTTGCGGATTGATCAACCTGTTCGCGAGATATGGCAGTTTGGAGATAAGAAACGCTTTAGAAACTCAAAATTTTCGCAGTTCTGATGCTCGTAACGAATAACTAGAACGGCCCAGGGGAAAAGTGCGCATACCGTTGTAATCGGGCGAGTTTCTACTTTCAGATGCAACAGAAATTTTGCGGATTGGTCAATCCGTTCCCGAGATATGGCAGTTTGGAGGTAAGAAACGCTTGAGAAACTCAAAATTTTCGCAGTTCTGATGCTCGCCACGAATAACTAGAACGGCCTAGGGGAAAAGTACGCATACCGTTGTAATCGCGCGAGTTTTTACTTTCAGATGCAACAGAAATTTTGCAGATTGATCAATCCGTTCGCGAGATATGACCGTTTGGAGATAAGAAACGCTTGAGAAACTCAAAATTTTCGCAGTTCTGATGCTCGAAACGAGTAACTAGAACGGCCTAGGGGGAAAGTACGCATACCGTTGTAATCGGGCGAGTTTCTACTTTCAGATGCAACAGAAATTTTGCGGATTGGTCAATGCGTTCCCGAGATATGGCAGTTTGGAGGTAAGAAACGCTTGAGAAACTCAAAATTTTCGCAGTTCTGATGCTCGCCACGAATAACTAGAACGGCCTAGGGGAAAAGTACGCATACCGTTGTAATCGGGCGAGTTTTTACTTTCAGATGCAACAGAAATTTTGCAGATTGATCAATCCGTTCGCGAGATATGACAGTTTGGAGATAAGAAACGCTTGAGAAACTCAAAATTTTCGCAGTTCTGATGCTCGAAACGAGTAACTAGAACGGCCTAGGGGGAAAGTACGCATACCGTTGTAATCGGGCGAGTTTCTACTTTCAGATGCAACAGAGATTTTGCGGATTGGTCAATCCGTTCGCGAGATATGGCACTTTGGAGGAAAGAAACGCTTGAGAAACTCAAAATTTGCGCAGTTCTGATGCTCGAAACGAATAACTAGAACGGCCTAGGGGAAAAGTGCGCATACCGTTGTAATCGGGCGAGTTTCTACTTTCAGATGCAACAGAAATTTTGCGGATCGGTCAATCCGTTCGCGAGATATGGCCGTTTGGATGTAAGAAACGCTTTCGAAACTCAAAATTTTCGCAGTTCTGATGCTCGAAACGAATAACTAGAACGGCCCAGGGGAAAAGTGCGCATACCGTTGTAATCGGGCGAGTTTCTACTTTCAAATGCAACAGAAATTTTGCGGATTGGTCAATGCGTTCGCGAGATATGGCAGTTTGGATGTAAGAAACGCTTGAGAAACTCAAAATTTTCGCAGTTCTGATGCTCGAAACGAATAACTAGAACGGCCAAGGGGGAAAGTACGCATACCGTTGTAATCGGGCGAGTTTCTACTTTCAGATGCAACAGAGATTTTGCGGATTAGTCAATCCGTTCTCGAGATATGGCAGTTTGGAGGTAAGAAACGCTTGAGAAACTCAAAATTTTCGCAGTTCTGATGCTCGAAACGAATAACTGGAACGGCCTAGTGGAAAACTACACATACCGCTGTAATCGGGCGAGTCTCTACTTTCAGATGCAACAGAAATTTTGCGGATTGGTCAATCCGTTCGCGAGATATGGCAGTTTGGAGGTAAGAAACGCTTGAGAAACTCAAAATTTTCTTAGTTCTGATGCTCGAAACGAATGACTAGAACGGCCTAGGGGAGAACAACGCATACCGTTGTAATCGGGCGAGTTTCTACTTTCAGATGCAACAGAAATTTTTCGGATTGGTCAATCCGTTCGCGAGATATGGCAGTTTGGAGGTAAGAAACGCTTGAGAAACTCAAAATTTTCGCAGTTCTGATGCTCGAAACGAGTAACTACAACGGCCTAGGGGAAAAGTACGCATACCGTTGTAATCGGGCGAGTTTCTACTTTCAGATGCAACAGAAATTTTGCGGATTGGTCAATCCGTTCGCGAGATATGGCAGTTTGGATGTAAGAAACGCTTGAGAAACTCAAAATTTTCGCAGTTCTGATGCTCGAAACGAATAACTAGAACGGCCTAGGGGAAAAGTGCGCATACCGTTGTAATCGGGCGAGTTTCTACTTTCAGATGCAACAGAAAATTTGCGGATTGATCAATCCGTTCGCGAGATATGGCAGTTTGGAGGTAAGAAACGCTTGAGAAACTCAAAATTTTCGCAGTTCTGATGCTCGAAACGAATAACTAGAACGGCCTAGGGGAAAAGTGCGCATACCGTTGTAATCGGGCGAGTTTCTACTTTCAGATGCAACAGAAATTTTGCGGATTAGTCAATCCGTTCGCGAGATATGGCAGTTTGGATGTAAGAAACGCTTGAGAAACTCAAAATTTTCGCCGTTCTGATGCTCGAAACGAATAACTAGAACGGCCTAGGGGAAAAGTACGCATACCGTTGTAATCGGGCGAGTTTCTACTTTCAGATGCAACAGAAATTTTGCGGATTGGTCAATCCGTTCGCGAGATATGGCAGTTTGGATGTAAGAAACGCTTGAGAAACTCAAAATTTTCGCAGTTCTGATGCTCGAAACGAATAACCGGAACGGCCTAGTGGAAAACTACACATACCGCTGTAATCGGGCGAGTCTCTACTTTCAGATGCAACAGAAATTTTGCGGATTGGTCAATCCGTTCGCGAGATATGGCAGTTTGGAGGTAAGAAACGCTTGAGAAACTCAAAATTTTCGCAGTTCTGATGCTCGAAACGAATAACTAGAACGGCCAAGGGGAAAAGTACTCATGCCGTTGTAATCGGGCGAGTTTCTACTTTCAGATGCAACGGAAATTTTGCGGATTGGTGAATCCGTTCGCAAGATATGGCAGTTTGGATGTAAGAAACGCTTGAGAAACTCAAAATTTTCGCAGTTCTGATGCTCGAAACGAATAACTAGAACGGCCTAGGGGAAAAGTGCGCATACCGTTGTAATCGGGCGAGTTTCTACTTTCAGATGCAACAGAAAATTTGCGGATTGATCAATCCGTTCGCGAGATATGGCAGTTTGGAGGTAAGAAACGCTTGAGAAACTCAAAATTTTCGCAGTTCTGATGCTCGAAACGAATAACTAGAACGGCCTAGGGGAAAAGTGCGCATACCGTTGTAATCGGGCGAGTTTCTACTTTCAGATGCAACAGAAATTTTGCGGATTAGTCAATCCGTTCGCGAGATATGGCAGTTTGGATGTAAGAAACGCTTGAGAAACTCAAAATTTTCGCCGTTCTGATGCTCGAAACGAATAACTAGAACGGCCTAGGGGAAAAGTACGCATACCGTTGTAATCGGGCGAGTTTCTACTTTCAGATGCAACAGAAATTTTGCGGATTGGTCAATCCGTTCGCGAGATATGGCAGTTTGGATGTAAGAAACGCTTGAGAAACTCAAAATTTTCGCAGTTCTGATGCTCGAAACGAATAACTAGAACGGCCAAGGGGGAAAGTACGCATACCGTTGTAATCGGGCGAGTTTCTACTTTCAGATGCAACAGAGATTTTGCGGATTAGTCAATCCGTTCTCGAGATATGGCAGTTTGGAGGTAAGAAACGCTTGAGAAACTCAAAATTTTCGCAGTTCTGATGCTCGAAACGAATAACTGGAACGGCCTAGTGGAAAACTACACATACCGCTGTAATCGGGCGAGTCTCTACTTTCAGATGCAACAGAAATTTTGCGGATTGGTCAATCCGTTCGCGAGATATGGCAGTTTGGAGGTAAGAAACGCTTGAGAAACTCAAAATTTTCTTAGTTCTGATGCTCGAAACGAATGACTAGAACGGCCTAGGGGAGAACAACGCATACCGTTGTAATCGGGCGAGTTTCTACTTTCAGATGCAACAGAAATTTTTCGGATTGGTCAATCCGTTCGCGAGATATGGCAGTTTGGAGGTAAGAAACGCTTGAGAAACTCAAAATTTTCGCAGTTCTGATGCTCGAAACGAGTAACTACAACGGCCTAGGGGAAAAGTACGCATACCGTTGTAATCGGGCGAGTTTCTACTTTCAGATGCAACAGAAATTTTGCGGATTGGTCAATCCGTTCGCGAGATATGGCAGTTTGGATGTAAGAAACGCTTGAGAAACTCAAAATTTTCGCAGTTCTGATGCTCGAAACGAATAACTAGAACGGCCTAGGGGAAAAGTGCGCATACCGTTGTAATCGGGCGAGTTTCTACTTTCAGATGCAACAGAAAATTTGCGGATTGATCAATCCGTTCGCGAGATATGGCAGTTTGGAGGTAAGAAACGCTTGAGAAACTCAAAATTTTCGCAGTTCTGATGCTCGAAACGAATAACTAGAACGGCCTAGGGGAAAAGTGCGCATACCGTTGTAATCGGGCGAGTTTCTACTTTCAGATGCAACAGAAATTTTGCGGATTAGTCAATCCGTTCGCGAGATATGGCAGTTTGGATGTAAGAAACGCTTGAGAAACTCAAAATTTTCGCCGTTCTGATGCTCGAAACGAATAACTAGAACGGCCTAGGGGAAAAGTACGCATACCGTTGTAATCGGGCGAGTTTCTACTTTCAGATGCAACAGAAATTTTGCGGATTGGTCAATCCGTTCGCGAGATATGGCAGTTTGGATGTAAGAAACGCTTGAGAAACTCAAAATTTTCGCAGTTCTGATGCTCGAAACGAATAACCGGAACGGCCTAGTGGAAAACTACACATACCGCTGTAATCGGGCGAGTCTCTACTTTCAGATGCAACAGAAATTTTGCGGATTGGTCAATCCGTTCGCGAGATATGGCAGTTTGGAGGTAAGAAACGCTTGAGAAACTCAAAATTTTCGCAGTTCTGATGCTCGAAACGAATAACTAGAACGGCCAAGGGGAAAAGTACTCATGCCGTTGTAATCGGGCGAGTTTCTACTTTCAGATGCAACGGAAATTTTGCGGATTGGTGAATCCGTTCGCAAGATATGGCAGTTTGGATGTAAGAAACGCTTGAGAAACTCAAAATTTTCGCAGTTCTGATGCTCGAAACGAATAACTAGAACGGCCTAGGGGAAAAGTGCGCATACCGTTGTAATCGGGCGAGTTTCTACTTTCAGATGCAACAGAAAATTTGCGGATTGATCAATCCGTTCGCGAGATATGGCAGTTTGGAGGTAAGAAACGCTTGAGAAACTCAAAATTTTCGCAGTTCTGATGCTCGAAACGAATAACTAGAACGGCCTAGGGGAAAAGTGCGCATACCGTTGTAATCGGGCGAGTTTCTACTTTCAGATGCAACAGAAATTTTGCGGATTAGTCAATCCGTTCGCGAGATATGGCAGTTTGGATGTAAGAAACGCTTGAGAAACTCAAAATTTTCGCCGTTCTGATGCTCGAAACGAATAACTAGAACGGCCTAGGGGAAAAGTACGCATACCGTTGTAATCGGGCGAGTTTCTACTTTCAGATGCAACAGAAATTTTGCGGATTGGTCAATCCGTTCGCGAGATATGGCAGTTTGGATGTAAGAAACGCTTGAGAAACTCAAAATTTTCGCAGTTCTGATGCTCGAAACGAATAACCGGAACGGCCTAGTGGAAAACTACACATACCGCTGTAATCGGGCGAGTTTCTACTTTCAGATGCAACGGAAATTTTGCGGATTGGTGAATCCGTTCGCAAGATATGGCAGTTTGGATGTAAGAAACGCTTGAGAAACTCAAAATTTTCGCAGTTCTGATGCTCGAAACGAATAACTAGAACGGCCTAGGGGAAAAGTGCGCATACCGTTGTAATCGGGCGAGTTTCTACTTTCAGATGCAACAGAAAATTTGCGGATTGATCAATCCGTTCGCGAGATATGGCAGTTTGGAGGTAAGAAACGCTTGAGAAACTCAAAATTTTCGCAGTTCTGATGCTCGAAACGAATAACTAGAACGGCCTAGGGGAAAAGTGCGCATACCGTTGTAATCGGGCGAGTTTCTACTTTCAGATGCAACAGAAATTTTGCGGATTAGTCAATCCGTTCGCGAGATATGGCAGTTTGGATGTAAGAAACGCTTGAGAAACTCAAAATTTTCGCCGTTCTGATGCTCGAAACGAATAACTAGAACGGCCTAGGGGAAAAGTACGCATACCGTTGTAATCGGGCGAGTTTCTACTTTCAGATGCAACAGAAATTTTGCGGATTGGTCAATCCGTTCGCGAGATATGGCAGTTTGGATGTAAGAAACGCTTGAGAAACTCAAAATTTTCGCAGTTCTGATGCTCGAAACGAATAACTGGAACGGCCTAGTGGAAAACTACACATACCGCTGTAATCGGGCGAGTCTCTACTTTCAGATGCAACAGAAATTTTGCGGATTGGTCAATCCGTTCGCGAGATATGGCAGTTTGGAGATAAGAAACGCTTGAGAAACTCAAAATTTTCGCAGTTCTGATGCTCGAAACGAATGACTAGGACGGCCTAGGGGAGAAATACGCATACCGTTGTAATCGGGCGAGTTTCTACTTTCAGATGCAACAGAAATTTTGCGGATTGGTCAATCCGTTCGCGAGATATGGCCGTTTGGATGTAAGAAACGCTTTCGAAACTCAAAATTTTCGCAGTTCTGATGCTCGAAACGAATAACTAGAACGGCCCAGGGGAAAAGTGCGCATACCGTTGTAATCGGGCGAGTTTCTACTTTCAAATGCAACAGAAATTTTGCGGATTGGTCAATGCGTTCGCGAGATATGGCAGTTTGGAGGTAAGAAACGCTTGAGAAACTCAAAATTTTCGCAGTTCTGATGCTCGAAACGAATAACTAGAACGGCCAAGGGGAAAAGTACTCATGCCGTTGTAATCGGGCGAGTTTCTACTTTCAGATGCAACGGAAATTTTGCGGATTGGTGAATCCGTTCGCAAGATATGGCAGTTTGGATGTAAGAAACGCTTGAGAAACTCAAAATTTTCGCAGTTCTGATGCTCGAAACGAATAACTAGAACGGCCTAGGGGAAAAGTGCGCATACCGTTGTAATCGGGCGAGTTTCTACTTTCAGATGCAACAGAAAATTTGCGGATTGATCAATCCGTTCGCGAGATATGGCAGTTTGGAGGTAAGAAACGATTGAGAAACTCAAAATTTTCGCAGTTCTGATGCTCGAAACGAATAACTAGAACGGCCTAGGGGAAAAGTGCGCATACCGTTGTAATCGGGCGAGTTTCTACTTTCAGATGCAACAGAAATTTTGCGGATTAGTCAATCCGTTCGCGAGATATGGCAGTTTGGATGTAAGAAACGCTTGAGAAACTCAAAATTTTCGCCGTTCTGATGCTCGAAACGAATAACTAGGACGGCCTAGGGGAGAAATACGCATACCGTTGTAATCGGGCGAGTTTCTACTTTCAGATGCAACAGAAATTTTGCGGATTGGTCAATCCGTTCGCGAGATATGGCAGTTTGGATGTAAGAAACGCTTGAGAAACTCAAAATTTTCGCAGTTCTGATGCTCGAAACGAATAACTGGAACGGCCTAGTGGAAAACTACACATACCGCTGTAATCGGGCGAGTCTCTACTTTCAGATGCAACAGAAATTTTGCGGATTGGTCAATCCGTTCGCGAGATATGGCAGTTTGGAGATAAGAAACGCTTGAGAAACTCAAAATTTTCGCAGTTCTGATGCTCGAAACGAATGACTAGGACGGCCTAGGGGAGAAATACGCATACCGTTGTAATCGGGCGAGTTTCTACTTTCAGATGCAACAGAAATTTTGCGGATTGGTCAATCCGTTCGCGAGATATGGCCGTTTGGATGTAAGAAACGCTTTCGAAACTCAAAATTTTCGCAGTTCTGATGCTCGAAACGAATAACTAGAACGGCCCAGGGGAAAAGTGCGCATACCGTTGTAATCGGGCGAGTTTCTACTTTCAAATGCAACAGAAATTTTGCGGATTGGTCAATGCGTTCGCGAGATATGGCAGTTTGGAGGTAAGAAACGCTTGAGAAACTCAAAATTTTCGCAGTTCTGATGCTCGAAACGAATAACTAGAACGGCCAAGGGGAAAAGTACTCATGCCGTTGTAATCGGGCGAGTTTCTACTTTCAGATGCAACGGAAACTTTGCGGATTGGTGAATCCGTTCGCAAGATATGGCAGTTTGGATGTAAGAAACGCTTGAGAAACTCAAAATTTTCGCAGTTCTGATGCTCGAAACGAATAACTAGAACGGCCTAGGGGGAAAGTGCGCATACCGTTGTAATCGGGCGAGTTTCTACTTTCAGATGCAACAGAAATTTTGCGGATCGATCAACCCGTTCGCGAGATATGGCAGTTTGGAGATAAGAAACGCTTGAGAAACTCAAAATTTTCGCAGTTCTGATGCTCGAAACGAATAACTAGAACGGCCTAGGGGAAAAGTGCGCATACCGTTGTAATCGGGCGAGTTTCTACTTTCAGATGCAACAGAAATTTTGCGGATTAGTCAATCCGTTCGCGAGATATGGCAGTTTGGATGTAAGAAACGCTTGAGAAACTCAAAATTTTCGCCGTTCTGATGCTCGAAACGAATAACTAGAACGGCCTAGGGGAAAAGTACGCATACCGTTGTAATCGGGCGAGTTTCTACTTTCAGATGAAACAGAAATTTTGCGGATTGGTCAATCCGTTCGCGAGATATGGCAGTTTGGATGTAAGAAACGCTTGAGAAACTCAAAATTTTCGCAGTTCTGATGCTCGACACGAATAACTGGAACGGCCTAGTGGAAAACTACACATACCGCTGTAATCGGGCGAGTCTCTACTTTCAGATGCAACAGAAATTTTGCGGATTGGTCAATCCGTTCGCGAGATATGGCAGTTTGGAGGTAAGAAACGCTTGAGAAACTCAAAATTTTCGCAGTTCTGATGCACGAAACGAATGACTAGAACGGCCTAGGGGAGAACAACGCATACCGTTGTAATCGGGCGAGTTTCTACTTTCAGATGCAACAGAAATTTTTCGGATTGGTCAATCCGTTCGCGAGATATGGCAGTTTGGAGATAAGAAACGCTTGAGAAACTCAAAATTTTCGCAGTTCTGATGCTCGAAACGAATGACTAGGACGGCCTAGGGGAGAAGTACGCATACCGTTGTAATCGGGCGAGTTTCTACTTTCAGATGCAACAGAAATTTTGCGGATTGGTCAATCCGTTCGCGAGATATGGCCGTTTGGATGTAAGAAACGCTTTCGAAACTCAAAATTTTCGCAGTTCTGATGCTCGAAACGAATAACTAGAACGGCCCAGGGGAAAAGTGCGCATACCGTTGTAATCGGGCGAGTTTCTACTTTCAAATGCAACAGAAATTTTGCGGATTGGTCAATGCGTTCGCGAGATATGGCAGTTTGGAGGTAAGAAACGCTTGAGAAACTCAAAATTTTCGCAGTTCTGATGCTCGAAACGAATAACTAGAACGGCCTAGGGGAAAAGTACGCATACCGTTGTAATCGGGCGAGTTTCTACTTTCAGATGCAACAGAAATTTTGCGGATTAGTCAATCCGTTCGCGAGATATGGCAGTTTGGATGTAAGAAACGCTTGAGAAACTCAAAATTTTCGCCGTTCTGATGCTCGAAACGAATAACTAGAACGGCCTAGGGGAAAAGTACGCATACCGTTGTAATCGGGCGAGTTTCTACTTTCAGATGCAACAGAAATTTTGCGGATTGGTCAATCCGTTCGCGAGATATGGCAGTTTGGAGGTAAGAAACGCTTGAGAAACTCAAAATTTGCGCAGTTCTGATGCCCGAAACGAATAACTAGAACGGCCTAGGGGAAAAGTGCGCATACCGTTGTAATCGGGCGAGCTTCTACTTTCAGATGCAACAGAAATTTTGCGGATTAGTCAATCCGTTCGCGAGATATGGCAGTTCGGATGTAAGAAACGCTTGAGAAACTCAAAATTTTCGCCGTTCTGATGCTCGAAACGAATAACTAGAACGGCCTAGGGGAAAAGTACGCATACCGTTGTAATCGGGCGAGTTTCTGCTTTCAGATGCAACAGAAATTTTGCGGATTGGTCAATCCGTTCGCGAGATATGGCAGTTTGGAGGTAAGAAACGCTTGAGAAACTCAAAATTTGCGCAGTTCTGATGCCCGAAACGAATAACTAGAACGGCCTAGGGGAAAAGTGCGCATACCGTTGTAATCGGGCGAGCTTCTACTTTCAGATGCAACAGAAATTTTGCGGATTAGTCAATCCGTTCGCGAGATATGGCAGTTTGGATGTAAGAAACGCTTGAGAAACTCAAAATTTTCGCCGTTCTGATGCTCGAAACGAATAACTAGAACGGCCTAGGGGAAAAGTACGCACACCGTTGTAATCGGGCGAGTTTCTACTTTCAGATGCAACAGAAATTTTGCGGATTGGTCAATCCGTTCGCGAGATATGGCAGTTTGGAGGTAAGAAACGCTTGAGAAACACAAAATTTTCGCCGTTCTGATGCTCGAAACGAATAACTAGAACGGTCTAGGGGAAAAGTACGCATACCGTTGTAATCGGGCGAGTTTCTACTTTCAGATGCAACAGAAATTTTGCGGATTGGTCAATCCGTTCGCGAGATATGGCAGTTTGGAGGTAAGAAACGCTTGAGAAACACAAAATTTGCGCAGTTCTGATGCTCGAAACGAATAACTAGAACGGCCTAGGGGAAAAGTGCGCATACCGTTGTAATCGGGCCAGTTTCTACTTTCAGATGCAACAGAAATTTTGCGGATCGGTCAATCCGTTCGCGAGATATGGCAGTTTGGATGTAAGAATCGCTTGAGAAACTCAAAATTTTCGCAGTTCTGATGCTCGAAACGAATAACTGGAACGGCCTAGTGGAAAACTACACATACCGCTGTAATCGGGCGAGTCTCTACTTTCAGATGCAACAGAAATTTTGCGGATTGGTCAATCCGTTCGCGAGATATGGCAGTTTGGAGGTAAGAAACGCTTGAGAAACTCAAAATTTTCGCCGTTCTGATGCTCGAAACGAATAACTAGAACGGCCTAGGGGAAAAGTACGCATACCCTTGTAATCGGGCGAGTTTCTACTTTCAGATGCAACAGAAATTTTGCGGATTGGTCAATCCGTTCGCGAGATATGGCAGTTTGGAGGTAAGAAACGCTTGAGAAACACAAAATTTGCGCAGTTCTGATGCTCGAAACGAATAACTAGAACGGCCTAGGGGAAAAGTGCGCATACCGTTGTAATCGGGCGAGTTTCTACTTTCAGATGCAACAGAAATTTTGCGGATCGGTCAATCCGTTCGCGAGATATGGCAGTTTGGATGTAAGTAACGCTTGAGAAACTCAAAATTTTCGCAGTTCTGATGCTCGAAACGAATAACTGGAACGGCCTAGTGGAAAACTACACATACCGCTGTAATCGGGCGAGTCTCTACTTTCAGATGCAACAGAAATTTTGCGGATTGGTCAATCCGTTCGCGAGATATGGCAGTTTGGAGGTAAGAAACGCTTGAGAAACTCAAAATTTTCGCAGTTCTGATGCTCGAAACGAATGACTAGAACGGCCTAGGGGAGAACAACGCATACCGTTGTAATCGGGCGAGTTTCTACTTTCAGATGCAACAGAAATTTTTCGGATTGGTCAATCCGTTCGCGAGATATGGCAGTTTGGAGATAAGAAACGCTTGAGAAACTCAAAATTTTCGCAGTTCTGATGCTCGAAACGAATGACTAGGACGGCCTAGGGGAGAAGTACGCATACCGTTGTAATCGGGCGAGTTTCTACTTTCAGATGCAACAGAAATTTTGCGGATTGGTCAATCCGTTCGCGAGATATGGCCGTTTGGATGTAAGAAACGCTTTCGAAACTCAAAATTTTCGCAGTTCTGATGCTCGAAACGAATAACTAGAACGGCCCAGGGGAAAAGTGCGCATACCGTTGTAATCGGGCGAGTTTCTACTTTCAAATGCAACAGAAATTTTGCGGATTGGTCAATGCGTTCGCGAGATATGGCAGTTTGGAGGTAAGAAACGCTTGAGAAACTCAAAATTTTCGCAGTTCTGATGCTCGAAACGAATAACTAGAACGGCCTAGGGGGAAAGTGCGCATACCGTTGTAATCGGGCGAGTTGCTACTTTCAGATGCAACAGAAATTTTGCGGATTGATCAACCTGTTCGCGAGATATGGCAGTTTGGAGATAAGAAACGCTTTAGAAACTCAAAATTTTCGCAGTTCTGATGCTCGTAACGAATAACTAGAACGGCCCAGGGGAAAAGTGCGCATACCGTTGTAATCGGGCGAGTTTCTACTTTCAGATGCAACAGAAATTTTGCGGATTGGTCAATCCGTTCCCGAGATATGGCAGTTTGGAGGTAAGTAACGCTTGAGAAACTCAAAATTTTCGCAGTTCTGATGCTCGCCACGAATAACTAGAACGGCCTAGGGGAAAAGTACGCATACCGTTGTAATCGGGCGAGTTTTTACTTTCAGATGCAACAGAAATTTTGCAGATTGATCAATCCGTTCGCGAGATATGACCGTTTGGAGATAAGAAACGCTTGAGAAACTCAAAATTTTCGCAGTTCTGATGCTCGAAACGAGTAACTAGAACGGCCTAGGGGGAAAGTACGCATACCGTTGTAATCGGGCGAGTTTCTACTTTCAGATGCAACAGAAATTTTGCGGATTGGTCAATGCGTTCCCGAGATATGGCAGTTTGGAGGTAAGAAACGCTTGAGAAACTCAAAATTTTCGCAGTTCTGATGCACGAAACGAATGACTAGAACGGCCTAGGGGAGAACAACGCATACCGTTGTAATCGGGCGAGTTTCTACTTTCAGATGCAACAGAAATTTTGCGGATTGGTCAATCCGTTCGCGAGATATGGCAGTTTGGATGTAAGAAACGCTTGAGAAACTCAAAATTTTCGCAGTTCTGATGCTCGAAACGAATAACTGGAACGGCCTAGTGGAAAACTACACATACCGCTGTAATCGGGCGAGTCTCTACTTTCAGATGCAACAGAAATTTTGCGGATTGGTCAATCCGTTCGCGAGATATGGCAGTTTGGAGATAAGAAACGCTTGAGAAACTCAAAATTTTCGCAGTTCTGATGCTCGAAACGAATGACTAGGACGGCCTAGGGGAGAAATACGCATACCGTTGTAATCGGGCGAGTTTCTACTTTCAGATGCAACAGAAATTTTGCGGATTGGTCAATCCGTTCGCGAGATATGGCAGTTTGGATGTAAGAAACGCTTGAGAAACTCAAAATTTTCGCCGTTCTGATGCTCGAAACGAATAACTAGGACGGCCTAGGGGAGAAATACGCATACCGTTGTAATCGGGCGAGTTTCTACTTTCAGATGCAACAGAAATTTTGCGGATTGGTCAATCCGTTCGCGAGATATGGCAGTTTGGATGTAAGAAACGCTTGAGAAACTCAAAATTTTCGCAGTTCTGATGCTCGAAACGAATAACTGGAACGGCCTAGTGGAAAACTACACATACCGCTGTAATCGGGCGAGTCTCTACTTTCAGATGCAACAGAAATTTTGCGGATTGGTCAATCCGTTCGCGAGATATGGCAGTTTGGAGATAAGAAACGCTTGAGAAACTCAAAATTTTCGCAGTTCTGATGCTCGAAACGAATAACTAGAACGGCCCAGGGGAAAAGTGCGCATACCGTTGTAATCGGGCGAGTTTCTACTTTCAAATGCAACAGAAATTTTGCGGATTGGTCAATGCGTTCGCGAGATATGGCAGTTTGGAGGTAAGAAACGCTTGAGAAACTCAAAATTTTCGCAGTTCTGATGCTCGAAACGAATAACTAGAACGGCCAAGGGGAAAAGTACTCATGCCGTTGTAATCGGGCGAGTTTCTACTTTCAGATGCAACGGAAACTTTGCGGATTGGTGAATCCGTTCGCAAGATATGGCAGTTTGGATGTAAGAAACGCTTGAGAAACTCAAAATTTTCGCAGTTCTGATGCTCGAAACGAATAACTAGAACGGCCTAGGGGGAAAGTGCGCATACCGTTGTAATCGGGCGAGTTTCTACTTTCAGATGCAACAGAAATTTTGCGGATCGATCAACCCGTTCGCGAGATATGGCAGTTTGGAGATAAGAAACGCTTGAGAAACTCAAAATTTTCGCAGTTCTGATGCTCGAAACGAATAACTAGAACGGCCTAGGGGAAAAGTGCGCATACCGTTGTAATCGGGCGAGTTTCTACTTTCAGATGCAACAGAAATTTTGCGGATTAGTCAATCCGTTCGCGAGATATGGCAGTTTGGATGTAAGAAACGCTTGAGAAACTCAAAATTTTCGCCGTTCTGATGCTCGAAACGAATAACTAGAACGGCCTAGGGGAAAAGTACGCATACCGTTGTAATCGGGCGAGTTTCTACTTTCAGATGAAACAGAAATTTTGCGGATTGGTCAATCCGTTCGCGAGATATGGCAGTTTGGATGTAAGAAACGCTTGAGAAACTCAAAATTTTCGCAGTTCTGATGCTCGACACGAATAACTGGAACGGCCTAGTGGAAAACTACACATACCGCTGTAATCGGGCGAGTCTCTACTTTCAGATGCAACAGAAATTTTGCGGATTGGTCAATCCGTTCGCGAGATATGGCAGTTTGGAGGTAAGAAACGCTTGAGAAACTCAAAATTTTCGCAGTTCTGATGCACGAAACGAATGACTAGAACGGCCTAGGGGAGAACAACGCATACCGTTGTAATCGGGCGAGTTTCTACTTTCAGATGCAACAGAAATTTTTCGGATTGGTCAATCCGTTCGCGAGATATGGCAGTTTGGAGATAAGAAACGCTTGAGAAACTCAAAATTTTCGCAGTTCTGATGCTCGAAACGAATGACTAGGACGGCCTAGGGGAGAAGTACGCATACCGTTGTAATCGGGCGAGTTTCTACTTTCAGATGCAACAGAAATTTTGCGGATTGGTCAATCCGTTCGCGAGATATGGCCGTTTGGATGTAAGAAACGCTTTCGAAACTCAAAATTTTCGCAGTTCTGATGCTCGAAACGAATAACTAGAACGGCCCAGGGGAAAAGTGCGCATACCGTTGTAATCGGGCGAGTTTCTACTTTCAAATGCAACAGAAATTTTGCGGATTGGTCAATGCGTTCGCGAGATATGGCAGTTTGGAGGTAAGAAACGCTTGAGAAACTCAAAATTTTCGCAGTTCTGATGCTCGAAACGAATAACTAGAACGGCCTAGGGGAAAAGTATGCATACCGTTGTAATCGGGCGAGTTTCTACTTTCAGATGCAACAGAAATTTTGCGGATTAGTCAATCCGTTCGCGAGATATGGCAGTTTGGATGTAAGAAACGCTTGAGAAACTCAAAATTTTCGCCGTTCTGATGCTCGAAACGAATAACTAGAACGGCCTAGGGGAAAAGTACGCATACCGTTGTAATCGGGCGAGTTTCTACTTTCAGATGCAACAGAAATTTTGCGGATTGGTCAATCCGTTCGCGAGATATGGCAGTTTGGAGGTAAGAAACGCTTGAGAAACTCAAAATTTGCGCAGTTCTGATGCCCGAAACGAATAACTAGAACGGCCTAGGGGAAAAGTGCGCATACCGTTGTAATCGGGCGAGCTTCTACTTTCAGATGCAACAGAAATTTTGCGGATTAGTCAATCCGTTCGCGAGATATGGCAGTTCGGATGTAAGAAACGCTTGAGAAACTCAAAATTTTCGCCGTACTGATGCTCGAAACGAATAACTAGAACGGCCTAGGGGAAAAGTACGCATACCGTTGTAATCGGGCGAGTTTCTGCTTTCAGATGCAACAGAAATTTTGCGGATTGGTCAATCCGTTCGCGAGATATGGCAGTTTGGAGGTAAGAAACGCTTGAGAAACTCAAAATTTGCGCAGTTCTGATGCCCGAAACGAATAACTAGAACGGCCTAGGGGAAAAGTGCGCATACCGTTGTAATCGGGCGAGCTTCTACTTTCAGATGCAACAGAAATTTTGCGGATTAGTCAATCCGTTCGCGAGATATGGCAGTTTGGATGTAAGAAACGCTTGAGAAACTCAAAATTTTCGCCGTTCTGATGCTCGAAACGAATAACTAGAACGGCCTAGGGGAAAAGTACGCACACCGTTGTAATCGGGCGAGTTTCTACTTTCAGATGCAACAGAAATTTTGCGGATTGGTCAATCCGTTCGCGAGATATGGCAGTTTGGAGGTAAGAAACGCTTGAGAAACACAAAATTTTCGCCGTTCTGATGCTCGAAACGAATAACTAGAACGGTCTAGGGGAAAAGTACGCATACCGTTGTAATCGGGCGAGTTTCTACTTTCAGATGCAACAGAAATTTTGCGGATTGGTCAATCCGTTCGCGAGATATGGCAGTTTGGAGGTAAGAAACGCTTGAGAAACACAAAATTTGCGCAGTTCTGATGCTCGAAACGAATAACTAGAACGGCCTAGGGGAAAAGTGCGCATACCGTTGTAATCGGGCCAGTTTCTACTTTCAGATACAACAGAAATTTTGCGGATCGGTCAATCCGTTCGCGAGATATGGCAGTTTGGATGTAAGAATCGCTTGAGAAACTCAAAATTTTCGCAGTTCTGATGCTCGAAACGAATAACTGGAACGGCCTAGTGGAAAACTACACATACCGCTGTAATCGGGCGAGTCTCTACTTTCAGATGCAACAGAAATTTTGCGGATTGGTCAATCCGTTCGCGAGATATGGCAGTTTGGAGGTAAGAAACGCTTGAGAAACTCAAAATTTTCGCCGTTCTGATGCTCGAAACGAATAACTAGAACGGCCTAGGGGAAAAGTACGCATACCCTTGTAATCGGGCGAGTTTCTACTTTCAGATGCAACAGAAATTTTGCGGATTGGTCAATCCGTTCGCGAGATATGGCAGTTTGGAGGTAAGAAACGCTTGAGAAACACAAAATTTGCGCAGTTCTGATGCTCGAAACGAATAACTAGAACGGCCTAGGGGAAAAGTGCGCATACCGTTGTAATCGGGCGAGTTTCTACTTTCAGATGCAACAGAAATTTTGCGGATCGGTCAATCCGTTCGCGAGATATGGCAGTTTGGATGTAAGTAACGCTTGAGAAACTCAAAATTTTCGCAGTTCTGATGCTCGAAACGAATAACTGGAACGGCCTAGTGGAAAACTACACATACCGCTGTAATCGGGCGAGTCTCTACTTTCAGATGCAACAGAAATTTTGCGGATTGGTCAATCCGTTCGCGAGATATGGCAGTTTGGAGGTAAGAAACGCTTGAGAAACTCAAAATTTTCGCAGTTCTGATGCTCGAAACGAATGACTAGAACGGCCTAGGGGAGAACAACGCATACCGTTGTAATCGGGCGAGTTTCTACTTTCAGATGCAACAGAAATTTTTCGGATTGGTCAATCCGTTCGCGAGATATGGCAGTTTGGAGATAAGAAACGCTTGAGAAACTCAAAATTTTCGCAGTTCTGATGCTCGAAACGAATGACTAGGACGGCCTAGGGGAAAAGTACGCATACCGTTGTAATCGGGCGAGTTTCTACTTTCAGATGAAACAGAAATTTTGCGGATTGGTCAATCCGTTCGCGAGATATGGCAGTTTGGAGGTAAGAAACGCTTGAGAAACTCAAAATTTTCGCCGTTCTGATGCTCGAAACGAATAACTAGAACGGCCTAGGGGAAAAGTACGCATACCCTTGTAATCGGGCGAGTTTCTACTTTCAGATGCAACAGAAATTTTGCGGATTGGTCAATCCGTTCGCGAGATATGGCAGTTTGGAGGTAAGAAACGCTTGAGAAACACAAAATTTGCGCAGTTCTGATGCTCGAAACGAATAACTAGAACGGCCTAGGGGAAAAGTGCGCATACCGTTGTAATCGGGCGAGTTTCTACTTTCAGATGCAACAGAAATTTTGCGGATCGGTCAATCCGTTCGCGAGATATGGCAGTTTGGATGTAAGTAACGCTTGAGAAACTCAAAATTTTCGCAGTTCTGATGCTCGAAACGAATAACTGGAACGGCCTAGTGGAAAACTACACATACCGCTGTAATCGGGCGAGTCTCTACTTTCAGATGCAACAGAAATTTTGCGGATTGGTCAATCCGTTCGCGAGATATGGCAGTTTGGAGGTAAGAAACGCTTGAGAAACTCAAAATTTTCGCAGTTCTGATGCTCGAAACGAATGACTAGAACGGCCTAGGGGAGAACAACGCATACCGTTGTAATCGGGCGAGTTTCTACTTTCAGATGCAACAGAAATTTTTCGGATTGGTCAATCCGTTCGCGAGATATGGCAGTTTGGAGATAAGAAACGCTTGAGAAACTCAAAATTTTCGCAGTTCTGATGCTCGAAACGAATGACTAGGACGGCCTAGGGGAGAAGTACGCATACCGTTGTAATCGGGCGAGTTTCTACTTTCAGATGCAACAGAAATTTTGCGGATTGGTCAATCCGTTCGCGAGATATGGCCGTTTGGATGTAAGAAACGCTTTCGAAACTCAAAATTTTCGCAGTTCTGATGCTCGAAACGAATAACTAGAACGGCCCAGGGGAAAAGTGCGCATACCGTTGTAATCGGGCGAGTTTCTACTTTCAAATGCAACAGAAATTTTGCGGATTGGTCAATGCGTTCGCGAGATATGGCAGTTTGGAGGTAAGAAACGCTTGAGAAACTCAAAATTTTCGCAGTTCTGATGCTCGAAACGAATAACTAGAACGGCCTAGGGGGAAAGTGCGCATACCGTTGTAATCGGGCGAGTTGCTACTTTCAGATGCAACAGAAATTTTGCGGATTGATCAACCTGTTCGCGAGATATGGCAGTTTGGAGATAAGAAACGCTTTAGAAACTCAAAATTTTCGCAGTTCTGATGCTCGTAACGAATAACTAGAACGGCCCAGGGGAAAAGTGCGCATACCGTTGTAATCGGGCGAGTTTCTACTTTCAGATGCAACAGAAATTTTGCGGATTGGTCAATCCGTTCCCGAGATATGGCAGTTTGGAGGTAAGAAACGCTTGAGAAACTCAAAATTTTCGCAGTTCTGATGCTCGCCACGAATAACTAGAACGGCCTAGGGGAAAAGTACGCATACCGTTGTAATCGGGCGAGTTTTTACTTTCAGATGCAACAGAAATTTTGCAGATTGATCAATCCGTTCGCGAGATATGACCGTTTGGAGATAAGAAACGCTTGAGAAACTCAAAATTTTCGCAGTTCTGATGCTCGAAACGAGTAACTAGAACGGCCTAGGGGGAAAGTACGCATACCGTTGTAATCGGGCGAGTTTCTACTTTCAGATGCAACAGAAATTTTGCGGATTGGTCAATGCGTTCCCGAGATATGGCAGTTTGGAGGTAAGAAACGCTTGAGAAACTCAAAATTTTCGCAGTTCTGATGCTCGCCACGAATAACTAGAACGGCCTAGGGGAAAAGTACGCATACCGTTGTAATCGGGCGAGTTTTTACTTTCAGATGCAACAGAAATTTTGCAGATTGATCAATCCGTTCGCGAGATATGACAGTTTGGAGATAAGAAACGCTTGAGAAACTCAAAATTTTCGCAGTTCTGATGCTCGAAACGAGTAACTAGAACGGCCTAGGGGGAAAGTACGCATACCGTTGTAATCGGGCGAGTTTCTACTTTCAGATGCAACAGAGATTTTGCGGATTAGTCAATCCGTTCTCGAGATATGGCAGTTTGGAGGTAAGAAACGCTTGAGAAACTCAAAATTTTCGCCGTTCTGATGCTCGAAACGAATAACTAGAACGTCCTAGGGGAAAAGTACGCACACCTTTGTAATCGGGCGAGTTTCTACTTTCAGATGCAACAAAAATTTTGCGGATTGGTCAATCCGTTCGCGAGATATGGCACTTTGGAGGAAAGAAACGCTTGAGAAACTCAAAATTTGCGCAGTTCTGATTTTCGAAACGAATAACTAGAACGGCCTAGGGGAAAAGTGCGCATACCGTTGTAATCGGGCGAGTTTCTACTTTCAGATGCAACAGAAATTTTGCGGATCGGTCAATCCGTTCGCGAGATATGGTCGTTTGGATGTAAGAAACGCTTTCGAAACTCAAAATTTTCGCAGTTCTGATGCTCGAAACGAATAACTAGAACGGCCCAGGGGAAAAGTGCGCATACCGTTGTAATCGGGCGAGTTTCTACTTTCAAATGCAACAGAAATTTTGCGGATTGGTCAATGCGTTCGCGAGATATGGCAGTTTGGATGTAAGAAACGCTTGAGAAACTCAAAATTTTCGCAGTTCTGAAGCTCGAAACGAATAACTAGAACGGCCAAGGGGAAAAGTACGCATGCCGTTGTAATCGGGCGAGTTTCTACTTTCAGATGCAACGGAAATTTTGCGGATTGATCAACCCGTTCGCGAGATATGGCAGTTTGGAGATAAGAAACGCTTTAGAAACTCAAAATTTTCGCAGTTCTGATGCTCGAAACGAGTAACTAGAACGGCCTAGGGGGAAAGTACGCATACCGTTGTAATCGGGCGAGTTTCTACTTTCAGATGCAACAGAGATTTTGCGGATTAGTCAATCCGTTCTCGAGATATGGCAGTTTGGAGGTAAGAAACGCTTGAGAAACTCAAAATTTTCGCAGTTCTGATGCTCGAAACGAATAACTGGAACGGCCTAGTGGAAAACTACACATACCGCTGTAATCGGGCGAGTCTCTACTTTCAGATGCAACAGAAATTTTGCGGATTGGTCAATGCGTTCGCGAGATATGGCAGTTTGGAGGTAAGAAACGCTTGAGAAACTCAAAATTTTCGCAGTTCTGATGCTCGAAACGAATGACTAGAACGGCCTAGGGGAGAACAACGCATACCGTTGTAATCGGGCGAGTTTCTACTTTCAGATGCAACAGAAATTTTGCGGATTGGTCAATCCGTTCGCGAGATATGGCAGTTTGGAGGTAAGAAACGCTTGAGAAACTCAAAATTTTCGCAGTTCTGATGCTCGAAACGAGTAACTACAACGGCCTAGGGGAAAAGTACGCATACCGTTGTAATCGGGCGAGTTTCTACTTTCAGATGCAACAGAAATTTTGCGGATTGGTCAATCCGTTCGCGAGATATGGCAGTTTGGATGTAAGAAACGCTTGAGAAACTCAAAATTTTCGCAGTTCTGATGCTCGCCACGAATAACTAGAACGGCCTAGGGGAAAAGTACGCATACCGTTGTAATCGGGCGAGTTTTTACTTTCAGATGCAACAGAAATTTTGCAGATTGATCAATCCGTTCGCGAGATATGACCGTTTGGAGATAAGAAACGCTTGAGAAACTCAAAATTTTCGCAGTTCTGATGCTCGAAACGAGTAACTAGAACGGCCTAGGGGGAAAGTACGCATACCGTTGTAATCGGGCGAGTTTCTACTTTCAGATGCAACAGAAATTTTGCGGATTGGTCAATGCGTTCCCGAGATATGGCAGTTTGGAGGTAAGAAACGCTTGAGAAACTCAAAATTTTCGCAGTTCTGATGCTCGCCACGAATAACTAGAACGGCCTAGGGGAAAAGTACGCATACCGTTGTAATCGGGCGAGTTTTTACTTTCAGATGCAACAGAAATTTTGCAGATTGATCAATCCGTTCGCGAGATATGACAGTTTGGAGATAAGAAACGCTTGAGAAACTCAAAATTTTCGCAGTTCTGATGCTCGAAACGAGTAACTAGAACGGCCTAGGGGGAAAGTACGCATACCGTTGTAATCGGGCGAGTTTCTACTTTCAGATGCAACAGAGATTTTGCGGATTAGTCAATCCGTTCTCGAGATATGGCAGTTTGGAGGTAAGAAACGCTTGAGAAACTCAAAATTTTCGCCGTTCTGATGCTCGAAACGAATAACTAGAACGTCCTAGGGGAAAAGTACGCACACCTTTGTAATCGGGCGAGTTTCTACTTTCAGATGCAACAAAAATTTTGCGGATTGGTCAATCCGTTCGCGAGATATGGCACTTTGGAGGAAAGAAACGCTTGAGAAACTCAAAATTTGCGCAGTTCTGATTTTCGAAACGAATAACTAGAACGGCCTAGGGGAAAAGTGCGCATACCGTTGTAATCGGGCGAGTTTCTACTTTCAGATGCAACAGAAATTTTGCGGATCGGTCAATCCGTTCGCGAGATATGGCCGTTTGGATGTAAGAAACGCTTTCGAAACTCAAAATTTTCGCAGTTCTGATGCTCGAAACGAATAACTAGAACGGCCCAGGGGAAAAGTGCGCATACCGTTGTAATCGGGCGAGTTTCTACTTTCAAATGCAACAGAAATTTTGCGGATTGGTCAATGCGTTCGCGAGATATGGCAGTTTGGATGTAAGAAACGCTTGAGAAACTCAAAATTTTCGCAGTTCTGAAGCTCGAAACGAATAACTAGAACGGCCAAGGGGAAAAGTACGCATGCCGTTGTAATCGGGCGAGTTTCTACTTTCAGATGCAACGGAAATTTTGCGGATTGATCAACCCGTTCGCGAGATATGGCAGTTTGGAGATAAGAAACGCTTTAGAAACTCAAAATTTTCGCAGTTCTGATGCTCGAAACGAGTAACTAGAACGGCCTAGGGGGAAAGTACGCATACCGTTGTAATCGGGCGAGTTTCTACTTTCAGATGCAACAGAGATTTTGCGGATTAGTCAATCCGTTCTCGAGATATGGCAGTTTGGAGGTAAGAAACGCTTGAGAAACTCAAAATTTTCGCAGTTCTGATGCTCGAAACGAATAACTGGAACGGCCTAGTGGAAAACTACACATACCGCTGTAATCGGGCGAGTCTCTACTTTCAGATGCAACAGAAATTTTGCGGATTGGTCAATCCGTTCGCGAGATATGGCAGTTTGGAGGTAAGAAACGCTTGAGAAACTCAAAATTTTCTTAGTTCTGATGCTCGAAACGAATGACTAGAACGGCCTAGGGGAGAACAACGCATACCGTTGTAATCGGGCGAGTTTCTACTTTCAGATGCAACAGAAATTTTTCGGATTGGTCAATCCGTTCGCGAGATATGGCAGTTTGGAGGTAAGAAACGCTTGAGAAACTCAAAATTTTCGCAGTTCTGATGCTCGAAACGAGTAACTACAACGGCCTAGGGGAAAAGTACGCATACCGTTGTAATCGGGCGAGTTTCTACTTTCAGATGCAACAGAAATTTTGCGGATTGGTCAATCCGTTCGCGAGATATGGCAGTTTGGATGTAAGAAACGCTTGAGAAACTCAAAATTTTCGCAGTTCTGATGCTCGAAACGAATAACTAGAACGGCCTAGGGGAAAAGTGCGCATACCGTTGTAATCGGGCGAGTTTCTACTTTCAGATGCAACAGAAAATTTGCGGATTGATCAATCCGTTCGCGAGATATGGCAGTTTGGAGGTAAGAAACGCTTGAGAAACTCAAAATTTTCGCAGTTCTGATGCTCGAAACGAATAACTAGAACGGCCTAGGGGAAAAGTGCGCATACCGTTGTAATCGGGCGAGTTTCTACTTTCAGATGCAACAGAAATTTTGCGGATTAGTCAATCCGTTCGCGAGATATGGCAGTTTGGATGTAAGAAACGCTTGAGAAACTCAAAATTTTCGCCGTTCTGATGCTCGAAACGAATAACTAGAACGGCCTAGGGGAAAAGTACGCATACCGTTGTAATCGGGCGAGTTTCTACTTTCAGATGCAACAGAAATTTTGCGGATTGGTCAATCCGTTCGCGAGATATGGCAGTTTGGATGTAAGAAACGCTTGAGAAACTCAAAATTTTCGCAGTTCTGATGCTCGAAACGAATAACCGGAACGGCCTAGTGGAAAACTACACATACCGCTGTAATCGGGCGAGTCTCTACTTTCAGATGCAACAGAAATTTTGCGGATTGGTCAATCCGTTCGCGAGATATGGCAGTTTGGAGGTAAGAAACGCTTGAGAAACTCAAAATTTTCGCAGTTCTGATGCTCGAAACGAATAACTAGAACGGCCAAGGGGAAAAGTACTCATGCCGTTGTAATCGGGCGAGTTTCTACTTTCAGATGCAACGGAAATTTTGCGGATTGGTGAATCCGTTCGCAAGATATGGCAGTTTGGATGTAAGAAACGCTTGAGAAACTCAAAATTTTCGCAGTTCTGATGCTCGAAACGAATAACTAGAACGGCCTAGGGGAAAAGTGCGCATACCGTTGTAATCGGGCGAGTTTCTACTTTCAGATGCAACAGAAAATTTGCGGATTGATCAATCCGTTCGCGAGATATGGCAGTTTGGAGGTAAGAAACGCTTGAGAAACTCAAAATTTTCGCAGTTCTGATGCTCGAAACGAATAACTAGAACGGCCTAGGGGAAAAGTGCGCATACCGTTGTAATCGGGCGAGTTTCTACTTTCAGATGCAACAGAAATTTTGCGGATTAGTCAATCCGTTCGCGAGATATGGCAGTTTGGATGTAAGAAACGCTTGAGAAACTCAAAATTTTCGCCGTTCTGATGCTCGAAACGAATAACTAGAACGGCCTAGGGGAAAAGTACGCATACCGTTGTAATCGGGCGAGTTTCTACTTTCAGATGCAACAGAAATTTTGCGGATTGGTCAATCCGTTCGCGAGATATGGCAGTTTGGATGTAAGAAACGCTTGAGAAACTCAAAATTTTCGCAGTTCTGATGCTCGAAACGAATAACTGGAACGGCCTAGTGGAAAACTACACATACCGCTGTAATCGGGCGAGTCTCTACTTTCAGATGCAACAGAAATTTTGCGGATTGGTCAATCCGTTCGCGAGATATGGCAGTTTGGAGATAAGAAACGCTTGAGAAACTCAAAATTTTCGCAGTTCTGATGCTCGAAACGAATGACTAGGACGGCCTAGGGGAGAAATACGCATACCGTTGTAATCGGGCGAGTTTCTACTTTCAGATGCAACAGAAATTTTGCGGATTGGTCAATCCGTTCGCGAGATATGGCCGTTTGGATGTAAGAAACGCTTTCGAAACTCAAAATTTTCGCAGTTCTGATGCTCGAAACGAATAACTAGAACGGCCCAGGGGAAAAGTGCGCATACCGTTGTAATCGGGCGAGTTTCTACTTTCAAATGCAACAGAAATTTTGCGGATTGGTCAATGCGTTCGCGAGATATGGCAGTTTGGAGGTAAGAAACGCTTGAGAAACTCAAAATTTTCGCAGTTCTGATGCTCGAAACGAATAACTAGAACGGCCAAGGGGAAAAGTACTCATGCCGTTGTAATCGGGCGAGTTTCTACTTTCAGATGCAACGGAAATTTTGCGGATTGGTGAATCCGTTCGCAAGATATGGCAGTTTGGATGTAAGAAACGCTTGAGAAACTCAAAATTTTCGCAGTTCTGATGCTCGAAACGAATAACTAGAACGGCCTAGGGGAAAAGTGCGCATACCGTTGTAATCGGGCGAGTTTCTACTTTCAGATGCAACAGAAATTTTGCGGATTGATCAACCCGTTCGCGAGATATGGCAGTTTGGAGATAAGAAACGCTTGAGAAACTCAAAATTTTCGCAGTTCTGATGCTCGAAACGAATAACTAGAACGGCCTAGGGGAAAAGTGCGCATACCGTTGTAATCGGGCGAGTTTCTACTTTCAGATGCAACAGAAATTTTGCGGATTAGTCAATCCGTTCGCGAGATATGGCAGTTTGGATGTAAGAAACGCTTGAGAAACTCAAAATTTTCGCCGTTCTGATGCTCCAAACGAATAACTAGAACGGCCTAGGGGAAAAGTACGCATACCGTTGTAATCGGGCGAGTTTCTACTTTCAGATGAAACAGAAATTTTGCGGATTGGTCAATCCGTTCGCGAGATATGGCAGTTTGGATGTAAGAAACGCTTGAGAAACTCAAAATTTTCGCAGTTCTGATGCTCGAAACGAATAACTGGAACGGCCTAGTGGAAAACTACACATACCGCTGTAATCGGGCGAGTCTCTACTTTCAGATGCAACAGAAATTTTGCGGATTGGTCAATCCGTTCGCGAGATATGGCAGTTTGGAGGTAAGAAACGCTTGAGAAACTCAAAATTTTCGCAGTTCTGATGCACGAAACGAATGACTAGAACGGCCTAGGGGAGAACAACGCATACCGTTGTAATCGGGCGAGTTTCTACTTTCAGATGCAACAGAAATTTTTCGGATTGGTCAATCCGTTCGCGAGATATGGCAGTTTGGAGATAAGAAACGCTTGAGAAACTCAAAATTTTCGCAGTTCTGATGCTCGAAACGAATGACTAGGACGGCCTAGGGGAGAAGTACGCATACCGTTGTAATCGGGCGAGTTTCTACTTTCAGATGCAACAGAAATTTTGCGGATTGGTCAATCCGTTCGCGAGATATGGCCGTTTGGATGTAAGAAACGCTTTCGAAACTCAAAATTTTCGCAGTTCTGATGCTCGAAACGAATAACTAGAACGGCCCAGGGGAAAAGTGCGCATACCGTTGTAATCGGGCGAGTTTCTACTTTCAAATGCAACAGAAATTTTGCGGATTGGTCAATGCGTTCGCGAGATATGGCAGTTTGGAGGTAAGAAACGCTTGAGAAACTCAAAATTTTCGCAGTTCTGATGCTCGAAACGAATAACTAGAACGGCCTAGGGGAAAAGTACGCATACCGTTGTAATCGGGCGAGTTTCTACTTTCAGATGCAACAGAAATTTTGCGGATTAGTCAATCCGTTCGCGAGATATGGCAGTTTGGATGTAAGAAACGCTTGAGAAACTCAAAATTTTCGCCGTTCTGATGCTCGAAACGAATAACTAGAACGGCCTAGGGGAAAAGTACGCATACCGTTGTAATCGGGCGAGTTTCTACTTTCAGATGCAACAGAAATTTTGCGGATTGGTCAATCCGTTCGCGAGATATGGCAGTTTGGATGTAAGAAACGCTTGAGAAACTCAAAATTTTCGCAGTTCTGATGCTCGAAACGAATAACCGGAACGGCCTAGTGGAAAACTACACATACCGCTGTAATCGGGCGAGTCTCTACTTTCAGATGCAACAGAAATTTTGCGGATTGGTCAATCCGTTCGCGAGATATGGCAGTTTGGAGGTAAGAAACGCTTGAGAAACTCAAAATTTTCGCAGTTCTGATGCTCGAAACGAATAACTAGAACGGCCAAGGGGAAAAGTACTCATGCCGTTGTAATCGGGCGAGTTTCTACTTTCAGATGCAACGGAAATTTTGCGGATTGGTGAATCCGTTCGCAAGATATGGCAGTTTGGATGTAAGAAACGCTTGAGAAACTCAAAATTTTCGCAGTTCTGATGCTCGAAACGAATAACTAGAACGGCCTAGGGGAAAAGTGCGCATACCGTTGTAATCGGGCGAGTTTCTACTTTCAGATGCAACAGAAAATTTGCGGATTGATCAATCCGTTCGCGAGATATGGCAGTTTGGAGGTAAGAAACGCTTGAGAAACTCAAAATTTTCGCAGTTCTGATGCTCGAAACGAATAACTAGAACGGCCTAGGGGAAAAGTGCGCATACCGTTGTAATCGGGCGAGTTTCTACTTTCAGATGCAACAGAAATTTTGCGGATTAGTCAATCCGTTCGCGAGATATGGCAGTTTGGATGTAAGAAACGCTTGAGAAACTCAAAATTTTCGCCGTTCTGATGCTCGAAACGAATAACTAGAACGGCCTAGGGGAAAAGTACGCATACCGTTGTAATCGGGCGAGTTTCTACTTTCAGATGCAACAGAAATTTTGCGGATTGGTCAATCCGTTCGCGAGATATGGCAGTTTGGATGTAAGAAACGCTTGAGAAACTCAAAATTTTCGCAGTTCTGATGCTCGAAACGAATAACTGGAACGGCCTAGTGGAAAACTACACATACCGCTGTAATCGGGCGAGTCTCTACTTTCAGATGCAACAGAAATTTTGCGGATTGGTCAATCCGTTCGCGAGATATGGCAGTTTGGAGATAAGAAACGCTTGAGAAACTCAAAATTTTCGCAGTTCTGATGCTCGAAACGAATGACTAGGACGGCCTAGGGGAGAAATACGCATACCGTTGTAATCGGGCGAGTTTCTACTTTCAGATGCAACAGAAATTTTGCGGATTGGTCAATCCGTTCGCGAGATATGGCCGTTTGGATGTAAGAAACGCTTTCGAAACTCAAAATTTTCGCAGTTCTGATGCTCGAAACGAATAACTAGAACGGCCCAGGGGAAAAGTGCGCATACCGTTGTAATCGGGCGAGTTTCTACTTTCAAATGCAACAGAAATTTTGCGGATTGGTCAATGCGTTCGCGAGATATGGCAGTTTGGATGTAAGAAACGCTTGAGAAACTCAAAATTTTCGCAGTTCTGATGCTCGAAACGAATAACTAGAACGGCCTAGGGGGAAAGTGCGCATACCGTTGTAATCGGGCGAGTTTCTACTTTCAGATGCAACAGAAATTTTGCGGATTGATCAACCCGTTCGCGAGATATGGCAGTTTGGAGATAAGAAACGCTTGAGAAACTCAAAATTTTCGCAGTTCTGATGCTCGAAACGAATAACTAGAACGGCCTAGGGGAAAAGTGCGCATACCGTTGTGTTCGGGCGAGTTTCTACTTTCAGATGCAACAGAAATTTTGCGGATTAGTCAATCCGTTCGCGAGATATGGCAGTTTGGATGTAAGAAACGCTTGAGAAACTCAAAATTTTCGCCGTTCTGATGCTCGAAACGAATAACTAGAACGGCCTAGGGGAAAAGTACGCATACCGTTGTAATCGGGCGAGTTTCTACTTTCAGATGAAACAGAAATTTTGCGGATTGGTCAATCCGTTCGCGAGATATGGCAGTTTGGATGTAAGAAACGCTTGAGAAACTCAAAATTTTCGCAGTTCTGATGCTCGAAACGAATAACTAGAACGGCCAAGGGGAAAAGTACTCATGCCGTTGTAATCGGGCGAGTTTCTACTTTCAGATGCAACGGAAACTTTGCGGATTGGTGAATCCGTTCGCAAGATATGGCAGTTTGGATGTAAGAAACGCTTGAGAAACTCAAAATTTTCGCAGTTCTGATGCTCGAAACGAATAACTAGAACGGCCTAGGGGGAAAGTACTCATGCCGTTGTAATCGGGCGAGTTTCTACTTTCAGATGCAACGGAAACTTTGCGGATTGGTGAATCCGTTCGCAAGATATGGCAGTTTGGATGTAAGAAACGCTTGAGAAACTCAAAATTTTCGCAGTTCTGATGCTCGAAACGAATAACTAGAACGGCCTAGGGGGAAAGTGCGCATACCGTTGTAATCGGGCGAGTTTCTACTTTCAGATGCAACAGAAATTTTGCGGATTGATCAACCCGTTCGCGAGATATGGCAGTTTGGAGATAAGAAACGCTTGAGAAACTCAAAATTTTCGCAGTTCTGATGCTCGAAACGAATAACTAGAACGGCCTAGGGGAAAAGTGCGCATACCGTTGTGTTCGGGCGAGTTTCTACTTTCAGATGCAACAGAAATTTTGCGGATTAGTCAATCCGTTCGCGAGATATGGCAGTTTGGATGTAAGAAACGCTTGAGAAACTCAAAATTTTCGCCGTTCTGATGCTCGAAACGAATAACTAGAACGGCCTAGGGGAAAAGTACGCATACCGTTGTAATCGGGCGAGTTTCTACTTTCAGATGAAACAGAAATTTTGCGGATTGGTCAATCCGTTCGCGAGATATGGCAGTTTGGATGTAAGAAACGCTTGAGAAACTCAAAATTTTCGCAGTTCTGATGCTCGAAACGAATAACTGGAACGGCCTAGTGGAAAACTACACATACCGCTGTAATCGGGCGAGTCTCTACTTTCAGATGCAACAGAAATTTTGCGGATTGGTCAATCCGTTCGCGAGATATGGCAGTTTGGAGGTAAGAAACGCTTGAGAAACTCAAAATTTTCGCAGTTCTGATGCACGAAACGAATGACTAGAACGGCCTAGGGGAGAACAACGCATACCGTTGTAATCGGGCGAGTTTCTACTTTCAGATGCAACAGAAATTTTTCGGATTGGTCAATCCGTTCGCGAGATATGGCAGTTTGGAGATAAGAAACGCTTGAGAAACTCAAAATTTTCGCAGTTCTGATGCTCGAAACGAATGACTAGGACGGCCTAGGGGAGAAGTACGCATACCGTTGTAATCGGGCGAGTTTCTACTTTCAGATGCAACAGAAATTTTGCGGATTGGTCAATCCGTTCGCGAGATATGGCCGTTTGGATGTAAGAAACGCTTTCGAAACTCAAAATTTTCGCAGTTCTGATGCTCGAAACGAATAACTAGAACGGCCCAGGGGAAAAGTGCGCATACCGTTGTAATCGGGCGAGTTTCTACTTTCAAATGCAACAGAAATTTTGCGGATTGGTCAATGCGTTCGCGAGATATGGCAGTTTGGAGGTAAGAAACGCTTGAGAAACTCAAAATTTTCGCAGTTCTGATGCTCGAAACGAATAACTAGAACGGCCTAGGGGAAAAGTACGCATACCGTTGTAATCGGGCGAGTTTCTACTTTCAGATGCAACAGAAATTTTGCGGATTAGTCAATCCGTTCGCGAGATATGGCAGTTTGGATGTAAGAAACGCTTGAGAAACTCAAAATTTTCGCCGTTCTGATGCTCGAAACGAATAACTAGAACGGCCTAGGGGAAAAGTACGCATACCGTTGTAATCGGGCGAGTTTCTACTTTCAGATGCAACAGAAATTTTGCGGATTGGTCAATCCGTTCGCGAGATATGGCAGTTTGGATGTAAGAAACGCTTGAGAAACTCAAAATTTTCGCAGTTCTGATGCTCGAAACGAATAACCGGAACGGCCTAGTGGAAAACTACACATACCGCTGTAATCGGGCGAGTCTCTACTTTCAGATGCAACAGAAATTTTGCGGATTGGTCAATCCGTTCGCGAGATATGGCAGTTTGGAGGTAAGAAACGCTTGAGAAACTCAAAATTTTCGCAGTTCTGATGCTCGAAACGAATAACTAGAACGGCCAAGGGGAAAAGTACTCATGCCGTTGTAATCGGGCGAGTTTCTACTTTCAGATGCAACGGAAATTTTGCGGATTGGTGAATCCGTTCGCAAGATATGGCAGTTTGGATGTAAGAAACGCTTGAGAAACTCAAAATTTTCGCAGTTCTGATGCTCGAAACGAATAACTAGAACGGCCTAGGGGAAAAGTGCGCATACCGTTGTAATCGGGCGAGTTTCTACTTTCAGATGCAACAGAAAATTTGCGGATTGATCAATCCGTTCGCGAGATATGGCAGTTTGGAGGTAAGAAACGCTTGAGAAACTCAAAATTTTCGCAGTTCTGATGCTCGAAACGAATAACTAGAACGGCCTAGGGGAAAAGTGCGCATACCGTTGTAATCGGGCGAGTTTCTACTTTCAGATGCAACAGAAATTTTGCGGATTAGTCAATCCGTTCGCGAGATATGGCAGTTTGGATGTAAGAAACGCTTGAGAAACTCAAAATTTTCGCCGTTCTGATGCTCGAAACGAATAACTGGAACGGCCTAGTGGAAAACTACACATACCGCTGTAATCGGGCGAGTCTCTACTTTCAGATGCAACAGAAATTTTGCGGATTGGTCAATCCGTTCGCGAGATATGGCAGTTTGGAGGTAAGAAACGCTTGAGAAACTCAAAATTTTCGCAGTTCTGATGCACGAAACGAATGACTAGAACGGCCTAGGGGAGAACAACGCATACCGTTGTAATCGGGCGAGTTTCTACTTTCAGATGCAACAGAAATTTTTCGGATTGGTCAATCCGTTCGCGAGATATGGCAGTTTGGAGATAAGAAACGCTTGAGAAACTCAAAATTTTCGCAGTTCTGATGCTCGAAACGAATGACTAGGACGGCCTAGGGGAGAAGTACGCATACCGTTGTAATCGGGCGAGTTTCTACTTTCAGATGCAACAGAAATTTTGCGGATTGGTCAATCCGTTCGCGAGATATGGCCGTTTGGATGTAAGAAACGCTTTCGAAACTCAAAATTTTCGCAGTTCTGATGCTCGAAACGAATAACTAGAACGGCCCAGGGGAAAAGTGCGCATACCGTTGTAATCGGGCGAGTTTCTACTTTCAAATGCAACAGAAATTTTGCGGATTGGTCAATGCGTTCGCGAGATATGGCAGTTTGGAGGTAAGAAACGCTTGAGAAACTCAAAATTTTCGCAGTTCTGATGCTCGAAACGAATAACTAGAACGGCCTAGGGGAAAAGTACGCATACCGTTGTAATCGGGCGAGTTTCTACTTTCAGATGCAACAGAAATTTTGCGGATTAGTCAATCCGTTCGCGAGATATGGCAGTTTGGATGTAAGAAACGCTTGAGAAACTCAAAATTTTCGCCGTTCTGATGCTCGAAACGAATAACTAGAACGGCCTAGGGGAAAAGTACGCATACCGTTGTAATCGGGCGAGTTTCTACTTTCAGATGCAACAGAAATTTTGCGGATTGGTCAATCCGTTCGCGAGATATGGCAGTTTGGATGTAAGAAACGCTTGAGAAACTCAAAATTTTCGCAGTTCTGATGCTCGAAACGAATAACCGGAACGGCCTAGTGGAAAACTACACATACCGCTGTAATCGGGCGAGTCTCTACTTTCAGATGCAACAGAAATTTTGCGGATTGGTCAATCCGTTCGCGAGATATGGCAGTTTGGAGGTAAGAAACGCTTGAGAAACTCAAAATTTTCGCAGTTCTGATGCTCGAAACGAATAACTAGAACGGCCAAGGGGAAAAGTACTCATGCCGTTGTAATCGGGCGAGTTTCTACTTTCAGATGCAACGGAAATTTTGCGGATTGGTGAATCCGTTCGCAAGATATGGCAGTTTGGATGTAAGAAACGCTTGAGAAACTCAAAATTTTCGCAGTTCTGATGCTCGAAACGAATAACTAGAACGGCCTAGGGGAAAAGTGCGCATACCGTTGTAATCGGGCGAGTTTCTACTTTCAGATGCAACAGAAAATTTGCGGATTGATCAATCCGTTCGCGAGATATGGCAGTTTGGAGGTAAGAAACGCTTGAGAAACTCAAAATTTTCGCAGTTCTGATGCTCGAAACGAATAACTAGAACGGCCTAGGGGAAAAGTGCGCATACCGTTGTAATCGGGCGAGTTTCTACTTTCAGATGCAACAGAAATTTTGCGGATTAGTCAATCCGTTCGCGAGATATGGCAGTTTGGATGTAAGAAACGCTTGAGAAACTCAAAATTTTCGCCGTTCTGATGCTCGAAACGAATAACTAGAACGGCCTAGGGGAAAAGTACGCATACCGTTGTAATCGGGCGAGTTTCTACTTTCAGATGCAACAGAAATTTTGCGGATTGGTCAATCCGTTCGCGAGATATGGCAGTTTGGATGTAAGAAACGCTTGAGAAACTCAAAATTTTCGCAGTTCTGATGCTCGAAACGAATAACTGGAACGGCCTAGTGGAAAACTACACATACCGCTGTAATCGGGCGAGTCTCTACTTTCAGATGCAACAGAAATTTTGCGGATTGGTCAATCCGTTCGCGAGATATGGCAGTTTGGAGGTAAGAAACGCTTGAGAAACTCAAAATTTTCGCAGTTCTGATGCTCGAAACGAATAACTAGAACGGCCAAGGGGAAAAGTACTCATGCCGTTGTAATCGGGCGAGTTTCTACTTTCAGATGCAACGGAAATTTTGCGGATTGGTGAATCCGTTCGCAAGATATGGCAGTTTGGATGTAAGAAACGCTTGAGAAACTCAAAATTTTCGCAGTTCTGATGCTCGAAACGAATAACTAGAACGGCCTAGGGGAAAAGTGCGCATACCGTTGTAATCGGGCGAGTTTCTACTTTCAGATGCAACAGAAAATTTGCGGATTGATCAATCCGTTCGCGAGATATGGCAGTTTGGAGGTAAGAAACGCTTGAGAAACTCAAAATTTTCGCAGTTCTGATGCTCGAAACGAATAACTAGAACGGCCTAGGGGAAAAGTGCGCATACCGTTGTAATCGGGCGAGTTTCTACTTTCAGATGCAACAGAAATTTTGCGGATTAGTCAATCCGTTCGCGAGATATGGCAGTTTGGATGTAAGAAACGCTTGAGAAACTCAAAATTTTCGCCGTTCTGATGCTCGAAACGAATAACTAGAACGGCCTAGGGGAAAAGTACGCATACCGTTGTAATCGGGCGAGTTTCTACTTTCAGATGCAACAGAAATTTTGCGGATTGGTCAATCCGTTCGCGAGATATGGCAGTTTGGATGTAAGAAACGCTTGAGAAACTCAAAATTTTCGCAGTTCTGATGCTCGAAACGAATAACTGGAACGGCCTAGTGGAAAACTACACATACCGCTGTAATCGGGCGAGTCTCTACTTTCAGATGCAACAGAAATTTTGCGGATTGGTCAATCCGTTCGCGAGATATGGCAGTTTGGAGATAAGAAACGCTTGAGAAACTCAAAATTTTCGCAGTTCTGATGCTCGAAACGAATGACTAGGACGGCCTAGGGGAGAAATACGCATACCGTTGTAATCGGGCGAGTTTCTACTTTCAGATGCAACAGAAATTTTGCGGATTGGTCAATCCGTTCGCGAGATATGGCCGTTTGGATGTAAGAAACGCTTTCGAAACTCAAAATTTTCGCAGTTCTGATGCTCGAAACGAATAACTAGAACGGCCCAGGGGAAAAGTGCGCATACCGTTGTAATCGGGCGAGTTTCTACTTTCAAATGCAACAGAAATTTTGCGGATTGGTCAATGCGTTCGCGAGATATGGCAGTTTGGAGGTAAGAAACGCTTGAGAAACTCAAAATTTTCGCAGTTCTGATGCTCGAAACGAATAACTAGAACGGCCAAGGGGAAAAGTACTCATGCCGTTGTAATCGGGCGAGTTTCTACTTTCAGATGCAACGGAAATTTTGCGGATTGGTGAATCCGTTCGCAAGATATGGCAGTTTGGATGTAAGAAACGCTTGAGAAACTCAAAATTTTCGCAGTTCTGATGCTCGAAACGAATAACTAGAACGGCCTAGGGGAAAAGTGCGCACACCGTTGTAATCGGGCGAGTTTCTACTTTCAGATGCAACAGAAAATTTGCGGATTGATCAATCCGTTCGCGAGATATGGCAGTTTGGAGGTAAGAAACGCTTGAGAAACTCAAAATTTTCGCAGTTCTGATGCTCGAAACGAATAACTAGAACGGCCTAGGGGAAAAGTGCGCATACCGTTGTAATCGGGCGAGTTTCTACTTTCAGATGCAACAGAAATTTTGCGGATTAGTCAATCCGTTCGCGAGATATGGCAGTTTGGATGTAAGAAACGCTTGAGAAACTCAAAATTTTCGCCGTTCTGATGCTCGAAACGAATAACTAGAACGGCCTAGGGGAAAAGTACGCATACCGTTGTAATCGGGCGAGTTTCTACTTTCAGATGCAACAGAAATTTTGCGGATTGGTCAATCCGTTCGCGAGATATGGCAGTTTGGATGTAAGAAACGCTTGAGAAACTCAAAATTTTCGCAGTTCTGATGCTCGAAACGAATAACTGGAACGGCCAAGGGGAAAAGTACTCATGCCGTTGTAATCGGGCGAGTTTCTACTTTCAGATGCAACGGAAATTTTGCGGATTGGTGAATCCGTTCGCAAGATATGGCAGTTTGGATGTAAGAAACGCTTGAGAAACTCAAAATTTTCGCAGTTCTGATGCTCGAAACGAATAACTAGAACGGCCTAGGGGAAAAGTGCGCATACCGTTGTAATCGGGCGAGTTTCTACTTTCAGATGCAACAGAAAATTTGCGGATTGATCAATCCGTTCGCGAGATATGGCAGTTTGGAGGTAAGAAACGCTTGAGAAACTCAAAATTTTCGCAGTTCTGATGCTCGAAACGAATAACTAGAACGGCCTAGGGGAAAAGTGCGCATACCGTTGTAATCGGGCGAGTTTCTACTTTCAGATGCAACAGAAATTTTGCGGATTAGTCAATCCGTTCGCGAGATATGGCAGTTTGGATGTAAGAAACGCTTGAGAAACTCAAAATTTTCGCCGTTCTGATGCTCGAAACGAATAACTAGAACGGCCTAGGGGAAAAGTACGCATACCGTTGTAATCGGGCGAGTTTCTACTTTCAGATGCAACAGAAATTTTGCGGATTGGTCAATCCGTTCGCGAGATATGGCAGTTTGGATGTAAGAAACGCTTGAGAAACTCAAAATTTTCGCAGTTCTGATGCTCGAAACGAATAACTGGAACGGCCTAGTGGAAAACTACACATACCGCTGTAATCGGGCGAGTCTCTACTTTCAGATGCAACAGAAATTTTGCGGATTGGTCAATCCGTTCGCGAGATATGGCAGTTTGGAGATAAGAAACGCTTGAGAAACTCAAAATTTTCGCAGTTCTGATGCTCGAAACGAATGACTAGGACGGCCTAGGGGAGAAATACGCATACCGTTGTAATCGGGCGAGTTTCTACTTTCAGATGCAACAGAAATTTTGCGGATTGGTCAATCCGTTCGCGAGATATGGCCGTTTGGATGTAAGAAACGCTTTCGAAACTCAAAATTTTCGCAGTTCTGATGCTCGAAACGAATAACTAGAACGGCCCAGGGGAAAAGTGCGCATACCGTTGTAATCGGGCGAGTTTCTACTTTCAAATGCAACAGAAATTTTGCGGATTGGTCAATGCGTTCGCGAGATATGGCAGTTTGGAGGTAAGAAACGCTTGAGAAACTCAAAATTTTCGCAGTTCTGATGCTCGAAACGAATAACTAGAACGGCCAAGGGGAAAAGTACTCATGCCGTTGTAATCGGGCGAGTTTCTACTTTCAGATGCAACGGAAACTTTGCGGATTGGTGAATCCGTTCGCAAGATATGGCAGTTTGGATGTAAGAAACGCTTGAGAAACTCAAAATTTTCGCAGTTCTGATGCTCGAAACGAATAACTAGAACGGCCTAGGGGGAAAGTGCGCATACCGTTGTAATCGGGCGAGTTTCTACTTTCAGATGCAACAGAAATTTTGCGGATTGATCAACCCGTTCGCGAGATATGGCAGTTTGGAGATAAGAAACGCTTGAGAAACTCAAAATTTTCGCAGTTCTGATGCTCGAAACGAATAACTAGAACGGCCTAGGGGAAAAGTGCGCATACCGTTGTAATCGGGCGAGTTTCTACTTTCAGATGCAACAGAAATTTTGCGGATTAGTCAATCCGTTCGCGAGATATGGCAGTTTGGATGTAAGAAACGCTTGAGAAACTCAAAATTTTCGCCGTTCTGATGCTCGAAACGAATAACTAGAACGGCCTAGGGGAAAAGTACGCATACCGTTGTAATCGGGCGAGTTTCTACTTTCAGATGCAACAGAAATTTTGCGGATTAGTCAATCCGTTCGCGAGATATGGCAGTTTGGATGTAAGAAACGCTTGAGAAACTCAAAATTTTCGCCGTTCTGATGCTCGAAACGAATAACTAGAACGGCCTAGGGGAAAAGTACGCATACCGTTGTAATCGGGCGAGTTTCTACTTTCAGATGAAACAGAAATTTTGCGGATTGGTCAATCCGTTCGCGAGATATGGCAGTTTGGATGTAAGAAACGCTTGAGAAACTCAAAATTTTCGCAGTTCTGATGCTCGAAACGAATAACTGGAACGGCCTAGTGGAAAACTACACATACCGCTGTAATCGGGCGAGTCTCTACTTTCAGATGCAACAGAAATTTTGCGGATTGGTCAATCCGTTCGCGAGATATGGCAGTTTGGAGGTAAGAAACGCTTGAGAAACTCAAAATTTTCGCAGTTCTGATGCACGAAACGAATGACTAGAACGGCCTAGGGGAGAACAACGCATACCGTTGTAATCGGGCGAGTTTCTACTTTCAGATGCAACAGAAATTTTTCGGATTGGTCAATCCGTTCGCGAGATATGGCAGTTTGGAGATAAGAAACGCTTGAGAAACTCAAAATTTTCGCAGTTCTGATGCTCGAAACGAATGACTAGGACGGCCTAGGGGAGAAGTACGCATACCGTTGTAATCGGGCGAGTTTCTACTTTCAGATGCAACAGAAATTTTGCGGATTGGTCAATCCGTTCGCGAGATATGGCCGTTTGGATGTAAGAAACGCTTTCGAAACTCAAAATTTTCGCAGTTCTGATGCTCGAAACGAATAACTAGAACGGCCCAGGGGAAAAGTGCGCATACCGTTGTAATCGGGCGAGTTTCTACTTTCAAATGCAACAGAAATTTTGCGGATTGGTCAATGCGTTCGCGAGATATGGCAGTTTGGAGGTAAGAAACGCTTGAGAAACTCAAAATTTTCGCAGTTCTGATGCTCGAAACGAATAACTAGAACAGCCAAGGGGAAAAGTACTCATGCCGTTGTAATCGGGCGAGTTTCTACTTTCAGATGCAACGGAAATTTTGCGGATTGGTGAATCCGTTCGCAACATATGGCAGTTTGGATGTAAGAAACGCTTGAGAAACTCAAAATTTTCGCAGTTCTGATGCTCGAAACGAATAACTAGAACGGCCTAGGGGGAAAGTGCGCATACCGTTGTAATCGGGCGAGTTTCTACTTTCAGATGCAACAGAAATTTTGCGGATTGATCAACCCGTTCGCGAGATATGGCAGTTTGGAGATAAGAAACGCTTTAGAAACTCAAAATTTTCGCAGTTCTGATGCTCGAAACGAATAACTAGAACGGCCCAGGGGAAAAGTGTGCATACCGTTGTAATCGGGCGAGTTTCTACTTTCAGATGCAACAGAAATTTTGCGGATTGGTCAATCCGTTCCCGAGATATGGCAGTTTGGAGGTAAGAAACGCTTGAGAAACTCAAAATTTTCGCAGTTCTGATGCTCGCCACGAATAACTAGAACGGCCTAGGGGAAAAGTACGCATACCGTTGTAATCGGGCGAGTTTTTACTTTCAGATGCGACAGAAATTTTGCGGATTGATCAATGCGTTCGCGAGATATGACAGTTTGGAGATAAGAAACGCTTGAGAAACTCAAAATTTTCGCAGTTCTGATGCTCGAAACGAGTAACTAGAACGGCCTAGGGGGAAAGTACGCATACCGTTGTAATCGGGCGAGTTTCTACTTTCAGATGCAACAGAGATTTTGCGGATTAGTCAATCCGTTCTCGAGATATGGCAGTTTGGAGGTAAGAAACGCTTGAGAAACTCAAAATTTTCGCCGTTCTGATGCTCGAAACGAATAACTAGAACGTCCTAGGGGAAAAGTACGCAAACCGTTGTAATCGGGCGAGTTTCTACTTTCAGATGCAACAGAAATTTTGCGGATTGGTCAATCCGTTCGCGAGATATGGCAGTTTGGAGGTAAGAAACGCTTGATAAACTCAAAATTTGCGCAGTTCTGATGCTCGAAACGAATAACTAGAACGGCCTAGGGGAAAAGTGCGCATACCGTTGTAATCGGGCGAGTTTCTGCTTTCAGATGCAACAGAAATTTTGCGGATCGGTCAATCCGTTCGCGAGATATGGCAGTTTGGATGTAAGAAACGCTTGAGAAACTCAAAATTTTCGCAGTTCTGATGCTCGAAACGAATAACTGGAACGGCCTAGTGGAAAACTACACATACCGCTGTAATAGGGCGAGTCTCTACTTTCAGATGCAACAGAAATTTTGCGGATCGGTCAATCCGTTCGCGAGATATGGCAGTTTGGATGTAAGAAACGCTTGAGAAACTCAAAATTTTCGCAGTTCTGACGCTCGAAACGAATAACTGGAACGGCCTAGTGGAAAACTACACATACCGCCGTAATCGGGCGAGTCTCTACTTTCAGATGCAACAGAAATTTTGCGGATTGGTCAATCCGTTCGCGAGATATGGCAGTTTGGAGGTAAGAAACGCTTGAGAAACTCAAAATTTTCGCAGTTCTGATGCTCGAAACGAATGACTAGAACGGCCTAGGGGAGAAGAACGCATACCGTTGTAATCGGGCGAGTTTCTACTTCCAAATGCAACAGAAATTTTGCGGATTGGTCAATGCGTTCGCGAGATATGGCAGTTTGGAGGTAAGAAACGCTTGAGAAACTCAAAATTTTCGCAGTTCTGATGCTCGAAACGAGTAACTACAACGGCCTAGGGGAAAAGTACGCATACCGTTGTAATCGGGCGAGTTTCTACTTTCAGATGCAACAGAAATTTTGCGGATTGGTCAATGCGTTCGCGAGATATGGCAGTTTGGAGGTAAGAAACGCTTGAGAAACTCAAAATTTTCGCAGTTCTGATGCTCGAAACGAGTAACTACAACGGCCTAGGGGAAAAGTACGCATACCGTTGTAATCGGGCGAGTTTTTACTTTCAGATGCGACAGAAATTTTGCGGATTGATCAATGCGTTCGCGAGATATGACAGTTTGGAGATAAGAAACGCTTGAGAAACTCAAAATTTTCGCAGTTCTGATGCTCGAAACGAGTAACTAGAACGGCCTAGGGGGAAAGTACGCATACCGTTGTAATCGGGCGAGTTTCTACTTTCAGATGCAACAGAGATTTTGCGGATTAGTCAATCCGTTCTCGAGATATGGCAGTTTGGAGGTAAGAAACGCTTGAGAAACTCAAAATTTTCGCCGTTCTGATGCTCGAAACGAATAACTAGAACGTCCTAGGGGAAAAGTACGCAAACCGTTGTAATCGGGCGAGTTTCTACTTTCAGATGCAACAGAAATTTTGCGGATTGGTCAATCCGTTCGCGAGATATGGCAGTTTGGAGGTAAGAAACGCTTGATAAACTCAAAATTTGCGCAGTTCTGATGCTCGAAACGAATAACTAGAACGGCCTAGGGGAAAAGTGCGCATACCGTTGTAATCGGGCGAGTTTCTGCTTTCAGATGCAACAGAAATTTTGCGGATCGGTCAATCCGTTCGCGAGATATGGCAGTTTGGATGTAAGAAACGCTTGAGAAACTCAAAATTTTCGCAGTTCTGATGCTCGAAACGAATAACTGGAACGGCCTAGTGGAAAACTACACATACCGCTGTAATAGGGCGAGTCTCTACTTTCAGATGCAACAGAAATTTTGCGGATCGGTCAATCCGTTCGCGAGATATGGCAGTTTGGATGTAAGAAACGCTTGAGAAACTCAAAATTTTCGCAGTTCTGACGCTCGAAACGAATAACTGGAACGGCCTAGTGGAAAACTACACATACCGCCGTAATCGGGCGAGTCTCTACTTTCAGATGCAACAGAAATTTTGCGGATTGGTCAATCCGTTCGCGAGATATGGCAGTTTGGAGGTAAGAAACGCTTGAGAAACTCAAAATTTTCGCAGTTCTGATGCTCGAAACGAATGACTAGAACGGCCTAGGGGAGAAGAACGCATACCGTTGTAATCGGGCGAGTTTCTACTTCCAAATGCAACAGAAATTTTGCGGATTGGTCAATGCGTTCGCGAGATATGGCAGTTTGGAGGTAAGAAACGCTTGAGAAACTCAAAATTTTCGCAGTTCTGATGCTCGAAACGAGTAACTACAACGGCCTAGGGGAAAAGTACGCATACCGTTGTAATCGGGCGAGTTTCTACTTTCAGATGCAACAGAAATTTTGCGGATTGGTCAATGCGTTCGCGAGATATGGCAGTTTGGAGGTAAGAAACGCTTGAGAAACTCAAAATTTTCGCAGTTCTGATGCTCGAAACGAGTAACTACAACGGCCTAGGGGAAAAGTACGCATACCGTTGTAATCGGGCGAGTTTTTACTTTCAGATGCGACAGAAATTTTGCGGATTGATCAATGCGTTCGCGAGATATGACAGTTTGGAGATAAGAAACGCTTGAGAAACTCAAAATTTTCGCAGTTCTGATGCTCGAAACGAGTAACTAGAACGGCCTAGGGGGAAAGTACGCATACCGTTGTAATCGGGCGAGTTTCTACTTTCAGATGCAACAGAGATTTTGCGGATTAGTCAATCCGTTCTCGAGATATGGCAGTTTGGAGGTAAGAAACGCTTGAGAAACTCAAAATTTTCGCCGTTCTGATGCTCGAAACGAATAACTAGAACGTCCTAGGGGAAAAGTACGCAAACCGTTGTAATCGGGCGAGTTTCTACTTTCAGATGCAACAGAAATTTTGCGGATTGGTCAATCCGTTCGCGAGATATGGCAGTTTGGAGGTAAGAAACGCTTGATAAACTCAAAATTTGCGCAGTTCTGATGCTCGAAACGAATAACTAGAACGGCCTAGGGGAAAAGTGCGCATACCGTTGTAATCGGGCGAGTTTCTGCTTTCAGATGCAACAGAAATTTTGCGGATCGGTCAATCCGTTCGCGAGATATGGCAGTTTGGATGTAAGAAACGCTTGAGAAACTCAAAATTTTCGCAGTTCTGATGCTCGAAACGAATAACTGGAACGGCCTAGTGGAAAACTACACATACCGCTGTAATAGGGCGAGTCTCTACTTTCAGATGCAACAGAAATTTTGCGGATCGGTCAATCCGTTCGCGAGATATGGCAGTTTGGATGTAAGAAACGCTTGAGAAACTCAAAATTTTCGCAGTTCTGACGCTCGAAACGAATAACTGGAACGGCCTAGTGGAAAACTACACATACCGCCGTAATCGGGCGAGTCTCTACTTTCAGATGCAACAGAAATTTTGCGGATTGGTCAATCCGTTCGCGAGATATGGCAGTTTGGAGGTAAGAAACGCTTGAGAAACTCAAAATTTTCGCAGTTCTGATGCTCGAAACGAATGACTAGAACGGCCTAGGGGAGAAGAACGCATACCTTTGTAATCGGGCGAGTTTCTACTTCCAAATGCAACAGAAATTTTGCGGATTGGTCAATGCGTTCGCGAGATATGGCAGTTTGGAGGTAAGAAACGCTTGAGAAACTCAAAATTTTCGCAGTTCTGATGCTCGAAACGAGTAACTACAACGGCCTAGGGGAAAAGTACGCATACCGTTGTAATCGGGCGAGTTTCTACTTTCAGATGCAACAGAAATTTTGCGGATTGGTCAATGCGTTCGCGAGATATGGCAGTTTGGAGGTAAGAAACGCTTGAGAAACTCAAAATTTTCGCAGTTCTGATGCTCGAAACGAGTAACTACAACGGCCTAGGGGAAAAGTACGCATACCGTTGTAATCGGGCGAGTTTCTACTTTCAGATGCAACAGAAATTTTGCGGATTGGTCAATCCGTTCGCGAGATATGGCAGTTTGGAGGTAAGAAACGCTTGAGAAACTCAAAATTTTCGCAGTTCTGATGCTCGAAACGAATAACTAGAACGGCCTAGGGGAAAAGTGCGCATACCGTTGTAATCGGGCGAGTGTTCTACTTTCAGATGCAACAGAAATTTTGCGGATTAGTCAATCCGTTCGCGAGATATGGCAGTATGGATGTAAGAAACGCTTGAGAAACTCAAAATTTTCGCCGTTCTGATGCTCGAAACGAATAACTAGAACGGCCTAGGGGAAAAGTACGCATACCGTTGTAATCGGGCGAGTTTCTACTTTCAGATGCAACAGAAATTTTGCGGATTGGTCAATCCGTTCGCGAGATATGGCAGTTTGGATGTAAGAAACGCTTGAGAAACTCAAAATTTTCGCAGTTCTGATGCTCGAAACGAATAACTGGAACGGCCTAGTGGAAAACTACACATACCGCTGTAATCGGGCGAGTCTCTACTTTCAGATGCAACAGAAATTTTGCGGATTGGTCAATCCGTTCGCGAGATATGGCAGTTTGGAGGTAAGAAACGCTTGAGAAACTCAAAATTTTCGCAGTTCTGATGCTCGAAACGAATGACTAGAACGGCCTAGGGGAGAACAACGCATACCGTTGTAATCGGGCGAGTTTCTACTTTCAGATGCAACAGAAATTTTTCGGATTGGTCAATCCATTCGCGAGATATGGCAGTTTGGAGATAAGAAACGCTTGAGAAACTCAAAATTTTCGCAGTTCTGATGCTCGAAACGAATGACTAGGACGGCCTAGGGGAGAAGTACGCATACCGTTGTAATCGGGCGAGTTTCTACTTTCAGATGCAACAGAAATTTTGCGGATTGGTCAATCCGTTCGCGAGATATGGCCGTTTGGATGTAGAAACGCTTTCGAAACTCAAAATTTTCGCAGTTCTGATGCTCGAAACGAGTAACTAGAACGGCCCAGGGGAAAAGTGCGCATACCGTTGTAATCGGGCGAGTTTCTACTTTCAAATGCAACAGAAATTTTGCGGATTGGTCAATGCGTTCGCGAGATATGGCAGTTTGGAGGTAAGAAACGCTTGAGAAACTCAAAATTTTCGCAGTTCTGATGCTCGAAACGAATAACTAGAACGGCCAAGGGGAAAAGTACTCATGCCGTTGTAATCGGGCGAGTTTCTACTTTCAGATGCAACGGAAACTTTGCGGATTGGTGAATCCGTTCGCAAGATATGGCAGTTTGGATGTAAGAAACGCTTGAGAAACTCAAAATTTTCGCAGTTCTGATGCTCGAAACGAATAACTAGAACGGCCTAGGGGGAAAGTGCGCATACCGTTGTAATCGGGCGAGTTTCTACTTTCAGATGCAACAGAAATTTTGCGGATTGATCAACCCGTTCGCGAGATATGGCAGTTTGGAGATAAGAAACGCTTTAGAAACTCAAAATTTTCGCAGTTCTGATGCTCGAAACGAATAACTGGAACGGCCTAGTGGAAAACTACACATACCGCCGTAATCGGGCGAGTCTCTACTTTCAGATGCAACAGAAATTTTGCGGATTGGTCAATCCGTTCGCGAGATATGGCAGTTTGGAGGTAAGAAACGCTTGAGAAACTCAAAATTTTCGCAGTTCTGATGCTCGAAACGAATGACTAGAACGGCCTAGGGGAGAAGAACGCATACCGTTGTAATCGGGCGAGTTTCTACTTTCAAATGCAACAGAAATTTTGCGGATTGGTCAATGCGTTCGCGAGATATGGCAGTTTGGAGGTAAGAAACGCTTGAGAAACTCAAAATTTTCGCAGTTCTGATGCTCGAAACGAGTAACTACAACGGCCTAGGGGAAAAGTACGCATACCGTTGTAATCGGGCGAGTTTCTACTTTCAGATGCAACAGAAATTTTGCGGATTGGTCAATCCGTTCGCGAGATATGGCAGTTTGGAGGTAAGAAACGCTTGAGAAACTCAAAATTTTCGCAGTTCTGATGCTCGAAACGAATAACTAGAACGGCCTAGGGGGAAAGTGCGCATACCGTTGTAATCGGGCGAGTTTCTACTTTCAGATGCAACAGAAATTTTGCGGATTGATCAACCCGTTCGCGAGATATGGCAGTTTGGAGATAAGAAACGCTTTAGAAACTCAAAATTTTCGCAGTTCTGATGCTCGAAACGAATAACTGGAACGGCCTAGTGGAAAACTACACATACCGCCGTAATCGGGCGAGTCTCTACTTTCAGATGCAACAGAAATTTTGCGGATTGGTCAATCCGTTCGCGAGATATGGCAGTTTGGAGGTAAGAAACGCTTGAGAAACTCAAAATTTTCGCAGTTCTGATGCTCGAAACGAATGACTAGAACGGCCTAGGGGAGAAGAACGCATACCGTTGTAATCGGGCGAGTTTCTACTTTCAAATGCAACAGAAATTTTGCGGATTGGTCAATGCGTTCGCGAGATATGGCAGTTTGGAGGTAAGAAACGCTTGAGAAACTCAAAATTTTCGCAGTTCTGATGCTCGAAACGAGTAACTACAACGGCCTAGGGGAAAAGTACGCATACCGTTGTAATCGGGCGAGTTTCTACTTTCAGATGCAACAGAAATTTTGCGGATTGGTCAATCCGTTCGCGAGATATGGCAGTTTGGAGGTAAGAAACGCTTGAGAAACTCAAAATTTTCGCAGTTCTGATGCTCGAAACGAATAACTAGAACGGCCAAGGGGAAAAGTACTCATGCCGTTGTAATCGGGCGAGTTTCTACTTTCAGATGCAACGGAAACTTTGCGGATTGGTGAATCCGTTCGCAAGATATGGCAGTTTGGATGTAAGAAACGCTTGAGAAACTCAAAATTTTCGCAGTTCTGATGCTCGAAACGAATAACTAGAACGGCCTAGGGGGAAAGTGCGCATACCGTTGTAATCGGGCGAGTTTCTGCTTTCAGATGCAACAGAAATTTTGCGGATTGGTCAATCCGTTCCCGAGATATGGCAGTTTGGAGGTAAGAAACGCTTGAGAAACTCAAAATTTTCGCAGTTCTGATGCTCGCCACGAATAACTAGAACGGCCTAGGGGAAAAGTACGCATACCGTTGTAATCGGGCGAGTTTTTACTTTCAGATGCAACAGAAATTTTGCGGATTGATCAATCCGTTCGCGAGATATGACAGTTTGGAGATAAGAAACGCTTGAGAAACTCAAAATTTTCGCAGTTCTGATGCTCGAAACGAGTAACTAGAACGGCCTAGGGGGAAAGTACGCATACCGTTGTAATCGGGCGAGTTTCTACTTTCAGATGCAACAGAGATTTTGCGGATTAGTCAATCCGTTCTCGAGATATGGCAGTTTGGAGGTAAGAAACGCTTGAGAAACTCAAAATTTTCGCCGTTCTGATGCTCGAAACGAATAACTAGAACGTCCTAGGGGAAAAGTACGCATACCGTTGTAATCGGGCGAGTTTCTACTTTCAGATGCAACAGAAATTTTGCGGATTGGTCAATCCGTTCGCGAGTTATGGCAGTTTGGAGGTAAGAAACGCTTGATAAACTCAAAATTTGCGCAGTTCTGATGCTCGAAACGAATAACTAGAACGGCCTAGGGGAAAAGTGCGCATACCGTTGTAATCGGGCGAGTTTCTACTTTCAGATGCAACAGAAATTTTGCGGATCGGTCAATCCGTTCGCGAGATATGGCAGTTTGGATGTAAGAAACGCTTGAGAAACTCAAAATTTTCGCAGTTCTGATGCTCGAAACGAATAACTGGAACGGCCTAGTGGAAAACTACACATACCGCTGTAATAGGGCGAGTCTCTACTTTCAGATGCAACAGAAATTTTGCGGATCGGTCAATCCGTTCGCGAGATATGGCAGTTTGGATGTAAGAAACGCTTGAGAAACTCAAAATTTTCGCAGTTCTGATGCTCGAAACGAATAACTGGAACGGCCTAGTGGAAAACTACACATACCGCTGTAATCGGGCGAGTCTCTACTTTCAGATGCAACAGAAATTTTGCGGATTGGTCAATCCGTTCGCGAGATATGGCAGTTTGGAGGTAAGAAACGCTTGAGAAACTCAAAATTTTCGCAGTTCTGATGCTCGAAACGAATGACTAGAACGGCCTAGGGGAGAAGAACGCATACCGTTGTAATCGGGCGAGTTTCTACTTTCAGATGCAACAGAAATTTTGCGGATTGGTCAATCCGTTCGCGAGATATGGCAGTTTGGAGGTAAGAAACGCTTGAGAAACTCAAAATTTTCGCAGTTCTGATGCTCGAAACGAATAACTAGAACGGCCTAGGGGAAAAGTGCGCATACCGTTGTAATCGGGCGAGTTTCTACTTTCAGATGCAACAGAAATTTTGCGGATTGATCAATCCGTTCGAGAAATATGGCAGTTTGGAGGTAAGAAACGCTTGAGAAACTCAAAATTTTCGCAGTTCTGATGCTCGAAACGAATAACTAGAACGGCCTAGGGGAAAAGTGCCCATACCGTTGTAATCGGGCGAGTTTCTACTTTCAGATGCAACGAAAACCTTGCGGATTGATCAATCCGTTCGCGAGATATGGCAGTTTGGAGATAAGAAACGCTTGAGAAACTCAAAATTTTCGCAGTTCTGATGCTCGAAACGAGTAACCAGAACAGCCTAGGGGAAAAGTACGCATACCGTTGTAATCGGGCGAGTTTCTATTTTCAGATGCAACAGAAATTTTGCGGATTGGTCAATCCGTTCGCGAGATATGGCAGTTTGGATGTAAGAAACGCTTGAGAAACTCAATATTTTCGCGGTTCTGATGCTCGAAACGAATAACTAGAACGGCCTAGGGGAAAACTACAACTACCGTTGTAATCGGGCGAGATTCCACTTTCAGATGCAACAGAAATTTTGCGGATTGATCAATCCGTTCGCGAGATATGGCAGTTTGGATGTAAGAAACGCTTGAGAAACTCAAAATTTTCGCAGTTCTGATGCTCGAAACGAATAACTGGAACGGCCTAGTTGAAAACTACACATACCGCTGTAATCGGGCGAGTCTCTACTTTCAGATGCAACAGAAATTTTGCGGATTGGTCAATCCGTTCGCGAGATATGGCAGTTTGGAGGTAAGAAACGCTTGAGAAACTCAAAATTTTCGCAGTTCTGATGCTCGAAACGAATGACTAGAACGGCCTAGGGGAGAAGAACGCATACCGTTGTAATCGGGCGAGATTCTACTTTCAAATGCAACAGAAATTTTGCGGATTGGTCAATGCGTTCGCGAGATATGGCAGTTTGGAGGTAAGAAACGCTTGAGAAACTCAAAATTTTCGCAGTTCTGATGCTCGAAACGAGTAACTACAACGGCCTAGGGGAAAAGTACGCACACCTTTGTAATCGGGCGAGTTTCTACTTTCAGATGCAACAGAAATTTTGCGGATTGGTCAATCCGTTCGCGAGATATGGCAGTTTGGAGGTAAGAAACGCTTGAGAAACTCAAAATTTTCGCAGTTCTGATGCTCGAAACGAATAACTAGAACGGCCTAGGGGAAAAGTGCGCATACCGTTGTAATCGGGCGAGTTTCTACTTTCAGATGCAACAGAAATTTTGCGGATTGATCAATCCGTTCGAGAAATATGGCAGTTTGGAGGTAAGAAACGCTTGAGAAACTCAAAATTTTCGCAGTTCTGATGCTCGAAACGAATAACTAGAACGGCCTAGGGGAAAAGTGCCCATACCGTTGTAATCGGGCGAGTTTCTACTTTCAGATGCAACGAAAACCTTGCGGATTGATCAATCCGTTCGCGAGATATGACAGTTTGGAGATAAGAAACGCTTGAGAAACTCAAAATTTTCGCAGTTCTGATGCTCGAAACGAGTAACCAGAACGGCCTAGGGGAAAAGTACGCATACCGTTGTAATCGGGCGAGTTTCTATTTTCAGATGCAACAGAAATATTGCGGATTGGTCAATCCGTTCGCGAGATATGGCAGTTTGGATGTAAGAAACGCTTGAGAAACTCAAAATTTTCGCGGTTCTGATGCTCGAAACGAATAACTAGAACGGCCTAGGGGAAAACTACAACTACCGTTGTAATCGGGCGAGATTCCACTTTCAGATGCAACAGAAATTTTGCGGATTGATCAATCCGTTCGCGAGATATGGCAGTTTGGATGCAAGAAACGCTTGAGAAACTCAAAATTTTCGCAGTTCTGATGCTCGAAACGAATAACTGGAACGGCCTAGTGGAAAACTACACATACCGCTGTAATCGGGCGAGTCTCTACTTTCAGATGCAACAGAAATTTTGCGGATTGGTCAATCCGTTCGCGAGATATGGCAGTTTGGAGGTAAGAAACGCTTGAGAAACTCAAAATTTTCGCAGTTCTGATGCTCGAAACGAATGACTAGAACGGCCTAGGGGAGAACAACGCATACCGTTGTAATCGGGCGAGTTTCTACTTTCAGATGCAACAGAAATTTTTCGGATTGGTCAATCCGTTCGCGAGATATGGCAGTTTGGATGTAAGAAACGCTTGAGAAACTCAAAATTTTCGCAGTTCTGATGCTCGAAACGAATAACTGGAACGGCCTAGTGGAAAACTACACATACCGCTGTAATCGGGCGAGTCTCTACTTTCAGATGCAACAGAAATTTTGCGGATTGGTCAATCCGTTCGCGAGATATGGCAGTTTGGAGGTAAGAAACGCTTGAGAAACTCAAAATTTTCGCAGTTCTGATGCTCGAAACGAATGACTAGAACGGCCTAGGGGAGAAGAACACATACCGTTGTAATCGGGCGAGTTTCTACTTTCAAATGCAACAGAAATTTTGCGGATTGGTCAATGCGTTCGCGAGATATGGCAGTTTGGAGGTAAGAAACGCTTGAGAAACTCAAAATTTTCGCAGTTCTGATGCTCGAAACGAATAACTAGAACGGCCTAGGGGAAAAGTGCGCATACCGTTGTAATCGGGCGAGTTTCTACTTTCAGATGCAACAGAAATTTTGCGGATTGATCAATCCGTTCGAGAAATATGGCAGTTTGGAGGTAAGAAACGCTTGAGAAACTCAAAATTTTCGCAGTTCTGATGCTCGAAACGAATAACTAGAACGGCCTAGGGGAAAAGTGCCCATACCGTTGTAATCGGGCGAGTTTCTACTTTCAGATGCAACGAAAACCTTGCGGATTGATCAATCCGTTCGCGAGATATGACAGTTTGGAGATAAGAAACGCTTGAGAAACTCAAAATTTTCGCAGTTCTGATGCTCGAAACGAGTAACCAGAACGGCCTAGGGGAAAAGTACGCATACCGTTGTAATCGGGCGAGTTTCTATTTTCAGATGCAACAGAAATATTGCGGATTGGTCAATCCGTTCGCGAGATATGGCAGTTTGGATGTAAGAAACGCTTGAGAAACTCAAAATTTTCGCGGTTCTGATGCTCGAAACGAATAACTAGAACGGCCTAGGGGAAAACTACAACTACCGTTGTAATCGGGCGAGATTCCACTTTCAGATGCAACAGAAATTTTGCGGATTGATCAATCCGTTCGCGAGATATGGCAGTTTGGATGCAAGAAACGCTTGAGAAACTCAAAATTTTCGCAGTTCTGATGCTCGAAACGAATAACTGGAACGGCCTAGTGGAAAACTACACATACCGCTGTAATCGGGCGAGTCTCTACTTTCAGATGCAACAGAAATTTTGCGGATTGGTCAATCCGTTCGCGAGATATGGCAGTTTGGAGGTAAGAAACGCTTGAGAAACTCAAAATTTTCGCAGTTCTGATGCTCGAAACGAATGACTAGAACGGCCTAGGGGAGAACAACGCATACCGTTGTAATCGGGCGAGTTTCTACTTTCAGATGCAACAGAAATTTTTCGGATTGGTCAATCCGTTCGCGAGATATGGCAGTTTGGATGTAAGAAACGCTTGAGAAACTCAAAATTTTCGCAGTTCTGATGCTCGAAACGAATAACTGGAACGGCCTAGTGGAAAACTACACATACCGCTGTAATCGGGCGAGTCTCTACTTTCAGATGCAACAGAAATTTTGCGGATTGGTCAATCCGTTCGCGAGATATGGCAGTTTGGAGGTAAGAAACGCTTGAGAAACTCAAAATTTTCGCAGTTCTGATGCTCGAAACGAATGACTAGAACGGCCTAGGGGAGAACAACGCATACCGTTGTAATCGGGCGAGTTTCTACTTTCAGATGCAACAGAAATTTTTCGGATTGGTCAATCCATTCGCGAGATATGGCAGTTTGGAGATAAGAAACGCTTGAGAAACTCAAAATTTTCGCAGTTCTGATGCTCGAAACGAATGACTAGGACGGCCTAGGGGAGAAGTACGCATACCGTTGTAATCGGGCGAGTTTCTACTTTCAGATGCAACAGAAATTTTGCGGATTGGTCAATCCGTTCGCGAGATATGGCCGTTTGGATGTAAGAAACGCTTTCGAAACTCAAAATTTTCGCAGTTCTGATGCTCGAAACGAATAACTAGAACGGCCCAGGGGAAAAGTGCGCATACCGTTGTAATCGGGCGAGTTTCTACTTTCAAATGCAACAGAAATTTTGCGGATTGGTCAATGCGTTCGCGAGATATGGCAGTTTGGAGGTAAGAAACGCTTGAGAAACTCAAAATTTTCGCAGTTCTGATGCTCGAAACGAATAACTAGAACGGCCAAGGGGAAAAGTACTCATGCCGTTGTAATCGGGCGAGTTTCTACTTTCAGATGCAACGGAAACTTTGCGGATTGGTGAATCCGTTCGCAAGATATGGCAGTTTGGATGTAAGAAACGCTTGAGAAACTCAAAATTTTCGCAGTTCTGATGCTCGAAACGAATAACTAGAACGGCCTAGGGGGAAAGTGCGCATACCGTTGTAATCGGGCGAGTTTCTGCTTTCAGATGCAACAGAAATTTTGCGGATTGATCAACCCGTTCGCGAGATATGGCAGTTTGGAGATAAGAAACGCTTTAGAAACTCAAAATTTTCGCAGTTCTGATGCTCGAAACGAATAACTAGAACGGCCCAGGGGAAAAGTGTGCATACCGTTGTAATCGGGCGAGTTTCTACTTTCAGATGCAACAGAAATTTTGCGGATTGGTCAATCCGTTCCCGAGATATGGCAGTTTGGAGGTAAGAAACGCTTGAGAAACTCAAAATTTTCGCAGTTCTGATGCTCGCCACGAATAACTAGAACGGCCTAGGGGAAAAGTACGCATACCGTTGTAATCGGGCGAGTTTTTACTTTCAGATGCAACAGAAATTTTGCGGATTGATCAATCCGTTCGCGAGATATGACAGTTTGGAGATAAGAAACGCTTGAGAAACTCAAAATTTTCGCAGTTCTGATGCTCGAAACGAGTAACTAGAACGGCCTAGGGGGAAAGTACGCATACCGTTGTAATCGGGCGAGTTTCTACTTTCAGATGCAACAGAGATTTTGCGGATTAGTCAATCCGTTCTCGAGATATGGCAGTTTGGAGGTAAGAAACGCTTGAGAAACTCAAAATTTTCGCCGTTCTGATGCTCGAAACGAATAACTAGAACGTCCTAGGGGAAAAGTACGCATACCGTTGTAATCGGGCGAGTTTCTACTTTCAGATGCAACAGAAATTTTGTGGATTGGTCAATCCGTTCGCGAGTTATGGCAGTTTGGAGGTAAGAAACGCTTGATAAACTCAAAATTTGCGCAGTTCTGATGCTCGAAACGAATAACTAGAACGGCCTAGGGGAAAAGTGCGCATACCGTTGTAATCGGGCGAGTTTCTACTTTCAGATGCAACAGAAATTTTGCGGATCGGTCAATCCGTTCGCGAGATATGGCAGTTTGGATGTAAGAAACGCTTGAGAAACTCAAAATTTTCGCAGTTCTGATGCTCGAAACGAATAACTGGAACGGCCTAGTGGAAAACTACACATACCGCTGTAATAGGGCGAGTCTCTACTTTCAGATGCAACAGATATTTTGCGGATCGGTCAATCCGTTCGCGAGATATGGCAGTTTGGATGTAGGAAAGGCTTGAGAAACTCAAAATTTTCGCAGTTCTGATGCTCGAAACGAATAACTGGAACGGCCTAGTGGAAAACTACACATACCGCTGTAATCGGGCGAGTCTCTACTTTCAGATGCAACAGAAATTTTGCGGATTGGTCAATCCGTTCGCGAGATATGGCAGTTTGGAGGTAAGAAACGCTTGAGAAACTCAATATTTTCGCGGTTCTGATGCTCGAAACGAATAACTAGAACGGCCTAGGGGAAAACTACAACTACCGTTGTAATCGGGCGAGATTCCACTTTCAGATGCAACAGAAATTTTGCGGATTGATCAATCCGTTCGCGAGATATGGCAGTTTGGATGTAAGAAACGCTTGAGAAACTCAAAATTTTCGCAGTTCTGATGCTCGAAACGAATAACTGGAACGGCCTAGTGGAAAACTACACATACCGCTGTAATCGGGCGAGTCTCTACTTTCAGATGCAACAGAAATTTTGCGGATTGGTCAATCCGTTCGCGAGATATGGCTGTTTGGAGGTAAGAAACGCTTGAGAAACTCAAAATTTTCGCAGTTCTGATGCTCGAAACGAATGACTAGAACGGCCTAGGGGAGAAGAACGCATACCGTTGTAATCGGGCGAGTTTCTACTTTCAAATGCAACAGAAATTTTGCGGATTGGTCAATGCGTTCGCGAGATATGGCAGTTTGGAGGTAAGAAACGCTTGAGAAACTCAAAATTTTCGCAGTTCTGATGCTCGAAACGAGTAACTACAACGGCCTAGGGGAAAAGTACGCATACCGTTGTAATCGGGCGAGTTTCTACTTTCAGATGCAACAGAAATTTTGCGGATTGGTCAATCCGTTCGCGAGATATGGCAGTTTGGAGGTAAGAAACGCTTGAGAAACTCAAAATTTTCGCAGTTCTGATGCTCGAAACGAATAACTAGAACGGCCTAGGGGAAAAGTGCGCATACCGTTGTAATCGGGCGAGTTTCTACTTTCAGATGCAACAGAAATTTTGCGGATTGATCAATCCGTTCGAGAAATATGGCAGTTTGGAGGTAAGAAACGCTTGAGAAACTCAAAATTTTCGCAGTTCTGAGGCTCGAAACGAATAACTAGAACGGCCTAGGGGAAAAGTGCCCATACCGTTGTAATCGGGCGAGTTTCTACTTTCAGATGCAACGAAAACCTTGCGGATTGATCAATCCGTTCGCGAGATATGGCAGTTTGGAGATAAGGAACGCTTGAGAAACTCAAAATTTTCGCAGTTCTGATGCTCGAAACGAGTAACCAGAACGGCCTAGGGGAAAAGTACGCATACCGTTGTAATCGGGCGAGTTTCTATTTTCAGATGCAACAGAAATTTTGCGGATTGGTCAATCCGTTCGCGAGATATGGCAGTTTGGATGTAAGAAACGCTTGAGAAACTCAAAATTTTCGCGGTTCTGATGCTCGAAACGAATAACTAGAACGGCCTAGGGGAAAACTACAACTACCGTTGTAATCGGGCGAGATTCCACTTTCAGATGCAACAGAAATTTTGCGGATTGATCAATCCGTTCGCGAGATATGGCAGTTTGGAGATAAGAAACGATTGAGAAACTCAAAATTTTCGCAGTTCTGATGCTCGAAACGAGTAACTAGAACGGCCTAGGGGAAAAGTACGCATACCGTTGTAATCGGGCGAGTTTCTACTTTCAGATGTAACAGAAATTTTGCGGATTGGTCAATCCGTTCGCGAGATATGGCAGTTTGGAGGTAAGAAACGCTTGAGAAACTCAAAATTTTCGCAGTTCTGATGCTCGACACGAATAACTAGAACGGCCTAGGGGAAAGGTACGCATACCGTTGTAATCGGGCGAGTTTCTATTTTCAGATGCAACAGAAATTTTGCGGATTGGTCAATCCGTTCGCGAGATATGGCAGTTTGGATGTAAGAAACGCTTGAGAAACTCAAAATTTTCGCAGTTCTGATGCTCGAAACGAATAACTAGAACGGCCTAGGGGAAAACTACCCATACCGCTGTAATCGGGCGAGTCTCTACTTTCAGATGCAACAGAAATTTTGCGGATTGGTCAATCCGTTCGCGAGATATGGCAGTTTGGAGGTAAGAAACGCTTGAGAAACTCAAAATTTTCGCAGTTCTGATGCTCGAAACGAATAACTGGAACGGCCTAGTGGAAAACTACACATACCGCTGTAATAGGGCGAGTCTCTACTTTCAGATGCAACAGATATTTTGCGGATCGGTCAATCCGTTCGCGAGATATGGCAGTTTGGATGTAGGAAAGGCTTGAGAAACTCAAAATTTTCGCAGTTCTGATGCTCGAAACGAATAACTGGAACGGCCTAGTGGAAAACTACACATACCGCTGTAATCGGGCGAGTCTCTACTTTCAGATGCAACAGAAATTTTGCGGATTGGTCAATCCGTTCGCGAGATATGGCAGTTTGGAGGTAAGAAACGCTTGAGAAACTCAAAATTTTCGCAGTTCTGATGCTCGAAACGAATGACTAGAACGGCCTAGGGGAGAAGAACGCATACCGTTGTAATCGGGCGAGTTTCTACTTTCAAATGCAACAGAAATTTTGCTGATTGGTCAATGCGTTCGCGAGATATGGCAGTTTGGAGGTAAGAAACGCTTGAGAAACTCAAAATTTTCGCAGTTCTGATTCTCGAAACGAATAACTAGAACGGCCTAGGGGAAAAGTGCCCATACCGTTGTAATCGGGCGAGTTTCTACTTTCAGATGCAACGAAAACCTTGCGGATTGATCAATCCGTTCGCGAGATATGGCAGTTTGGAGATAAGAAACGCTTGAGAAACTCAAAATTTTCGCAGTTCTGATGCTCGAAACGAGTAACCAGAACGGCCTAGGGGAAAAGTACGCATACCGTTGTAATCGGGCGAGTTTCTATTTTCAGATGCAACAGAAATTTTGCGGATTGGTCAATCCGTTCGCGAGATATGGCAGTTTGGATGTAAGAAACGCTTGAGAAACTCAATATTTTCGCGGTTCTGATGCTCGAAACGAATAACTAGAACGGCCTAGGGGAAAACTACAACTACCGTTGTAATCGGGCGAGATTCCACTTTCAGATGCAACAGAAATTTTGCGGATTGATCAATCCGTTCGCGAGATATGGCAGTTTGGATGTAAGAAACGCTTGAGAAACTCAAAATTTTCGCAGTTCTGATGCTCGAAACGAATAACTGGAACGGCCTAGTGGAAAACTACACATACCGCTGTAATCGGGCGAGTCTCTACTTTCAGATGCAACAGAAATTTTGCGGATTGGTCAATCCGTTCGCGAGATATGGCTGTTTGGAGGTAAGAAACGCTTGAGAAACTCAAAATTTTCGCAGTTCTGATGCTCGAAACGAATGACTAGAACGGCCTAGGGGAGAAGAACGCATACCGTTGTAATCGGGCGAGTTTCTACTTTCAAATGCAACAGAAATTTTGCGGATTGGTCAATGCGTTCGCGAGATATGGCAGTTTGGAGGTAAGAAACGCTTGAGAAACTCAAAATTTTCGCAGTTCTGATGCTCGAAACGAGTAACTACAACGGCCTAGGGGAAAAGTACGCATACCGTTGTAATCGGGCGAGTTTCTACTTTCAGATGCAACAGAAATTTTGCGGATTGGTCAATCCGTTCGCGAGATATGGCAGTTTGGAGGTAAGAAACGCTTGAGAAACTCAAAATTTTCGCAGTTCTGATGCTCGAAACGAATAACTAGAACGGCCTAGGGGAAAAGTGCGCATACCGTTGTAATCGGGCGAGTTTCTACTTTCAGATGCAACAGAAATTTTGCGGATTGATCAATCCGTTCGAGAAATATGGCAGTTTGGAGGTAAGAAACGCTTGAGAAACTCAAAATTTTCGCAGTTCTGATGCTCGAAACGAATAACTAGAACGGCCTAGGGGAAAAGTGCCCATACCGTTGTAATCGGGCGAGTTTCTACTTTCAGATGCAACGAAAACCTTGCGGATTGATCAATCCGTTCGCGAGATATGGCAGTTTGGAGATAAGGAACGCTTGAGAAACTCAAAATTTTCGCAGTTCTGATGCTCGAAACGAGTAACCAGAACGGCCTAGGGGAAAAGTACGCATACCGTTGTAATCGGGCGAGTTTCTATTTTCAGATGCAACAGAAATTTTGCGGATTGGTCAATCCGTTCGCGAGATATGGCAGTTTGGATGTAAGAAACGCTTGAGAAACTCAAAATTTTCGCGGTTCTGATGCTCGAAACGAATAACTAGAACGGCCTAGGGGAAAACTACAACTACCGTTGTAATCGGGCGAGATTCCACTTTCAGATGCAACAGAAATTTTGCGGATTGATCAATCCGTTCGCGAGATATGGCAGTTTGGAGATAAGAAACGATTGAGAAACTCAAAATTTTCGCAGTTCTGATGCTCGAAACGAGTAACTAGAACGGCCTAGGGGAAAAGTACGCATACCGTTGTAATCGGGCGAGTTTCTACTTTCAGATGTAACAGAAATTTTGCGGATTGGTCAATCCGTTCGCGAGATATGGCAGTTTGGAGGTAAGAAACGCTTGAGAAACTCAAAATTTTCGCAGTTCTGATGCTCGACACGAATAACTAGAACGGCCTAGGGGAAAGGTACGCATACCGTTGTAATCGGGCGAGTTTCTATTTTCAGATGCAACAGAAATTTTGCGGATTGGTCAATCCGTTCGCGAGATATGGCAGTTTGGATGTAAGAAACGCTTGAGAAACTCAAAATTTTCGCAGTTCTGATGCTCGAAACGAATAACTAGAACGGCCTAGGGGAAAACTACCCATACCGCTGTAATCGGGCGAGTCTCTACTTTCAGATGCAACAGAAATTTTGCGGATTGGTCAATCCGTTCGCGAGATATGGCAGTTTGGAGGTAAGAAACGCTTGAGAAACTCAAAATTTTCGCAGTTCTGATGCTCGAAACGAATAACTAGAACGGCCTAGGGGAAAAGTGCGCATACCGTTGTAATCGGGCGAGTTTCTACTTTCAGATGCAACAGAAATTTTGCGGATTGATCAATCCGTTCGAGAAATATGGCAGTTTGGAGGTAAGAAACGCTTGAGAAACTCAAAATTTTCGCAGTTCTGATGCTCGAAACGAATAACTAGAACGGCCTAGGGGAAAAGTGCCCATACCGTTGTAATCGGGCGAGTTTCTACTTTCAGATGCAACGAAAACCTTGCGGATTGATCAATCCGTTCGCGAGATATGGCAGTTTGGAGATAAGAAACGCTTGAGAAACTCAAAATTTTCGCAGTTCTGATGCTCGAAACGAGTAACCAGAACGGCCTAGGGGAAAAGTACGCATACCGTTGTAATCGGGCGAGTTTCTATTTTCAGATGCAACAGAAATTTTGCGGATTGGTCAATCCGTTCGCGAGATATGGCAGTTTGGATGTAAGAAACGCTTGAGAAACTCAAAATTTTCGCGGTTCTGATGCTCGAAACGAATAACTAGAACGGCCTAGGGGAAAACTACAACTACCGTTGTAATCGGGCGAGTTTCCACTTTCAGATGGAACAGAAATTTTGCGGATCGGTCAGTCCGTTCGCGAGATATGGCAGTTTGGATGTAAGAAACGCTTGAGAAACTCAAAATTTTCGCAGTTCTGATGCTCGAAACGAATAACTGGAACGGCCCAGTGGAAAACTACCCATACCGCTGTAATCGGGCGAGTCTCTACTTTCAGATGCAACAGAAATTTTGCGGATTGGTCAATCCGTTCGCGAGATATGGCAGTTTGGAGGTAAGAAACGCTTGAGAAACTCAAAATTTTCGCAGTTCTGATGCTCGAAACGAATAACTAGAACGGCCTAGGGGAAAACTACAACTACCGTTGTAATCGGGCGAGTTTCCACTTTCAGATGCAACAGAAATTTTGCGGATCGGTCAATCCGTTCGCGAGATATGGCGGTTTGGATGTAAGAAACGCTTGAGAAACTCAAAATTTTCGCAGTTCTGATGCTCGAAACGAATAACTAGAACGGCCTAGGGGAGAAGAACGCATACCGCTGTAATCGGGCGAGTTTCTACTTTCAGATGCAACAGAAATTTTGCGGATTGGTCAATCCGTTCGCGAGATATGGCAGTTTGGAGATAAGAAACGCTTGAGAAACTCAAAATTTTCGCAGTTCTGATGCTCGAAACGAGTAACTACAACGGCCTAGGGGAAAAGTACGCATACCGTTGTAATCGGGCGAGTTTCTACTTTCAGATGCAACAGAAATTTTGCGGATTGGTCAATCCGTTCGCGAGATATGGCAGTTTGGAGGTAAGAAACGCTTGAGAAACTCAAAATTTTCGCAGTTCTGATGCTCGAAACGAATAACTAGAACGACCTAGGGGAAAAGTGCGCATACCGTTGTAATCGGGCGAGTTTCTACTTTCAGATGCAACAGAAATTTTGCGGATTGATCAATCCGTTCGAGAAATATGGCAGTTTGGAGGTAAGAAACGCTTGAGAAACTCAAAATTTTCGCAGTTCTGATGCTCGAAACGAATAACTAGAACGGCCTAGGGGAAAAGTGCCCATACCGTTGTAATCGGGCGAGTTTCAACTTTCAGATGCAACGAAAACCTTGCGGATTGATCAATCCGTTCGCGAGATATGGCAGTTTGGAGATAAGAAACGCTTGAGAAACTCAAAATTTTCGCAGTTCTGATGCTCGAAACGAGTAACCAGAACGGCCTAGGGGAAAAGTACGCATACCGTTGTAATCGGGCGAGTTTCTATTTTCAGATGCAACAGAAATTTTGCGGATTGGTCAATCCGTTCGCGAGATATGGCAGTTTGGATGTAAGAAACGCTTGAGAAACTCAATATTTTCGCGGTTCTGATGCTCGAAACGAATAACTAGAACGGCCTAGGGGAAAACTACAACTACCGTTGTAATCGGGCGAGATTCCACTTTCAGATGCAACAGAAATTTTGCGGATTGATCAATCCGTTCGCGAGATATGGCAGTTTGGATGTAAGAAACGCTTGAGAAACTCAAAATTTTCGCAGTTCTGATGCTCGAAACGAATAACTGGAACGGCCTAGTGGAAAACTACACATACCGCTGTAATCGGGCGAGTCTCTACTTTCAGATGCAACAGAAATTTTGCGGATTGGTCAATCCGTTCGCGAGATATGGCAGTTTGGAGGTAAGAAACGCTTGAGAAACTCAAAATTTTCGCAGTTCTGATGCTCGAAACGAATGACTAGAACGGCCTAGGGGAGAAGAACACATACCGTTGTAATCGGGCGAGTTTCTACTTTCAAATGCAACAGAAATTTTGCGGATTGGTCAATGCGTTCGCGAGATATGGCAGTTTGGAGGTAAGAAACGCTTGAGAAACTCAAAATTTTCGCAGTTCTGATGCTCGAAACGAGTAACTACAACGGCCTAGGGGAAAAGTACGCATACCGTTGTAATCGGGCGAGTTTCTACTTTCAGATGCAACAGAAATTTTGCGGATTGGTCAATCCGTTCGCGAGATATGGCAGTTTGGAGGTAAGAAACGCTTGAGAAACTCAAAATTTTCGCAGTTCTGATGCTCGAAACGAATAACTAGAACGGCCTAGGGGAAAAGTGCGCATACCGTTGTAATCGGGCGAGTTTCTACTTTCAGATGCAACAGAAATTTTGCGGATTGATCAATCCGTTCGAGAAATATGGCAGTTTGGAGGTAAGAAACGCTTGAGAAACTCAAAATTTTCGCAGTTCTGATGCTCGAAACGAATAACTAGAACGGCCTAGGGGAAAAGTGCCCATACCGTTGTAATCGGGCGAGTTTCTACTTTCAGATGCAACGAAAACCTTGCGGATTGATCAATCCGTTCGCGAGATATGGCAGTTTGGAGATAAGAAACGCTTGAGAAACTCAAAATTTTCGCAGTTCTGATGCTCGAAACGAGTAACCAGAACGGCCTAGGGGAAAAGTACGCATACCGTTGTAATCGGGCGAGTTTCTATTTTCAGATGCAACAGAAATTTTGCGGATTGGTCAATCCGTTCGCGAGATATGGCAGTTTGGATGTAAGAAACGCTTGAGAAACTCAAAATTTTCGCGGTTCTGATGCTCGAAACGAATAACTAGAACGGCCTAGGGGAAAACTACAACTACCGTTGTAATCGGGCGAGATTCCACTTTCAGATGCAACAGAAATTTTGCGGATTGATCAATCCGTTCGCGAGATATGGCAGTTTGGAGATAAGAAACGATTGAGAAACTCAAAATTTTCGCAGTTCTGATGCTCGAAACGAGTAACTAGAACGGCCTAGGGGAAAAGTACGCATACCGTTGTAATCGGGCGAGTTTCTACTTTCAGATGTAACAGAAATTTTGCGGATTGGTCAATCCGTTCGCGAGATATGGCAGTTTGGAGGTAAGAAACGCTTGAGAAACTCAAAATTTTCGCAGTTCTGATGCTCGACACGAATAACTAGAACGGCCTAGGGGAAAGGTACGCATACCGTTGTAATCGGGCGAGTTTCTATTTTCAGATGCAACAGAAATTTTGCGGATTGGTCAATCCGTTCGCGAGATATGGCAGTTTGGATGTAAGAAACGCTTGAGAAACTCAAAATTTTCGCAGTTCTGATGCTCGAAACGAATAACTAGAACGGCCTAGGGGAAAACTACCCATACCGCTGTAATCGGGCGAGTCTCTACTTTCAGATGCAACAGAAATTTTGCGGATTGGTCAATCCGTTCGCGAGATATGGCAGTTTGGAGGTAAGAAACGCTTGAGAAACTCAAAATTTTCGCAGTTCTGATGCTCGAAACGAATAACTAGAACGGCCTAGGGGAAAAGTGCGCATACCGTTGTAATCGGGCTAGTTTGTACTTTCAGATGCAACAGAAATTTTGCGGATTGATCAATCCGTTCGAGAAATATGGCAGTTTGGAGGTAAGAAACGCTTGAGAAACTCAAAATTTTCGCAGTTCTGATGCTCGAAACGAATAACTAGAACGGCCTAGGGGAAAAGTGCCCATACCGTTGTAATCGGGCGAGTTTCTACTTTCAGATGCAACGAAAACCTTGCGGATTGATCAATCCGTTCGCGAGATATGGCAGTTTGGATGTAAGAAACGCTTGAGAAACTCAAAATTTTCGCGGTTCTGATGCTCGAAACGAATAACTAGAACGGCCTAGGGGAAAACTACAACTACCGTTGTAATCGGGCGAGTTTCCACTTTCAGATGGAACAGAAATTTTGCGGATCGGTCAGTCCGTTCGCGAGATATGGCAGTTTGGATGTAAGAAACGCTTGAGAAACTCAAAATTTTCGCAGTTCTGATGCTCGAAACGAATAACTGGAACGGCCCAGTGGAAAACTACCCATACCGCTGTAATCGGGCGAGTCTCTACTTTCAGATGCAACAGAAATTTTGCGGATTGGTCAATCCGTTCGCGAGATATGGCAGTTTGGAGGTAAGAAACGCTTGAGAAACTCAAAATTTTCGCAGTTCTGATGCTCGAAACGAATAACTAGAACGGCCTAGGGGAAAACTACAACTACCGTTGTAATCGGGCGAGTTTCCACTTTCAGATGCAACAGAAATTTTGCGGATCGGTCAATCCGTTCGCGAGATATGGCGGTTTGGATGTAAGAAACGCTTGAGAAACTCAAAATTTTCGCAGTTCTGATGCTCGAAACGAATAACTAGAACGGCCTAGGGGAGAAGAACGCATACCGCTGTAATCGGGCGAGTTTCTACTTTCAGATGCAACAGAAATTTTGCGGATTGGTCAATCCGTTCGCGAGATATGGCAGTTTGGAGATAAGAAACGCTTGAGAAACTCAAAATTTTCGCAGTTCTGATGCTCGAAACGAATGACTAGGACGGCCTAGGGGAGAAGTACGCATACCGTTGTAATCGGGCGAGTTTCTACTTTCAGATGCAACAGAAATTTTGCGGATTGGTCAATCCGTTCGCGAGATATGGCCGTTTGGATGTAAGAAACGCTTTAGAAACTCAAAATTTTCGCAGTTCTGATGCTCGAAACGAATAACTAGAACGGCCCAGGGGAAAAGTGCGCATACCGTTGTAATCGGGCGAGTTTCTACTTTCAAATGCAACAGAAATTTTGCGGATTGGTCAATGCGTTCGCGAGATATGGCAGTTTGGATGTAATGAAACGCTTGAGAAACTCAAAATCTTCGCGGTTCTGATGCTCAAAACGAATAACTGGAACGGCCTAGTGGAAAACTACCCATACCGCTGTAATCGGGCGAGTCTCTACTTTCAGATGCAACAGAAATTTTGCGGATTGGTCAATCCGTTCGCGAGATATGGCAGTTTGGAGGTAAGAAACGCTTGAGAAACTCAAAATTTTCGCAGTTCTGATGCTCGAAACGAATGACTAGAACGTCCTAGGGGAGAAGAGCGCATACCGTTGTAATCGGGCGAGTTTCTACTTTCAGATGCAACAGAAATTTTGCGGATTGATCAATGCGTTCGCGAGATATGGCAGATTGGAGATAAGAAACGCTTGAGAAACTCAAAATTTGCGCAGTTCTGATGCTCGAAACGAATAACTAGAATGGCCTAGGGGAAAACTACACATACCGTTGTAATCGGGCGAGTTTCTACTTTCAGATGCAACAGAAATTTTGCGGATCGGTCAATCCGTTCGCGAGATATGGCAGTTTGGATGTAAGAAACGCTTGAGAAACTCAAAATTTGCGCAGTTCTGATGCTCGAAACGAGTAACTAGAACGGCCTAGGGGAAGAGTACGCATACTGTTGTAATCGGGCGAGTTTCTACTTTCAGATGCAACAGAAATTTTGCGGATTGGTCAATCCGTTCGCGAGACATGGCAGTTTGGAGGTAAGAAACGCTTGAGAAACTCAAAATTTTCGCAGTTCTGATGCTCGAAACGAATAACTAGAACGGCCTAGGGGAAAACTACACCTACCGTTGTAATCGGGCGAGTTTCTACTTTCAGATGCAACAGAAATTTTGCGGATTGATCAATCCGTTCGCGAGATATGGCAGTTTGGAGATAAGAAGCGCTTGAGAAACTCAAAATTTTCGCAGTTCTGATGCTCGACACGAATAACAAGAACGGCCTAGGGGAAAAGTGCCCATACCGTTGTAATCGGGCGAGTTTCTACTTTCAGATGCAACAGAAACTTTGCGGATTGATCAATCCGTTCGCGAGATATGGCAGTTTGGAGATAAGAAACGCTTGAGAAACTCAAAATTTTCGCAGTTCTGATGCTCGAAACGAGTAACTAGAACGGCCTAGGGGAAAACTACACATACCGTTGTAATCGGGCGAGTTTCTACTTTCAGATGCAACAGAAATTTTGCGGATTCGTCAATCCGTTCGCGAGATATGGCAGTTTGGAGGTAAGAAACGCTTGAGAAACTCAAAATTTTCGCAGTTCTGATGCTCGAAACGAATAACAAGAACGGCCTAGGGGAAAACTACACCTACCGTTGTAATCGGGCGAGTTTCTACTTTCAGATGCAACAGAAATTTTGCGGATTGATCAATCCGTTCGCGAGATATGGCAGTTTGGAGCTAAGAAACGCTTGAGAAACTCAAAATTTGCGCAGTTCTGATGATGGAAACGAATAACTAGAACGGCCTAGGGGAAAAGTGCCCATACCGTTGTAATCGGGCGAGTTTCTACTTTCAGATGCAACAGAAACTTTGCGGATTGATCAATCCGTTCGCGAGATATGGCAGTTTGGAGATAAGAAACGCTTGAGAAACTCAAAATTTTCGCAGTTCTGATGCTCGAAACGAGTAACTAGAACGGCCTAGGGGAAAACTACACATACCGCTGTAATCGGGCGAGTCTCTACTTTCAGATGCAACAGAAATTTTGCGGATTGGTCAATCCGTTCGCGAGATATGGCAGTTTGGAGGTAAGAAACGCTTGAGAAACTCAAAATTTTCGCAGTTCTGATGCTCGAAACGAATAACTAGAACGGCCTAGGGGAAAAGTGCGCATACCGTTGTAATCGGGCTAGTTTGTACTTTCAGATGCAACAGAAATTTTGCGGATTAATCAATCCGTTCGAGAAATATGGCAGTTTGGAGGTAAGAAACGCTTGAGAAACTCAAAATTTTCGCAGTTCTGATGCTCGAAACGAATAACTAGAACGGCCTAGGGGAAAAGTGCCCATACCGTTGTAATCGGGCGAGTTTCTACTTTCAGATGCAACGAAAACCTTGCGGATTGATCAATCCGTTCGCGAGATATGGCAGTTTGGAGATAAGAAACGCTTGAGAAACTCAAAATTTTCGCAGTTCTGATGCTCGAAACGAGTAACCAGAACGGCCTAGGGGAAAAGTACGCATACCGTTGTAATCGGGCGAGTTTCTGTTTTCAGATGCAACAGAAATTTTGCGGATTGGTCAATCCGTTCGCGAGATATGGCAGTTTGGAGATAAGAAACGCTTGAGAAACTCAAAATTTTCGCAGTTCTGATGCTCGAAACGAATGACTAGAACGTCCTAGGGGAGAAGAGCGCATACCGTTGTAATCGGGCGAGTTTCTACTTTCAGATGCAACAGAAATTTTGCGGATTGATCAATGCGTTCGCGAGATATGGCAGATTGGAGATAAGAAACGCTTGAGAAACTCAAAATTTGCGCAGTTCTGATGCTCGAAACGAATAACTAGAATGGCCTAGGGGAAAACTACACATACCGTTGTAATCGGGCGAGTTTCTACTTTCAGATGCAACAGAAATTTTGCGGATCGGTCAATCCGTTCGCGAGATATGGCAGTTTGGATGTAAGAAACGCTTGAGAAACTCAAAATTTGCGCAGTTCTGATGCTCGAAACGAGTAACTAGAACGGCCTAGGGGAAGAGTACGCATACTGTTGTAATCGGGCGAGTTTCTACTTTCAGATGCAACAGAAATTTTGCGGATTGGTCAATCCGTTCGCGAGACATGGCAGTTTGGAGGTAAGAAACGCTTGAGAAACTCAAAATTTTCGCAGTTCTGATGCTCGAAACGAATAACTAGAACGGCCTAGGGGAAAACTACACCTACCGTTGTAATCGGGCGAGTTTCTACTTTCAGATGCAACAGAAATTTTGCGGATTGATCAATCCGTTCGCGAGATATGGCAGTTTGGAGATAAGAAGCGCTTGAGAAACTCAAAATTTTCGCAGTTCTGATGCTCGACACGAATAACAAGAACGGCCTAGGGGAAAAGTGCCCATACCGTTGTAATCGGGCGAGTTTCTACTTTCAGATGCAACAGAAACTTTGCGGATTGATCAATCCGTTCGCGAGATATGGCAGTTTGGAGATAAGAAACGCTTGAGAAACTCAAAATTTTCGCAGTTCTGATGCTCGAAACGAGTAACTAGAACGGCCTAGGGGAAAACTACACATACCGTTGTAATCGGGCGAGTTTCTACTTTCAGATGCAACAGAAATTTTGCGGATTCGTCAATCCGTTCGCGAGATATGGCAGTTTGGAGGTAAGAAACGCTTGAGAAACTCAAAATTTTCGCAGTTCTGATGCTCGAAACGAATAACAAGAACGGCCTAGGGGAAAACTACACCTACCGTTGTAATCGGGCGAGTTTCTACTTTCAGATGCAACAGAAATTTTGCGGATTGATCAATCCGTTTGCGAGATATGGCAGTTTGGAGCTAAGAAACGCTTGAGAAACTCAAAATTTGCGCAGTTCTGATGATGGAAACGAATAACTAGAACGGCCTAGGGGAAAAGTGCGCATACCGTTGTAATCGGGCGAGTTTCTACTTTCAGTTGCAACAGAAATTTTGCGGATCGGACCATCCGTTCGCGAGATATGGCAGTTTGGATGTAAGAAACGCTTGAGAAACTCAAAATTTGCGCAGTTCTGATGATGGAAACGAATAACTAGAACGGCCTAGGGGAAAAGTGCGCATACCGTTGTAATCGGGCGAGTTTCTACTTTCAGATGCAACAGAAATTTTGCGGATCGGTCAATCCGTTCGCGAGATATGGCAGCTTGGAGGTAAGAAACGCTCGAGAAACTCAAAATTTTCACAGTTCTGATGCTCGACACGAATAACTAGAACGGCCTAGGGGAAAAGTGCGCATACCGTTGTAATCGGGCGAGTTTCTACTTTCAGATGCAACAGAAATTTTGCGGATTGGTCAATCCGTTCGCGAGATATGGCAGTTTGGATGTAAGAAACGCTTGAGAAACTCAAAATTTGCGCAGTTCTGATGATGGAAACGAATAACTAGAACGGCCTAGGGGAAAAGTGCGCATACCGTTGTAATCGGGCGAGTTTCTACTTTCAGATGCAACAGAAATTTTGCGGATCGGTCAATCCGTTCGCGAGATATGGCAGCTTGGAGGTAAGAAACGCTCGAGAAACTCAAAATTTTCACAGTTCTGATGCTCGACACGAATAACTAGAACGGCCTAGGGGAAAAGTGCGCATACCGTTGTAATCGGGCGAGTTTCTACTTTCAGATGCAACAGAAATTTTGCGGATTGGTCAATCCGTTCGCGAGATATGGCAGTTTGGAGGTAAGAAACGCTTGAGAAACTCAAAATATGCGCAGTTCTGATGCTCGAAACGAATAACTAGAATGGCCTAGGGGAAAACTACACATACCGTTGTAATCGGGCGAGTTTCTACTTTCAGATGCAACAGAAATTTTGCGGATTGGTCAATCCGTTCGCGAGATATGGCAGTTTGGAGGTAAGAAACGCTCGAGAAACTCAAAATTTTCACAGTTCTGATGCTCGACACGAATAAGTAGAACGGCCTAGGGGAAAAGTGCGCATACCGTTGTAATCAGGCGAGTTTCTACTTTCAGATGCAAGAGAAATTTTGCGGATTGGTCAATCCGTTCGCGAGATATGGCAGTTTGGAGGTAAGAAACGCTTGAGAAACTCAAAATTTGCGCAGTTCTGAGGCTCGAAACGAATAACTAGAATGGCCTAGGGCAAAACTACACATACCGTTGTAATCGGGCGAGTTTCTACTTTCAGATGCAACAGAAATTTTGCGGATTGGTCAATCCGTTCGCGAGATATGGCAGTTTGGAGGTAAGAAACGCTTGAGAAACTCAAAACGTGCGCAGTTCTGATGCTCGAAACGAGTAACTAGAACGGCCTAGGGGAAAAGTACGCATACTGTTGTAATCGGGCGAGTTTCTACTTTCAGATGCAACAGAAATTTTGCGGATTGGTCAATCCGTTCGCGAGATATGGCAGTTTGGAGGTAAGAAACGCTTGAGAAACTCAAGATTTACGCAGTTCTGATGCTCGAAACGAATAACTAGAACGGCCTAGGGGAAAACAACACCTACCGTTGTAATCGGGCTAGTTTCTACTTTCAGATGCAACAGAAATTTTGCGGATTGATCAATCCGTTCGCGAGATATGGCAGTTTGGAGATAAGAAACGCTTGAGAAACTCAAAATTTTCGCAGTTCTGATGCTTGAAACGAGTAACTAGAGCGGCCTAGGGGAAAAGTACGCATACCGTTGTAATCGGGCGAGTTTCTACTTTCAGATGCAACAGAAATTATGCGGATTGGTCAATCCGGTCGCGAGATATGGCAGTTTGGAGGTAAGAAACGCTTGAGAAACTCAAAATTTGCGCAGTTCTGATGATGGAAACGAATAACTAGAACGGCCTAGGGGAAAAGTGCGCATACCGTTGTAATCGGGCGAGTTTCTACTTTCAGATGCAACAGAAATTTTGCGGATCGGTCAATCCGTTCGCGAGATATGGCAGTTTGGATGTAAGAAACGCTTGAGAAACTCAAAATTTTCGCAGTTCTGATGCTCGAAACGAATAACTGGAACGGCCTAGGGGAAAACTACACATACCGTTGTAATCGGGCGAGTTTCTACTTTCAGATGCAACAGCAATTTTGCGGATTGGTCAATCCGTTCGCGAGATATGGCAGTTTGGAGGTAAGAAAGGCTTGAGAAACTCAAAATTGTCGCAGTTCTGATACTCGAAACGAGTAACTAGAACGGCCTAGGTGAAAAGTACGCATACCTTTGTAATCGGGCGAGTTTCTACTTTCAGATGCAACAGAAATTTTGCGGATTGGTCAATCCGTTCGCGAGATATGGCAGCTTGGAGGTAAGAAACGCTCGAGAAACTCAAAATTTTCACAGTTCTGATGCTCGACACGAATAAGTAGAACGGCCTAGGGGAAAAGTGCGCATACCGTTGTAATCAGGCGAGTTTCTACTTTCAGATGCAAGAGAAATTTTGCGGATTGGTCAATCCGTTCGCGAGATATGGCAGTTTGGAGGTAAGAAACGCTTGAGAAACTCAAAATTTGCGCAGTTCTGAGGCTCGAAACGAATAACTAGAATGGCCTAGGGGAAAACTACACATACCGTTGTAATCGGGCGAGTTTCTACTTTCAGATGCAACAGAAATTTTGCGGATTGGTCAATCCGTTCGCGAGATATGGCAGTTTGGAGGTAAGAAACGCTTGAGAAACTCAAAACTTGCGCAGTTCTGATGCTCGAAACGAGTAACTAGAACGGCCTAGGGGAAAAGTACGCATACTGTTGTAATCGGGCGAGTTTCTACTTTCAGATGCAACAGAAATTTTGCGGATTGGTCAATCCGTTCGCGAGATATGGCAGTTTGGAGGTAAGAAACGCTTGAGAAACTCAAGATTTTCGCAGTTCTGATGCTCGAAACGAATAACTGGAACGGCCTAGGGGAAAACTACACATACCGTTGTAATCGGGCGAGTTTCTACTTTCAGATGCAACAGCAATTTTGCGGATTGGTCAATCCGTTCGCGAGATATGGCAGTTTGGAGGTAAGAAAGGCTTGAGAAACTCAAAATTGTCGCAGTTCTGATACTCGAAACGAGTAACTAGAACGGCCTAGGTGAAAAGTACGCATACCTTTGTAATCGGCGAGTTTCTACTTTCAGATGCAACAGAAATTTTGCGGATTGGTCAATCCGTTCGCGAGATATGGCAGCTTGGAGGTAAGAAACGCTCGAGAAACTCAAAATTTTCACAGTTCTGATGCTCGACACGAATAAGTAGAACGGCCTAGGGGAAAAGTGCGCATACCGTTGTAATCAGGCGAGTTTCTACTTTCAGATGCAAGAGAAATTTTGCGGATTGGTCAATCCGTTCGCGAGATATGGCAGTTTGGAGGTAAGAAACGCTTGAGAAACTCAAAATTTGCGCAGTTCTGAGGCTCGAAACGAATAACTAGAATGGCCTAGGGGAAAACTACACATACCGTTGTAATCGGGCGAGTTTCTACTTTCAGATGCAACAGAAATTTTGCGGATTGGTCAATCCGTTCGCGAGATATGGCAGTTTGGAGGTAAGAAACGCTTGAGAAACTCAAAACTTGCGCAGTTCTGATGCTCGAAACGAGTAACTAGAACGGCCTAGGGGAAAAGTACGCATACTGTTGTAATCGGGCGAGTTTCTACTTTCAGATGCAACAGAAATTTTGCGGATTGGTCAATCCGTTCGCGAGATATGGCAGTTTGGAGGTAAGAAACGCTTGAGAAACTCAAGATTTTCGCAGTTCTGATGCTCGAAACGAATAACTAGAACGGCCTAGGGGAAAACAACACCTACCGTTGTAATCGGGCGAGTTTCTACTTTCAGATGCAACAGAAATTTTGCGGATTGATCAATCCGTTCGCGAGATATGGCAGTTTGGAGATAAGAAACGCTTGAGAAACTCAAAATTTTCGCAGTTCTGATGCTCGAAACGAGTAACTAGAGCGGCCTAGGGGAAAAGTACGCATACCGTTGTAATCGGGCGAGTTTCTTCTTTCAGATGCAACAGAAATTTTGCGGATTGATCAATCCGTTCGCGAGATATGGCAGTTTGGAGGTAAGAAACGCTTGAGAAACTCAAAATTTGCGCAGTTCTGATGATGGAAACGAATAACTAGAACGGCCTAGGGGAAAAGTGCGCATACCGTTGTAATCCGGCGAGTTTCTACTTTCAGATGCAACAGAAATTTTGCGGATCGGTCAATCCGTTCGCGAGATATGGCAGTTTGGATGTAAGAAACGCTTGAGAAACTCAAAATTTTCGCAGTTCTGATGCTCGAAACGAATAACTGGAACGGCCTAGGGGAAAACTACACATACCGTTGTAATCGGGCGAGTTTCTACTTTCAGATGCAACAGAAATTTTGCGGATTGGTCAATCCGTTCGCGAGATATGGCAGTTTGGAGTTAAGAAACGCTTGAGAAACTCAAAATTTGCGCAGTTCTGATGCTCGAAACGAGTAACTAGAACGGCCTAGGGGAAAAGTACGCATAGTGTTGTAATCGGGCGAGTTTCTACTTTCAGATGCAACAGAAATTTTGCGGATTGGTCAATCCGTTCGCGAGATATGTCAGTTTGGAGGTAAGAAACGCTTGAGAAACTCAAGATTTTCGCAGTTCTGATGCTCGAAACGAATAACTAGAACGGCCTAGGGGAAAACAACACCTACCGTTGTAATCGGGCGAGTTTCTACTTTCAGATGCAACAGAAATTTTGCGGATTGATCAATCCGTTCGCGAGATATGGCAGTTTGGAGATAAGAAACGCTTGAGAAACTCAAAATTTTCGCAGTTCTGATGCTCGAAATGAGTAACTAGAGCGGCCTAGGGGAAAAGTACGCATACCGTTGTAATCGGGCGAGTTTCTACTTTCAGATGCAACAGAAATTTTGCGGATTGGTCAATCCGTTCGCGAGATATGGCAGTTTGGATGTAAGATACGCTTGAGAAACTCAAAATTTTCGCAGTTCTGATGCTCGAAACGAATAACTAGAACGGCCTAAGGGAAAACTACACATACCGTTGTAATCGGGCGAGTTTCTACTTTCAGATGCAACAGCAACTTTGCGGATTGGTCAATCCGTTCGCGAGATATGGCAGTTTGGAGGTAAGAAAGGCTTGAGAAACTCAAAATTGTCGCAGTTCTGATACTCGAAACGAGTAACTAGAACGGCCTAGGTGAAAAGTACGCATACCTTTGTAATCGGGCGAGTTTCTACTTTCAGATGCAACAGAAATTTTGCGGATTAGTCAATCCGTTCGCGAGATATGGCAGTTTGGAGGTAAGAAACGCTTGAGAAACTCAAAATTTTCGCAGTTATGATGCTCGAAACGAGTAACTAGGACGGCCTAGGGGAAAAGTACGGATACCGTTCTAGTCGGGCGAGTTTCTACTTTCAGATGCAACAGAAATTTTGCGGATTGGTCAATCCGTTCGCGAGATGTGGCAGTTTGGAGGTAAGAAACGCTTGAGAAACTCAAAATTTCGCAGTTCTGATGCTCGAAACGTATAACTAGAACGGCCTAGGGGAAAACTACACATACCGTTGTAATCGGGCGAGTTTCTACTTTCAGATGCAACAGAAATTTTGCGGATTGGTCAATCCCTTCGCGAGATATGGCTGTTTGGATGTAAGAAACGCTTGAGAAACTCAAAATTTTCGCAGTTCTGATGCTCGAAGCGAATAACTAGAACGGCCTAGGGGAAAACTACACATACCGTTGTAATCGGGCGAGTTTCTACTTTCAGATGCAACAGAAATTTTGCGGATTGGTCAATCCCTTCGCGAGATATGGCTGTTTGGATGTAAGAAACGCTTGAGAAACTCAAAATTTTCGCAGTTCTGATGCTCGAAGCGAATAACTAGAACGGCCTAGGGGAAAACTACACCTACCGTTGTAATCGGGCGAGTTTCTACTTTCAGATGCAACAGAAATTTTGCGGATTGGTCAATCCGTTCGCGAGATATGGCTGTTTGGAGGTAAGAAACGCTTGAGAAACTCAAAATTTTCGCAGTTCTGATGCTCGAAGCGAATAACTAGAACGGCCTAGGGGAAAACTACACCTACCGTTGTAATCGGGCGAGTTTCTACTTTCAGATGCAACAGAAATTTTGCGGATTGGTCAATCCGTTCGCGAGATATGGCTGTTTGGAGGTAAGAAACGCTTGAGAAACTCAAAACTCTCGCAGTTCTGATGCTCGACACGAATAACTAGAACGGCCCAGGGGAAAAGTGCCCATACCGTTGTAATCGGGCGAGTTTCTACTTTCAGATGCAACAGAAACTTTGCGGATTGATGAATCCGTTCGCGAGATATGGCAGTTTGGATATAAGAAACGCTTGAGAAACTCAAAACTTTCGCAGTTCTGATGCTCGAAACGAGTAACTAGAACGGCCTAGGGGAAAAGTACGCATACCGTTGTAATCGGGCGAGTTTCTACTTTCAGATGCAACAGAAATTTTGCGGATTGGTCAATCCCTTCGCGAGATATGGCTGTTTGGATGTAAGAAACGCTTGAGAAACTCAAAATTTTCGCAGTTCTGATGCTCGAAACGAGTAACTAGAACGGCCTAGGGGAAAAGTACGCATACTGTTGTAATCGGGCGAGTTTCTACTTTCAGATGCAACAGAAATTTTGCGGATTGGTCAATCCGTTCGCGAGATATGGCAGTTTGGAGGTAAGAAACGCTTGAGAAACTCAAGATTTTCGCAGTTCTGATGCTCGAAACGAATAACTAGAACGGCCTAGGGGAAAACAACACCTACCGTTGTAATCGGGCGAGTTTCTACTTTCAGATGCAACAGAAATTTTGCGGATTGATCAATCCGTTCGCGAGATATGGCAGTTTGGAGATAAGAAACGCTTGAGAAACTCAAAATTTTCGCAGTTCTGATGCTCGAAACGAGTAACTAGAGCGGCCTAGGGGAAAAGTACGCATACCGTTGTAATCGGGCGAGTTTCTTCTTTCAGATGCAACAGAAATTTTGCGGATTGATCAATCCGTTCGCGAGATATGGCAGTTTGGAGGTAAGAAACGCTTGAGAAACTCAAAATTTGCGCAGTTCTGATGATGGAAACGAATAACTAGAACGGCCTAGGGGAAAAGTGCGCATACCGTTGTAATCCGGCGAGTTTCTACTTTCAGATGCAACAGAAATTTTGCGGATCGGTCAATCCGTTCGCGAGATATGGCAGTTTGGATGTAAGAAACGCTTGAGAAACTCAAAATTTTCGCAGTTCTGATGCTCGAAACGAATAACTGGAACGGCCTAGGGGAAAACTACACATACCGTTGTAATCGGGCGAGTTTCTACTTTCAGATGCAACAGAAATTTTGCGGATTGGTCAATCCGTTCGCGAGATATGGCAGTTTGGAGTTAAGAAACGCTTGAGAAACTCAAAATTTGCGCAGTTCTGATGCTCGAAACGAGTAACTAGAACGGCCTAGGGGAAAAGTACGCATAGTGTTGTAATCGGGCGAGTTTCTACTTTCAGATGCAACAGAAATTTTGCGGATTGGTCAATCCGTTCGCGAGATATGTCAGTTTGGAGGTAAGAAACGCTTGAGAAACTCAAGATTTTCGCAGTTCTGATGCTCGAAACGAATAACTAGAACGGCCTAGGGGAAAACAACACCTACCGTTGTAATCGGGCGAGTTTCTACTTTCAGATGCAACAGAAATTTTGCGGATTGATCAATCCGTTCGCGAGATATGGCAGTTTGGAGATAAGAAACGCTTGAGAAACTCAAAATTTTCGCAGTTCTGATGCTCGAAATGAGTAACTAGAGCGGCCTAGGGGAAAAGTACGCATACCGTTGTAATCGGGCGAGTTTCTACTTTCAGATGCAACAGAAATTTTGCGGATTGGTCAATCCGTTCGCGAGATATGGCAGTTTGGATGTAAGATACGCTTGAGAAACTCAAAATTTTCGCAGTTCTGATGCTCGAAACGAATAACTAGAACGGCCTAAGGGAAAACTACACATACCGTTGTAATCGGGCGAGTTTCTACTTTCAGATGCAACAGCAACTTTGCGGATTGGTCAATCCGTTCGCGAGATATGGCAGTTTGGAGGTAAGAAAGGCTTGAGAAACTCAAAATTGTCGCAGTTCTGATACTCGAAACGAGTAACTAGAACGGCCTAGGTGAAAAGTACGCATACCTTTGTAATCGGGCGAGTTTCTACTTTCAGATGCAACAGAAATTTTGCGGATTAGTCAATCCGTTCGCGAGATATGGCAGTTTGGAGGTAAGAAACGCTTGAGAAACTCAAAATTTTCGCAGTTATGATGCTCGAAACGAGTAACTAGGACGGCCTAGGGGAAAAGTACGGATACCGTTCTAGTCGGGCGAGTTTCTACTTTCAGATGCAACAGAAATTTTGCGGATTGGTCAATCCGTTCGCGAGATGTGGCAGTTTGGAGGTAAGAAACGCTTGAGAAACTCAAAATTTCGCAGTTCTGATGCTCGAAACGTATAACTAGAACGGCCTAGGGGAAAACTACACATACCGTTGTAATCGGGCGAGTTTCTACTTTCAGATGCAACAGAAATTTTGCGGATTGGTCAATCCCTTCGCGAGATATGGCTGTTTGGATGTAAGAAACGCTTGAGAAACTCAAAATTTTCGCAGTTCTGATGCTCGAAGCGAATAACTAGAACGGCCTAGGGGAAAACTACACATACCGTTGTAATCGGGCGAGTTTCTACTTTCAGATGCAACAGAAATTTTGCGGATTGGTCAATCCCTTCGCGAGATATGGCTGTTTGGATGTAAGAAACGCTTGAGAAACTCAAAATTTTCGCAGTTCTGATGCTCGAAGCGAATAACTAGAACGGCCTAGGGGAAAACTACACCTACCGTTGTAATCGGGCGAGTTTCTACTTTCAGATGCAACAGAAATTTTGCGGATTGGTCAATCCGTTCGCGAGATATGGCTGTTTGGAGGTAAGAAACGCTTGAGAAACTCAAAATTTTCGCAGTTCTGATGCTCGAAGCGAATAACTAGAACGGCCTAGGGGAAAACTACACCTACCGTTGTAATCGGGCGAGTTTCTACTTTCAGATGCAACAGAAATTTTGCGGATTGGTCAATCCGTTCGCGAGATATGGCTGTTTGGAGGTAAGAAACGCTTGAGAAACTCAAAACTCTCGCAGTTCTGATGCTCGACACGAATAACTAGAACGGCCCAGGGGAAAAGTGCCCATACCGTTGTAATCGGGCGAGTTTCTACTTTCAGATGCAACAGAAACTTTGCGGATTGATGAATCCGTTCGCGAGATATGGCAGTTTGGATATAAGAAACGCTTGAGAAACTCAAAACTTTCGCAGTTCTGATGCTCGAAACGAGTAACTAGAACGGCCTAGGGGAAAAGTACGCATACCGTTGTAATCGGGCGAGTTTCTACTTTCAGATGCAACAGAAATTTTGCGGATTGGTCAATCCCTTCGCGAGATATGGCTGTTTGGATGTAAGAAACGCTTGAGAAACTCAAAATTTTCGCAGTTCTGATGCTCGAAGCGAATAACTAGAACGGCCTAGGGGAAAACTACACCTACCGTTGTAATCGGGCGAGTTTCTACTTTCAGATGCAACAGAAATTTTGCGGATTGGTCAATCCGTTCGCGAGATATGGCTGTTTGGAGGTAAGAAACGCTTGAGAAACTCAAAATTTTCGCAGTTCTGATGCTCGAAACGAATAACTAGAACGGCCTAGGGGAAAACTACACATACAGTTGTAATCGGGCGAGTTTCTACTTTCAGATGCAACAGAAATTTTGCGGATTGGTCAATCCGTTCGCGAGATGTGGCAGTTTGGAGGTAAGAAACGCTTGAGAAACTCAAAATTTTCGCAGTTCTGATGCTCGTCACGAATAACTAGAACGGCCCAGGGGAAAAGTGCCCATACCGTTGTAACCGGGCGTGTTTCTACTTTCAGATGCAACAGAAATTTTGCGGATTGATCAATCCGTTCGCGAGATATGGCAGTTTGGATATAAGAAACGCTTGAGAAACTCAAAATTTTCGCAGTTCTGATGCTCGAAACGAGTAACTAGAACGGCCTAGGGGAAAAGTACGCATACCGTTGTAATCGGGCGAGATTCTACTTTCAGATGCAACAGAAATTTTGCGGATTAGTCAATCCGTTCGCGAGATATGGCAGTTTGGAGGTAAGAAACGCTTGAGAAACTCAAAATTTTCGCAGTTATGATGCTCGAAACGAGTAACTAGGACGGCCTAGGGGAAAAGTACGGATACCGTTCTAATCGGGCGAGTTTCTACTTTCAGATGCAACAGAAATTTTGCGGATTGGTCAATCCGTTCGCGAGATGTGGCAGTTTGGAGGTAAGAAACGCTTGAGAAACTCAAAATTTCGCAGTTCTGATGCTCGAAACGTATAACTAGAACGGCCTAGGGGAAAACTACACATACCGTTGTAATCGGGCGAGTTTCTACTTTAAGATGCAACAGAAATTTTGCGGATTGGTCAATCCGTTCGCGAGATATGGCAGTTTGGTGGTAAGAAACGCTTGAGAAACTCAAAATTTCGCAGTTCTGATGCTCGAAACGAATAACTAGAACGGCCCAGGGGAAAAGTGCGCATACCATTGTAATCGGGCTAGGTTCTACTTTCAAATGCAACAGAAATTTTGCGGATTGGTCAATCCGTTCGCGAGATATGGCAGTTTGGAGGTAAGAAACGCTTGAGAAGCTCAAAATTTTTGCAGTTCTGATGCTCGAAACGAATAACTGGAACGGCCTAGGGGAAAACTACACATACCGTTGTAATCGGGCGTGTTTCTACTTTCAGATGCAACAGAAATTTTGCGGATTGGTCATTCCGTTCGCGAGATATGGCAGTTTGGAGGTAAGAAACGCTTGAGAAACTCAAAATTTTCGCAGTTCTTATGCTCGAAATGAATAACTGGAACGGCCTAGGGGAAAACTACACATACCGTTGTAATCGGGCGAGTTTCTACTTTCAGATGCAACAGAAATTTTGCGGATTGGTCAATCCGTTCGCGAGATATGGCTGTTTGGAGGTAAGAAACGCTTGAGAAACTCCAAATTTTCGCAGTTCTGATGCTCGAAGCGAATAACTAGAACGGCCTAGGGGAAAACTACACCTACCGTTGTAATCGGGCGAGTTTCTACTTTCAGATGCAACAGAAATTTTGCGGATTGGTCAATCCGTTCGCGAGACATGGCAGTTTGGAGGTAAGAAACGCTTGAGAAACTCAAAATTTTCGCAGTTCTGATGCTCGACACGAATAACTAGAACGGCCCAGGGGAAAAGTGCCCATACCGTTGTAATCGGGCGAGTTTCTACTTTCAGATGCAACAGAAACTTTGCGGATTGATGAATCCGTTCGCGAGATATGGCAGTTTGGATATAAGAAACGCTTGAGAAACTCAAAACTTTCGCAGTTCTGATGCTCGAAACGAGTAACTAGAACGGCCTAGGGGAAAAGTACGCATACCGTTGTGATCGGGCGAGTTTCTACTTTCAGATGCAACAGAAATTTTGCGGATTAGTCAATCCGATCGCGAGATATGGCAGTTTGGAGGTAAGAAACGCTTGAGAAACTCAAAATTTTCGCAGTTCTGATGCTCGAAACGAATAAATAGAACGGCCCAGGGGAAAAGTGCGCATACCATTGTAATCGGGCTAGGTTCTACTTTCAGATGCAACAGAAATTTTGCGGATTGGTCAATCCGTTCGCGAGATATGGCAGTTTGGAGGTAAGAAACGCTTGAGAAACTCAAAATTTTCGCAGTTCTGATGCTCGAAACGAATAACTAGAACGGCCTAGGGGAAAACTACACCTACCGTTGTAATCGGGCGAGTTTCTACTTTCAGATGCAACAGAAATTTTGCGGATTGGTCAATCCGTTCGCGAGACATGGCAGTTTGGAGGTACGAAACGCTGAGAAACTCAAAATTTTCACAGTTCTGATGCTCGACACGAATAACTAGAACGGCCCAGGGGAAAAGTGCCCATACCGTTGTAATCGGGCGAGTTTCTACTTTCAGAAGCAACAGAAATTTTGCGGATGGGTCAATCCGTTCGCGAGATATGGCAGTTTGGATATAAGAAACGCTTGAGAAACTCAAAATTTTCGCAGTTCTGATGCTCGAAACGAGTAACTAGAACGGCTTAGGGGAAAAGTACGCATACCGTTGTAATCGGGCGAGTTTCTACTTTCAGATGCAACAGAAATTTTGCGGATTAGTCAATCCGATCGCGAGATATGGCAGTTTGGAGGTAAGAAACGCTTGAGAAACTCAAAATATTCGCAGTTCTGATGCTCGAAACGAGTAACTAGGACGGCCTAGGGGAAAAGTACGGATACCGTTCTAATCGGGCGAGTTTCTACTTTCAGATGCAACAGAAATTTTGCGGATTGGTCAATCCGTTCGCGAGATGTGGCAGTTTGGAGGTAAGAAACGCTTGAGAAACTCAAAATTTCGCAGTTCTGATGCTCGAAACGTATAACTAGAACGGCCTAGGGGAAAACTACACATACCGTTGTAATCGGGCGAGTTTCTACTTTCAGATGCAACAGAAATTTTGCGGATTGGTCAATCCGTTCGCGAGACATGGCAGTTTGGAGGTACGAAACGCTGAGAAACTCAAAATTTTCACAGTTCTGATGCTCGACACGAATAACTAGAACGGCCCAGGGGAAAAGTGCCCATACCGTTGTAATCGGGCGAGTTTCTACTTTCAGAAGCAACAGAAATTTTGCGGATGGGTCAATCCGTTCGCGAGATATGGCAGTTTGGATATAAGAAACGCTTGAGAAACTCAAAATTTTCGCAGTTCTGATGCTCGAAACGAGTAACTAGAACGGCTTAGGGGAAAAGTACGCATACCGTTGTAATCGGGCGAGTTTCTACTTTCAGATGCAACAGAAATTTTGCGGATTAGTCAATCCGATCGCGAGATATGGCAGTTTGGAGGTAAGAAACGCTTGAGAAACTCAAAATATTCGCAGTTCTGATGCTCGAAACGAGTAACTAGGACGGCCTAGGGGAAAAGTACGGATACCGTTCTAATCGGGCGAGTTTCTACTTTCAGATGCAACAGAAATTTTGCGGATTGGTCAATCCGTTCGCGAGATGTGGCAGTTTGGAGGTAAGAAACGCTTGAGAAACTCAAAATTTTCGCAGTTCTGATGCTCGAAACGAATAACTAGAACGGCCTAGGGGAAAACTACACATACAGTTGTAATCGGGCGAGTTTCTACTTTCAGATGCAACAGAAATTTTGCGGATTGGTCAATCCGTTCGCGAGATGTGGCAGTTTGGAGGTAAGAAACGCTTGAGAAACTCAAAATTTTCGCAGTTCTGATGCTCGTCACGAATAACTAGAACGGCCCAGGGGAAAAGTGCCCATACCGTTGTAACCGGGCGTGTTTCTACTTTCAGATGCAACAGAAATTTTGCGGATTGATCAATCCGTTCGCGAGATATGGCAGTTTGGATATAAGAAACGCTTGAGAAACTCAAAATTTTCGCAGTTCTGATGCTCGAAACGAGTAACTAGAACGGCCTAGGGGAAAAGTACGCATACCGTTGTAATCGGGCGAGATTCTACTTTCAGATGCAACAGAAATTTTGCGGATTAGTCAATCCGTTCGCGAGATATGGCAGTTTGGAGGTAAGAAACGCTTGAGAAACTCAAAATTTTCGCAGTTATGATGCTCGAAACGAGTAACTAGGACGGCCTAGGGGAAAAGTACGGATACCGTTCTAATCGGGCGAGTTTCTACTTTCAGATGCAACAGAAATTTTGCGGATTGGTCAATCCGTTCGCGAGATGTGGCAGTTTGGAGGTAAGAAACGCTTGAGAAACTCAAAATTTCGCAGTTCTGATGCTCGAAACGTATAACTAGAACGGCCTAGGGGAAAACTACACATACCGTTGTAATCGGGCGAGTTTCTACTTTAAGATGCAACAGAAATTTTGCGGATTGGTCAATCCGTTCGCGAGATATGGCAGTTTGGTGGTAAGAAACGCTTGAGAAACTCAAAATTTCGCAGTTCTGATGCTCGAAACGAATAACTAGAACGGCCCAGGGGAAAAGTGCGCATACCATTGTAATCGGGCTAGGTTCTACTTTCAAATGCAACAGAAATTTTGCGGATTGGTCAATCCGTTCGCGAGATATGGCAGTTTGGAGGTAAGAAACGCTTGAGAAGCTCAAAATTTTTGCAGTTCTGATGCTCGAAACGAATAACTGGAACGGCCTAGGGGAAAACTACACATACCGTTGTAATCGGGCGTGTTTCTACTTTCAGATGCAACAGAAATTTTGCGGATTGGTCATTCCGTTCGCGAGATATGGCAGTTTGGAGGTAAGAAACGCTTGAGAAACTCAAAATTTTCGCAGTTCTTATGCTCGAAATGAATAACTGGAACGGCCTAGGGGAAAACTACACATACCGTTGTAATCGGGCGAGTTTCTACTTTCAGATGCAACAGAAATTATGCGGATTGGTCAATCCGTTCGCGAGATATGGCTGTTTGGAGGTAAGAAACGCTTGAGAAACTCCAAATTTTCGCAGTTCTGATGCTCGAAGCGAATAACTAGAACGGCCTAGGGGAAAACTACACCTACCGTTGTAATCGGGCGAGTTTCTACTTTCAGATGCAACAGAAACTTTGCGGATTGATGAATCCGTTCGCGAGATATGGCAGTTTGGATATAAGAAACGCTTGAGAAACTCAAAACTTTCGCAGTTCTGATGCTCGAAACGAGTAACTAGAACGGCCTAGGGGAAAAGTACGCATACCGTTGTGATCGGGCGAGTTTCTACTTTCAGATGCAACAGAAATTTTGCGGATTAGTCAATCCGATCGCGAGATATGGCAGTTTGGAGGTAAGAAACGCTTGAGAAACTCAAAATTTTCGCAGTTCTGATGCTCGAAACGAATAAATAGAACGGCCCAGGGGAAAAGTGCGCATACCATTGTAATCGGGCTAGGTTCTACTTTCAGATGCAATAGAAATTTTGCGGATTGGTCAATCCGTTCGCGAGATATGGCAGTTTGGAGGTAAGAAACGCTTGAGAAACTCAAAATTTTCGCAGTTCTGATGCTCGAAACGAATAACTAGAACGGCCTAGGGGAAAACTACACCTACCGTTGTAATCGGGCGAGTTTCTACTTTCAGATGCAACAGAAATTTTGCGGATTGGTCAATCCGTTCGCGAGACATGGCAGTTTGGAGGTACGAAACGCTGAGAAACTCAAAATTTTCACAGTTCTGATGCTCGACACGAATAACTAGAACGGCCCAGGGGAAAAGTGCCCATACCGTTGTAATCGGGCGAGTTTCTACTTTCAGAAGCAACAGAAATTTTGCGGATGGTTCAATCCGTTCGCGAGATATGGCAGTTTGGATATAAGAAACGCTTGAGAAACTCAAAATTTTCGCAGTTCTGATGCTCGAAACGAGTAACTAGAACGGCTTAGGGGAAAAGTACGCATACCGTTGTAATCGGGCGAGTTTCTACTTTCAGATGCAACAGAAATTTTGCGGATTTGTCAATCCGTTCGCGAGATATGGCAGTTTGGAGGTAAGAAACGGTTGAGTAACTCAAAATTTTCGCAGTTCTGATGCTCGAAACGAATAACTAGAACGGCCTAGGGGAAAACTACACATACCGTTGTAATCGGGCGAGTTTCTACTTTCAGATGCAACAGAAATTTTGCGGATTGGTCAATCCGTTCGCGAGATATGGCCGTTTGGATGTAAGAAACGCTTTAGAAACTCAAAATTTTCGCAGTTCTGATGCTCGAAACGAATAACTAGAACGGCCTAGGGGAATAGTGCGCATACCGTTGTAATCGGGCGAGTTTCTACTATCAGATGCAACAGAAATTTTGCGGATTGGTCAATCCGTTCGCGAGATGTGGCAGTTTGGATGTAAGAAACGCTTTAGAAACTCAAAATTTTCGCAGTTCTGATGCTCGAAACGAATAAATAGAACGGCCCAGGGGGAAAGTGCGCATACCATTGTAATCGGGCTAGGTTCTACTTTCAGATGCAACAGAAATTTTGCGGATTGGTCAATCCGTTCGCGAGATATGGCAGTTTGGAGGTAAGAAACGCTTGAGAAAATCAAAATTTTCGCAGTTCTGATGCTCGAAACGAATAACTAGAACGGCCTAGGGGAATAGTGCGCATACAGTTGTAATCGGGCGAGTTTCTACTTTCAGATGCAACAGAAATTTTGCGGATTGGTCAATCCGTTCCCGAGATATGGCCGTTTGGATGTAAGAAACGCTTGAGAAACTCAAAATTTTCGCAGTTCTGATGCTCGAAACGAATAACTAGAACGGCCTAGGGGAAAACTACACCTACCGTTGTAATCGGGCGAGTTTCTACTTTCAGATGCAACAGAAATTTTGCGGATTGGTCAATCCGTTCGCGAGATATGGCAGTTTGGATGTAAGAAACGCTTTAGAAACTCAAAATTTTCGCAGTTCTGATGCTCGAAACGAATAAATAGGACGGCCCAGGGGGAAAGTGCGCATACCATTGTAATCGGGCTAGGTTCTACTTTCAGATGCAACAGAAATTTTGCGGATTTGTCAATCCGTTCGCGAGATATGGCAGTTTGGAGGTAAGAAACGCTTGAGAAACTCAAAATTTTCGCAGTTCTGATGCTCGAAACGAATAACTAGAACGGCCTAGGGGAAAACTAGACCTACCGTTGTAATCGGGCGAGTTTCTACTTTCAGATGCAACAAAAATTTTGCGGATTGGTCAATCCGTTCGCGAGACATGGCAGTTTGGAGGTAAGAAACGCTGAGAAACTCAAAATTTTCACAGTTCTGATGCTCGACACGAATAACTAGAACGGCCAAGGGGAAAAGTGCCCATTCCGTTGTAATCGGGCGAGTTTCTACTTTCAGAAGCAACAGAAATTTTGCGGATTGGTCAATCCGTTCGCGAGATATGGCAGTTTGGAGGTAAGAAACGCTTGAGAAACTCAAAATTTTCGCAGTTCTGATGCTCGAAACGAATAACTAGAACGGCCCAGGGGAAAAGTGCGCATACCATTGTAATCGGGCTAGGTTCTACTTTCAAATGCAACAGAAATTTTGCGGATTGATCAATCCGTTCGCGAGATATGGCAGTATGGAGATAAGAAACGCTTGAGAAACTCAAAATTTTCGCAGTTCTGATGCTCGAAACGAATGACTAGGACGGCCTAGGGGAGAAGTACGCATACCGTTGTAATCGGGCGAGTTTCTACTTTCAGATAAAACAGAAATTTTGCGGATTGGTCAATCCGTTCGCGAGATATGGCCTTTTGGATGTAAGAAACGCTTTAGAAACTCAAAATTTTCGCAGTTCTGATGCTCGAAACGAATAACTAGAACGGCCTAGGGGAAAACTACACCTACCGTTGTAATCGGGCGAGTTTCTACTTTCAGATGCAACAGAAATTTTGCGGATTGGTCAATCCGTTCGCGAGACATGGCAGTTTGGAGGTACGAAACGCTGAGAAACTCAAAATTTTCACAGTTCTGATGCTCGACACGAATAACTAGAACGGCCCAGGGGAAAAGTGCCCATACCGTTGTAATCGGGCGAGTTTCTACTTTCAGAAGCAACAGAAATTTTGCGGATGGGTCAATCCGTTCGCGAGATATGGCAGTTTGGATATAAGAAACGCTTGAGAAACTCAAAATTTTCGCAGTTCTGATGCTCGAAACGAGTAACTAGAACGGCCTAGGGGAAAAGTACGCATACCGTTGTAATCGGGCGAGTTTCTACTTTCAGATGCAACAGAAATTTTGCGGATTAGTCAATCCGTTCGCGAGATATGGCAGTTTGGAGGTAAGAAACGGTTGAGTAACTCAAAATTTTCGCAGTTCTGATGCTCGAAACGAATAACTAGAACGGCCTAGGGGAAAACTACACATACCGTTGTAATCGGGCGAGTTTCTACTTTCAGATGCAACAGAAATTTTGCGGATTGGTCAATCCGTTCGCGAGATGTGGCAGTTTGGATGTAAGAAACGCTTTAGAAACTCAAAATTTTCGCAGTTCTGATGCTCGAAACGAATAAATAGAACGGCCCAGGGGGAAAGTGCGCATACCATTGTAATCGGGCTAGGTTCTACTTTCAGATGCAACAGAAATTTTGCGGATTGGTCAATCCGTTCGCGAGATATGGCAGTTTGGAGGTAAGAAACGCTTGAGAAAATCAAAATTTTCGCAGTTCTGATGCTCGAAACGAATAACTAGAACGGCCTAGGGGAATAGTGCGCATACAGTTGTAATCGGGCGAGTTTCTACTTTCAGATGCAACAGAAATTTTGCGGATTGGTCAATCCGTTCGCGAGATATGGCCGTTTGGATGTAAGAAACGCTTGAGAAACTCAAAATTTTAGCAGTTCTGATGCTCGAAACGAATAACTAGAACGGCCTAGGGGAAAACTACACCTACCGTTGTAATCGGGCGAGTTTCTACTTTCAGATGCAACAGAAATTTTGCGGATTGGTCAATCCGTTCGCGAGATATGGCAGTTTGGATGTAAGAAACGCTTTAGAAACTCAAAATTTTCGCAGTTCTGATGCTCGAAACGAATAAATAGGACGGCCCAGGGGGAAAGTGCGCATACCATTGTAATCGGGCTAGGTTCTACTTTCAGATGCAACAGAAATTTTGCGGATTGGTCAATCCGTTCGCGAGATATGGCAGTTTGGAGGTAAGAAACGCTTGAGAAACTCAAAATTTTCGCAGTTCTGATGCTCGAAACGAATAACTAGAACGGCCTAGGGGAAAACTAGACCTACCGTTGTAATCGGGCGAGTTTCTACTTTCAGATGCAACAAAAATTTTGCGGATTGGTCAATCCGTTCGCGAGACATGGCAGTTTGGAGGTAAGAAACGCTGAGAAACTCAAAATTTTCACAGTTCTGATGCTCGACACGAATAACTAGAACGGCCAAGGGGAAAAGTGCCCATTCCGTTGTAATCGGGCGAGTTTCTACTTTCAGAAGCAACAGAAATTTTGCGGATGGGTCAATCCGTTCGCGAGATATGGCAGTTTGGATATAAGAAACGCTTGAGAAACTCAAAATTTTCGCAGTTCTGATGCTCGAAACGAGTAACTAGAACGGCCTAGGGGAAAAGTACGCATACCGTTGTAATCGGGCGAGTTTCTACTTTCAGATGCAACAGAAATTTTGCGGATTAGTCAATCCGTTCGCGAGATATGGCAGTTTGGAGGTAAGAAACGCTTGAGAAACTCAAAATTTTCGCAGTTATGATGCTCGAAACGAGTAACTAGGACGGCCTAGGGGAAAAGTACGGATACCGTTCTAATCGGGCGAGTTTCTACTTTCAGATGCAACAGAAATTTTGCGGATTGGTCAATCCGTTCGCGAGATGTGGCAGTTTGGAGGTAAGAAACGCTTGAGAAACTCAAAATTTTCGCAGTTCTGATGCTCGAAACGAATAACTAGAACGGCCTAGGGGAAAACTACACATACCGTTGTAATCGGGCGAGTTTCTACTTTCAGATGCAACAGAAATTTTGCGGATTGGTCAATCCGTTCGCGAGATGTGGCAGTTTGGAGGTAAGAAACGCTTGAGAAACTCAAAATTTTCGCAGTTCTGATGCTCGAAAAGAATAACTAGAACGGCCTAGGGAAAAACTACACCTACCGTTGTAATCGGGCGAGTTTCTACTTTCAGATGCAACAGAAATTTTGCGGATTGGTCAATCCGTTCGCGAGATATGGCCGTTTGGATGTAAGAAACGCTTTAGAAACTCAAAATTTTCGCAGTTCTGATGCTCGAAACGAATAAATAGAACGGCCCAGGGGAAAAGTGCGCATACCATTGTAATCGGGCTAGGTTCTACTTTCAAATGCAACAGAAATTTTGCGGATTGGTCAATCCGTTCGCGAGATATGGCAGTTTGGAGGTAAGAAACGCTTGTGAAGCTCAAAATTATCGCAGTTCTGATGCCCGAAACGAATAACTGGAACGGCCTAGGGGAAAACTACACATACCGTTGTAATCGGGCGTGTTTCTACTTTCAGATGCAACAGAAATTTTGCGGATTGGTCATTCCGTTCGCGAGATATGGCAGTTTGGAGGTAAGAAACGCATGAAAAACTCAAAATTTTCGCAGTTCTGATGCTCGAAATGAATAACTGGAACGGCCTAGGGGAAAACTACACATGCCGTTGTAATCGGGCGAGTTTCTACTTTCAGATGCAACAGAAATTTTGCGGATTGTTCAATCCGTTCGCGAGATGTGGCAGTTTGGAGGTAAGAAACGCTTGAGAAACTCAAAATGTTCGCAGTTCTGATGCTCGAAACGAATAACTAGAACGGCCTAGGGGAAAACTACACATACAGTTGTAATCGGGCGAGTTTCTACTTTCAGATGCAACAGAAATTTTGCGGATTGGTCAATCCGTTCGCGAGATGTGGCAGTTTGGAGGTAAGAAACGCTTGAGAAACTGAAAATTTTCGCAGTTCTGATGCTCGAGACGAATAACTAGAACGGCCCAGGGGAAAAGTGCCCATACCATTGTAATCGGGCGAGTTTCTACTTTCAAATGCAACAGAAATTTTGCGGATTGGTCAATCCGTTCGCGAGATGTGGCAGTTTGGAGGTAAGAAACGCTTGAGAAACTGAAAATTTTCGCAGTTCTGATGCTCGACACGAATAACTAGAACGGCCCAGGGGAAAAGTGCCCATACCATTGTAATCGGGCGAGTTTCTACTTTCAAATGCAACAGAAATTTTGCGGATTGGTCAATCCGTTCGCGAGATATGGCCGTTTGGATCTAAGAAACGCTTTAGAAACTCAAAATTTTCGCAGTTCTGATGCTCGAAACGAATAACTAGAACGGCCCAGGGGAAAGGTGCGCATACCATTGTAATCGGGCGAGTTTCTACTTTCAAATGCAACAGAAATTTTGCGGATTGGTCAATCCGTTCGCGAGATATGGCAGTTTGGAGGTAAGAAACGCTTGATAAACTCAAAATTTTCGCAGTTCTGATGCTCGAAACGAATAACTGGAACGGTCTAGGGGAAGAGTACGCATACTGTTGTAATCGGGCGTGTTTCTACTTTCAGATGCAACAGAAATTTTGCGTATTGGTCATTCCGTTCGCGAGATATGGCAGTTTGGAGGTAAGAAACGCTTGAGAAACTCAAAATTTTCGCAGTTCTGATGCTCGAAACGAATAACTAGAACGGCCCAGGGGAAAAGTGCGCATACCGTTGTAATCGGGCGAGTTTCTACTTTCAGATGCAACAGAAATTTTGCGGATTGGTCAATCCGTTCGCGAGATATGGCAGTTTGGAGGTAAGAAACGCTTGAGAAACTCAAAATTTTCACAGTTCTGATGCTCGACACGAATAACTAGAACGGCCCAGGGGAAAAGTGTCCATACCGTTGTAATCGGGCGAGTTTCTACTTTCAAATGCAACAGAAATTTTGCGGATTGATCAATCCGTTCGCGAGATATGGCAGTTTGGATATAAGAAACGCTTGAGAAACTCAAAATTTTCGCAGTTCTGATGCTCGAAACGAGTAACTAGGACGGCCTAGGGGAAAAGTACGCATACCGTTGTAATCGGGCGAGTTTCTACTTTCAGATGCAACAGAAATTTTGCGGATTGGTCAATCCGTTCGCGAGACATGGCAGTTTGGAGGTAAGAAACGCTGAGAAACTCAAAATTTTCGCAGTTCTGATGCTCGAAACGAATAAATAGAACGGCCCAGGGGAAAAGTGCGCATACCATTGTAATCGGGCTAGGTTCTACTTTCAAATGCAACAGAAATTTTGCGGATTGGTCAATCCGTTCGCGAGACATGGCAGTTTGGAGGTAAGAAACGCTGAGAAACTCAAAATTTTCACAGTTCTGATGCTCGACACGAATAACTAGAACGGCCAAGGGGAAAAGTGCCCATTCCGTTGTAATCGGGCGAGTTTCTACTTTCAGAAGCAACAGAAATTTTGCGGATGGGTCAATCCGTTCGCGAGATATGGCAGTTTGGATATAAGAAACGCTTGAGAAACTCAAAATTTTCGCAGTTCTGATGCTCGAAACGAGTAACTAGAACGGCCTAGGGGAAAAGTACGCATACCGTTGTAATCGGGCGAGTTTCTACTTTCAGATGCAACAGAAATTTTGCGGATTAGTCAATCCGTTCGCGAGATATGGCAGTTTGGAGGTAAGAAACGCTTGAGAAACTCAAAATTTTCGCAGTTATGATGCTCGAAACGAGTAACTAGGACGGCCTAGGGGAAAAGTACGGATACCGTTCTAATCGGGCGAGTTTCTACTTTCAGATGCAACAGAAATTTTGCGGATTGGTCAATCCGTTCGCGAGATGTGGCAGTTTGGAGGTAAGAAACGCTTGAGAAACTCAAAATTTTCGCAGTTCTGATGCTCGAAACGAATAACTAGAACGGCCTAGGGGAAAACTACACATACCGTTGTAATCGGGCGAGTTTCTACTTTCAGATGCAACAGAAATTTTGCGGATTGGTCAATCCGTTCGCGAGATGTGGCAGTTTGGAGGTAAGAAACGCTTGAGAAACTCAAAATTTTCGCAGTTCTGATGCTCGAAAAGAATAACTAGAACGGCCTAGGGAAAAACTACACCTACCGTTGTAATCGGGCGAGTTTCTACTTTCAGATGCAACAGAAAGTTTGCGGATTGGTCAATCCGTTCGCGAGATATGGCCGTTTGGATGTAAGAAACGCTTTAGAAACTCAAAATTTTCGCAGTTCTGATGCTCGAAACGAATAAATAGAACGGCCCAGGGGAAAAGTGCGCATACCATTGTAATCGGGCTAGGTTCTACTTTCAAATGCAACAGAAATTTTGCGGATTGGTCAATCCGTTCGCGAGACATGGCAGTTTGGAGGTAAGAAACGCTGAGAAACTCAAAATTTTCACAGTTCTGATGCTCGACACGAATAACTAGAACGGCCAAGGGGAAAAGTGCCCATTCCGTTGTAATCGGGCGAGTTTCTACTTTCAGAAGCAACAGAAATTTTGCGGATGGGTCAATCCGTTCGCGAGATATGGCAGTTTGGATATAAGAAACGCTTGAGAAACTCAAAATTTTCGCAGTTCTGATGCTCGAAACGAGTAACTAGAACGGCCTAGGGGAAAAGTACGCATACCGTTGTAATCGGGCGAGTTTCTACTTTCAGATGCAACAGAAATTTTGCGGATTAGTCAATCCGTTCGCGAGATATGGCAGTTTGGAGGTAAGAAACGCTTGAGAAACTCAAAATTTTCGCAGTTATGATGCTCGAAACGAGTAACTAGGACGGCCTAGGGGAAAAGTACGGATACCGTTCTAATCGGGCGAGTTTCTACTTTCAGATGCAACAGAAATTTTGCGGATTGGTCAATCCGTTCGCGAGATGTGGCAGTTTGGACGTAAGAAACGCTTGAGAAACTCAAAATTTTCGCAGTTCTGATGCTCGAAACGAATAACTAGAACGGCCTAGGGGAAAACTACACATACCGTTGTAATCGGGCGAGTTTCTACTTTCAGATGCAACAGAAATTTTGCGGATTGGTCAATCCGTTCGCGAGATGTGGCAGTTTGGAGGTAAGAAACGCTTGAGAAACTCAAAATTTTCGCAGTTCTGATGCTCGAAAAGAATAACTAGAACGGCCTAGGGATAAACTACACCTACCGTTGTAATCGGGCGAGTTTCTACTTTCAGATGCAACAGAAATTTTGCGGATTGGTCAATCCGTTCGCGAGATATGGCCGTTTGGATGTAAGAAACGCTTTAGAAACTCAAAATTTTCGCAGTTCTGATGCTCGAAACGAATAAATAGAACGGCCCAGGGGAAAAGTGCGCATACCATTGTAATCGGGCTAGGTTCTACTTTCAAATGCAACAGAAATTTTGCGGATTGGTCAATCCGTTCGCGAGATATGGCAGTTTGGAGGTAAGAAACGCTTGTGAAGCTCAAAATTATCGCAGTTCTGATGCCCGAAACGAATAACTGGAACGGCCTAGGGGAAAACTACACATACCGTTGTAATCGGGCGTGTTTCTACTTTCAGATGCAACAGAAATTTTGCGGATTGGTCATTCCGTTCGCGAGATATGGCAGTTTGGAGGTAAGAAACGCATGAAAAACTCAAAATTTTCGCAGTTCTGATGCTCGAAATGAATAACTGGAACGGCCTAGGGGAAAACTACACATGCCGTTGTAATCGGGCGAGTTTCTACTTTCAGATGCAACAGAAATTTTGCGGATTGTTCAATCCGTTCGCGAGATGTGGCAGTTTGGAGGTAAGAAACGCTTGAGAAACTCAAAATTTTCGCAGTTCTGATGCTCGAAACGAATAACTAGAACGGCCTAGGGGAAAACTACACATACAGTTGTAATCGGGCGAGTTTCTACTTTCAGATGCAACAGAAATTTTGCGGATTGGTCAATCCGTTCGCGAGATGTGGCAGTTTGGAGGTAAGAAACGCTTGAGAAACTGAAAATTTTCGCAGTTCTGATGCTCGAGACGAATAACTAGAACGGCCCAGGGGAAAAGTGCCCATACCATTGTAATCGGGCGAGTTTCTACTTTCAAATGCAACAGAAATTTTGCGGATTGGTCAATCCGTTCGCGAGATGTGGCAGTTTGGAGGTAAGAAACGCTTGAGAAACTGAAAATTTTCGCAGTTCTGATGCTCGACACGAATAACTAGAACGGCCCAGGGGAAAAGTGCCCATACCATTGTAATCGGGCGAGTTTCTACTTTCAAATGCAACAGAAATTTTGCGGATTGGTCAATCCGTTCGCGAGATATGGCCGTTTGGATCTAAGAAACGCTTTAGAAACACAAAATTTTCGCAGTTCTGATGCTCGAAACGAATAACTAGAACGGCCCAGGGGAAAGGTGCGCATACCATTGTAATCGGGCGAGTTTCTACTTTCAAATGCAACAGAAATTTTGCGGATTGGTCAATCCGTTCGCGAGATATGGCAGTTTGGAGGTAAGAAACGCTTGATAAACTCAAAATTTTCGCAGTTCTGATGCTCGAAACGAATAACTGGAACGGTCTAGGGGAAAACTACACATACCGTTGTAATCGGGCGTGTTTCTACTTTCAGATGCAACAGAAATTTTGCGTATTGGTCATTCCGTTCGCGAGATATGGCAGTTTGGAGGTAAGAAACGCTTGAGAAACTCAAAATTTTCGCAGTTCTGATGCTCGAAACGAATAACTAGAACGGCCCAGGGGAAAAGTGCGCATACCGTTGTAATCGGGCGAGTTTCTACTTTCAGATGCAACAGAAATTTTGCGGATTGGTCAATCCGTTCGCGAGATATGGCAGTTTGGAGGTAAGAAACGCTTGAGAAACTCAAAATTTTCGCAGTTCTGATGCTCGAAAAGAATAACTAGAACGGCCTAGGGAAAAACTACACCTACCGTTGTAATCGGGCGAGTTTCTACTTTCAGATGCAACAGAAATTTTGCGGATTGGTCAATCCGTTCGCGAGATATGGCCGTTTGGATGTAAGAAACGCTTTAGAAACTCAAAATTTTCGCAGTTCTGATGCTCGAAACGAATAAATAGAACGGCCCAGGGGAAAAGAGCGCATACCATTGTAATCGGGCTAGGTTCTACTTTCAAATGCAACAGAAATTTTGCGGATTGGTCAATCCGTTCGCGAGATATGGCAGTTTGGAGGTAAGAAACGCTTGTGAAGCTCAAAATTATCGCAGTTCTGATGCCCGAAACGAATAACTGGAACGGCCTAGGGAAAAACTACACATACCGTTGAATCGGGCCTGTTTCTACTTTCAGATGCAACAGAAATTTTGCGGATTGGTCATTCCGTTCGCGAGATATGGCAGTTTGGAGGTAAGAAACGCATGAGAAACTCAAAATTTTCGCAGTTCTGATGCTCGAAATGAATAACTGGAACGGCCTAGGGGAAAACTACACATGCCGTTGTAATCGGGCGAGTTTCTACTTTCAGATGCAACAGAAATTTTGCGGATTGTTCAATCCGTTCGCGAGATGTGGCAGTTTGGAGGTAAGAAACGCTTGAGAAACTCAAAATTTTCGCAGTTCTGATGCTCGACACGAATAACTAGAACGGCCCAGGGGAAAAGTGCCCATACCATTGTAATCGGGCGAGTTTCTACTTTCAAATGCAACAGAAATTTTGCGGATTGGTCAATCCGTTCGCGAGATGTGGCAGTTTGGAGGTAAGAAACGCTTGAGAAACTGAAAATTTTCGCAGTTCTGATGCTCGACACGAATAACTAGAACGGCCCAGGGGAAAAGTGCCCATACCATTGTAATCGGGCGAGTTTCTACTTTCAAATGCAACAGAAATTTTGCGGATTGGTCAATCCGTTCGCGAGATGTGGCAGTTTGGAGGTAAGAAACGCTTGAGAAACTCAACATTTTCGCAGTTCTGATGCTCGAAACGAATAACTAGAACGGCCTAGGGGAAAACTACACATACCGTTGTAATCGGGCGAGTTTCTACTTTCACATGCAACAGAAATTTTGCGGATTGGTCAATCCGTTCGCGAGATGTGGCAGTTTGGAGGTAAGAAACGGTTGAGAAACTCAAAATTTTCGCAGTTCTGATGCTCGAAACGAATAACTAGAACGGCCTAGGGGAAAACTACACCTAACGTTGTAATCGGGCGAGTTTCTACTTTCAGATGCAACAGAAATTTTGCGGATTGGTCAATCCGTTCGCGAGATGTGGCAGTTTGGAGGTAAGAAACGCTTGAGAAACTTAAAATTTTCGCAGTTCTGATGCTCGAAACGAATAACTAGAACGGCCTAGGGGAAAACCACACATACCGTTGTAATCGGGCGAGTTTCTACTTTCAGATGCAACAGAAATTTTGCGGATTGGTCAATCCGTTCGCGAGATATGGCCGTTTGGATCTAAGAAACGCTTGAGAAACTCAAAATTTTCGCAGTTCTGATGCTCGAAACGAATAACTAGAACGGCCTAGGGGAAAACTACACATACAGTTGTAATCGGGCGAGTTTCTACTTTCAGATGCAACAGAAATTTTGCGGATTGGTCAATCCGTTCGCGAGATGTGGCAGTTTGGAGGTAAGAAACGCTTGAGAAACTGAAAATTTTCGCAGTTCTGATGCTCGACACGAATAACTAGAACGGCCCAGGGGAAAAGTGCCCATACCATTGTAATCGGGCGAGTTTCTACTTTCAAATGCAACAGAAATTTTGCGGATTGGTCAATCCGTTCGCGAGATGTGGCAGTTTGGAGGTAAGAAACGCTTGAGAAACTCAAAATTTTCGCAGTTCTGATGCTCGAAACGAATAACTAGAACGGCCTAGGGGAAAACTACACATACCGTTGTAATCGGGCGAGTTTCTACTTTCACATGCAACAGAAATTTTGCGGATTGGTCAATCCGTTCGCGAGATGTGGCAGTTTGGAGGTAAGAAACGGTTGAGAAACTCAAAATTTTCGCAGTTCTGATGCTCGAAACGAATAACTAGAACGGCCCAGGGGAAAAGTGCGCATACCATTGTAATCGGGCGAGTTTCTACTTTCAGATGCAACAGAAATTTTGCGGATTGGTCGATCCGTTCGCGAGACATGGCAGTTTGGAGGTAAGAAACGCTGAGAAACTCAAAATTTTCACAGTTCTGATGCTCGACACGAATAACTAGAACGGCCCAGGGGAAAAGTGCCCATACCGTTGTAATCGGGCGAGTTTCTACTTTCAAATGCAACAGAAATTTTGCGGATTGATCAATCCGTTCGCGAGATATGGCAGTTTGGATATAAGAAACGCTTGAGAAACTCAAAATTTTCGCAGTTCTGATGCTCGAAACGAGTAACTAGAACGGCCTAGGGGAAAAGTACGCATACCGTTGTAATCGGGCGAGTTTCTACTTTCAGATGCAACAGAAATTTTGCGGATTAGTCAATCCGTTCGCGAGATATGGCAGTTTGGAGGTAAGAAACGCTTGAGAAACTCAAAATTTTCGCAGTTATGATGCTCGAAACGAGTAACTAGGACGGCCTAGGGGAAAAGTACGCAAACCGTTGTAATCGGGCGAGTTTCTACTTTCAGATGCAACAGAAATTTTGCGGATTGGTCAATCCGTTCGCGAGATATGGCAGTTTGGATGTAAGAAACGCTTTAGAAACTCAAAATTTTCGCAGTTCTGATGCTCGAAACGAATAAATAGAACGGCCCAGGGGAAAAGTGCGCATACCATTGTAATCGGGCTAGGTTCTACTTTCAAATGCAACAGAAATTTTGCGGATTGGTCAATCCGTTCGCGAGATATGGCAGTTTGGAGGTAAGAAACGCTTGTGAAGCTCAAAATTATCGCAGTTCTGATGCCCGAAACGAATAACTGGAACGGCCTAGGGGAAAACTACACATACCGTTGTAATCGGGCGTGTTTCTACTTTCAGATCCAACAGAAATTTTGCGGATTGGTCATTCCGTTCGCGAGATATGGCAGATTGGAGGTAAGAATCGCATGAGAAACTCAAAATTTCCGCAGTTCTGATGCTCGAAATGAATAACTGGAACGGCCTAGGGAAAAACTACACCTACCGTTGTAATCGGGCGAGTTTCTACTTTCAGATGCAACAGAAATTTTGCGGATTGGTCAATCCGTTCGCGAGATATGGCAGTTTGGATGTAAGAAACGCTTTAGAAACTCAAAATTTTCGCAGTTCTGATGCTCGAAACGAATAAATAGAACGGCCCAGGGGAAAAGTGCGCATACCATTGTAATCGGGCTAGGTTCTACTTTCAAATGCAACAGAAATTTTGCGGATTGGTCAATCCGTTCGCGAGATATGGCAGTTTGGAGGTAAGAAACGCTTGTGAAGCTCAAAATTATCGCAGTTCTGATGCCCGAAACGAATAACTGGAACGGCCTAGGGGAAAACTACACATACCGTTGTAATCGGGCGTGTTTCTACTTTCAGATCCAACAGAAATTTTGCGGATTGGTCAATCCGTTCGCGAGATGTGGCAGTTTGGAGGTAAGAAACGCTTGAGAAACTGAAAATTTTCGCAGTTCTGATGCTCGACACGAATAACTAGAACGGCCCAGGGGAAAAGTGCCCATACCATTGTAATCGGGCGTGTTTCTACTTTCAGATCCAACAGAAATTTTGCGGATTGGTCAATCCGTTCGCGAGATGTGGCAGTTTGGAGGTAAGAAACGCTTTAGAAACTCAAAATTTTCGCAGTTCTGATGCTCGAAACGAATAACTAGAACGGCCTAGGGGAAAACTACACATACCGTTGTAATCGGGCGAGTTTCTACTTTCAGATGCAACAGAAATTTTGCGGATTGGTCAATCCGTTCGCGAGATATGGCCGTTTGGATCTAAGAAACGCTTTAGAAACTCAAAATTTTCGCAGTTCTGATGCTCGAAACGAATAACTGGAACGGTCTAGGGGAAAACTACACATACCGTTGTAATTGGGCGTGTTTCTACTTTCAGATGCAACAGAAATTTTGCGGATTGGTCAATCCGTTCGCGAGACATGGCAGTTTGGAGGTAAGAAACGCTGAGAAACTCAAAATTTTCACAGTTCTGATGCTCGACACGAATAACTAGAACGGCCCAGGGGAAAAGTGCCCATACCGTTGTAATCGGGCGAGTTTCTACTTTCAAATGCAACAGAAATTTTGCGGATTGATCAATCCGTTCGCGAGATATGGCAGTTTGGATATAAGAAACGCTTGAGAAACTCAAAATTTTCGCAGTTCTGATGCTCGAAACGAGTAACTAGAACGGCCTAGGGGAAAAGTACGCATACCGTTGTAATCGGGCGAGTTTCTACTTTCAGATGCAACAGAAATTTTGCGGATTGGTCAATCCGTTCGCGAGACATGGCAGTTTGGAGGTAAGAAACGCTGAGAAACTCAAAATTTTCACAGTTCTGATGCTCGACACGAATAACTAGAACGGCCCAGGGGAAAAGTGCCCATACCGTTGTAATCGGGCGAGTTTCTACTTTCAAATGCAACAGAAATTTTGCGGATTGATCAATCCGTTCGCGAGATATGGCAGTTTGGATATAAGAAACGCTTGAGAAACTCAAAATTTTCGCAGTTCTGATGCTCGAAACGAGTAACTAGAACGGCCTAGGGGAAAAGTACGCATACCGTTGTAATCGGGCGAGTTTCTACTTTCAGATGCAACAGAAATTTTGCGGATTAGTCAATCCGTTCGCGAGATATGGCAGTTTGGAGGTAAGAAACGCTTGAGAAACTCAAAATTTTCGCAGTTATGATGCTCGAAACGAGTAACTAGGACGGCCTAGGGGAAAAGTACGGATACCGTTCTAATCGGGCGAGTTTCTACTTTCAGATGCAACAGAAATTTTGCGGATTGGTCAATCCGTTCGCGAGATGTGGCAGTTTGGAGGTAAGAAACGCTTGAGAAACTCAAAATTTTCGCAGTTCTGATCCTCGAAAAGAATAACTAGAACGGCCTAGGGAAAAACTACACCTACCGTTGTAATCGGGCGAGTTTCTACTTTCAGATGCAACAGAAATTTTGCGGATTGGTCAATCCGTTCGCGAGATATGGCAGTTTGGATGTAAGAAACGCTTTAGAAACTCAAAATTTTCGCAGTTCTGATGCTCGAAACGAATAAATAGAACGGCCCAGGGGAAAAGTGCGCATACCATTGTAATCGGGCTAGGTTCTACTTTCAAATGCAACAGAAATTTTGCGGATTGGTCAATCCGTTCGCGAGATATGGCAGTTTGGAGGTAAGAAACGCTTGTGAAGCTCAAAATTATCTCAGTTCTGATGCCCGAAACGAATAACTAGAACGGCCTAGGGGAAAACTACACATACCGTTGTAATCGGGCGTGTTTCTACTTTCAGATCCAACAGAAATTTTGCGGATTGGTCATTCCGTTCGCGAGATATGGCAGATTGGAGGTAAGAATCGCATGAGAAACTCAAAATTTTCGCAGTTCTGATGCTCGAAATGAATAACTGGAACGGCCTAGGGGAAAACTACACATACCGTTGTAATCGGGCGAGTTTCTACTTTCAGAAGCAACAGAAATTTTGCGGATTGGTCAATCCGTTCGCGAGATATGGCAGTTTGGAGGTAAGAAACGCTTGAGAAACTCAAAATTTTCGCAGTTCTGATGCTCGAAAAGAATAACTGGAACGGTCTAGGGGAAAACTACACATACCGTTGTAATCGGGCGTGTTTCTACTTTCAGATGCAACAGAAATTTTGCGTATTGGTCATTCCGTTCGCGAGATATGGCATTTTGGAGGTAAGAAACGCTTGAGAAACTCAACATTTTCGCAGTTCTGATGCTCGAAACGAATAACTAGAACGGCCTAGGGGAAAGGTGCGCATACCGTTGTAATCGGGCGAGTTTCTACTTTCAGAGGCAACAGAAATTTTGCGGATTGGTCAATCCGTTCGCGAGATATGGCAGTTTGGAGGTAAGAAACGCTTGAGGAACTCAAAATTTTCACAGTTCTGATGCTCGTCACGAATAACTAGAACGGCCCAGGGGAAAAGTGCCCATACAGTTGTAATCGGGCGAGTTTCTACTTTCAAATGCAACAGAAATTTTGCGGATTGATCAATCCGTTCGCGAGATATGGCAGTTTGGATATAAGAAACGCTTGAGAAACTCAAAATTTTCGCAGTTCTGATGCTCGAAACGAGTAACTAGAACGGCCTAGGGGAAAAGTACGCATACCGTTGTAATCGGGCGAGTTTCTACTTTCAGATGCAACAGAAATTTTGCGGATTGGTCAATCCGTTCGCGAGACATGGCAGTTTGGAGGTAAGAAACGCTGAGAAACTCAAAATTTTCACAGTTCTGATGCTCGACACGAATAACTAGAACGGCCCAGGGGAAAAGTGCCCATACCGTTGTAATCGGGCGAGTTTCTACTTTCAAATGCAACAGAAATTTTGCGGATTGATCAATCCGTTCGCGAGATATGGCAGTTTGGATATAAGAAACGCTTGAGAGACTCAAAATTTTCGCAGTTCTGATGCTCGAAATGAATAACTGGTACGGCCTAGGGGAAAACTACACATACCGTTCTAATCGGGCGAGTTTCTACTTTCAGATGCAGCAGAAATTTTGCGGATTGGTCAATCCGTTCGCGAGATGTGGCAGTTCGGAGGTAAGAAACGCTTGAGAAACTCAAAATTTTCGCCGTTCTGATGCTCGAAACGAATAACTAGAACGGCCCAGGGGAAAACTACACATACCGTTGTAATCGGGCGAGTTTCTACTTTCAGATGCAACAGAAATTTTGCGGATTGGTCAATCCGTTCGCGAGATGTGGCAGTTTGGAGGTAAGAAACGCTTGAGAAACTCAAAATTTTCGCAGTTCTGATGCTCGAAACGAATAACTGGAACGGTCTAGGGGAAAACTACACATACCGTTGTAATCGGGCGTGTTTCTACTTTCAGATGCAACAGAAATTTTGCGTATTGGTCATTCCGTTCGCGAGATATGGCAGTTTGGAGGTAAGAAACGCTTGAGAAACTCAAAATTTTCGCAGTTCTGATGCTCGAAACGAATAACTAGAACGGCCTAGGGGAAAAGTGCGCATACCGTTGTAATCGGGCGAGTTTCTACTTTCAGATGCAACAGAAATTTTGCGGATTGGTCAATCCGTTCGCGAGATGTGGCAGTTTGGAGGTAAGAAACGCTTGAGAAACTCAAAATTTTCGCAGTTCTGATGCTCGACACGAATAACTAGAACGGCCTGGGGGAAAAGTGCGCATACCGTTGTAATCGGGCGAGTTTCTACTTTCAGATGCAACAGAAATTTTGCGGATTGATCAATCCGTTCGCGAGATATGGCAGTTTGGAGATAAGAAACGCTTGAGAAACTCAAAATTTTCGCAGTTCTGATGCTCGAAACGAGTAACTAGAACGGCCTAGGGGAAAAGTACGCATACAGTTGTAATCGGGCGAGTTTCTACTTTCAGATGCAACAGACATTTTGCGGATTGGTCAATCCGTTCGCGATATATGGCAGTTTGGAAGTAAGAAACGCTTGAGAAACTCAAAATTTTCGCAGTTCTGATGCTCGAAACGAATAACTAGAACGACCTAGGGGAAAACTACACCTACCGTTGTAATCGAGCGAGTTTCTACTTTCAGATGCAACAGAAATTTTGCGGATTGGGCAATCCGTTCGCGAGATATGGCAGTTTGGTGGTAAGAAACGCTTGAGAAACTCTAAATTTCGCAGTTCTGATGCTCGAAAAGAATAACTAGAACGGCCAAGGGGAAAAGTGCGCATACCGTTGTAATCGGGCGAGTTTCTACTTTCAAATGCAACAGAAATTTTGCGGATTGGTCAATGCGTTCGCGAGATATGGCAGTTTGGAGGTAAGAAACGCTTGAGAAACTCAAAATTTTCGTAGTTCTGATGCTCGAAACGTATAACTAGAACGGTCTAGGGGAAAAGTACGCATACCGATGTAATCGGGCGAGTTTCTACTTTCAGATGCAACAGAAATTTTGCGGATTGGTCGATCCGTTCGCGAGCTATGGCAGTTTGGAGGTAAGAAACGCTTGAGAAACTCAAAATTTTCGCAGTTCTGATGCTCGACACGAATAACTAGAACGGCCCAGGGGAAAAGTGCCCATACCTTTGTAATCGGGCGAGTTTTTACTTTCAGATGCAACAGAAATTTTGCGGATTGATCAATCCGTTCGCGAGATATGGCAGTTTGGATATAAGAAACGCTTGAGAAACTCAAAATTTTCACAGTTCTGATGCTCGAAACGAGTAACTAGAACGGCCTAGGGGAAAAGTACGCATACCGTTGTAATCGGGCGAGTTTCTACTTTCAGATGCAACAGAAATTTTGGGGATTAGTCAATCCGTTCGCGAGATATGGCAGTTTGGAGGTAAGAAACGCTTGAGAAACTCAAAATTTTCGCAGTTATGATGCTCGAAACGAGTAACTAGAACGGCCTAGGGGAAAAGTACGGATACCGTTCTAATCGGGCGAGTTTCTACTTTCAGATGCAACAGAAATTTTGCGGATTGGTCAATCCGTTTGCGAGATGTGGCAGTTTGGAGGTAAGAAACGCTTGAGAAACTCAAAATTTTCGCAGTTCTGATGCTCGAAAAGAATAACTAGAACGGCCTAGGGGAAAACTACACCTACCGTTGTAATCGGGCGAGTTTCTACTTTCAGATGCAACAGAAATTTTGCGGATTGGTCAATCCGTTCGCGAGATATGGCAGTTTGGAGGTAAGAAACGCTTGAGAAACTCAAAATTTTCGCAGTTCTGATGCTCGACACGAATAACTAGAACGGCCTGGGGGAAAAGTGCGCACACCGTTGTAATCGGGCGAGTTTCTACTTTCAGATGCAACAGAAATTTTGCGGATTGATCAATCCGTTCGCGAGATATGGCAGTTTGGAGATAAGAAACGCTTGAGAAACTCAAAATTTTCGCAGTTCTGATGCTCGAAACGAGTAACTAGAACGGCCTAGGGGAAAAGTACGCATACAGTTGTAATCGGGCGAGTTTCTACTTTCAGATGCAACAGAAATTTTGCGGATTGGTGAATCCGTTCGCGAGAAATGGCAGTTTGGAGATAAGAAACGCTTGAGAAACTCAAAATTTTCGCCGTTCTGATGCTCGAAACGAATAACTAGAACGGCCTAGTGGAAAAGTACGCATACCGTTGTAATCGGGCGAGTTTCTACTTTCAGATGCAACAGACATTTTGCGGATTGGTCAATCCGTTCGCGATATATGGCAGTTTGGAAGTAAGAAACGCTTGAGAAACTCAAAATTTTCGCAGTTCTGATGCTCGAAACGAATAACTAGAACGACCTAGGGGAAAACTACACCTACCTTTGTAATCGGGCGAGTTTCTACTTTCAGATGCAACAGAAATTTTGCGGATTGGTCGATCCGTTCGCGAGATATGGCCATTTGGAAGTAAGAAACGCTTGAGAAACTCAAAATTTTCGCACTTCTGATGCTCGAAACGAGTAACTAGAGCGGCCTAGGGAAAAAGTACGCATACCGTTGTAATCGGGCGAGTTTCTACTTTCAGATGCAACAGAAATTTTGCGGATCGGTCAATCCGTTCGCGAGATATGGCCGTTTGGATGTAAGAAACGCTTTAGAAACTCAAAATTTTCGCAGTTCTGATGCTCGAAATGAATAACTAGAACGGCCTAGGGGAAAACTACACCTACCGTTGTAATCGGGCGAGTTTCTACTTTCAGATGCGACAGAAATTTTGCGGATTGGTCAATCCGTTCGCGAGATATGCCAGTTTGGAGGTAAGAAACATTGAGAAACCCAAAATTTTCGCAGTTCTGATGCTCGAAATGAATAACTGGTACGGCCTAGGGGAAAAGTACGCATACCGTTGTAAACGGGCGAGTTTCTACTTTCAGATGCAACAGAAATTTTGCGGATTGGTCAATCTGTTCGCGATATATGGCAGTTTGGAAGTAAGAAACGCTTGAGAAACTCAAAATTTTCGCAGTTCTGATGCTCGAAACGAATAACTAGAACGGCCTAGGGGAAAAGTACGCATACCGTTGTAAACGGGCGAGTTTCTACTTTCAGATGCAACAGAAATTTTGCGGATTGGTCAATCCGTTCGCGATATATGGCAGTTTGGAAGTAAGAAACGCTTGAGAAACTCAAAATTTTCGCAGTTCTGATGCTCGAAACGAATAACTAGAACGACCTAGGGGAAAACTACACCTACCGTTGTAATCGGGCGAGTTTCTACTTTCAGATGCAACAGAAATTTTGCGGATTGGGCAATCCGTTCGCGAGATATGGCAGTTTGGTGGTAAGAAACGCTTGAGAAACTCAAAATTTCGCAGTACTGATGCTCGAAAAGAATAACTAGAACGGCCAAGGGGAAAAGTGCGCATACCGTTGTAATCGGGCGAGTTTCTACTTTCAGATGCAACAGAAATTTTGCGGATTAGTCAATCCGTTCGCGAGATATGGCAGTTTGGAGGTAAGAAACGCTTGAGAAACTCAAAATTTTCGCAGTTATGATGCTCGAAACGAGTAACTAGAACGGCCTAGGGGAAAAGTACGCACACCGTTGTAATCGGGCGAGTTTCTACTTTCAGATGCAACAGAAATTTTGCGGATTAGTCAATCCGATCGCGAGATATGGCAGTTTGGAGGTAAGAAACGCTTGAGATACTCAAAATTTTGGCAGTTATGATGCTCGACACGAATAACTAGAACGGCCCAGGGGAAAAGTGCCCATACCTTTGTAATCGGGCGAGTTTTTACTTTCAGATGCAACAGAAATTTTGCGGATTGATCAATCCGCTCGCGAGATATGGCAGTTTGGATATAAGAAACGCTTGAGAAACTCAAAATTTTCACAGTTCTGATGCTCGAAACGAGTAACTAGAACGGCCTAGGGGAAAAGTACGCATACCGTTGTAATCGGGCGAGTTTCTACTTTCAGATGCAACAGAAATTTTGGGGATTAGTCAATCCGTTCGCGAGATATGCCAGTTTGGAGGTAAGAAACATTGAGAAACCCAAAATTTTCGCAGTTCTGATGCTCGAAATGAATAACTGGTACGGCCTAGGGGAAAACTACACATACCGTTGTAATCGGGCGAGTTTCTACTTTCAGATGCAACGGAAATTTTGCGGATTGGTCAATCCGTTCGCGAGATATGGCAGTTTGGAGATAAGAAACGCTTGAGAAACTCAAAATTTTCGCCGTTCTGATGCTCGAAACGAATAACTAGAACGGCCTAGTGGAATAGTACGCATACCGTTGTAAACGGGCGAGTTTCTACTTTCAGATGCAACAGAAATTTTGCGGATTGGTCAATCCGTTCGCGATATATGGCAGTTTGGAAGTAAGAAACGCTTGAGAAACTCAAAATTTTCGCAGTTCTGATGCTCGAAACGAATAACTAGAACGACCTAGGGGAAAACTACACCTACCGTTGTAATCGGGCGAGTTTCTACTTTCAGATGCAACAGAAATTTTGCGGATTGGGCAATCCGTTCGCGTGATATGGCAGTTTGGATATAAGAAACGCTTGAGAAACTCAAAATTTTCGCAGTTCTGATGCTCGAAACGAGTAACTAGAACGGCCTAGGGGAAAAGTACGCATACCGTTGTAATCGGGCGAGTTTCTACTTTCAGAAGCAACAGAAATTTTGCGGATTATTCAATCCGTTCGCGAGATATGGCAGTTTGGGGTAAGAAACGCTTGAGAAACTCAAAATTTTCGCAGTTATGATGCTCGAAACGAGTAACTAGAACGGCCTAGGGGAAAAGTACGCACACCGTTGTAATCGGGCGAGTTTCTACTTTCAGATGCAACAGAAATTTTGCGGATTAGTCAATCCGATCGCGAGATATGGCAGTTTGGAGGTAAGAAACGCTTGAGATACTCAAAATTTTGGCAGTTATGATGCTCGACACGAATAACTAGAACGGCCCAGGGGAAAAGTGCCCATACCTTTGTAATCGGGCGAGTTTTTACTTTCAGATGCAACAGAAATTTTGGGGATTGGTCAATCCGTTCGCGAGATATGGCAGTTTGGAGGTAAGAAACGCTTGAGAAACTCAAAATTTTCGCAGTTATGATGCTCGAAACGAGTAACTAGAACGGCCTAGGGGAAAAGTACGCATACCGTTGTAATCGGGCGAGTTTCTACTTTCAGATGCAACAGAAATTTTGGGGATTAGTCAATCCGTTCGCGAGATATGGCAGTTTGGAGGTAAGAAACGCTTGAGAAACTCAAAATTTTCGCAGTTATGATGCTCGAAACGAGTAACTAGAACGGCCTAGGGGAAAAGTACGGATACCGTTCTAATCGGGCGAGTTTCTACTTTCAGATGCAACAGAAATTTTGCGGATTGGTCAATCCGTTTGCGAGATGTGGCAGTTTGGAGGTAAGAAACGCTTGAGAAACTCAAAATTTTCGCAGTTCTGATGCTCGAAAAGAATAACTGGAACGGCCTAGGGGAGAACTACACCTACCGTTGTAATCGGGCGAGTTTCTACTTTCAGATGCAACAGAAATTTTGCGGATTGGTCAATCCGTTCGCGAGATATGGCAGTTCGGAGGTAAGAAACGCTTGAGAAACTCAAAATTTTCGCAGTTCTGATGCTCGACACGAATAACTAGAACGGCCTGGGGAAAAGTGCGCACACCGTTGTAATCGGGCGAGTTTCTACTTTCAGATGCAACAGAAATTTTGCGGATTGGTCAATCCGTTCGCGAGATATGGCAGTTTGGAGATAAGAAACGCTTGAGAAACTCAAAATTTTCGCAGTTCTGATGCTCGAAACGAATAACTAGAACGACCTAGGGGAAAACTACACCTACCGTTGTAATCGGGCGAGTTTCTACTTTCAGATGCAACAGAAATTTTGCGGATTGGGCAATCCGTTCGCGAGATATGGCAGTTTGGTGGTAAGAAACGCTTGAGAAACTCAAAATTTCGCAGTTCTGATGCTCGAAAAGAATAACTAGAACGGCCAAGGGGAAAAGTGCGCATACCGTTGTAATCGGGCGAGTTTCTACTTTCAGATGCAACAGAAATTTTGCGGATTGGTCAATCCGTTCGCGAGACATGGCAGTTTGGAGGTAAGAAACGCTGAGAAACTCAAAATTTTCACAGTTCTGATGCTCGACACGAATAACTAGAACGGCCCAGGGGAAAAGTGCCCATACCGTTGTAATCGGGCGAGTTTCTACTTTCAAATGCAACAGAAATTTTGCGGATTGATCAATCCGTTCGCGAGATATGGCAGTTTGGATATAAGAAACGCTTGAGAAACTCAAAATTTTCGCAGTTCTGATGCTCGAAACGAGTAACTAGAACGGCCTAGGGGAAAAGTACGCATACCGTTGTAATCGGGCGAGTTTCTACTTTCAGATGCAACAGAAATTTTGCGGATTAGTCAATCCGTTCGCGAGATATGGCAGTTTGGAGGTAAGAAACGCTTGAGAAACTCAAAATTTTCGCAGTTATGATGCTCGAAACGAGTAACTAGAACGGCCTAGGGGAAAAGTACGCACACCGTTGTAATCGGGCGAGTTTCTACTTTCAGATGCAACAGAAATTTTGCGGATTAGTCAATCCGATCGCGAGATATGGCAGTTTGGAGGTAAGAAACGCTTGAGATACTCAAAATTTTGGCAGTTATGATGCCCGACACGAATAACTAGAACGGCCCAGGGGAAAAGTGCCCATACCTTTGTAATCGGGCGAGTTTTTACTTTCAGATGCAACAGAAATTTTGCGGATTGATCAATCCGTTCGCGAGATATGGCAGTTTGGATATAAGAAACGCTTGAGAAACTCAAAATTTTCACAGTTCTGATGCTCGAAACGAGTAACTAGAACGGCCTAGGGGAAAAGTACGCATACCGTTGTAATCGGGCGAGTTTCTACTTTCAGATGCAACAGAAATTTTGGGGATTAGTCAATCCGTTCGCGAGATATGGCAGTTTGGAAGTAAGAAACGCTTGAGAAACTCAAAATTTTCGCAGTTCTGATGCTCGAAACGAATAACTAGAACGACCTAGGGGAAAACTACACCTACCGTTGTAATCGGGCGAGTTTCTACTTTCAGATGCAACAGAAATTTTGCGGATTGGGCAATCCGTTCGCGTGATATGGCAGTTTGGATATAAGAAACGCTTGAGAAACTCAAAATTTTCGCAGTTCTGATGTTCGAAACGAGTAACTAGAACGGCCTAGGGGAAAAGTACGCATACCGTTGTAATCGGGCGAGTTTCTACTTTCAGAAGCAACAGAAATTTTGCGGATTATTCAATCCGTTCGCGAGATATGGCAGTTTGGGGTAAGAAACGCTTGAGAAACTCAAAATTTTCGCAGTTATGATGCTCGAAACGAGTAACTAGAACGGCCTAGGGGAAAAGTACGCACACCGTTGTAATCGGGCGAGTTTCTACTTTCAGATGCAACAGAAATTTTGCGGATTAGTCAATCCGATCGCGAGATATGGCAGTTTGGAGGTAAGAAACGCTTGAGATACTCAAAATTTTGGCAGTTATGATGCTCGACACGAATAACTAGAACGGCCCAGGGGAAAAGTGCCCATACCTTTGTAATCGGGCGAGTTTTTACTTTCAGATGCAACAGAAATTTTTGGGATTAGTCAATCCGTTCGCGAGATATGGCAGTTTGGAGGTAAGAAACGCTTGAGAAACTCAAAATTTTCGCAGTTATGATGCTCGAAACGAGTAACTAGAACGGCCTAGGGGAAAAGTACGCATACCGTTGTAATCGGGCGAGTTTCTACTTTCAGATGCAACAGAAATTTTGGGGATTAGTCAATCCGTTCGCGAGATATGGCAGTTTGGAGGTAAGAAACGCTTGAGAAACTCAAAATTTTCGCAGTTATGATGCTCGAAACGAGTAACTAGAACGGCCTAGGGGAAAAGTACGGATACCGTTCTAATCGGGCGAGTTTCTACTTTCAGATGCAACAGAAATTTTGCGGATTGGTCAATCCGTTTGCGAGATGTGGCAGTTTGGAGGTAAGAAACGCTTGAGAAACTCAAAATTTTCGCAGTTCTGATGCTCGAAAAGAATAACTGGAACGGCCTAGGGGAGAACTACACCTACCGTTGTAATCGGGCGAGTTTCTACTTTCAGATGCAACAGAAATTTTGCGGATTGGTCAATCCGTTCGCGAGATATGGCAGTTCGGAGGTAAGAAACGCTTGAGAAACTCAAAATTTTCGCAGTTCTGATGCTCGACACGAATAACTAGAACGGCCTGGGGGAAAAGTGCGCACACCGTTGTAATCGGGCGAGTTTCTACTTTCAGATGCAACAGAAATTTTGCGGATTGGTCAATCCGTTCGCGAGATATGGCAGTTTGGAGATAAGAAACGCTTGAGAAACTCAAAATTTTCGCCGTTCTGATGCTCGAAACGAATAACTAGAACGGCCTAGTGGAAAAGTACGCATACCGTTGTAATCGGGCGAGTTTCTACTTTCAGATGCAACAGACATTTTGCGGATTGGTCAATCCGTTCGCGATATATGGCAGTTTGGAAGTAAGAAACGCTTGAGAAACTCAAAATTTTCGCAGTTCTGATGCTCGAAACGAATAACTAGAACGACCTAGGGGAAAACTACACCTACCGTTGTAATCGGGCGAGTTTCTACTTTCAGATGCAACAGAAATTAAGCGGATTGGTCGATCCGTTCGCGAGATATGGCCATTTGGAAGTAAGAAACGCTTGAGAAACTCAAAATTTTCGCATTTCTGATGCTCGAAACGAGTAACTAGAGCGGCCTAGGGAAAAAGTACGCATACCGTTGTAATCGGGCGAGTTTCTACTTTCAGATGCAACAGAAGTTTTGCGGATCGGTCAATCCGTTCGCGAGATATGGGAGTTTGGAAGTAAGAAACGCTTGAGAAACTCAAAATTTTCGCAGTTCTGATGCTCGAAATGAATAACTAGAACGGCCTAGGGGAAAACTACACCTACCGTTGTAATCGGGCGAGTTTCTACTTTCAGATGCGACAGAAATTTTGCGGATTGGTCAATCCGTTCGCGAGATATGCCAGTTTGGAGGTAAGAAACATTGAGAAACCCAAAATTTTCGCAGTTCTGATCCTCGAAATGAATATCTGGTACGGCCTAGGGGAAAACTACACATACCGTTGTAATCGGGCGAGTTTCTACTTTCAGATGCAACAGAAATTTTGCGGATTGGTCAATCCGTTCGCGAGATATGGCAGTTTGGAGGTAAGAAAGGCTTGAGAAACTCAAAATTTTCGCAGTTCTGATCCTCGAAACGTATAACTAGAACGGCCTAGGGGGAAACTACACATACCGTTGTAATCGGGCGAGTTTCTACTTTCAGATGCAACAGAAATTTTGCGGATTGGTCAATCCGTTCGCGAGATATGGCAGTTTGGAGATAAGAAACGCTTGAGAAACTCAAAATTTTCGCAGTTCTGATGCTCGAAACGAATAACTAGAACGACCTAGGGGAAAACTACACCTACCGTTGTAATCGGGCGAGTTTCTACTTTCAGATGCAACAGAAATTTTGCGGATTGGGCAATCCGTTCGCGAGATATGGCAGTTTGGTGGTAAGAAACGCTTGAGAAACTCAAAATTTTGGCAGTTCTGATGCTCGAAAAGAATAACTAGAACGGCCAAGGGGAAAAGTGCGCATACCGTTGTAATCGGGCGAGTTTCTACTTTCAGATGCAACAGAAATTTTGCGGATTGGTCAATCCGTTCGCGAGACATGGCAGTTTGGAGGTAAGAAACGCTGAGAAACTCAAAATTTTCACAGTTCTGATGCTCGACACGAATAACTAGAACGGCCCAGGGGAAAAGTGCCCATACCGTTGTAATCGGGCGAGTTTCTACTTTCAAATGCAACAGAAATTTTGCGGATTGATCAATCCGTTCGCGAGATATGGCAGTTTGGATATAAGAAACGCTTGAGAAACTCAAAATTTTCGCAGTTCTGATGCTCGAAACGAGTAACTAGAACGGCCTAGGGGAAAAGTACGCATACCGTTGTAATCGGGCGAGTTTCTACTTTCAGATGCAACAGAAATTTTGCGGATTAGTCAATCCGTTCGCGAGATATGGCAGTTTGGAGATAAGAAACGCTTGAGAAACTCAAAATTTTCGCATTTCTGATGCTCGAAACGAGTAACTAGAGCGGCCTAGGGAAAAAGTACGCATACCGTTGTAATCGGGCGAGTTTCTACTTTCAGATGCAACAGAAGTTTTGCGGATCGGTCAATCCGTTCGCGAGATATGGGAGTTTGGAAGTAAGAAACGCTTGAGAAACTCAAAATTTTCGCAGTTCTGATGCTCGAAATGAATAACTAGAACGGCCTAGGGGAAAACTACACCTACCGTTGTAATCGGGCGAGTTTCTACTTTCAGATGCGACAGAAATTTTGCGGATTGGTCAATCCGTTCGCGAGATATGCCAGTTTGGAGGTAAGAAACATTGAGAAACCCAAAATTTTCGCAGTTCTGATGCTCGAAATGAATATCTGGTACGGCCTAGGGGAAAACTACACATACCGTTGTAATCGGGCGAGTTTCTACTTTCAGATGCAACAGAAATTTTGCGGATTGGTCAATCCGTTCGCGAGATATGGCAGTTTGGAGGTAAGAAAGGCTTGAGAAACTCAAAATTTTCGCAGTTCTGATCCTCGAAACGTATAACTAGAACGGCCTAGGGGGAAACTACACATACCGTTGTAATCGGGCGAGTTTCTACTTTCAGATGCAACAGAAATTTTGCGGATTGGTCAATCCGTTCGCGAGATATGGCAGTTTGGAGATAAGAAACGCTTGAGAAACTCAAAATTTTCGCAGTTCTGATGCTCGAAACGAATAACTAGAACGACCTAGGGGAAAACTACACCTACCGTTGTAATCGGGCGAGTTTCTACTTTCAGATGCAACAGAAATTTTGCGGATTGGGCAATCCGTTCGCGAGATATGGCAGTTTGGTGGTAAGAAACGCTTGAGAAACTCAAAATTTTGGCAGTTCTGATGCTCGAAAAGAATAACTAGAACGGCCAAGGGGAAAAGTGCGCATACCGTTGTAATCGGGCGAGTTTCTACTTTCAGATGCAACAGAAATTTTGCGGATTGGTCAATCCGTTCGCGAGACATGGCAGTTTGGAGGTAAGAAACGCTGAGAAACTCAAAATTTTCACAGTTCTGATGCTCGACACGAATAACTAGAACGGCCCAGGGGAAAAGTGCCCATACCGTTGTAATCGGGCGAGTTTCTACTTTCAAATGCAACAGAAATTTTGCGGATTGATCAATCCGTTCGCGAGATATGGCAGTTTGGATATAAGAAACGCTTGAGAAACTCAAAATTTTCGCAGTTCTGATGCTCGAAACGAGTAACTAGAACGGCCTAGGGGAAAAGTACGCATACCGTTGTAATCGGGCGAGTTTCTACTTTCAGATGCAACAGAAATTTTGCGGATTAGTCAATCCGTTCGCGAGATATGGCAGTTTGGAGATAAGAAACGCTTGAGAAACTCAAAATTTTCGCATTTCTGATGCTCGAAACGAGTAACTAGAGCGGCCTAGGGAAAAAGTACGCATACCGTTGTAATCGGGCGAGTTTCTACTTTCAGATGCAACAGAAGTTTTGCGGATCGGTCAATCCGTTCGCGAGATATGGGAGTTTGGAAGTAAGAAACGCTTGAGAAACTCAAAATTTTCGCAGTTCTGATGCTCGAAATGAATAACTAGAACGGCCTAGGGGAAAACTACACCTACCGTTGTAATCGGGCGAGTTTCTACTTTCAGATGCGACAGAAATTTTGCGGATTGGTCAATCCGTTCGCGAGATATGCCAGTTTGGAGGTAAGAAACATTGAGAAACCCAAAATTTTCGCAGTTCTGATGCTCGAAATGAATATCTGGTACGGCCTAGGGGAAAACTACACATACCGTTGTAATCGGGCGAGTTTCTACTTTCAGATGCAACAGAAATTTTGCGGATTGGTCAATCCGTTCGCGAGATATGGCAGTTTGGAGGTAAGAAAGGCTTGAGAAACTCAAAATTTTCGCAGTTCTGATCCTCGAAACGTATAACTAGAACGGCCTAGGGGAAAACTACACCCACCGTTGTAATCGGGCGAGTTTCTACTTTCAGATGCAATAGAAATTTTGCGGATTGATCAATCCGTTCGCGAGATATGGCAGTTTGGAGATAAGAAACTCTTGAGAAACTCAAAATTTTCGCAATTCTGATGCTCGAAACGAGTAACTAGAGCTGCCTAGGGGAAAAGTACGCATACCGTTGTAATCGGGCGAGTTTCTACTTTCAGATGCAACAGAAATTTTGCGGATCGGTCAATCCGTTCGCGAGATATGGGAGCTTGGAAGTAAGAAACGCTTGAGAAACTCAAAATTTTCGCAGTTCTGATGCTCGAAATGAATAACTGGTACGGCCTAGGGGAAAACTACACATACCGTTGTAATCGGGCGAGTTTCTGCTTTCAGACGCAACAGAAATTTTGCGGATTGGTCAATCCGTTCGCGAGATATGGCAGTTTGGAGGTAAGAAACGCTTGAGAAACTCAAAATCTTCGCAGTTCTGATGCTCGAAACGAGTAACTAGAACGGCCTAGGGGAAAAGTACGCATACAGTTGTAATCGGGCGAGTTTCTACTTTCAGATGCAACAGAAATTTCGCGGATTGGTCAATCCGTCGCGAGATATGGCAGTTTGGAGATAAGAAACGCTTGAGAAACTCAAAATTTTCGCCGTTCTGATGCTCGAAACGAATAACTAGAACGGCCTAGTGGAAGAGTACGCATACCGTTGTAATCGGGCGAGTTTCTACTTTCAGATGCAACAGACATTTTGCGGATTGGTCAATCCGTTCGCGATATATGGCAGTTTGGAAGTAAGAAACGCTTGAGAAACTCAAAATTTTCGCAGTTCTGATGCTCGAAACGAATAACTAGAACGACCTAGGGGAAAACTACACCTACCGTTGTAATCGGGCGAGTTTCTACTTTCAGATGCAACAGAAATTTTGCGGATTGGTCGATCCGTTCGCGAGATATGGCCATTTGGAAGTAAGAAACGCTTGAGAAACTCAAAATTTTCGCACTTCTGATGCTCGAAACGAGTAACTAGAGCGGCCTAGGGAAAAAGTACGCATACCCTTGTAATCGGGCGAGTTTCTACTTTCAGATGCAACAGAAATTTTGCGGATCGGTCAATCCGTTCGCGAGATATGGGAGTTTGGAAGTAAGAAACGCTTGAGAAACTCAAAATTTTCGCAGTTCTGATGCTCGAAATGAATAACTAGAACGGCCTAGGGGAAAACTACACCTACCGTTGTAATCGGGCGAGTTTCTACTTTCAGATGCGACAGAAATTTTGCGGATTGGTCAATCCGTTCGCGAGATATGCCAGTTTGGAGGTAAGAAACATTGAGAAACCCAAAATTTTCGCAGTTCTGATGCTCGAAATGAATAACTGGTACGGCCTAGGGGAAAACTACACATACCGTTGTAATCGGGCGAGTTTCTACTTTCAGATGCAACAGATATTTTGCGGATTGGTCAATCAGTTCGCGAGATATGGCAGTTTGGAGATAAGAAACGCTTGAGAAACTCAAAATTTTCGCCGTTCTGATGCTCGAAACGAATAACTAGAACGGCCTAGTGGAAAAGTACGCATACCGTTGTAATCGGGCGAGTTTCTACTTTCAGATGCAACAGAAATTTTGCGGATTGGTCAATCCGTTCGCGATATATGGCAGTTTGGAAGTAAGAAACGCTTGAGAAACTCAAAATTTTCGCAGTTCTAATGCTCGAAACGAATAACTAGAACGACCTAGGGGAAAACTACACCTACCGTTGTAATCGGGCGAGTTTCTACTTTCAGATGCAACAGAAATTTTGCGGATTGGGCAATCCGTTCGCGAGATATGGCAGTTTGGTGGTAAGAAACGCTTGAGAAACTCAAAATTTCGCAGTTCTGATGCTCGAAAAGAATAACTAGAACGGCCAAGGGGAAAAGTGCGCATACCGTTGTAATCGGGCGAGTTTCTACTTTCAGATGCAACAGAAATTTTGCGGATTGATCAATCCGTTCGCGAGATATGGCAGTTTGGATATAAGAAACGCTTGAGAAACTCAAAATTTTCGCAGTTCTGATGCTCGAAACGAGTAACTAGAACGGCCTAGGGGAAAAGTACGCATACCGTTGTAATCGGGCGAGTTTCTACTTTCAGATGCAACAGAAATTTTGCGGATTAGTCAATCCGTTCGCGAGATATGGCAGTTTGGAGGTAAGAAACGCTTGAGAAACTCAAAATTTTCGCAGTTCTGATGCTCGACACGAATAACTAGAACGGCCTGGGGGAAAAGTGCGCACACCGTTGTAATCGGGCGAGTTTCTACTTTCAGATGCAACAGAAATTTTGCGGATTGATCAATCCGTTCGCGAGATATGGCAGTTTGGAGATAAGAAACGCTTGAGAAACTCAAAATTTTCGCAGTTCTGATGCTCGAAACGAGTAACTAGAACGGCCTAGGGGAAAAGTACGCATACAGTTGTAATCGGGCGAGTTTCTACTTTCAGATGCAACAGAAATTTTGCGGATTGGTCAATCCGTTCGCGAGATATGGCAGTTTGGAGATAAGAAACGCTTGAGAAACTCAAAATTTTCGCCGTTCTGATGCTCGAAACGAATAACTAGAACGGCCTAGTGGAAAAGTACGCATACCGTTGTAATCGGGCGAGTTTCTACTTTCAGATGCAACAGACATTTTGCGGATTGGTCAATCCGTTCGCGATATATGGCAGTTTGGAAGTAAGAAACGCTTGAGAAACTCAAAATTTTCGCATTTCTGATGCTCGAAACGAGTAACTAGAGCGGCCTAGGGAAAAAGTACGCATACCGTTGTAATCGGGCGAGTTTCTACTTTCAGATGCAACAGAAATTTTGCGGATCGGTCAATCCGTTCGCGAGATATGGGAGTTTGGAAGTAAGAAACGCTTGAGAAACTCAAAATTTTCGCAGTTCTGATGCTCGAAATGAATAACTAGAACGGCCTAGGGGAAAACTACACCTACCGTTGTAATCGGGCGAGTTTCTACTTTCAGATGCAACAGAAATTTTGCGGATTGGTCAATCCGTTCGCGATATATGGCAGTTTGGAAGTAAGAAACGCTTGAGAAACTCAAAATTTTCGCAGTTCTGATGCTCGAAACGAATAACTAGAACGACCTAGGGGAAAACTACACCTACCGTTGTAATCGGGCGAGTTTCTACTTTCAGATGCAACAGAAATTTTGCGGATTGGGCAATCCGTTCGCGAGATATGGCAGTTTGGTGGTAAGAAACGCTTGAGAAACTCAAAATTTCGCAGTTCTGATGCTCGAAAAGAATAACTAGAACGGCCAAGGGGAAAAGTGCGCATACCGTTGTAATCGGGCGAGTTTCTACTTTCAGATGCAACAGAAATTTTGCGGATTGGTCAATCCGTTCGCGAGACATGGCAGTTTGGAGGTAAGAAACGCTGAGAAACTCAAAATTTTCACAGTTCTGATGCTCGACACGAATAACTAGAACGGCCCAGGGGAATAGTGCCCATACCGTTGTAATCGGGCGAGTTTCTACTTTCAAATGCAACAGAAATTTTGCGGATTGATCAATCCGTTCGCGAGATATGGCAGTTTGGATATAAGAAACGCTTGAGAAACTCAAAATTTTCGCAGTTCTGATGCTCGAAACGAGTAACTAGAACGGCCTAGGGGAAAAGTACGCATACCGTTGTAATCGGGCGAGTTTCTACTTTCAGATGCAACAGAAATTTTGCGGATTAGTCAATCCGTTCGCGAGATATGGCAGTTTGGAGGTAAGAAACGCTTGAGAAACTCAAAATTTTCGCAGTTATGATGCTCGAAACGAGTAACTAGAACGGCCTAGGGGAAAAGTACGCATACCGTTGTAATCGGGCGAGTTTCTACTTTCAGATGCAACAGAAATTTTGGGGATTAGTCAATCCGTTCGCGAGATATGGCAGTTTGGAGGTAAGAAACGCTTGAGAAACTCAAAATTTTCGCAGTTCTGATGCTCGAAAAGAATAACTGGAACGGCCTAGGGGAGAACTACACCTACCGTTGTAATCGGGCGAGTTTCTACTTTCAGATGCAACAGAAATTTTGCGGATTGGTCAATCGGTTCGCGAGATATGGCAGTTTGGAGGTAAGAAACGCTTGAGAAACTCAAAATTTTCGCAGTTCTGATGCTCGACACGAATAACTAGAACGGCCTGGGGGAAAAGTGCGCACACCGTTGTAATCGGGCGAGTTTCTACTTTCAGATGCAACAGAAATTTTGCGGATTGATCAATCCGTTCGCGAGATATGGCAGTTTGGAGATAAGAAACGCTTGAGAAACTCAAAATTTTCGCAGTTCTGATGCTCGAAACGAGTAACTAGAACTGCCTAGGGGAAAAGTACGCATACAGTTGTAATCGGGCGAGTTTCTACTTTCAGATGCAACAGAAATTTTGCGGATTGGTCAATCCGTTCGCGAGATATGGCAGTTTGGAAATAAGAAACGCTTGAGAAACTCAAAATTTTCGCCGTTCTGATGCTCGAAACGAATAACTAGAACGGCCTAGTGGAAAAGTACGCATACCGTTGTAATCGGGCGAGTTTCTACTTTCAGATGCAACAGACATTTTGCGGATTGGTCAATCCGTTCGCGATATATGGCAGTTTGGAAGTAAGAAACGCTTGAGAAACTCAAAATTTTCGCAGTTCTGATGCTCGAAACGAATAACTAGAACGACCTAGGGGAAAACTACACCTACCGTTGTAATCGGGCGAGTTTCTACTTTCAGATGCAACAGAAATTTTGCGGATTGGTCGATCCGTTCGCGAGATATGGCCATTTGGAAGTAAGAAACGCTTGAGAAACTCAAAATTTTCGCATTTCTGATGCTCGAAACGAGTAACTAGAGCGGCCTAGGGAAAAAGTACGCATACCGTTGTAATCGGGCGAGTTTCTACTTTCAGATGCAACAGAAATTTTGCGGATCGGTCAATCCGTTCGCGAGATATGGGAGTTTGGAAGTAAGAAACGCTTGAGAAACTCAAAATTTTCGCAGTTCTGATGCTCGAAATGAATAACTAGAACGGCCTAGGGGAAAACTACACCTACCGTTGTAATCGGGCGAGTTTCTACTTTCAGATGCGACAGAAATTTTGCGGATTGGTCAATCCGTTCGCGAGATATGCCAGTTTGGAGGTAAGAAACATTGAGAAACCCAAAATTTTCGCAGTTCTGATGCTCGAAATGAATATCTGGTACGGCCTAGGGGAAAACTACACATACCGTTGTAATCGGGCGAGTTTCTACTTTCAGATGCAACAGAAATTTTGCGGATTGGTCAATCCGTTCGCGAGATATGGCAGTTTGGAGGTAAGAAAGGCTTGAGAAACTCAAAATTTTCGCAGTTCTGATCCTCGAAACGTATAACTAGAACGGCCTAGGGGAAAACTACACCCACCGTTGTAATCGGGCGAGTTTCTACTTTCAGATGCAACAGAAATTTTGCGGATTGATCAATCCGTTCGCGAGATATGGCAGTTCGGAGATAAGAAACGCTTGAGAAACTCATAATTTTCGCAGTTCTGATGCTCGAAACGAGTAACTAGAACGGCCTAGGGGAAGAGTACGCATACTGTTGTAATCGGGCGAGTTTCTGCTTTCAGATGCAACAGAAATTTTGCGGATTGGTAAATCCGTTCGCGAGATATGGCAGTTTGGAGGTAAGAAACGCTTGAGAAACTCAAAATTTTCGCAGTTCTGATGCTCGAAACGAGTAACTAGAGGGGCCTAGGGGAAAAGTACGCATACCATTGTAATCGGGCGAGTTTCTACTTTCAGATGCAACAGAAATTTTGCGGATCGGTCAATCCGTTCGCGAGATATGGGAGTTTGGAAGTAAGAAACGCTTGAGAAACTCAAAATTTTCGCAGTTCTGATGCTCGAAATGAATAACTGGTACGGCCTAGGGGAAAACTACACATACCGTTGTAATCGGGCGAGTTTCTACTTTCAGATGCAACAGAAATTTTGCGGATTGTTCAATCCGTTCGCGAGATATGGCAGTTTGGAGGTAAGAAAGGCTTGAGAAACTCAAAATTTTCGCAGTTCTGATCCTCGAAACGAATAACTAGAACGGCCTAGGGGAAAACTACACCCACCGTTGTAATCGGGCGAGTTTCTACTTTCAGATGCAACAGAAATTTTGCGGATTGGTCAATCCGTTCGCGATATATGGCAGTTTGGAAGTAAGAAACGCTTGAGAAACTCAAAATTTTCGCAGTTCTGATGCTCGAAACGAATAACTAGAACGACCTAGGGGAAAACTACACCTACCGTTGTAATCGGGCGAGTTTCTACTTTCAGATGCAACAGAAATTTTGCGGATTGGGCAATCCGTTCGCGAGATATGGCAGTTTGGTGGTAAGAAACGCTTGAGAAACTCAAAATTTCGCAGTTCTGATGCTCGAAAAGAATAACTAGAACGGCCAAGGGGAAAAGTGCGCATACCGTTGTAATCGGGCGAGTTTCTACTTTCAGATGCAACAGAAATTTTGCGGATTGGTCAATCCGTTCGCGAGACATGGCAGTTTGGAGGTAAGAAACGCTGAGAAACTCAAAATTTTCACAGTTCTGATGCTCGACACGAATAACTAGAACGGCCCAGGGGAATAGTGCCCATACCGTTGTAATCGGGCGAGTTTCTACTTTCAAATGCAACAGAAATTTTGCGGATTGATCAATCCGTTCGCGAGATATGGCAGTTTGGATATAAGAAACGCTTGAGAAACTCAAAATTTTCGCAGTTCTGATGCTCGAAACGAGTAACTAGAACGGCCTAGGGGAAAAGTACGCATACCGTTGTAATCGGGCGAGTTTCTACTTTCAGATGCAACAGAAATTTTGCGGATTAGTCAATCCGTTCGCGAGATATGGCTGTTTGGAGGTAAGAAACGCTTGAGAAACTCAAAATTTTCGCAGTTATGATGCTCGAAACGAGTAACTAGAACGGCCTAGGGGAAAAGTACGCATACCGTTGTAATCGGGCGAGTTTCTACTTTCAGATGCAACAGAAATTTTGGGGATTAGTCAATCCGTTCGCGAGATATGGCAGTTTGGAGGTAAGAAACGCTTGAGAAACTCAAAATTTTCGCAGTTCTGATGCTCGAAAAGAATAACTGGAACGGCCTAGGGGAGAACTACACCTACCGTTGTAATCGGGCGAGTTTCTACTTTCAGATGCAACAGAAATTTTGCGGATTGGTCAATCGGTTCGCGAGATATGGCAGTTTGGAGGTAAGAAACGCTTGAGAAACTCAAAATTTTCGCAGTTCTGATGCTCGACACGAATAACTAGAACGGCCTGGGGGAAAAGTGCGCACACCGTTGTAATCGGGCGAGTTTCTACTTTCAGATGCAACAGAAATTTTGCGGATTGATCAATCCGTTCGCGAGATATGGCAGTTTGGAGATAAGAAACGCTTGAGAAACTCAAAATTTTCGCAGTTCTGATGCTCGAAACGAGTAACTAGAACTGCCTAGGGGAAAAGTACGCATACAGTTGTAATCGGGCGAGTTTCTACTTTCAGATGCAACAGAAATTTTGCGGATTGGTCAATCCGTTCGCGAGATATGGCAGTTTGGAGATAAGAAACGCTTGAGAAACTCAAAATTTTCGCCGTTCTGATGCTCGAAACGAATAACTAGAACGGCCTAGTGGAAAAGTACGCATACCGTTGTAATCGGGCGAGTTTCTACTTTCAGATGCAACAGACATTTTGCGGATTGGTCAATCCGTTCGCGATATATGGCAGTTTGGAAGTAAGAAACGCTTGAGAAACTCAAAATTTTCGCAGTTCTGATGCTCGAAACGAATCACTAGAACGACCTAGGGGAAAACTACACCTACCGTTGTAATCGGGCGAGTTTCTACTTTCAGATGCAACAGAAATTTTGCGGATTGGTCGATCCGTTCGCGAGATATGGCCATTTGGAAGTAAGAAACGCTTGAGAAACTCAAAATTTTCGCATTTCTGATGCTCGAAACGAGTAACTAGAGCGGCCTAGGGAAAAAGTACGCATACCGTTGTAATCGGGCGAGTTTCTACTTTCAGATGCAACAGAAATTTTGCGGATCGGTCAATCCGTTCGCGAGATATGGGAGTTTGGAAGTAAGAAACGCTTGAGAAACTCAAAATTTTCGCAGTTCTGATGCTCGAAATGAATAACTAGAACGGCCTAGGGGAAAACTACACCTACCGTTGTAATCGGGCGAGTTTCTACTTTCAGATGCGACAGAAATTTTGCGGATTGGTCAATCCGTTCGCGAGATATGCCAGTTTGGAGGTAAGAAACATTGAGAAACCCAAAATTTTCGCAGTTCTGATGCTCGAAATGAATATCTGGTACGGCCTAGGGGAAAACTACACATACCGTTGTAATCGGGCGAGTTTCTACTTTCAGATGCAACAGAAATTTTGCGGATTGGTCAATCCGTTCGCGAGATATGGCAGTTTGGAGGTAAGAAAGGCTTGAGAAACTCAAAATTTTCGCAGTTCTGATCCTCGAAACGTATAACTAGAACGGCCTAGGGGAAAACTACACCCACCGTTGTAATCGGGCGAGTTTCTACTTTCAGATGCAACAGAAATTTTGCGGATTGATCAATCCGTTCGCGAGATATGGCAGTTCGGAGATAAGAAACGCTTGAGAAACTCATAATTTTCGCAGTTCTGATGCTCGAAACGAGTAACTAGAACGGCCTAGGGGAAGAGTACGCATACTGTTGTAATCGGGCGAGTTTCTGCTTTCAGATGCAACAGAAATTTTGCGGATTGGTAAATCCGTTCGCGAGATATGGCAGTTTGGAGGTAAGAAACGCTTGAGAAACTCAAAATTTTCGCAGTTCTGATGCTCGAAACGAGTAACTAGAGGGGCCTAGGGGAAAAGTACGCATACCATTGTAATCGGGCGAGTTTCTACTTTCAGATGCAACAGAAATTTTGCGGATCGGTCAATCCGTTCGCGAGATATGGGAGTTTGGAAGTAAGAAACGCTTGAGAAACTCAAAATTTTCGCAGTTCTGATGCTCGAAATGAATAACTGGTACGGCCTAGGGGAAAACTACACATACCGTTGTAATCGGGCGAGTTTCTACTTTCAGATGCAACAGAAATTTTGCGGATTGTTCAATCCATTCGCGAGATATGGCAGTTTGGAGGTAAGAAAGGCTTGAGAAACTCAAAATTTTCGCAGTTCTGATCCTCGAAACGAATAACCAGAACGGCCTAGGGGAAAACTACACCCACCGTTGTAATCGGGCGAGTTTCTACTTTCAGATGCAATAGAAATTTTGCGGATTGATCAATCCGTTCGCGAGATATGGCAGTTTGGAGATAAGAAACTCTTGAGAAACTCAAAATTTTCGCAATTCTGATGCTCGAAACGAGTAACTAGAGCGGCCTAGGGGAAAAGTACGCATACCGTTGTAATCGGGCGAGTTTCTACTTTCAGATGCAACAGAAATTTTGCGGATCGGTCAATCCGTTCGCGAGATATGGCAGTTTGGACGTAAGAAACGCTTGAGAAACTCAAAATTTTCGCAGTTCTGATGCTCGAAACGAGTAACTAGAACGGCCTAGGGGAAAAGTACGCATACAGTTGTAATCGGGCGAGTTTCTACTTTCAGATGCAACAGAAATTTTGCGGATTGGTCAATCCGTTCGCGAGATATGGCAGTTTGGAGATAAGAAACGCTTGAGAAACTCAAAATTTTCGCCGTTCTGATGCTCGAAACGAATAACTAGAACGGCCTAGTGGAAAAGTACGCATACCGTTGTAATCGGGCGAGTTTCTACTTTCAGATGCAACAGACATTTTGCGGATTGGTCAATCCGTTCGCGATATATGGCAGTTTGGAAGTAAGAAACGCTTGAGAAACTCAAAATTTTCGCAGTTCTGATGCTCGAAACGAATAACTAGAACGACCTAGAGGAAAACTACACCTACCGTTGTAATCGGGCGAGTTTCTACTTTCAGATGCAACAGAAATTTTGCGGATTGGGCAATCCGTTCGCGAGATATGGCAGTTTGGTGGTAAGAAACGCTTGAGAAACTCAAAATTTCGCAGTTCTGATGCTCGAAAAGAATAACTAGAACGGCCAAGGGGAAAAGTGCGCATACCGTTGTAATCGGGCGAGTTTCTACTTTCAGATGCAACAGAAATTTTGCGGATTGGTCAATCCGTTCGCGAGACATGGCAGTTTGGAGGTAAGAAACGCTGAGAAACTCAAAATTTTCACAGTTCTGATGCTCGACACGAATAACTAGAACGGCCCAGGGGAAAAGTGCCCATACCGTTGTAATCGGGCGAGTTTCTACTTTCAAATGCAACAGAAATTTTGCGGATTGATCAATCCGTTCGCGAGATATGGCAGTTTGGATATAAGAAACGCTTGAGAAACTCAAAATTTTCGCAGTTCTGATGCTCGAAACGAGTAACTAGAACGGCCTAGGGGAAAAGTACGCATACCGTTGTAATCGGGCGAGTTTCTACTTTCAGATGCAACAGAAATTTTGCGGATTAGTCAATCCGTTCGCGAGATATGGCAGTTTGGAGGTAAGAAACGCTTGAGAAACTCAAAATTTTCGCAGTTATGATGCTCGAAACGAGTAACTAGAACGGCCTAGGGGAAAAGTACGCACACCGTTGTAATCGGGCGAGTTTCTACTTTCAGATGCAACAGAAATTTTGCGGATTAGTCAATCCGATCGCGAGATATGGCAGTTAGGAGGTAAGAAACGCTTGAGATACTCAAAATTTTGGCAGTTATGATGCTCGACACGAATAACTAGAACGGCCCAGGGGAAAAGTGCCCACACCTTTGTAATCGGGCGAGTTTTTACTTTCAGATGCAACAGAAATTTTGCGGATTGATCAATCCGTTCGCGAGATATGGCAGTTTGGATATAAGAAACGCTTGAGAAACTCAAAATTTTCACAGTTCTGATGCTCGAAACGAGTAACTAGAACGGCCTAGGGGAAAAGTACGCATACCGTTGTAATCGGGCGAGTTTCTACTTTCAGATGCAACAGAAATTTTGGGGATTAGTCAATCCGTTCGCGAGATATGGCAGTTTGGAGGTAAGAAACGCTTGAGAAACTCAAAATTTTCGCAGTTATGATGCTCGAAAAGAATAACTAGAACGGCCTAGGGGAAAACTACACCTACCGTTGTAATCGGGCGAGTTTCTACTTTCAGATGCAACAGAAATTTTGCGGATTGGTCAATCCGTTCGCGAGATATGGCAGTTTGGAGGTAAGAAACGCTTGAGAAACTCAAAATTTTCGCAGTTCTGATGCTCGACACGAATAACTAGAACGGCCTGGGGGAAAAGTGCGCACACCGTTGTAATCGGGCGAGTTTCTACTTTCAGATGCAACAGAAATTTTGCGGATTGATCAATCCGTTCGCGAGATATGGCAGTTTGGAGATAAGAAACGCTTGAGAAACTCAAAATTTTCGCAGTTCTGATGCTCGAAACGAGTAACTAGAACGGCCTAGGGGAAAAGTACGCATACAGTTGTAATCGGGCGAGTTTCTACTTTCAGATGCAACAGAAATTTTGCGGATTGGTCAATCCGTTCGCGAGATATGGCAGTTTGGAGATGAGAAACGCTTGAGAAACTCAAAATTTTCGCCGTTCTGATGCTCGAAACGAATAACTAGAACGGCCTAGTGGAAAAGTACGCATACCGTTGTAATCGGGCGAGTTTCTACTTTCAGATGCAACAGACATTTTGCGGATTGGTCAATCCGTTCGCGATATATGGCAGTTTGGAAGTAAGAAACGCTTGAGAAACTCAAAATTTTCGCAGTTCTGATGCTCGAAACGAATAACTAGAACGACCTAGGGGAAAACTACACCTACCGTTGTAATCGGGCGAGTTTCTACTTTCAGATGCAACAGAAATTTTGCGGATTGGGCAATCCGTTCGCGAGATATGGCAGTTTGGTGGTAAGAAACGCTTGAGAAACTCAAAATTTCGCAGTTCTGATGCTCGACACGAATAACTAGAACGGCCTGGGGGAAAAGTGCGCACACCGTTGTAATCGGGCGAGTTTCTACTTTCAGATGCAACAGAAATTTTGCGGATTGATCAATCCGTTCGCGAGATATGGCAGTTTGGAGATAAGAAACGCTTGAGAAACTCAAAATTTTCGCAGTTCTGATGCTCGAAACGAGTAACTAGAACGGCCTAGGGGAAAAGTACGCATACAGTTGTAATCGGGCGAGTTTCTACTTTCAGATGCAACAGAAATTTTGCGGATTGGTCAATCCGTTCGCGAGATATGGCAGTTTGGAGATGAGAAACGCTTGAGAAACTCAAAATTTTCGCCGTTCTGATGCTCGAAACGAATAACTAGAGCGGCCTAGTGGAAAAGTACGCATACCGTTGTAATCGGGCGAGTTTCTACTTTCAGATGCAACAGACATTTTGCGGATTGGTCAATCCGTTCGCGATATATGGCAGTTTGGAAGTAAGAAACGCTTGAGAAACTCAAAATTTTCGCAGTTCTGATGCTCGAAACGAATAACTAGAACGACCTAGGGGAAAACTACACCTACCGTTGTAATCGGGCGAGTTTCTACTTTCAGATGCAACAGAAATTTTGCGGATTGGGCAATCCGTTTGCGAGATATGGCAGTTTGGTGGTAAGAAACGCTTGAGAAACTCAAAATTTCGCAGTTCTGATGCTCGAAAAGAATAACTAGAACGGCCAAGGGGAAAAGTGCGCATACCGTTGTAATCGGGCGAGTTTCTACTTTCAGATGCAACAGAAATTTTGCGGATTGGTCAATCCGTTCGCGAGACATGGCAGTTTGGAGGTAAGAAACGCTGAGAAACTCAAAATTTTCACAGTTCTGATGCTCGACACGAATAACTAGAACGGCCCAGGGGAAAAGTGCCCATACCGTTGTAATCGGGCGAGTTTCTACTTTCAAATGCAACAGAAATTTTGCGGATTGATCAATCCGTTCGCGAGATATGGCAGTTTGGATATAAGAAACGCTTGAGAAACTCAAAATTTTCGCAGTTCTGATGCTCGAAACGAGTAACTAGAACGGCCTAGGGGAAAAGTACGCATACCGTTGTAATCGGGCGAGTTTCTACTTTCAGATGCAACAGAAATTTTGCGGATTAGTCAATCCGTTCGCGAGATATGGCAGTTTGGAGGTAAGAAACGCTTGAGAAACTCAAAATTTTCGCAGTTATGATGCTCGAAACGAGTAACTAGAACGGCCTAGGGGAAAAGTACGCACACCGTTGTAATCGGGCGAGTTTCTACTTTCAGATGCAACAGAAATTTTGCGGATTAGTCAATCCGATCGCGAGATATGGCAGTTTGGAGGTAAGAAACGCTTGAGATACTCAAAATTTTGGCAGTTATGATGCTCGACACGAATAACTAGAACGGCCCAGGGGAAAAGTGCCCATACCTTTGTAATCGGGCGAGTTTTTACTTTCAGATGCAACAGAAATTTTGCGGATTGATCAATCCGTTCGCGAGATATGGCAGTTTGGATATAAGAAACGCTTGAGAAACTCAAAATTTTCACAGTTCTGATGCTCGAAACGAGTAACTAGAACGGCCTAGGGGAAAAGTACGCATACCGTTGTAATCGGGCGAGTTTCTACTTTCAAATGCAACAGAAATTTTGGGGATTAGTCAATCCGTTCGCGAGATATGGCAGTTTGGAGGTAAGAAACGCTTGAGAAACTCAAAATTTTCGCAGTTATGATGCTCGAAACGAGTAACTAGAACGGCCTAGGGGAAAAGTACGGATACCGTTCTAATCGGGCGAGTTTCTACTTTCAGATGCAACAGAAATTTTGCGGACTGGTCAATCCGTTTGCGAGATGTGGCAGTTTGGAGGTAAGAAACGCTTGAGAAACTCAAAATTTTCGCAGTTCTGATGCTCGAAAAGAATAACTGGAACGGCCTAGGGGAGAACTACACCTACCGTTGTAATCGGGCGAGTTTCTACTTTCAGATGCAATAGAAATTTTGCGGATTGGTCAATCGGTTCGCGAGATATGGCAGTTTGGAGGTAAGAAACGCTTGAGAAACTCAAAATTTTCGCAGTTCTGATGCTCGACACGAATAACTAGAACGGCCTGGGGGAAAAGTGCGCACACCGTTGTAATCGGGCGAGCTTCTACTTTCAGATGCAACAGAAATTTTGCGGATTGATCAATCCGTTCGCGAGATATGGCAGTTTGGGGATAAGAAACGCTTGAGAAACTCAAAATTTTCGCAGTTCTGATGCTCGAAACGAGTAACTAGAACGGCCTAGGGGAAAAGTACGCATACAGTTGTAATCGGGCGAGTTTCTACTTTCAGATGCAACAGAAATTTTGCGGATTGGTCAATCCGTTCGCGAGATATGGCAGTTTGGAGATAAGAAACGCTTGAGAAACTCAAAATTTTCGCCGTTCTGATGCTCGAAACGAATAACTAGAACGGCCTAGTGGAAAAGTACGCATACCGTTGTAATCGGGCGAGTTTCTACTTTCAGATGCAACAGACATTTTGCGGATTGGTCAATCCGTTCGCGATATATGGCAGTTTGGAAGTAAGAAACGCTTGAGAAACTCAAAATTTTCGCAGTTCTGATGCTCGAAACGAATAACTAGAACGACCTAGGGGAAAACTACACCTACCGTTGTAATCGGGCGAGTTTCTACTTTCAGATGCAACAGAAATTTTGCGGATTGGTCGATCCGTTCGCGAGATATGGCCATTTGGAAGTAAGAAACGCTTGAGAAACTCAAAATTTTCGCATTTCTGATGCTCGAAACGAGTAACTAGAGCGGCCTAGGGAAAAAGTACGCATACCGTTGTAATCGGGCGAGTTTCTACTTTCAGATGCAACAGAAATTTTGCGGATCGGTCAATCCGTTCGCGAGATATGGGAGTTTGGAAGTAAGAAACGCTTGAGAAACTCAAAATTTTCGCAGTTCTGATGCTCGAAATGAATAACTAGAACGGCCTAGGGGAAAACTACACCTACCGTTGTAATCGGGCGAGTTTCTACTTTCAGATGCGACAGAAATTTTGCGGATTGGGCAATCCGTTCGCGAGATATGGCAGTTTGGTGGTAAGAAACGCTTGAGAAACTCAAAATTTCGCAGTTCTGATGCTCGAAAAGAATAACTAGAACGGCCAAGGGGAAAAGTGCGCATACCGTTGTAATCGGGCGAGTTTCTACTTTCAGATGCAACAGAAATTTTGCGGATTGGTCAATCCGTTCGCGAGACATGGCAGTTTGGAGGTAAGAAACGCTGAGAAACTCAAAATTTTCACAGTTCTGATGCTCGACACGAATAACTAGAACGGCCCAGGGGAAAAGTGCCCATACCGTTGTAATCGGGCGAGTTTCTACTTTCAAATGCAACAGAAATTTTGCGGATTGATCAATCCGTTCGCGAGATATGGCAGTTTGGATATAAGAAACGCTTGAGAAACTCAAAATTTTCGCAGTTATGATGCTCGAAACGAGTAACTAGAACGGCCTAGGGGAAAAGTACGCACACCGTTGTAATCGGGCGAGTTTCTACTTTCAGATGCAACAGAAATTTTGCGGATTAGTCAATCCGATCGCGAGATATGGCAGTTAGGATGTAAGAAACGCTTGAGATACTCAAAATTTTGGCAGTTATGATGCTCGACACGAATAACTAGAACGGCCCAGGGGAAAAGTGCCCATACCTTTGTAATCGGGCGAGTTTTTACTTTCAGATGCAACAGAAATTTTGCGGATTGATCAATCCGTTCGCGAGATATGGCAGTTTGGATATAAGAAACGCTTGAGAAACTCAAAATTTTCACAGTTCTGATGCTCGAAACGAGTAACTAGAACGGCCTAGGGGAAAAGTACGCATACCGTTGTAATCGGGCGAGTTTCTACTTTCAGATGCAACAGAAATTTTGGGGATTAGTCAATCCGTTCGCGAGATATGGCAGTTTGGAGGTAAGAAACGCTTGAGAAACTCAAAATTTTCGCAGTTATGATGCTCGAAAAGAATAACTAGAACGGCCTAGGGGAAAACTACACCTACCGTTGTAATCGGGCGAGTTTCTACTTTCAGATGCAACAGAAATTTTGCGGATTGGTCAATCCGTTCGCGAGATATGGCAGTTTGGAGGTAAGAAACGCTTGAGAAACTCAAAATTTTCGCAGTTCTGATGCTCGACACGAATAACTAGAACGGCCTGGGGGAAAAGTGCGCACACCGTTCTAATCGGGCGAGTTTCTACTTTCAGATGCAACAGAAATTTTGCGGATTGATCAATCCGTTCGCGAGATATGGCAGTTTGGAGATAAGAAACGCTTGAGAAACTCAAAATTTTCGCAGTTCTGATGCTCGAAACGAGTAACTAGAACGGCCTAGGGGAAAAGTACGCATACAGTTGTAATCGGGCGAGTTTCTACTTTCAGATGCAACAGAAATTTTGCGGATTGGTCAATCCGTTCGCGAGATATGGCAGTTTGGAGATGAGAAACGCTTGAGAAACTCAAAATTTTCGCCGTTCTGATGCTCGAAACGAATAACTAGAACGGCCTAGTGGAAAAGTACGCATACCGTTGTAATCGGGCGAGTTTCTACTTTCAGATGCAACAGACATTTTGCGGATTGGTCAATCCGTTCGCGATATATGGCAGTTTGGAAGTAAGAAACGCTTGAGAAACTCAAAATTTTCGCAGTTCTGATGCTCGAAACGAATAACTAGAACGACCTAGGGGAAAACTACACCTACCGTTGTAATCGGGCGAGTTTCTACTTTCAGATGCAACAGAAATTTTGCGGATTGGGCAATCCGTTCGCGAGATATGGCAGTTTGGTGGTAAGAAACGCTTGAGAAACTCAAAATTTCGCAGTTCTGATGCTCGACACGAATAACTAGAACGGCCTGGGGGAAAAGTGCGCACACCGTTGTAATCGGGCGAGTTTCTACTTTCAGATGCAACAGAAATTTTGCGGATTGATCAATCCGTTCGCGAGATATGGCAGTTTGGAGATAAGAAACGCTTGAGAAACTCAAAATTTTCGCAGTTCTGATGCTCGAAACGAGTAACTAGAACGGCCTAGGGGAAAAGTACGCATACAGTTGTAATCGGGCGAGTTTCTACTTTCAGATGCAACAGAAATTTTGCGGATTGGTCAATCCGTTCGCGAGATATGGCAGTTTGGAGATGAGAAACGCTTGAGAAACTCAAAATTTTCGCCGTTCTGATGCTCGAAACGAATAACTAGAGCGGCCTAGTGGAAAAGTACGCATACCGTTGTAATCGGGCGAGTTTCTACTTTCAGATGCAACAGACATTTTGCGGATTGGTCAATCCGTTCGCGATATATGGCAGTTTGGAAGTAAGAAACGCTTGAGAAACTCAAAATTTTCGCAGTTCTGATGCTCGAAACGAATAACTAGAACGACCTAGGGGAAAACTACACCTACCGTTGTAATCGGGCGAGTTTCTACTTTCAGATGCAACAGAAATTTTGCGGATTGGGCAATCCGTTTGCGAGATATGGCAGTTTGGTGGTAAGAAACGCTTGAGAAACTCAAAATTTCGCAGTTCTGATGCTCGAAAAGAATAACTAGAACGGCCAAGGGGAAAAGTGCGCATACCGTTGTAATCGGGCGAGTTTCTACTTTCAGATGCAACAGAAATTTTGCGGATTGGTCAATCCGTTCGCGAGACACGGCAGTTTGGAGGTAAGAAACGCTGAGAAACTCAAAATTTTCACAGTTCTGATGCTCGACACGAATAACTAGAACGGCCCAGGGGAAAAGTGCCCATACCGTTGTAATCGGGCGAATTTCTACTTTCAAATGCAACAGAAATTTTGCGGATTGATCAATCCGTTCGCGAGATATGGCAGTTTGGATATAAGAAACGCTTGAGAAACTCAAAATTTTCGCAGTTATGATGCTCGAAACGAGTAACTAGAACGGCCTAGGGGAAAAGTACGCACACCGTTGTAATCGGGCGAGTTTCTACTTTCAGATGCAACAGAAATTTTGCGGATTAGTCAATCCGATCGCGAGATATGGCAGTTAGGATGTAAGAAACGCTTGAGATACTCAAAATTTTGGCAGTTATGATGCTCGACACGAATAACTAGAACGGCCCAGGGGAAAAGTGCCCATACCTTTGTAATCGGGCGAGTTTTTACTTTCAGATGCAACAGAAATTTTGCGGATTGATCAATCCGTTCGCGAGATATGGCAGTTTGGATATAAGAAACGCTTGAGAAACTCAAAATTTTCACAGTTCTGATGCTCGAAACGAGTAACTAGAACGGCCTAGGGGAAAAGTACGCATACCGTTGTAATCGGGCGAGTTTCTACTTTCAGATGCAACAGAAATTTTGGGGATTAGTCAATCCGTTCGCGAGATATGGCAGTTTGGAGGTAAGAAACGCTTGAGAAACTCAAAATTTTCGCAGTTATGATGCTCGAAAAGAATAACTAGAACGGCCTAGGGGAAAACTACACCTACCGTTGTAATCGGGCGAGTTTCTACTTTCAGATGCAACAGAAATTTTGCGGATTGGTCAATCCGTTCGCGAGATATGGCAGTTTGGAGGTAAGAAACGCTTGAGAAACTCAAAATTTTCGCAGTTCTGATGCTCGACACGAATAACTAGAACGGCCTGGGGGAAAAGTGCGCACACCGTTGTAATCGGGCGAGTTTCTACTTTCAGATGCAACAGAAATTTTGCGGATTGATCAATCCGTTCGCGAGATATGGCAGTTTGGAGATAAGAAACGCTTGAGAAACTCAAAATTTTCGCAGTTCTGATGCTCGAAACGAGTAACTAGAACGGCCTAGGGGAAAAGTACGCATACAGTTGTAATCGGGCGAGTTTCTACTTTCAGATGCAACAGAAATTTTGCGGATTGGTCAATCCGTTCGCGAGATATGGCAGTTTGGAGATGAGAAACGCTTGAGAAACTCAAAATTTTCGCCGTTCTGATGCTCGAAACGAATAACTAGAACGGCCTAGTGGAAAAGTACGCATACCGTTGTAATCGGGCGAGTTTCTACTTTCAGATGCAACAGACATTTTGCGGATTGGTCAATCCGTTCGCGATATATGGCAGTTTGGAAGTAAGAAACGCTTGAGAAACTCAAAATTTTCGCAGTTCTGATGCTCGAAACGAATAACTAGAACGACCTAGGGGAAAACTACACCTACCGTTGTAATCGGGCGAGTTTCTACTTTCAGATGCAACAGAAATTTTGCGGATTGGGCAATCCGTTCGCGAGATATGGCAGTTTGGTGGTAAGAAACGCTTGAGAAACTCAAAATTTCGCAGTTCTGATGCTCGACACGAATAACTAGAACGGCCTGGGGGAAAAGTGCGCACACCGTTGTAATCGGGCGAGTTTCTACTTTCAGATGCAACAGAAATTTTGCGGATTGATCAATCCGTTCGCGAGATATGGCAGTTTGGAGATAAGAAACGCTTGAGAAACTCAAAATTTTCGCAGTTCTGATGCTCGAAACGAGTAACTAGAACGGCCTAGGGGGAAAGTACGCATACAGTTGTAATCGGGCGAGTTTCTACTTTCAGATGCAACAGAAATTTTGCGGATTGGTCAATCCGTTCGCGAGATATGGCAGTTTGGAGATGAGAAACGCTTGAGAAACTCAAAATTTTCGCCGTTCTGATGCTCGAAACGAATAACTAGAGCGGCCTAGTGGAAAAGTACGCATACCGTTGTAATCGGGCGAGTTTCTACTTTCAGATGCAACAGACATTTTGCGGATTGGTCAATCCGTTCGCGATATATGGCAGTTTGGAAGTAAGAAACGCTTGAGAAACTCAAAATTTTCGCAGTTCTGATGCTCGAAACGAATAACTAGAACGACCTAGGGGAAAACTACACCTACCGTTGTAATCGGGCGAGTTTCTACTTTCAGATGCAACAGAAATTTTGCGGATTGGGCAATCCGTTTGCGAGATATGGCAGTTTGGTGGTAAGAAACGCTTGAGAAACTCAAAATTTCGCAGTTCTGATGCTCGAAAAGAATAACTAGAACGGCCAAGGGGAAAAGTGCGCATACCGTTGTAATCGGGCGAGTTTCTACTTTCAGATGCAACAGAAATTTTGCGGATTGGTCAATCCGTTCGCGAGACATGGCAGTTTGGAGGTAAGAAACGCTGAGAAACTCAAAATTTTCACAGTTCTGATGCTCGACACGAATAACTAGAACGGCCCAGGGGAAAAGTGCCCATACCGTTGTAATCGGGCGAGTTTCTACTTTCAAATGCAACAGAAATTTTGCGGATTGATCAATCCGTTCGCGAGATATGGCAGTTTGGATATAAGAAACGCTTGAGAAACTCAAAATTTTCGCAGTTCTGATGCTCGAAACGAGTAACTAGAACGGCCTAGGGGAAAAGTACGCATACCGTTGTAATCGGGCGAGTTTCTACTTTCAGATGCAACAGAAATTTTGCGGATTAGTCAATCCGTTCGCGAGATATGGCAGTTTGGAGGTAAGAAACGCTTGTGAAACTCAAAATTTTCGCAGTTATGATGCTCGAAACGAGTAACTAGAACGGCCTAGGGGAAAAGTACGCACACCGTTGTAATCGGGCGAGTTTCTACTTTCAGATGCAACAGAAATTTTGCGGATTAGTCAATCCGATCGCGAGATATGGCAGTTTGGAGGTAAGAAACGCTTGAGATACTCAAAATTTTGGCAGTTATGATGCTCGACACGAATAACTGGAACGGCCCAGGGGAAAAGTGCCCATACCTTTGTAATCGGGCGAGTTTTTACTTTCAGATGCAACAGAAATTTTGCGGATTGATCAATCCGTTCGCGAGATATGGCAGTTTGGATATAAGAAACGCTTGAGAAACTCAAAATTTTCACAGTTCTGATGCTCGAAACGAGTAACTAGAACGGCCTAGGGGAAAAGTACGCATACCGTTGTAATCGGGCGAGTTTCTACTTTCAAATGCAACAGAAATTTTGGGGATTAGTCAATCCGTTCGCGAGATATGGCAGTTTGGAGGTAAGAAACGCTTGAGAAACTCAAAATTTTCGCAGTTATGATGCTCGAAACGAGTAACTAGAACGGCCTAGGGGAAAAGTACGGATACCGTTCTAATCGGGCGAGTTTCTACTTTCAGATGCAACAGAAATTTTGCGGACTGGTCAATCCGTTTGCGAGATGTGGCAGTTTGGAGGTAAGAAACGCTTGAGAAACTCAAAATTTTCGCAGTTCTGATGCTCGAAAAGAATAACTGGAACGGCCTAGGGGAGAACTACACCTACCGTTGTAATCGGGCGAGTTTCTACTTTCAGATGCAATAGAAATTTTGCGGATTGGTCAATCGGTTCGCGAGATATGGCAGTTTGGAGGTAAGAAACGCTTGAGAAACTCAAAATTTTCGCAGTTCTGATGCTCGACACGAATAACTAGAACGGCCTGGGGGAAAAGTGCGCACACCGTTGTAATCGGGCGAGCTTCTACTTTCAGATGCAACAGAAATTTTGCGGATTGATCAATCCGTTCGCGAGATATGGCAGTTTGGAGATAAGAAACGCTTGAGAAACTCAAAATTTTCGCAGTTCTGATGCTCGAAACGAGTAACTAGAACGGCCTAGGGGAAAAGTACGCATACAGTTGTAATCGGGCGAGTTTCTACTTTCAGATGCAACAGAAATTTTGCGGATTGGTCAATCCGTTCGCGAGATATGGCAGTTTGGAGATAAGAAACGCTTGAGAAACTCAAAATTTTCGCCGTTCTGATGCTCGAAACGAATAACTAGAACGGCCTAGTGGAAAAGTACGCATACCGTTGTAATCGGGCGAGTTTCTACTTTCAGATGCAACAGACATTTTGCGGATTGGTCAATCCGTTCGCGATATATGGCAGTTTGGAAGTAAGAAACGCTTGAGAAACTCAAAATTTTCGCAGTTCTGATGCTCGAAACGAGTAACTAGAACGGCCTAGGGGGAAAGTACGCATACATTTGTAATCGGGCGAGTTTCTACTTTCAGATGCAACAGAAATTTTGCGGATTGGTCAATCCGTTCGCGAGATATGGCAGTTTGGAGATAAGAAACGCTTGAGAAACTCAAAATTTTCGCCGTTCTGGTGCTCGAAACGAATAACTAGAACGGCCTAGTGGAAAAGTACGCATACCGTTGTAATCGGGCGAGTTTCTACTTTCAGATGCAACAAAAATTTTGCGGATTGGTCAATCCGTTCGCGATATATGGCAGTTTGGAAGTAAGAAACGCTTGAGAAACTCAAAATTTTCGCAGTTCTGATGCTCGAAACGAATAACTAGAACGACCTAGGGGAAAACTACACATACCGTTGTAATCGGGCGAGTTTCTACTTTCAGATGCAACAGAAATTTTGCGGATTGGGCAATCCGTTCGCGAGATATGGCAGTTTGGTGGTAAGAAACGCTTGAGAAACTCAAAATTTCGCAGTTCTGATGCTCGAAAAGAATAACTAGAACGGCCAAGGGGCAAAGTGCGCATACCGTTGTAATCGGGCGAGTTTCTACTTTCAGATGCAACAGAAATTTTGCGGATTGGTCAATCCGTTCGCGAGACATGGCAGTTTGGAGGTAAGAAACGCTGAGAAACTCAAAATTTTCACAGTTCTGATGCTCGACACGAATAACTAGAACGGCCCAGGGGAAAAGTGCCCATACCGTTGTAATCGGGCGAGTTTCTACTTTCAAATGCAACAGAAATTTTGCGGATTGATCAATCCGTTCGCGAGATATGGCAGTTTGGATATAAGAAACGCTTGAGAAACTCAAAATTTTCGCAGTTCTGATGCTCGAAACGAGTAACTAGAACGGCCTAGGGGAAAAGTACGCACACCGTTGTAATCGGGCGAGTTTCTACTTTCAGATGCAACAGAAATTTTGCGGATTAGTCAATCCGATCGCGAGATATGGCAGTTTGGAGGTAAGAAACGCTTGAGATACTCACAATTTTGGCAGTTATGATGCTCGACACGAATAACTAGAACGGCCCAGGGGAAAAGTGCCCATACCTTTGTAATCGGGCGAGTTTTTACTTTCAGATGCAACAGAAATTTTGCGGATTGATCAATCCGTTCGCGAGATATGGCAGTTTGGATATAAGAAACGCTTGAGAAACTCAAAATTTTCACAGTTCTGATGCTCGAAACGAGTAACTAGAACGGCCTAGGGGAAAAGTACGCATACCGTTGTAATCGGGCGAGTTTCTACTTTCAAATGCAACAGAAATTTTGGGGATTAGTCAATCCGTTCGCGAGATATGGCAGTTTGGAGGTAAGAAACGCTTGAGAAACTCAAAATTTTCGCAGTTATGATGCTCGAAACGAGTAACTAGAACGGCCTAGGGGAAAAGTACGGATACCGTTCTAATCGGGCGAGTTTCTACTTTCAGATGCAACAGAAATTTTGCGGACTGGTCAATCCGTTTGCGAGATGTGGCAGTTTGGAGGTAAGAAACGCTTGAGAAACTCAAAATTTTCGCAGTTCTGATGCTCGAAAAGAATAACTGGAACGGCCTAGGGGAGAACTACACCTACCGTTGTAATCGGGCGAGTTTCTACTTTCAGATGCAATAGAAATTTTGCGGATTGGTCAATCGGTTCGCGAGATATGGCAGTTTGGAGGTAAGAAACGCTTGAGAAACTCAAAATTTTCGCAGTTCTGATGCTCGACACGAATAACTAGAACGGCCTGGGGGAAAAGTGCGCACACCGTTGTAATCGGGCGAGCTTCTACTTTCAGATGCAACAGAAATTTTGCGGATTGATCAATCCGTTCGCGAGATATGGCAGTTTGGAGATAAGAAACGCTTGAGAAACTCAAAATTTTCGCAGTTCTGATGCTCGAAACGAGTAACTAGAACGGCCTAGGGGAAAAGTACGCATACAGTTGTAATCGGGCGAGTTTCTACTTTCAGATGCAACAGAAATTTTGCGGATTGGTCAATCCGTTCGCGAGATATGGCAGTTTGGAGATAAGAAACGCTTGAGAAACTCAAAATTTTCGCCGTTCTGATGCTCGAAACGAATAACTAGAACGGCCTAGTGGAAAAGTACGCATACCGTTGTAATCGGGCGAGTTTCTACTTTCAGATGCAACAGACATTTTGCGGATTGGTCAATCCGTTCGCGATATATGGCAGTTTGGAAGTAAGAAACGCTTGAGAAACTCAAAATTTTCGCAGTTCTGATGCTCGAAACGAGTAACTAGAACGGCCTAGGGGGAAAGTACGCATACAGTTGTAATCGGGCGAGTTTCTACTTTCAGATGCAACAGAAATTTTGCGGATTGGTCAATCCGTTCGCGAGATATGGCAGTTTGGAGATAAGAAACGCTTGAGAAACTCAAAATTTTCGCCGTTCTGATGCTCGAAACGAATAACTAGAACGGCCTAGTGGAAAAGTACGCATACCGTTGTAATCGGGCGAGTTTCTACTTTCAGATGCAACAGAAATTTTGCGGATTGGTCAATCCGTTCGCGATATATGGCAGTTTGGAAGTAAGAAACGCTTGAGAAACTCAAAATTTTCGCAGTTCTGATGCTCGAAACGAATAACTAGAACGACCTAGGGGAAAACTACACATACCGTTGTAATCGGGCGAGTTTCTACTTTCAGATGCAACAGAAATTTTGCGGATTGGGCAATCCGTTCGCGAGATATGGCAGTTTGGTGGTAAGAAACGCTTGAGAAACTCAAAATTTCGCAGTTCTGATGCTCGAAAAGAATAACTAGAACGGCCAAGGGGCAAAGTGCGCATACCGTTGTAATCGGGCGAGTTTCTACTTTCAGATGCAACAGAAATTTTGCGGATTGGTCAATCCGTTCGCGAGACATGGCAGTTTGGAGGTAAGAAACGCTGAGAAACTCAAAATTTTCACAGTTCTGATGCTCGACACGAATAACTAGAACGGCCCAGGGGAAAAGTGCCCATACCGTTGTAATCGGGCGAGTTTCTACTTTCAAATGCAACAGAAATTTTGCGGATTGATCAATCCGTTCGCGAGATATGGCAGTTTGGATATAAGAAACGCTTGAGAAACTCAAAATTTTCGCAGTTCTGATGCTCGAAACGAGTAACTAGAACGGCCTAGGGGAAAAGTACGCACACCGTTGTAATCGGGCGAGTTTCTACTTTCAGATGCAACAGAAATTTTGCGGATTAGTCAATCCGATCGCGAGATATGGCAGTTTGGAGGTAAGAAACGCTTGAGATACTCACAATTTTGGCAGTTATGATGCTCGACACGAATAACTAGAACGGCCCAGGGGAAAAGTGCCCATACCTTTGTAATCGGGCGAGTTTTTACTTTCAGATGCAACAGAAATTTTGCGGATTGATCAATCCGTTCGCGAGATATGGCAGTTTGGATATAAGAAACGCTTGAGAAACTCAAAATTTTCACAGTTCTGATGCTCGAAACGAGTAACTAGAACGGCCTAGGGGAAAAGTACGCATACAGTTGTAATCGGGCGAGTTTCTACTTTCAGATGCAACAGAAATTTTGCGGATTGGTCAATCCGTTCGCGAGATATGGCAGTTTGGAGACAAGAAACGCTTGAGAAACTCAAAATTTTCGCCGTTCTGATGCTCGAAACGAATAACTAGAACGGCCTAGTGGAAAAGTACGCATACCGTTGTAATCGGGCGAGTTTCTACTTTCAGATGCAACAGAAATTTTGCGGATTGGTCAATCCGTTCGCGATATATGGCAGTTTGGAAGTAAGAAACGCTTGAGAAACTCAAAATTTTCGCCGTTCTGATGCTCGAAACGAATAACTAGAACGGCCTAGTGGAAAAGTACGCATACCGTTGTAATCGGGCGAGTTTCTACTTTCAGATGCAACAGAAATTTTGCGGATTGGTCAATCCGTTCGCGATATATGGCAGTTTGGAAGTAAGAAACGCTTGAGAAACTCAAAATTTTCGCAGTTCTGATGCTCGAAACGAATAACTAGAACGACCTAGGGGAAAACTACACATACCGTTGTAATCGGGCGAGTTTCTACTTTCAGATGCAACAGAAATTTTGCGGATTGGGCAATCCGTTCGCGAGATATGGCAGTTTGGTGGTAAGAAACGCTTGAGAAACTCAAAATTTCGCAGTTCTGATGCTCGAAAAGAATAACTAGAACGGCCAAGGGGAAAAGTGCGCATACCGTTGTAATCGGGCGAGTTTCTACTTTCAGATGCAACAGAAATTTTGCGGATTGGTCAATCCGTTCGCGAGACATGGCAGTTTGGAGGTAAGAAACGCTGAGAAACTCAAAATTTTCACAGTTCTGATGCTCGACACGAATAACTAGAACGGCCCAGGGGAAAAGTGCCCATACCGTTGTAATCGGGCGAGTTTCTACTTTCAAATGCAACAGAAATTTTGCGGATTGGTCAATCCGTTCGCGAGATATGGCAGTTTGGAGACAAGAAACGCTTGAGAAACTCAAAATTTTCGCCGTTCTGATGCTCGAAACGAATAACTAGAACGGCCTAGTGGAAAAGTACGCATACCGTTGTAATCGGGCGAGTTTCTACTTTCAGATGCAACAGACATTTTGCGGATTGGTCAATCCGTTCGCGATATATGGCAGTTTGGAAGTAAGAAACGCTTGAGAAACTCAAAATTTTCGCAGTTCTGATGCTCGAAACGAATAACTAGAACGACCTAGGGGAAAACTACACCTACCGTTGTAATCGGGCGAGTTTCTACTTTCAGATGCAACAGAAATTTTGCGGATTGGTCGATCCGTTCGCGAGATATGGCCATTTGGATGTAAGAAACGCTTGAGAAACTCAAAATTTTCGCATTTCTGATGCTCGAAACGAGTAACTAGAGCGGCCTAGGGAAAAAGGACGCATACCGTTGTAATCGGGCGAGTTTCTACTTTCAGATGCAACAGAAATTTTGGGGATTAGTCAATCCGTTCGCGAGATATGGCAGTTTGGAGGTAAGAAACGCTTGAGAAACTCAAAATTTTCGCAGTTATGATGCTCGAAACGAGTAACTAGAACGGCCTAGGGGAAAAGTACGCATACCGTTCTAATCGGGCGAGTTTCTACTTTCAGATGCAACAGAAATTTTGCGGATTGGTCAATCCGTTTGCGAGATGTGGCAGTTTGGAGGTAAGAAACGCTTGAGAAACTCAAAATTTTCGCAGTTCTGATGCTCGAAAAGAATAACTGGAACGGCCTAGGGGAAAACTACACCTACCGTTGTAATCGGGCGAGTTTCTACTTTCAGATGCAACAGAAATTTTGCGGATTGGTCGATCCGTTCGCGAGGTATGGCCATTTGGAAGTAAGAAACGCTTGAGAAACTCAAAATTTTCGCATTTCTGATGCTCGAAACGAGTAACTAGAGCGGCCTAGGGAAAAAGTACGCATACCGTTGTAATCGGGCGAGTTTCTACTTTCAGATGCAACAGAAATTTTGCGGATCGGTCAATCCGTTCGCGAGATATGGGAGTTTGGAAGTAAGAAACGCTTGAGAAACTCAAAATTTTCGCAGTTCTGATGCTCGAAATGAATAACTAGAACGGCCTAGGGGAAAACTACACCTACCGTTGTAATCGGGCGAGTTTCTACTTTCAGATGCAACAGAAATTTTGCGGATTGATCAATCCGTTCGCGAGATATGGCCATTTGGAAGTAAGAAACGCTTGAGAAACTCAAAATTTTCGCATTTCTGATGCTCGAAACGAGTAACTAGAGCGGCCTAGGGAAAAAGGACGCATACCGTTGTAATCGGGCGAGTTTCTACTTTCAGATGCAACAGAAATTTTGGGGATTAGTCAATCCGTTCGCGAGATATGGCAGTTTGGAGGTAAGAAACGCTTGAGAAACTCAAAATTTTCGCAGTTATGATGCTCGAAACGAGTAACTAGAACGGCCTAGGGGAAAAGTACGCATACCGTTCTAATCGGGCGAGTTTCTACTTTCAGATGCAACAGAAATTTTGCGGATTGGTCAATCCGTTTGCGAGATGTGGCAGTTTGGAGGTAAGAAACGCTTGAGAAACTCAAAATTTTCGCAGTTCTGATGCTCGAAAAGAATAACTGGAACGGCCTAGGGGAAAACTACACCTACCGTTGTAATCGGGCGAGTTTCTACTTTCAGATGCAACAGAAATTTTGCGGATTGGTCAATCCGTTCGCGAGATATGGCAGTTTGGAGGTAAGAAACGCTTGAGAAACTCAAAATTTTCGCAGTTCTGATGCTCGACACGAATAACTAGAACGGCCTGGGGGAAAAGTGCGCACACCGTTGTAATCGGGCGAGTTTCTACTTTCAGATGCAACAGAAATTTTGCGGATTGATCAATCCGTTCGCGAGATATGGCAGTTTGGAGATAAGAAACGCTTGAGAAACTCAAAATTTTCGCCGTTCTGATGCTCGAAACGAATAACTAGAACGGCCTAGTGGAAAAGTACGCATACCGTTGTAATCGGGCGAGTTTCTACTTTCAGATGCAACAGACATTTTGCGGATTGGACAATCCGTTCGCGATATATGGCAGTTTGGAAGTAAGAAACGCTTCAGAAACTCAAAATTTTCGCAGTTCTGATGATCCAAACGAATAACTAGAACGACCTAGGGGAAAACTACACCTACCGTTGTAATCGGGCGAGTTTCTACTTTCAGATGCAACAGAAATTTTGCGGATTGGTCGATCCGTTCGCGAGGTATGGCCATTTGGAAGTAAGAAACGCTTGAGAAACTCAAAATTTTCGCATTTCTGATGCTCGAAACGAGTAACTAGAGCGGCCTAGGGAAAAAGTACGCATACCGTTGTAATTGGGCGAGTTTCTACTTTCAGATGCAACAGAAATTTTGCGGATCGGTCAATCCGTTCGCGAGATATGGGAGTTTGGAAGTAAGAAACGCTTGAGAAACTCAAAATTTTCGCAGTTCTGATGCTCGAAATGAATAACTAGAACGGCCTAGGGGAAAACTACACCTACCGTTGTAATCGGGCGAGTTTCTACTTTCAGATGCAACAGAAATTTTGCGGATTGATCAATCCGTTCGCGAGATATGGCAGTTCGGAGATAAGAAACGCTTGAGAAACTCATAATTTTCGCAGTTCTGATGCTCGAAACGAGTAACTAGAACGGCCTAGGGGAAAAGTACGCATACTGTTGTAATCGGGCGAGTTTCTGCTTTCAGATGCAACAGAAATTTTGCGGATTGGTAAATCCGTTCGCGAGATATGGCAGTTTGGAGGTAAGAAACGCTTGAGAAACTCAAAATTTTCGCAGTTCTGATGCTCGAAACGAGTAACTAGAGGGGCCTAGGGGAAAAGTACGCATACCGTTGTAATCGGGCGAGTTTCTACTTTCAGATGCAACAGAAATTTTGCGGATCGGTCAATCCGTTCGCGAGATATGGGAGTTTGGAAGTAAGAAACGCTTGAGAAACTCAAAATTTTCGCAGTTCTGATGCTCGAAATGAATAACTGGTACGGCCTAGGGGAAAACTACACATACCGTTGTAATCGGGCGAGTTTCTACTTTCAGATGCAACAGAAATTTTGCGGATTGTTCAATCCGTTCGCGAGATATGGCAGTTTGGAGGTAAGAAAGGCTTGAGAAACTCAAAATTTTCGCAGTTCTGATCCTCGAAACGAATAACTAGAACGGCCTAGGGGAAAACTACACCCACCGTTGTAATCGGGCGAGTTTCTACTTTCAGATGCAACAGAAATTTTGCGGATTGGTCTATCCGTTCGCGAGATATGGCCATTTGGAAGTAAGAAACGCTTGAGAAACTCAAAATTTTCGCATTTCTGATGCTCGAAACGAGTAACTAGAGCGGCCTAGGGAAAAAGTACGCATACCGTTGTAATCGGGCGAGTTTCTACTTTCAGATGCAACAGAAATTTTGCGGATCGGTCAATCCGTTCGCGAGATATGGGAGTTTGGAAGTAAGAAACGCTTGAGAAACTCAAAATTTTCGCAGTTCTGATGCTCGAAATGAATAACTAGAACGGCCTAGGGGAAAACTACACCTACCGTTGTAATCGGGCGAGTTTCTACTTTCAGATGCGACAGAAATTTTGCGGATTGGTCAATCCGTTCGCGAGATATGCCAGTTGGGAGGTAAGAAACATTGAGAAACCCAAAATTTTCGCAGTTCTGATGCTCGAAATGAATAACTGGTACGGCCTAGGGGAAAACTACACATACCGTTGTAATCGGGCGAGTTTCTACTTTCAGATGCAACAGAAATTTTGCGGATTGGTCAATCCGTTCGCGAGATATGGCAGTTTGGAGATAAGAAACGCTTGAGAAACTCAAAATTTTCGCCGTTCTGATGCTCGAAACGAATAACTAGAACGGCCTAGTGGAAAAGTACGCATACCGTTGTAATCGGGCGAGTTTCTACTTTCAGATGCAACAGAAATTTTGCGGATTGGTCAATCCGTTCGCGATATATGGCAGTTTGGAAGTAAGAAACGCTTGAGAAACTCAAAATTTTCGCAGTTCTGATGCTCGAAACGAATAACTAGAACGACCTAGGGGAAAACTACACCTACCGTTGTAATCGGGCGAGTTTCTACTTTCAGATGCAACAGAAATTTTGCGGATTGGGCTTTCCGTTCGCGAGATATGGCAGTTTGGTGGTAAGAAACGCTTGAGAAACTCAAAATTTCGCAGTTCTGATGCTCGAAAAGAATAACTAGAACGGCCAAGGGGAAAAGTGCGCATACCGTTGTAATCGGGCGAGTTTCTACTTTCAGATGCAACAGAAATTTTGCGGATTGGTCAATCCGTTCGCGACACATGGCAGTTTGGAGGTAAGAAACGCTGAGAAACTCAAAATTTTCACAGTTCTGATGCTCGACACGAATAACTAGAACGGCCCAGGGGAAAAGTGCCCATACCGTTGTAATCGGGCGAGTTTCTACTTTCAAATGCAACAGAAATTTTGCGGATTGATCAATCCGTTCGCGAGATATGGCAGTTTGGATATAAGAAACGCTTGAGAAACTCAAAATTTTCGCAGTTCTGATGCTCGAAACGAGTAACTAGAGCGGCCTAGGGGAAAAGTACGCATACCGTTGTAATCGGGCGAGTTTCTACTTTCAGATGCAACAGAAATTTTGCGGATTAGTCAATCCGTTCGCGAGATATGGCAGTTTGGATGTAAGAAACGCTTGAGAAACTCAAAATTTTCGCAGTTATGATGCTCGAAACGAGTAACTAGAACGGCCTAGGGGAAAAGTACGCACACCGTTGTAATCGGGCGAGTTTCTACTTTCAGATGCAACAGAAATTTTGCGGATTAGTCAATCCGATCGCGAGATATGGCAGTTTGGGGGTAAGAAACGCTTGAGATACTCACAATTTTGGCAGTTATGATGCTCGACACGAATAACTAGAACGGCCCAGGGGAAAAGTGCCCATACCTTTGTAATCGGGCGAGTTTTTACTTTCAGATGCAACAGAAATTTTGCGGATTGATCAATCCGTTCGCGAGATATGGCAGTTTGGATATAAGAAACGCTTGAGAAACTCAAAATTTTCACAGTTCTGAAGCTCGAAACGAGTAACTAGAACGGCCTAGGGGAAAAGTACGCATACCGTTGTAATCGGGCGAGTTTCTACTTTCAGATGCAACAGAAGTTTTGGGGATTAGTCAATCCGTTCGCGAGATATGGCAGTTTGGAGGTAAGAAACGCTTGAGAAACTCAAAATTTTCGCAGTTATGATGCTCGAAACGAGTAACTAGAACGGCCTAGGGGAAAAGTACGGATACCGTTCTAATCGGGCGAGTTTCTAATTTCAGATGCAACAGAAATTTTGCGGATTGGTCAATCCGTTTGCGAGATGTGGCAGTTTGGAGGTAAGAAACGCTAGAGAAACTCAAAATTTTCGCAGTTCTGATGCTCGAAAAGAATAACTGGAACGGCCTAGGGGAAAACTACACCTACCGTTGTAATCGGGCGAGTTTCTACTTTCAGATGCAACAGAAATTTTGCGGATTGGTCAATCCGTTCGCGAGATATGGCAGTTTGGAGGTAAGAAACGCTTGAGAAACTCAAAATTTTCGCAGTTCTGATGCTCGACACGAATAACTAGAACGGCCTGGGGGAAAAGTGCGCACACCGTTGTAATCGGGCGAGTTTCTACTTTCAGATGCAACAGAAATTTTGCGGGTTGATCAATCCGTTCGCGAGATATGGCAGTTTGGAGGTAAGAAACGCTTGAGAAACTCAAAATTTTCGCAGTTATGATGCTCGAAACGAGTAACTAGAACGGCCTAGGGGAAAAGTACGGATACCGTTCTAATCGGGCGAGTTTCTACTTTCAGATGCAACAGAAATTTTGCGGATTGATCAATCCGTTCGCGAGATATGGCAGTTTGGATATAAGAAACGCTTGAGAAACTCAAAGTTTTCACAGTTCTGATGCTCGAAACGAGTAACTAGAACGGCCTAGGGGAAAAGTACGCATACCGTTGTAATCGGGCGAGTTTCTACTTTCAGATGCAACAGAAATTTTGGGGATTAGTCAATCCGTTCGCGAGATATGGCAGTTTGGAGGTAAGAAACGCTTGAGAAACTCAAAATTTTCGCAGTTATGATGCCCGAAACGAGTAACTAGAACGGCCTAGGGGAAAAGTACGGATACCGTTCTAATCGGGCGAGTTTCTACTTTCAGATGCAACAGAAATTTTGCGGATTGGTCAATCCGTTTGCGAGATGTGGCAGTTTGGAGGTAAGAAACGCTAGAGAAACTCAAAATTTTCGCAGTTCTGATGCTCGAAAAGAATAACTGGAACGGCCTAGGGGAAAACTACACCTACCGTTGTAATCGGGCGAGTTTCTACTTTCAGATGCAACAGAAATTTTGCGGATTGGTCAATCCGTTCGCGAGATATGGCAGTTTGGAGGTAAGAAACGCTTGAGAAACTCAAAATTTTCGCAGTTCTGATGCTCGACACGAATAACTAGAACGGCCTGGGGGAAAAGTGCGCACACCGTTGTAATCGGGCGAGTTTCTACTTTCAGATGCAACAGAAATTTTGCGGATTGATCAATCCGTTCGCGAGATATGGCAGTTTGGAGATAAGAAACGCTTGAGAAACTCAAAATTTTCGCAGTTCTGATGCTCGAAACGAGTAACTAGAACGGCCTAGGGGAAAAGTACGCATACAGTTGTAATCGGGCGAGTTTCTACTTTCAGATGCAACAGAAATTTTGCGGATTGGTCAATCCGTTCGCGAGATATGGCAGTTTGGAGATAAGAAACGCTTGAGAAACTCAAAATTTTCGCCGTTCTGATGCTCGAAACGAATAACTAGAACGGCCTAGTGGAAAAGTACGCATACCGTTGTAATCGGGCGAGTTTCTACTTTCAGTTGCAACAGACATTTTGCGGATTGGTCAATCCGTTCGCGATATATGGCAGTTTGGAAGTAAGAAACGCTTGAGAAACTCAAAATTTTCGCAGTTCTGATGCTCGAAACGAATAACTAGAACGACCTAGGGGAAAACTACACCTACCGTTGTAATCGGGCGAGTTTCTACTTTCAGATGCGACAGAAATTTTGCGGATTGGTCAATCCGTTCGCGAGATATGCCAGTTTGGAGGTAAGAAACATTGAGAAACCCAAAATTTTCGCAGTTCTGATGCTCGAAATGAATAACTGGTACGGCCTAGGGGATAACTACACATACCGTTGTAATCGGGCGAGTTTCTACTTTCAGATGCAACAGAAATTTTGCGGATTGGTCAATCCGTTCGCGAGATATGGCAGTTTGGAGGTAAGAAAGGCTTGAGAAACTCAAAATTTTCGCAGTTCTGATGCTCGAAACGAGTAACTAGAACGGCCTAGGGGAAAACTACACCCACCGTTGTAATCGGGCGAGTTTCTACTTTCAGATGCAACAGAAATTTTGCGGATTGGTCGATCCGTTCGCGAGATATGGCCATTTGGAAGTAAGAAACGCTTGAGAAACTCAAAATTTTCGCATTTCTGATGCTCGAAACGAGTAACTAGAGCGGCCTAGGGAAAAAGTACGCATACCGTTGTAATCGGGCGAGTTTCTACTTTCAGATGCAACAGAAATTTTGCGGATCGGTCAATCCGTTCGCGAGATATGGGAGTTTGGAAGTAAGAAACGCTTGAGAAACTCAAAATTTTCGCAGTTCTGATGCTCGAAATGAATAACTAGAACGGCCTAGGGGAAAACTACACCTACCGTTGTAATCGGGCGAGTTTCTACTTTCAGATGCGACAGAAATTTTGCGGATTGGTCAATCCGTTCGCGAGATATGCCAGTTTGGAGGTAAGAAACATTGAGAAACCCAAAATTTTCGCAGTTCTGATGCTCGAAATGAATAACTGGTACGGCCTAGGGGAAAACTACACATACCGTTGTAATCGGGCGAGTTTCTACTTTCAGATGCAACAGAAATTTTGCGGATTGGTCAATCCGTTCGCGAGATATGGCAGTTTGGAGATAAGAAACGCTTGAGAAACTCAAAATTTTCGCCGTTCTGATGCTCGAAACGAATAACTAGAACGGCCTAGTGGAAAAGTACGCATACCGTTGTAATCGGGCGAGTTTCTACTTTCAGATGCAACAGAAATTTTGCGGATTGGTCAATCCGTTCGCGATATATGGCAGTTTGGAAGTAAGAAACGCTTGAGAAACTCAAAATTTTCGCAGTTCTGATGCTCGAAACGAATAACTAGAACGACCTAGGGGAAAACTACACCTACCGTTGTAATCGGGCGAGTTTCTACTTTCAGATGCAACAGAAATTTTGCGGATTGGGCAATCCGTTCGCGAGATATGGCAGTTTGGTGGTAAGAAACGCTTGAGAAACTCAAAATTTCGCAGTTCTGATGCTCGAAAAGAATAACTAGAACGGCCAAGGGGAAAAGTGCGCATACCGTTGTAATCGGGCGAGTTTCTACTTTCAGATGCAACAGAAATTTTGCGGATTGGTCAATCCGTTCGCGACACATGGCAGTTTGGAGGTAAGAAACGCTGAGAAACTCAAAATTTTCACAGTTCTGATGCTCGACACGAATAACTAGAACGGCCCAGGGGAAAAGTGCCCATACCGTTGTAATCGGGCGAGTTTCTACTTTCAAATGCAACAGAAATTTTGCGGATTGATCAATCCGTTCGCGAGATATGGCAGTTTGGATATAAGAAACGCTTGAGAAACTCAAAATTTTCGCAGTTCTGATGCTCGAAACGAGTAACTAGAGCGGCCTAGGGGAAAAGTACGCATACCGTTGTAATCGGGCGAGTTTCTACTTTCAGATGCAACAGAAATTTTGCGGATTAGTCAATCCGTTCGCGAGATATGGCAGTTTGGAGGTAAGAAACGCTTGAGAAACTCAAAATTTTCGCAGTTATGATGCTCGAAACGAGTAACTAGAACGGCCTAGGGGAAAAGTACGCACACCGTTGTAATCGGGCGAGTTTCTACTTTCAGATGCAACAGAAATTTTGCGGATTAGTCAATCCGATCGCGAGATATGGCAGTTTGGAGGTAAGAAACGCTTGAGATACTCACAATTTTGGCAGTTATGATGCTCGACACGAATAACTAGAACGGCCCAGGGGAAAAGTGCCCATACCTTTGTAATCGGGCGAGTTTTTACTTTCAGATGCAACAGAAATTTTGCGGATTGATCAATCCGTTCGCGAGATATGGCAGTTTGGATATAAGAAACGCTTGAGAAACTCAAAATTTTCACAGTTCTGAAGCTCGAAACGAGTAACTAGAACGGCCTAGGGGAAAAGTACGCATACCGTTGTAATCGGGCGAGTTTCTACTTTCAGATGCAACAGAAGTTTTGGGGATTAGTCAATCCGTTCGCGAGATATGGCAGTCTGGAGGTAAGAAACGCTTGAGAAACTCAAAATTTTCGCAGTTATGATGCTCGAAACGAGTAACTAGAACGGCCTAGGGGAAAAGTACGGATACCGTTCTAATCGGGCGAGTTTCTAATTTCAGATGCAACAGAAATTTTGCGGATTGGTCAATCCGTTTGCGAGATGTGGCAGTTTGGAGGTAAGAAACGCTTGAGAAACTCAAAATTTTCGCAGTTCTGATGCTCGAAAAGAATAACTGGAACGGCCTAGGGGAAAACTACACCTACCGTTGTAATCGGGCGAGTTTCTACTTTCAGATGCAACAGAAATTTTGCGGATTGGTCAATCCGTTCGCGAGATATGGCAGTTTGGAGGTAAGAAATGCTTGAGAAACTCAAAATTTTCGCAGTTCTGATGCTCGACACGAATAACTAGAACGGCTTGGGGGAAAAGTGCGCACACCGTTGTAATCGGGCGAGTTTCTACTTTCAGATGCAACAGAAATTTTGCGGGTTGATCAATCCGTTCGCGAGATATGGCAGTTTGGAGGTAAGAAACGCTTGAGAAACTCAAAATTTTCGCAGTTCTGATGCTCGAAACGAGTAACTAGAGCGGCCTAGGGGAAAAGTACGCATACCGTTGTAATCGGGCGAGTTTCTACTTTCAGATGCAACAGAAATTTTGCGGATTAGTCAATCCGTTCGCGAGATATGGCAGTTTGGAGGTAAGAAACGCTTGAGAAACTCAAAATTTTCGCAGTTATGATGCTCGAAACGAGTAACTAGAACGGCCTAGGGGAAAAGTACGCACACCGTTGTAATCGGGCGAGTTTCTACTTTCAGATGCAACAGAAATTTTGCGGATTAGTCAATCCGATCGCGAGATATGGCACTTTGGAGGTAAGAAACGCTTGAGATACTCACAATTTTGGCAGTTATGATGCTCGACACGAATAACTAGAACGGCCCAGGGGAAAAGTGCCCATACCTTTGTAATCGGGCGAGTTTTTACTTTCAGATGCAACAGAAATTTTGCGGATTGATCAATCCGTTCGCGAGATATGGCAGTTTGGATATAAGAAACGCTTGAGAAACTCAAAATTTTCACAGTTCTGAAGCTCGAAACGAGTAACTAGAACGGCCTAGGGGAAAAGTACGCATACCGTTGTAATCGGGCGAGTTTCTACTTTCAGATGCAACAGAAGTTTTGGGGATTAGTCAATCCGTTCGCGAGATATGGCAGTTTGGAGGTAAGAAACGCTTGAGAAACTCAAAATTTTCGCAGTTATGATGCTCGAAACGAGTAACTAGAACGGCCTAGGGGAAAAGTACGGATACCGTTCTAATCGGGCGAGTTTCTAATTTCAGATGCAACAGAAATTTTGCGGATTGGTCAATCCGTTTGCGAGATGTGGCAGTTTGGAGGTAAGAAACGCTTGAGAAACTCAAAATTTTCGCAGTTCTGATGCTCGAAAAGAATAACTGGAACGGCCTAGGGGAAAACTACACCTACCGTTGTAATCGGGCGAGTTTCTACTTTCAGATGCAACAGAAATTTTGCGGATTGGTCAATCCGTTCGCGAGATATGGCAGTTTGGAGGTAAGAAATGCTTGAGAAACTCAAAATTTTCGCAGTTCTGATGCTCGACACGAATAACTAGAACGGCTTGGGGGAAAAGTGCGCACACCGTTGTAATCGGGCGAGTTTCTACTTTCAGATGCAACAGAAATTTTGCGGGTTGATCAATCCGTTCGCGAGATATGGCAGTTTGGAGGTAAGAAACGCTTGAGAAACTCAAAATTTTCGCAGTTCTGATGCTCGAAACGAGTAACTAGAGCGGCCTAGGGGAAAAGTACGCATACCGTTGTAATCGGGCGAGTTTCTACTTTCAGATGCAACAGAAATTTTGCGGATTAGTCAATCCGTTCGCGAGATATGGCAGTTTGGAGGTAAGAAACGCTTGAGAAACTCAAAATTTTCGCAGTTATGATGCTCGAAACGAGTAACTAGAACGGCCTAGGGGAAAAGTACGCACACCGTTGTAATCGGGCGAGTTTCTACTTTCAGATGCAACAGAAATTTTGCGGATTAGTCAATCCGATCGCGAGATATGGCAGTTTGGAGGTAAGAAACGCTTGAGATACTCACAATTTTGGCAGTTATGATGCTCGACACGAATAACTAGAACGGCCCAGGGGAAAAGTGCCCATACCTTTGTAATCGGGCGAGTTTTTACTTTCAGATGCAACAGAAATTTTGCGGATTGATCAATCCGTTCGCGAGATATGGCAGTTTGGATATAAGAAACGCTTGAGAAACTCAAAATTTTCACAGTTCTGAAGCTCGAAACGAGTAACTAGAACGGCCTAGGGGAAAAGTACGCATACCGTTGTAATCGGGCGAGTTTCTACTTTCAGATGCAACAGAAGTTTTGGGGATTAGTCAATCCGTTCGCGAGATATGGCAGTTTGGAGGTAAGAAACGCTTGAGAAACTCAAAATTTTCGCAGTTATGATGCTCGAAACGAGTAACTAGAACGGCCTAGGGGAAAAGTACGGATACCGTTCTAATCGGGCGAGTTTCTAATTTCAGATGCAACAGAAATTTTGCGGATTGGTCAATCCGTTTGCGAGATGTGGCAGTTTGGAGGTAAGAAACGCTTGAGAAACTCAAAATTTTCGCAGTTCTGATGCTCGAAAAGAATAACTGGAACGGCCTAGGGGAAAACTACACCTACCGTTGTAATCGGGCGAGTTTCTACTTTCAGATGCAACAGAAATTTTGCGGATTGGTCAATCCGTTCGCGAGATATGGCAGTTTGGAGGTAAGAAATGCTTGAGAAACTCAAAATTTTCGCAGTTCTGATGCTCGACACGAATAACTAGAACGGCTTGGGGGAAAAGTGCGCACACCGTTGTAATCGGGCGAGTTTCTACTTTCAGATGCAACAGAAATTTTGCGGGTTGATCAATCCGTTCGCGAGATATGGCAGTTTGGAGGTAAGAAACGCTTGAGAAACTCAAAATTTTCGCAGTTATGATGCTCGAAACGAGTAACTAGAACGGCCTAGGGGAAAAGTACGGATACCGTTCTAATCGGGCGAGTTTCTACTTTCAGATGCAACAGAAATTTTGCGGATTGATCAATCCGTTCGCGAGATATGGCAGTTTGGATATAAGAAACGCTTGAGAAACTCAAAGTTTTCACAGTTCTGATGCTCGAAACGAGTAACTAGAACGGCCTAGGGGAAAAGTACGCATACCGTTGTAATCGGGCGAGTTTCTACTTTCAGATGCAACAGAAATTTTGGGGATTAGTCAATCCGTTCGCGAGATATGGCAGTTTGGAGGTAAGAAACGCTTGAGAAACTCAAAATTTTCGCAGTTATGATGCCCGAAACGAGTAACTAGAACGGCCTAGGGGAAAAGTACGGATACCGTTCTAATCGGGCGAGTTTCTACTTTCAGATGCAACAGAAATTTTGCGGATTGGTCAATCCGTTTGCGAGATGTGGCAGTTTGGAGGTAAGAAACGCTTGAGAAACTCAAAATTTTCGCAGTTCTGATGCTCGAAAAGAATAACTGGAACGGCCTAGGGGAAAACTACACCTACCGTTGTAATCGGGCGAGTTTCTACTTTCAGATGCAACAGAAATTTTGCGGATTGGTCAATCCGTTCGCGAGATATGGCAGTTTGGAGGTAAGAAACGCTTGAGAAACTCAAAATTTTCGCAGTTCTGATGCTCGACACGAATAACTAGAACGGCCTGGGGGAAAAGTGCGCACACCGTTGTAATCGGGCGAGTTTCTACTTTCAGATGCAACAGAAATTTTGCGGATTGATCAATCCGTTCGCGAGATATGGCAGTTTGGAGATAAGAAACGCTTGAGAAACTCAAAATTTTCGCAGTTCTGATGCTCGAAACGAGTAACTAGAACGGCCTAGGGGAAAAGTACGCATACAGTTGTAATCGGGCGAGTTTCTACTTTCAGATGCAACAGAAATTTTGCGGATTGGTCAATCCGTTCGCGAGATATGGCAGTTTGGAGATAAGAAACGCTTGAGAAACTCAAAATTTTCGCCGTTCTGATGCTCGAAACGAATAACTAGAACGGCCTAGTGGAAAAGTACGCATACCGTTGTAATCGGGCGAGTTTCTACTTTCAGTTGCAACAGACATTTTGCGGATTGGTCAATCCGTTCGCGATATATGGCAGTTTGGAAGTAAGAAACGCTTGAGAAACTCAAAATTTTCGCAGTTCTGATGCTCGAAACGAATAACTAGAACGACCTAGGGGAAAACTACACCTACCGTTGTAATCGGGCGAGTTTCTACTTTCAGATGCAACAGAAATTTTGCGGATTGGTCGATCCGTTCGCGAGATATGGCCATTTGGAAGTAAGAAACGCTTGAGAAACTCAAAATTTTCGCATTTCTGATGCTCGAAACGAGTAACTAGAGCGGCCTAGGGAAAAAGTACGCATACCGTTGTAATCGGGCGAGTTTCTACTTTCAGATGCAACAGAAATTTTGCGGATCGGTCAATCCGTTCGCGAGATATGGGAGTTTGGAAGTAAGAAACGCTTGAGAAACTCAAAATTTTCGCAGTTCTGATGCTCGAAATGAATAACTAGAACGGCCTAGGGGAAAACTACACCTACCGTTGTAATCGGGCGAGTTTCTACTTTCAGATGCGACAGAAATTTTGCGGATTGGTCAATCCGTTCGCGAGATATGCCAGTTTGGAGGTAAGAAACATTGAGAAACCCAAAATTTTCGCAGTTCTGATGCTCGAAATGAATAACTGGTACGGCCTAGGGGATAACTACACATACCGTTGTAATCGGGCGAGTTTCTACTTTCAGATGCAACAGAAATTTTGCGGATTGGTCAATCCGTTCGCGAGATATGGCAGTTTGGAGGTAAGAAAGGCTTGAGAAACTCAAAATTTTCGCAGTTCTGATGCTCGAAACGAGTAACTAGAACGGCCTAGGGGAAAACTACACCCACCGTTGTAATCGGGCGAGTTTCTACTTTCAGATGCAACAGAAATTTTGCGGATTGGTCGATCCGTTCGCGAGATATGGCCATTTGGAAGTAAGAAACGCTTGAGAAACTCAAAATTTTCGCATTTCTGATGCTCGAAACGAGTAACTAGAGCGGCCTAGGGAAAAAGTACGCATACCGTTGTAATCGGGCGAGTTTCTACTTTCAGATGCAACAGAAATTTTGCGGATCGGTCAATCCGTTCGCGAGATATGGGAGTTTGGAAGTAAGAAACGCTTGAGAAACTCAAAATTTTCGCAGTTCTGATGCTCGAAATGAATAACTAGAACGGCCTAGGGGAAAACTACACCTACCGTTGTAATCGGGCGAGTTTCTACTTTCAGATGCGACAGAAATTTTGCGGATTGGTCAATCCGTTCGCGAGATATGCCAGTTTGGAGGTAAGAAACATTGAGAAACCCAAAATTTTCGCAGTTCTGATGCTCGAAATGAATAACTGGTACGGCCTAGGGGAAAACTACACATACCGTTGTAATCGGGCGAGTTTCTACTTTCAGATGCAACAGAAATTTTGCGGATTGGTCAATCCGTTCGCGAGATATGGCAGTTTGGAGATAAGAAACGCTTGAGAAACTCAAAATTTTCGCAGTTCTGATGCTCGAAAAGAATAACTGGAACGGCCTAGGGGAAAACTACACCTACCGTTGTAATCGGGCGAGTTTCTACTTTCAGATGCAACAGAAATTTTGCGGATTGGTCAATCCGTTCGCGAGATATGGCAGTTTGGAGGTAAGAAACGCTTGAGAAACTCAAAATTTTCGCAGTTCTGATGCTCGACACGAATAACTAGAACGGCCTGGGGGAAAAGTGCGCACACCGTTGTAATCGGGCGAGTTTCTACTTTCAGATGCAACAGAAATTTTGCGGATTGATCAATCCGTTCGCGAGATATGGCAGTTTGGAGATAAGAAACGCTTGAGAAACTCAAAATTTTCGCAGTTCTGATGCTCGAAACGAGTAACTAGAACGGCCTAGGGGAAAAGTACGCATACAGTTGTAATCGGGCGAGTTTCTACTTTCAGATGCAACAGAAATTTTGCGGATTGGTCAATCCGTTCGCGAGATATGGCAGTTTGGAGATAAGAAACGCTTGAGAAACTCAAAATTTTCGCCGTTCTGATGCTCGAAACGAATAACTAGAACGGCCTAGTGGAAAAGTACGCATACCGTTGTAATCGGGCGAGTTTCTACTTTCAGTTGCAACAGACATTTTGCGGATTGGTCAATCCGTTCGCGATATATGGCAGTTTGGAAGTAAGAAACGCTTGAGAAACTCAAAATTTTCGCAGTTCTGATGCTCGAAACGAATAACTAGAACGACCTAGGGGAAAACTACACCTACCGTTGTAATCGGGCGAGTTTCTACTTTCAGATGCAACAGAAATTTTGCGGATTGGTCGATCCGTTCGCGAGATATGGCCATTTGGAAGTAAGAAACGCTTGAGAAACTCAAAATTTTCGCATTTCTGATGCTCGAAACGAGTAACTAGAGCGGCCTAGGGAAAAAGTACGCATACCGTTGTAATCGGGCGAGTTTCTACTTTCAGATGCAACAGAAATTTTGCGGATCGGTCAATCCGTTCGCGAGATATGGGAGTTTGGAAGTAAGAAACGCTTGAGAAACTCAAAATTTTCGCAGTTCTGATGCTCGAAATGAATAACTAGAACGGCCTAGGGGAAAACTACACCTACCGTTGTAATCGGGCGAGTTTCTACTTTCAGATGCGACAGAAATTTTGCGGATTGGTCAATCCGTTCGCGAGATATGCCAGTTTGGAGGTAAGAAACATTGAGAAACCCAAAATTTTCGCAGTTCTGATGCTCGAAATGAATAACTGGTACGGCCTAGGGGATAACTACACATACCGTTGTAATCGGGCGAGTTTCTACTTTCAGATGCAACAGAAATTTTGCGGATTGGTCAATCCGTTCGCGAGATATGGCAGTTTGGAGGTAAGAAAGGCTTGAGAAACTCAAAATTTTCGCAGTTCTGATGCTCGAAACGAGTAACTAGAACGGCCTAGGGGAAAACTACACCCACCGTTGTAATCGGGCGAGTTTCTACTTTCAGATGCAACAGAAATTTTGCGGATTGGTCGATCCGTTCGCGAGATATGGCCATTTGGAAGTAAGAAACGCTTGAGAAACTCAAAATTTTCGCATTTCTGATGCTCGAAACGAGTAACTAGAGCGGCCTAGGGAAAAAGTACGCATACCGTTGTAATCGGGTGAGTTTCTACTTTCAGATGCAACAGAAATTTTGCGGATCGGTCAATCCGTTCGCGAGATATGGGAGTTTGGAAGTAAGAAACGCTTGAGAAACTCAAAATTTTCGCAGTTCTGATGCTCGAAATGAATAACTAGAACGGCCTAGGGGAAAACTACACCTACCGTTGTAATCGGGCGAGTTTCTACTTTCAGATGCGACAGAAATTTTGCGGATTGGTCAATCCGTTCGCGAGATATGCCAGTTTGGAGGTAAGAAACATTGAGAAACCCAAAATTTTCGCAGTTCTGATGCTCGAAATGAATAACTGGTACGGCCTAGGGGAAAACTACACATACCGTTGTAATCGGGCGAGATTCTACTTTCAGATGCAACAGAAATTTTGCGGATTGGTCAATCCGTTCGCGAGATATGGCAGTTTGGAGATAAGAAACGCTTGAGAAACTCAAAATTTTCGCCGTTCTGATGCTCGAAACGAATAACTAGAACGGCCTAGTGGAAAAGTACGCATACCGTTGTAATCGGGCGAGTTTCTACTTTCAGATGCAACAGAAATTTTGCGGATTGGTCAATCCGTTCGCGATATATGGCAGTTTGGAAGTAAGAAACGCTTGAGAAACTCAAAATTTTCGCAGTTCTGATGCTCGAAACGAATAACTAGAACGACCTAGGGGAAAACTACACCTACCGTTGTAATCGGGCGAGTTTCTACTTTCAGATGCAACAGAAATTTTGCGGATTGGGCAATCCGTTCGCGAGATATGGCAGTTTGGTGGTAAGAAACGCTTGAGAAACTCAAAATTTCGCAGTTCTGATGCTCGAAAAGAATAACTAGAACGGCCAAGGGGAAAAGTGCGCATACCGTTGTAATCGGGCGAGTTTCTACTTTCAGATGCAACAGAAATTTTGCGGATTGGTCAATCCGTTCGCGACACATGGCAGTTTGGAGGTAAGAAACGCTGAGAAACTCAAAATTTTCACAGTTCTGATGCTCGACACGAATAACTAGAACGGCCCAGGGGAAAAGTGCCCATACCGTTGTAATCGGGCGAGTTTCTACTTTCAAATGCAACAGAAATTTTGCGGATTGATCAATCCGTTCGCGAGATATGGCAGTTTGGAGATAAGAAACGCTTGAGAAACTCAAAATTTTCGCCGTTCTGATGCTCGAAACGAATAACTAGAACGGCCTAGTGGAAAAGTACGCATACCGTTGTAATCGGGCGAGTTTCTACTTTCAGATGCGACAGAAATTTTGCGGATTGGTCAATCCGTTCGCGAGATATGCCAGTTTGGAGGTAAGAAACATTGAGAAACCCAAAATTTTCGCAGTTCTGATGCTCGAAATGAATAACTGGTACGGCCTAGGGGAAAACTACACATACCGTTGTAATCGGGCGAGATTCTACTTTCAGATGCAACAGAAATTTTGCGGATTGATCAATCCGTTCGCGAGATATGGCAGTTTGGAGATAAGAAACGCTTGAGAAACTCAAAATTTTCGCAGTTCTGATGCTCGAAACGAGTAACTAGAACGGCCTAGGGGAAAAGTACGCATACAGTTGTAATCGGGCGAGTTTCTACTTTCAGATGCAACAGAAATTTTGCGGATTGGTCAATCCGTTCGCGAGATATGGCAGTTTGGAGATAAGAAACGCTTGAGAAACTCAAAATTTTCGCCGTTCTGATGCTCGAAACGAATAACTAGAACGGCCTAGTGGAAAAGTACGCAAACCGTTGTAATCGGGCGAGTTTCTACTTTCAGTTGCAACAGACATTTTGCGGATTGGTCAATCCGTTCGCGATATATGGCAGTTTGGAAGTAAGAAACGCTTGAGAAACTCAAAATTTTCGCAGTTCTGATGCTCGAAACGAATAACTAGAACGACCTAGGGGAAAACTACACCTACCGTTGTAATCGGGCGAGTTTCTACTTTCAGATGCAACAGAAATTTTGCGGATTGGTCGATCCGTTCGCGAGATATGGCCATTTGGAAGTAAGAAACGCTTGAGAAACTCAAAATTTTCGCATTTCTGATGCTCGAAACGAGTAACTAGAGCGGCCTAGGGAAAAAGTACGCATACCGTTGTAATCGGGCGAGTTTCTACTTTCAGATGCAACAGAAATTTTGCGGATCGGTCAATCCGTTCGCGAGATATGGGAGTTTGGAAGTAAGAAACGCTTGAGAAACTCAAAATTTTCGCAGTTCTGATGCTCGAAATGAATAACTAGAACGGCCTAGGGGAAAACTACACCTACCGTTGTAATCGGGCGAGTTTCTACTTTCAGATGCGACAGAAATTTTGCGGATTGGTCAATCCGTTCGCGAGATATGCCAGTTTGGAGGTAAGAAACATTGAGAAACCCAAAATTTTCGCAGTTCTGATGCTCGAAATGAATAACTGGTACGGCCTAGGGGATAACTACACATACCGTTGTAATCGGGCGAGTTTCTACTTTCAGATGCAACAGAAATTTTGCGGATTGGTCAATCCGTTCGCGAGATATGGCAGTTTGGAGGTAAGAAAGGCTTGAGAAACTCAAAATTTTCGCAGTTCTGATGCTCGAAACGAGTAACTAGAACGGCCTAGGGGAAAACTACACCCACCGTTGTAATCGGGCGAGTTTCTACTTTCAGATGCAACAGAAATTTTGCGGATTGGTCGATCCGTTCGCGAGATATGGCCATTTGGAAGTAAGAAACGCTTGAGAAACTCAAAATTTTCGCATTTCTGATGCTCGAAACGAGTAACTAGAGCGGCCTAGGGAAAAAGTACGCATACCGTTGTAATCGGGTGAGTTTCTACTTTCAGATGCAACAGAAATTTTGCGGATCGGTCAATCCGTTCGCGAGATATGGGAGTTTGGAAGTAAGAAACGCTTGAGAAACTCAAAATTTTCGCAGTTCTGATGCTCGAAATGAATAACTAGAACGGCCTAGGGGAAAACTACACCTACCGTTGTAATCGGGCGAGTTTCTACTTTCAGATGCGACAGAAATTTTGCGGATTGGTCAATCCGTTCGCGAGATATGCCAGTTTGGAGGTAAGAAACATTGAGAAACCCAAAATTTTCGCAGTTCTGATGCTCGAAATGAATAACTGGTACGGCCTAGGGGAAAACTACACATACCGTTGTAATCGGGCGAGATTCTACTTTCAGATGCAACAGAAATTTTGCGGATTGGTCAATCCGTTCGCGAGATATGGCAGTTTGGAGATAAGAAACGCTTGAGAAACTCAAAATTTTCGCCGTTCTGATGCTCGAAACGAATAACTAGAACGGCCTAGTGGAAAAGTACGCATACCGTTGTAATCGGGCGAGTTTCTACTTTCAGATGCAACAGAAATTTTGCGGATTGGTCAATCCGTTCGCGATATATGGCAGTTTGGAAGTAAGAAACGCTTGAGAAACTCAAAATTTTCGCAGTTCTGATGCTCGAAACGAATAACTAGAACGACCTAGGGGAAAACTACACCTACCGTTGTAATCGGGCGAGTTTCTACTTTCAGATGCAACAGAAATTTTGCGGATTGGGCAATCCGTTCGCGAGATATGGCAGTTTGGTGGTAAGAAACGCTTGAGAAACTCAAAATTTCGCAGTTCTGATGCTCGAAAAGAATAACTAGAACGGCCAAGGGGAAAAGTGCGCATACCGTTGTAATCGGGCGAGTTTCTACTTTCAGATGCAACAGAAATTTTGCGGATTGGTCAATCCGTTCGCGACACATGGCAGTTTGGAGGTAAGAAACGCTGAGAAACTCAAAATTTTCACAGTTCTGATGCTCGACACGAATAACTAGAACGGCCCAGGGGAAAAGTGCCCATACCGTTGTAATCGGGCGAGTTTCTACTTTCAAATGCAACAGAAATTTTGCGGATTGATCAATCCGTTCGCGAGATATGGCAGTTTGGAGATAAGAAACGCTTGAGAAACTCAAAATTTTCGCAGTTCTGATGCTCGAAACGAGTAACTAGAACGGCCTAGGGGAAAAGTACGCATACAGTTGTAATCGGGCGAGTTTCTACTTTCAGATGCAACAGAAATTTTGCGGATTGGTCAATCCGTTCGCGAGATATGGCAGTTTGGAGATAAGAAACGCTTGAGAAACTCAAAATTTTCGCCGTTCTGATGCTCGAAACGAATAACTAGAACGGCCTAGTGGAAAAGTACGCATACCGTTGTAATCGGGCGAGTTTCTACTTTCAGTTGCAACAGACATTTTGCGGATTGGTCAATCCGTTCGCGATATATGGCAGTTTGGAAGTAAGAAACGCTTGAGAAACTCAAAATTTTCGCAGTTCTGATGCTCGAAACGAATAACTAGAACGACCTAGGGGAAAACTACACCTACCGTTGTAATCGGGCGAGTTTCTACTTTCAGATGCAACAGAAATTTTGCGGATTGGTCGATCCGTTCGCGAGATATGGCCATTTGGAAGTAAGAAACGCTTGAGAAACACAAAATTTTCGCATTTCTGATGCTCGAAACGAGTAACTAGAGCGGCCTAGGGAAAAAGTACGCATACCGTTGTAATCGGGCGAGTTTCTACTTTCAGATGCAACAGAAATTTTGCGGATCGGTCAATCCGTTCGCGAGATATGGGAGTTTGGAAGTAAGAAACGCTTGAGAAACTCAAAATTTTCGCAGTTCTGATGCTCGAAATGAATAACTAGAACGGCCTAGGGGAAAACTACACCTACCGTTGTAATCGGGCGAGTTTCTACTTTCAGATGCGACAGAAATTTTGCGGATTGGTCAATCCGTTCGCGAGATATGCCAGTTTGGAGGTAAGAAACATTGAGAAACCCAAAATTTTCGCAGTTCTGATGCTCGAAATGAATAACTGGTACGGCCTAGGGGATAACTACACATACCGTTGTAATCGGGCGAGTTTCTACTTTCAGATGCAACAGAAATTTTGCGGATTGGTCAATCCGTTCGCGAGATATGGCAGTTTGGAGGTAAGAAAGGCTTGAGAAACTCAAAATTTTCGCAGTTCTGATGCTCGAAACGAGTAACTAGAACGGCCTAGGGGAAAACTACACCCACCGTTGTAATCGGGCGAGTTTCTACTTTCAGATGCAACAGAAATTTTGCGGATTGGTCGATCCGTTCGCGAGATATGGCCATTTGGAAGTAAGAAACGCTTGAGAAACTCAAAATTTTCGCATTTCTGATGCTCGAAACGAGTAACTAGAGCGGCCTAGGGAAAAAGTACGCATACCGTTGTAATCGGGCGAGTTTCTACTTTCAGATGCAACAGAAATTTTGCGGATCGGTCAATCCGTTCGCGAGATATGGGAGTTTGGAAGTAAGAAACGCTTGAGAAACTCAAAATTTTCGCAGTTCTGATGCTCGAAATGAATAACTAGAACGGCCTAGGGGAAAACTACACCTACCGTTGTAATCGGGCGAGTTTCTACTTTCAGATGCGACAGAAATTTTGCGGATTGGTCAATCCGTTCGCGAGATATGCCAGTTTGGAGGTAAGAAACATTGAGAAACCCAAAATTTTCGCAGTTCTGATGCTCGAAATGAATAACTGGTACGGCCTAGGGGAAAACTACACATACCGTTGTAATCGGGCGAGTTTCTACTTTCAGATGCAACAGAAATTTTGCGGATTGGTCAATCCGTTCGCGAGATATGGCAGTTTGGAGATAAGAAACGCTTGAGAAACTCAAAATTTTCGCCGTTCTGATGCTCGAAACGAATAACTAGAACGGCCTAGTGGAAAAGTACGCATACCGTTGTAATCGGGCGAGTTTCTACTTTCAGATGCAACAGAAATTTTGCGGATTGGTCAATCCGTTCGCGACACATGGCAGTTTGGAGGTAAGAAACGCTGAGAAACTCAAAATTTTCACAGTTCTGATGCTCGACACGAATAACTAGAACGGCCCAGGGGAAAAGTGCCCATACCGTTGTAATCGGGCGAGTTTCTACTTTCAAATGCAACAGAAATTTTGCGGATTGATCAATCCGTTCGCGAGATATGGCAGTTTGGATATAAGAAACGCTTGAGAAACTCAAAATTTTCGCAGTTCTGATGCTCGAAACGAGTAACTAGAGCGGCCTAGGGGAAAAGTACGCATACCGTTGTAATCGGGCGAGTTTCTACTTTCAGATGCAACAGAAATTTTGCGGATTAGTCAATCCGATCGCGAGATATGGCAGTTTGGAGGTAAGAAACGCTTGAGATACTCACAATTTTGGCAGTTATGATGCTCGACACGAATAACTAGAACGGCCCAGGGGAAAAGTGCCCATACCTTTGTAATCGGGCGAGTTTTTACTTTCAGATGCAACAGAAATTTTGCGGATTGATCAATCCGTTCGCGAGATATGGCAGTTTGGAGGTAAGAAACGCTTGAGAAACTCAAAATTTTCGCAGTTATGATGCTCGAAACGAGTAACTAGAACGGCCTAGGGGAAAAGTACGCACACCGTTGTAATCGGGCGAGTTTCTACTTTCAGATGCAACAGAAATTTTGCGGATTAGTCAATCCGATCGCGAGATATGGCAGTTTGGAGGTAAGAAACGCTTGAGATACTCACAATTTTGGCAGTTATGATGCTCGACACGAATAACTAGAACGGCCCAGGGGAAAAGTGCCCATACCTTTGTAATCGGGCGAGTTTTTACTTTCAGATGCAACAGAAATTTTGCGGATTGATCAATCCGTTCGCGAGATATGGCAGTTTGGATATAAGAAACGCTTGAGAAACTCAAAATTTTCACAGTTCTGAAGCTCGAAACGAGTAACTAGAACGGCCTAGGGGAAAAGTACGCATACCGTTGTAATCGGGCGAGTTTCTACTTTCAGATGCAACAGAAGTTTTGGGGATTAGTCAATCCGTTCGCGAGATATGGCAGTTTGGAGGTAAGAAACGCTTGAGAAACTCAAAATTTTCGCAGTTATGATGCTCGAAACGAGTAACTAGAACGGCCTAGGGGAAAAGTACGGATACCGTTCTAATCGGGCGAGTTTCTAATTTCAGATGCAACAGAAATTTTGCGGATTGGTCAATCCGTTTGCGAGATGTGGCAGTTTGGAGGTAAGAAACGCTTGAGAAACTCAAAATTTTCGCAGTTCTGATGCTCGAAAAGAATAACTGGAACGGCCTAGGGGAAAACTACACCTACCGTAGTAATCGGGCGAGTTTCTACTTTCAGATGCAACAGAAATTTTGCGGATTGGTCAATCCGTTCGCGAGATATGGCAGTTTGGAGGTAAGAAATGCTTGAGAAACTCAAAATTTTCGCAGTTCTGATGCTCGACACGAATAACTAGAACGGCCTGGGGGAAAAGTGCGCACACCGTTGTAATCGGGCGAGTTTCTACTTTCAGATGCAACAGAAATTTTGCGGGTTGATCAATCCGTTCGCGAGATATGGCAGTTTGGAGGTAAGAAACGCTTGAGAAACTCAAAATTTTCGCAGTTATGATGCTCGAAACGAGTAACTAGAACGGCCTAGGGGAAAAGTACGGATACCGTTCTAATCGGGCGAGTTTCTACTTTCAGATGCAACAGAAATTTTGCGGATTGATCAATCCGTTCGCGAGATATGGCAGTTTGGATATAAGAAACGCTTGAGAAACTCAAAGTTTTCACAGTTCTGATGCTCGAAACGAGTAACTAGAACGGCCTAGGGGAAAAGTACGCATACCGTTGTAATCGGGCGAGTTTCTACTTTCAGATGCAACAGAAATTTTGGGGATTAGTCAATCCGTTCGCGAGATATGGCAGTTTGGAGGTAAGAAACGCTTGAGAAACTCAAAATTTTCGCAGTTATGATGCCCGAAACGAGTAACTAGAACGGCCTAGGGGAAAAGTACGGATACCGTTCTAATCGGGCGAGTTTCTACTTTCAGATGCAACAGAAATTTTGCGGATTGGTCAATCCGTTTGCGAGATGTGGCAGTTTGGAGGTAAGAAACGCTTGAGAAACTCAAAATTTTCGCAGTTCTGATGCTCGAAAAGAATAACTGGAACGGCCTAGGGGAAAACTACATCTACCGTTGTAATCGGGCGAGTTTCTACTTTCAGATGCAACAGAAATTTTGCGGATTGGTCAATCCGTTCGCGAGATATGGCAGTTTGGAGGTAAGAAACGCTTGAGAAACTCAAAATTTTCGCAGTTCTGATGCTCGACACGAATAACTAGAACGGCCTGGGGGAAAAGTGCGCACACCGTTGTAATCGGGCGAGTTTCTACTTTCAGATGCAACAGAAATTTTGCGGATTGATCAATCCGTTCGCGAGATATGGCAGTTTGGAGATAAGAAACGCTTGAGAAACTCAAAATTTTCGCAGTTCTGATGCTCGAAACGAGTAACTAGAACGGCCTAGGGGAAAAGTACGCATACAGTTGTAATCGGGCGAGTTTCTACTTTCAGATGCAACAGAAATTTTGCGGATTGGTCAATCCGTTCGCGAGATATGGCAGTTTGGAGATAAGAAACGCTTGAGAAACTCAAAATTTTCGCCGTTCTGATGCTCGAAACGAATAACTAGAACGGCCTAGTGGAAAAGTACGCATACCGTTGTAATCGGGCGAGTTTCTACTTTCAGTTGCAACAGACATTTTGCGGATTGGTCAATCCGTTCGCGATATATGGCAGTTTGGAAGTAAGAAACGCTTGAGAAACTCAAAATTTTCGCAGTTCTGATGCTCGAAACGAATAACTAGAACGACCTAGGGGAAAACTACACCTACCGTTGTAATCGGGCGAGTTTCTACTTTCAGATGCAACAGAAATTTTGCGGATTGGTCGATCCGTTCGCGAGATATGGCCATTTGGAAGTAAGAAACGCTTGAGAAACTCAAAATTTTCGCAATTCTGATGCTCGAAACGAGTAACTAGAGCGGCCTAGGGGAAAAGTACGCATACCGTTGTAATCGGGCGAGTTTCTACTTTCAGATGCAACAGAAATTTTGCGGATCGGTCAATCCGTTCGCGAGATATGGGAGCTTGGAAGTAAGAAACGCTTGAGAAACTCAAAATTTTCGCAGTTCTGATGCTCGAAATGAATAACTGGTACGGCCTAGGGGAAACTACACATACCGTTGTAATCGGGCGAGTTTCTGCTTTCAGACGCAACAGAAATTTTGCGGATTGGTCAATCCGTTCGCGAGATATGGCAGTTTGGAGGTAAGAAACGCTTGAGAAACTCAAAATTTCGCAGTTCTGATGCTCGAAAAGAATAACTAGAACGGCCAAGGGGAAAAGTGCGCATACCGTTGTAATCGGGCGAGTTTCTACTTTCAAATGCAACAGAAATTTTGCGGATTGGTCAATGCGTTCGCGAGATATGGCATTTTGGAGGTAAGAAACGCTTGAGAAACTCAAAATTTTCGCAGTTCTGATCCTCGAAACGAATAACTAGAACGGCCTAGGGGAAAACTACACCCACCGTTGTAATCGGGCGAGTTTCTACTTTCAGATGCAACAGAAATTTTGAGGATTGATCAATCCGTTCGCGAGGTATGGCAGTTTGGAGATAAGAAACGCTTGAGAAACTCAAAATTTTCGCAGTTCTGATGCTCGAAACGAGTAACTAGAACGGCCTAGGGGAAAAGTACGCATACCGTTGTAATCGGGTGAGTTTCTGCTTTCAGATGCAACAGAAATTTTGCGGATTGGTAAATCCGTTCGCGAGATATGGCAGTTTGGAGGTAAGAAACGCTTGAGAAACTCAAAATTTTCGCAGTTCTGATGCTCGAAATGAATAACTAGAACGGCCTAGGGGAAAACTACCCCTACCGTTGTAATCGGGCGAGTTTCTACTTTCAGATGCAACAGAAATTTTGCGGATTGGTCAGTCCGTTCGCGAGATATGGCAGTTTGGAGGTGAGAAACGCTTGAGAAACTCAAAATTTTCGCAGTTCTGATGCTCAACACGAATAACTGGAACGGCCTAGGGGAAAAGTGCGCATACCGTTGTAATCGGGCGAGTTTCTACTTTCAGATGCAACAGAAATTTTGCGGATTGATCAATCCGTTCGCGAGATATGGCAGTTTGGAGATAAGAAACGCTTGAGAAACTCAAAATTTTCGCAATTCTGATGCTCGAAACGAGTAACTAGAGCGGCCTAGGGGAAAAGTACGCATACCGTTGTAATCGGGCGAGTTTCTACTTTCAGATGCAACAGAAATTTTGCGGATCGGTCAATCCGTTCGCGAGATATGGAAGTTTGGAAGTAAGAAACGCTTGAGAAACTCAAAATTTTCGCAGTACTGATGCTCGAAATGAATAACTGGTACGGCCTAGGGGAAAACTACACATACCGTTGTAATCGGGCGAGTTTCTACTTTCAGATGCAACAGAAATTTTGCGGATTGATCAATCCGTTCGCGAGATATGGCAGTTTGGAGGTAAGAAACGCTTGAGAAACTCAAAATTTTCGCAGTTCTGATGCTCGAAACGAGTAACTAGAACGGCCTAGGGGAGAAGTACGCACACCGTTGTAATCGGGCGAGTTTCTACTTTCAGATGCTACAGAAATTTTGCGGATTGGTCAGTCCGTTCGCGAGATATGGCAGTTTGGAGGTGAGAAACGCTTGAGAAACTCAAAATTTTCGCAGTTCTGATGCTCGAAATGAATAACTGGTACGGCCTAGGGGAAAACTACACATACCGTTGTAATCGGGCGAGTTTCTACTTTCAGATGCAACAGAAATTTTGCGGATTGATCAATCCGTTCGCGAGATATGGCAGTTTGGAGGTAAGAAACGCTTGAGAAACTCAAAATTTTCGCAGTTCTGATGCTCGAAACGAGTAACTAGGACGGCCTAGGGGAGAAGTACGCACACCGTTGTAATCGGGCGAGTTTCTACTTTCAGATGCTACAGAAATTTTGCGGATTGGTCAGTCCGTTCGCGAGATATGGCAGTTTGGAGGTGAGAAACGCTTGAGAAACTCAAAATTTTCGCAGTTCTGATGCTCAACACGAATAACTGGAACGGCCTAGGGGAAAAGTGCGCATATCGTTGTAATCGGGCGAGTTTCTACTTTCAGATGCAACAGAAATTTTGCGGATTGATCAATCCGTTCGCGAGATATGGCAGTTTGGAGATAAGAAACGCTTGAGAAACTCAAAATTTTCGCAATTCTGATGCTCGAAACGAGTAACTAGAGCGGCCTAGGGGAAAAGTACGCATACCGTTGTAATCGGGCGAGTTTCTACTTTCAGATGCAACAGAAATTTTGCGGATCGGTCAATCCGTTCGCGAGATATGGGAGTTTGGAAGTAAGAAACGCTTGAGAAACTCAAAATTTTCGCAGTTCTGATGCTCGAAATGAATAACTGGTACGGCCTAGGGGAAAACTACACATACCGTTGTAATCGGGCGAGTTTCTACTTTCAGATGCAACAGAAATTTTGCGGATTGGTCAATCCGTTCGCGAGATATGGCAGTTTGGAGGTGAGAAACGCTTGAGAAAATCAAAATTTTCGCAGTTCTGATGCTCGAAATGAATAACTAGAACGGCCTAGGGGAAAACTACACCAACCGTTGTAATCGGGCGAGTTTCTACTTTCAGATGCAACAGAAATTTTGCGGATTGGTCAGTCCGTTCGCGAGATATGGCAGTTTGGAGGTAAGAAACGCTTGAGAAACTCAAAATTTCGCAGTTCTGATGCTCGAAAAGAATAACTAGAACGGCCAAGGGGAAAAGTGCGCATACCGTTGTAATCGGGCGAGTTTCTACTTTCAAATGCAACAGAAATTTTGCGGATTGGTCAATGCGTTCGCGAGATATGGCAGTTTGGAGGTAAGAAACGCTTGAGAAACTCAAAATTTTCGTAGTTCTGATGCTCGAAACGTATACCTAGAACGGCCTAGGGGAAAAGTACGCATACCGATGTAATCGGGCGAGTTTCTACTTTCAGATGCAACAGAAATTTTGCGGATTGGTCAATCCGTTCGCGAGATATGGCAGTTTGGAGGTAAGAAAGGCTTGAGAAACTCATAATTTTCGCAGTTCTGATCCTCGAAACGAATAACTAGAACGGCCTAGGGGAAAACTACACCCACCGTTGTAATCGGGCGAGTTTCTACTTTCAGATGCAACAGAAATTTTGAGGATTGATCAATCCGTTCGCGAGGTATAGCAGTTTGGAGATAAGAAACGCTTGAGAAACTCAAAATATTCGCAGTTCTGATGCTCGAAACGAGTAACTAGAACGGCCTATGGGAAAAGTACGCATACCGTTGTAATCGGGCGAGTTAATGCTTTCAGATGCAACAGAAATTTTGCGGATTGGTAAATCCGTTCGCGAGATATGGCAGTTTGGAGGTAAGAAACGCTTGAGAAACTCAAAATTTTCGCAGTTCTGATGCTCGAAATGAATAACTAGAACGGCCTAGGGGAAAACTACACCTACCGTTGTAATCGGGCGAGTTTCTACTTTCAGATGCAACAGAAATTTTGCGGATTGGTCAGTCCGTTCGCGAGATATGGCAGTTTGGAGGTGAGAAACGCTTGAGAAACTCAAAATTTTCGCAGTTCTGATGCTCAACACGAATAACTGGAACGGCCTAGGGGAAAAGTGCGCATACCGTTGTAATCGGGCGAGTTTCTACTTTCAGATGCAACAGAAATTTTGCGGATTGATCAATCCGTTCGCGAGATATGGCGGTTTGGAGATAAGAAACGCTTGAGAAACTCAAAATTTTCGCAATTCTGATGCTCGAAACGAGTAACTAGAGCGGCCTAGGCGAAAAGTACGCATACAGTTGTAATCGGGCGAGTTTCTACTTTCAGATGCAACAGAAATTTTGCGGATCGGTCAATCCGTTCGCGAGATATGGGAGTTTGGATGTAAGAAACGCTTGAGAAACTCAAAATTTTCGCAGTTCTGATGCTCGAAATGAATAACTGGTACGGCCTAGGGGAAAACTACACATACCGTTGTAATCGGGCGAGTTTCTACTTTCAGATGCAACAGAAATTTTGCGGATTGGTCAATCCGTTCGCGAGATATGGCAGTTTGGAGGTAAGAAAGGCTTGAGAAACTCAAAATTTTCGCAGTTCTGATCCTCGAAACGAATAACTAGAACGGCCTAGGGGAAAACTACACCCACCGTTGTAATCGGGCGAGTTTCTACTTTCAGATGCAACAGAAATTTTGCGGATTGATCAATCCGTTCGCGAGATATGGCAGTTTGGAAATAAGAAACGCTTGAGAAACTCAAAATTTTCGCAGTTCTGATGCTCGAAACGAGTAACTAGAACGGCCTAGGGGAGAAGTACGCACACCGTTGTAATCGGGCGAGTTTCTACTTTCAGATGCAACAGAAATTTTGCGGATTGGTCAGTCCGTTCGCGAGATATGGCAGTTTGGAGGTGAGAAACGCTTGAGAAACTCAAAATTTTCGCAGTTCTGATGCTCAACACGAATAACTGGAACGGCCTAGGGGAAAAGTACGCATACCGATGTAATCGGGCGAGTTTCTACTTTCAGATGCAACAGAAATTTTGCGGATTGGTCAATCCGTTCGCGAGATATGGCAGTTTGGAGGTAAGAAAGGCTTGAGAAACTCATAATTTTCGCAGTTCTGATCCTCGAAACGAATAACTAGAACGGCCTAGGGGAAAACTACACCCACCGTTGTAATCGGGCGAGTTTCTACTTTCAGATGCAACAGAAATTTTGCGGATTGGTCAATCCGTTCGCGAGGTATGGCAGTTTGGAGATAAGAAACGCTTGAGAAACTCAAAATATTCGCAGTTCTGATGCTCGAAACGAGTAACTAGAACGGCCTATGGGAAAAGTACGCATACCGTTGTAATCGGGCGAGTTAATGCTTTCAGATGCAACAGAAATTTTGCGGATTGGTAAATCCGTTCGCGAGATATGGCAGTTTGGAGGTAAGAAACGCTTGAGAAACTCAAAATTTTCGCAGTTCTGATGCTCGAAATGAATAACTAGAACGGCCTAGGGGAAAATTACACCTACCGTTGTAATCGGGCGAGTTTCTACTTTCAGATGCAACAGAAATTTTGCGGATTGGTCAGTCCGTTCGCGAGATATGGCAGTTTGGAGGTGAGAAACGCTTGAGAAACTCAAAATTTTCGCAGTTCTGATGCTCAACACGAATAACTGGAACGGCCTAGGGGAAAAGTGCGCATACCGTTGTAATCGGGCGAGTTTCTACTTTCAGATGCAACAGAAATTTTGCGGATTGATCAATCCGTTCGCGAGATATGGCGGTTTGGAGATAAGAAACGCTTGAGAAACTCAAAATTTTCGCAATTCTGATGCTCGAAACGAGTAACTAGAGCGGCCTAGGCGAAAAGTACGCATACTGTTGTAATCGGGCGAGTTTCTACTTTCAGATGCAACAGAAATTTTGCGGATCGGTCAATCCGTTCGCGAGATATGGGAGTTTGGATGTAAGAAACGCTTGAGAAACTCAAAATTTTCGCAGTTCTGATGCTCGAAATGAATAACTGGTACGGCCTAGGGGAAAACTACACATACCGTTGTAATCGGGCGAGTTTCTACTTTCAGATGCAACAGAAATTTTGCGGATTGGTCAATCCGTTCGCGAGATATGGCAGTTTGGAGGTAAGAAAGGCTTGAGAAACTCACAATTTTCGCAGTTCTGATCCTCGAAACGAATAACTAGAACGGCCTAGGGGAAAACTACACCCACCGTTGTAATCGGGCGAGTTTCTACTTTCAGATGCAACAGAAATTTTGCGGATTGATCAATCCGATCGCGAGATATGGCAGTTTGGAGATAAGAAACGCTTGAGAAACTCAAAATTTTCGTAGTTCTGATGCTCGAAACGAGTAACTAGAACGGCCTAGGGGAAAAGTACGCATACCGTTGTAATCGGGCGAGTTTCTACTTTCAGATGCAACAGAAAATTTTCGGATTGATCAATCCGTTCGCGAGATATGGCAGTTTGGAGATAAGAAACGCTTGAGAAACCCAAAATTTTCGCAATTCTGATGCTCGAAACGAGTAACTAGAGCGGCCTAGGGGAAAAGTACGAATACCGTTGTAATCGGGCGAGTTTCTACTTTCAGATGCAACAGAAATTTTGCGGATCGGTCAATCCGTTCGCGAGATATGGCAGTTTGGAGGTAAGAAAGGCTTGAGAAACTCAAAATTTTCGCAGTTCTGATCCTCGAAACGAATAACTAGAACGGCCTAGGGGAAAACTACACCCACCGTTGTAATCGGGCGAGTTTCTACTTTCAGATGCAACAGAAATTTTGAGGATTGATCAATCCGTTCGCGAGGTATGGCAGTTTGGAGATAAGAAACGCTTGAGAAACTCAAAATTTTCGCAGTTCTGATGCTCGAAACGAGTAACTAGAACGGCCTAGGGGAAAAGTACGCATACCGTTGTAATCGGGCGAGTTTCTGCTTTCAGATGCAACAGAAATTTTGCGGATTGGTAAATCCGTTCGCGAGATATGGCAGTTTGGAGGTAAGAAACGCTTGAGAAACTCAAAATTTTCGCAGTTCTGATGCTCGAAATGAATAACTAGAACGGCCTAGGGGAAAAGTGCGCATACCGTTGTAATCGGGCGAGTTTCTACTTTCAGATGCAACAGAAATGTTGCGGATTGGTCAGTCCGTTCGCGAGATATGGCAGTTTGGAGGTGAGAAACGCTTGAGAAACTCAAAATTTTCGCAGTTCTGATGCTCAACACGAATAACTGGAACGGCCTAGGGGAAAAGTGCGCATACCGTTGTAATCGGGCGAGTTTCTACTTTCAGATGCAACAGAAATTTTGCGGATTGATCAATCGGTTCGCGAGATATGGCAGTTTGGAGATAAGAAACGCTTGAGAAACTCAAAATTTTCGCAATTCTGATGCTCGAAACGAGTAACTAGAGCGGCCTAGGGGAAAAGTACGCATACCGTTGTAATCGGGCGAGTTTCTACTTTCAGATGCAACAGAAATTTTGCGGATCGGTCAATCCGTACGCGAGATATGGGAGTTTGGAAGTAAGAAACGCTTGAGAAACTCAAAATTTTCGCAGTTCTGATGCTCGAAATGAATAACTGGTACGGCCTAGGGGAAAACTACACATACCGTTGTAATCGGGCGAGTTTCTACTTTCAGATGCAACAGAAATTTTGCGGATTGGTCAATCCGTTCGCGAGATATGGCAGTTTGGAGGTAAGAAAGGCTTGAGAAACTCACAATTTTCGCAGTTCTGATCCTCGAAACGAATAACTAGAACGGCCTAGGGGAAAACTACACCCACCGTTGTAATCGGGCGAGTTTCTACTTTCAGATGCAACAGAAATTTTGCGGATTGATCAATCCGATCGCGAGATATGGCAGTTTGGAGATAAGAAACGCTTGAGAAACTCAAAATTTTCGTAGTTCTGATGCTCGAAACGAGTAACTAGAACGGCCTAGGGGAAAAGTACGCATACCGTTGTAATCGGGCGAGTTTCTACTTTCAGATGCAACAGAAAATTTTCGGATTGATCAATCCGTTCGCGAGATATGGCAGTTTGGAGATAAGAAACGCTTGAGAAACCCAAAATTTTCGCAATTCTGATGCTCGAAACGAGTAACTAGAGCGGCCTAGGGGAAAAGTACGAATACCGTTGTAATCGGGCGAGTTTCTACTTTCAGATGCAACAGAAATTTTGCGGATCGGTCAATCCGTTCGCGAGATATGGCAGTTTGGAGGTAAGAAAGGCTTGAGAAACTCAAAATTTTCGCAGTTCTGATCCTCGAAACGAATAACTAGAACGGCCTAGGGGAAAACTACACCCACCGTTGTAATCGGGCGAGTTTCTACTTTCAGATGCAACAGAAATTTTGAGGATTGATCAATCCGTTCGCGAGGTATGGCAGTTTGGAGATAAGAAACGCTTGAGAAACTCAAAATTTTCGCAGTTCTGATGCTCGAAACGAGTAACTAGAACGGCCTAGGGGAAAAGTACGCATACCGTTGTAATCGGGCGAGTTTCTGCTTTCAGATGCAACAGAAATTTTGCGGATTGGTAAATCCGTTCGCGAGATATGGCAGTTTGGAGGTAAGAAACGCTTGAGAAACTCAAAATTTTCGCAGTTCTGATGCTCGAAATGAATAACTAGAACGGCCTAGGGGAAAAGTGCGCATACCGTTGTAATCGGGCGAGTTTCTACTTTCAGATGCAACAGAAATGTTGCGGATTGGTCAGTCCGTTCGCGAGATATGGCAGTTTGGAGGTGAGAAACGCTTGAGAAACTCAAAATTTTCGCAGTTCTGATGCTCAACACGAATAACTGGAACGGCCTAGGGGAAAAGTGCGCATACCGTTGTAATCGGGCGAGTTTCTACTTTCAGATGCAACAGAAATTTTGCGGATTGATCAATCGGTTCGCGAGATATGGCAGTTTGGAGATAAGAAACGCTTGAGAAACTCAAAATTTTCGCAATTCTGATGCTCGAAACGAGTAACTAGAGCGGCCTAGGGGAAAAGTACGCATACCGTTGTAATCGGGCGAGTTTCTACTTTCAGATGCAACAGAAATTTTGCGGATCGGTCAATCCGTACGCGAGATATGGGAGTTTGGAAGTAAGAAACGCTTGAGAAACTCAAAATTTTCGCAGTTCTGATGCTCGAAATGAATAACTGGTACGGCCTAGGGGAAAACTACACATACCGTTGTAATCGGGCGAGTTTCTACTTTCAGATGCAACAGAAATTTTGCGGATTGGTCGATCCGTTCGCGAGATATGGCAGTTTGGAGGTAAGAAAGGCTTGAGAAACTCAAAATTTTCGCAGTTCTGATGCTCGAAACGAGTGACTAGAACGGCCTAGGGGAAAAGTACGCATACCGTTGTAACCGGGCGAGTTTCTACTTTCAGATGCAACAGAAATTTTGCGGATTGATCAATCCGTTCGCGAGATATGGCAGTTTGGAGATAAGAAACGCTTGAGAAACTCAAAATTTTCGCAGTTCTGATGCTCGAAATGAATAACTGGTACGGCCTAGGGGAAAACTACACATACCGTTGTAATCGGGCGAGTTTCTACTTTCAGATGCAACAGAAATTTTGCGGATTGGTCAATCCGTTCGCGAGATATGGCAGTTTGGAGGTAAGAAAGGCTTGAGAAACTCACAATTTTCGCAGTTCTGATCCTCGAAACGAATAACTAGAACGGCCTAGGGGAAAACTACACCCACCGTTGTAATCGGGCGAGTTTCTACTTTCAGATGCAACAGAAATTTTGCGGATTGATCAATCCGATCGCGAGATATGGCAGTTTGGAGATAAGAAACGCTTGAGAAACTCAAAATTTTCGTAGTTCTGATGCTCGAAACGAGTAACTAGAACGGCCTAGGGGAAAAGTACGCATACCGTTGTAATCGGGCGAGTTTCTACTTTCAGATGCAACAGAAAATTTTCGGATTGATCAATCCGTTCGCGAGATATGGCAGTTTGGAGATAAGAAACGCTTGAGAAACCCAAAATTTTCGCAATTCTGATGCTCGAAACGAGTAACTAGAGCGGCCTAGGGGAAAAGTACGAATACCGTTGTAATCGGGCGAGTTTCTACTTTCAGATGCAACAGAAATTTTGCGGATCGGTCAATCCGTTCGCGAGATATGGCAGTTTGGAGGTAAGAAAGGCTTGAGAAACTCAAAATTTTCGCAGTTCTGATCCTCGAAACGAATAACTAGAACGGCCTAGGGGAAAACTACACCCACCGTTGTAATCGGGCGAGTTTCTACTTTCAGATGCAACAGAAATTTTGAGGATTGATCAATCCGTTCGCGAGGTATGGCAGTTTGGAGATAAGAAACGCTTGAGAAACTCAAAATTTTCGCAGTTCTGATGCTCGAAACGAGTAACTAGAACGGCCTAGGGGAAAAGTACGCATACCGTTGTAATCGGGCGAGTTTCTGCTTTCAGATGCAACAGAAATTTTGCGGATTGGTAAATCCGTTCGCGAGATATGGCAGTTTGGAGGTAAGAAACGCTTGAGAAACTCAAAATTTTCGCAGTTCTGATGCTCGAAATGAATAACTAGAACGGCCTAGGGGAAAAGTGCGCATACCGTTGTAATCGGGCGAGTTTCTACTTTCAGATGCAACAGAAATGTTGCGGATTGGTCAGTCCGTTCGCGAGATATGGCAGTTTGGAGGTGAGAAACGCTTGAGAAACTCAAAATTTTCGCAGTTCTGATGCTCAACACGAATAACTGGAACGGCCTAGGGGAAAAGTGCGCATACCGTTGTAATCGGGCGAGTTTCTACTTTCAGATGCAACAGAAATTTTGCGGATTGATCAATCGGTTCGCGAGATATGGCAGTTTGGAGATAAGAAACGCTTGAGAAACTCAAAATTTTCGCAATTCTGATGCTCGAAACGAGTAACTAGAGCGGCCTAGGGGAAAAGTACGCATACCGTTGTAATCGGGCGAGTTTCTACTTTCAGATGCAACAGAAATTTTGCGGATCGGTCAATCCGTACGCGAGATATGGGAGTTTGGAAGTAAGAAACGCTTGAGAAACTCAAAATTTTCGCAGTTCTGATGCTCGAAATGAATAACTGGTACGGCCTAGGGGAAAACTACACATACCGTTGTAATCGGGCGAGTTTCTACTTTCAGATGCAACAGAAATTTTGCGGATTGGTCAATCCGTTCGCGAGATATGGCAGTTTGGAGGTAAGAAAGGCTTGAGAAACTCACAATTTTCGCAGTTCTGATCCTCGAAACGAATAACTAGAACGGCCTAGGGGAAAACTACACCCACCGTTGTAATCGGGCGAGTTTCTACTTTCAGATGCAACAGAAATTTTGCGGATTGATCAATCCGATCGCGAGATATGGCAGTTTGGAGATAAGAAACGCTTGAGAAACTCAAAATTTTCGTAGTTCTGATGCTCGAAACGAGTAACTAGAACGGCCTAGGGGAAAAGTACGCATACCGTTGTAATCGGGCGAGTTTCTACTTTCAGATGCAACAGAAAATTTTCGGATTGATCAATCCGTTCGCGAGATATGGCAGTTTGGAGATAAGAAACGCTTGAGAAACCCAAAATTTTCGCAATTCTGATGCTCGAAACGAGTAACTAGAGCGGCCTAGGGGAAAAGTACGAATACCGTTGTAATCGGGCGAGTTTCTACTTTCAGATGCAACAGAAATTTTGCGGATCGGTCAATCCGTTCGCGAGATATGGCAGTTTGGAGGTAAGAAAGGCTTGAGAAACTCAAAATTTTCGCAGTTCTGATCCTCGAAACGAATAACTAGAACGGCCTAGGGGAAAACTACACCCACCGTTGTAATCGGGCGAGTTTCTACTTTCAGATGCAACAGAAATTTTGAGGATTGATCAATCCGTTCGCGAGGTATGGCAGTTTGGAGATAAGAAACGCTTGAGAAACTCAAAATTTTCGCAGTTCTGATGCTCGAAACGAGTAACTAGAACGGCCTAGGGGAAAAGTACGCATACCGTTGTAATCGGGCGAGTTTCTGCTTTCAGATGCAACAGAAATTTTGCGGATTGGTAAATCCGTTCGCGAGATATGGCAGTTTGGAGGTAAGAAACGCTTGAGAAACTCAAAATTTTCGCAGTTCTGATGCTCGAAATGAATAACTAGAACGGCCTAGGGGAAAAGTGCGCATACCGTTGTAATCGGGCGAGTTTCTACTTTCAGATGCAACAGAAATGTTGCGGATTGGTCAGTCCGTTCGCGAGATATGGCAGTTTGGAGGTGAGAAACGCTTGAGAAACTCAAAATTTTCGCAGTTCTGATGCTCAACACGAATAACTGGAACGGCCTAGGGGAAAAGTGCGCATACCGTTGTAATCGGGCGAGTTTCTACTTTCAGATGCAACAGAAATTTTGCGGATTGATCAATCGGTTCGCGAGATATGGCAGTTTGGAGATAAGAAACGCTTGAGAAACTCAAAATTTTCGCAATTCTGATGCTCGAAACGAGTAACTAGAGCGGCCTAGGGGAAAAGTACGCATACCGTTGTAATCGGGCGAGTTTCTACTTTCAGATGCAACAGAAATTTTGCGGATCGGTCAATCCGTACGCGAGATATGGGAGTTTGGAAGTAAGAAACGCTTGAGAAACTCAAAATTTTCGCAGTTCTGATGCTCGAAATGAATAACTGGTACGGCCTAGGGGAAAACTACACATACCGTTGTAATCGGGCGAGTTTCTACTTTCAGATGCAACAGAAATTTTGCGGATTGGTCGATCCGTTCGCGAGATATGGCAGTTTGGAGGTAAGAAAGGCTTGAGAAACTCAAAATTTTCGCAGTTCTGATGCTCGAAACGAGTGACTAGAACGGCCTAGGGGAAAAGTACGCATACCGTTGTAACCGGGCGAGTTTCTACTTTCAGATGCAACAGAAATTTTGCGGATTGATCAATCCGTTCGCGAGATATGGCAGTTTGGAGATAAGAAACGCTTGAGAAACTCAAAATTTTCGCAGTTCTGATGCTCGAAATGAATAACTGGAACGGGCTAGGCGAAAACTACACATACCGTTGTAATCGGGCGAGTTTCTACTTTCAGATGCAACAGAAATTTTGCGGATTGGTCAATCCGTTCGCGAGATATGGCAGTTTGGAGGTGAGAAACGCTTGAGAAACTCAAAATTTTCGCAGTTCTGATGCTCAACACGAATAACTGGAACGGCCTAGGGGAAAAGTGCGCATACCGTTGTAATCGGGCGAGTTTCTACTTTCAGATGCATCAGAAATTTTGCGGATTGATCAATCCGTTCGCGAGATATGGCAGTTTGGAGATAAGAAACGCTTGAGAAACTCAAAATTTTCGCAGTTCTGATGC